>NC_064846.1:120054025-120655632 GCF_024166365.1 Elephas maximus indicus
GCTCTGCCCCAGATCGGGCTCCGAAGGTCACCTGCCTGGTGCGCTGGCTCCTAGTTCTGAAAACAGTCGCTGTCTGCCCGTTATTTGCTCGTTTTCCATCTCTAAGTCTGTGCTTGTTGTTTAGAGTTCGTAGATTGTTATGTATGTGATCGATTCCCTTGTTTTTCCGAGTCTTTGTTGCAAGAGGGATCCGCGGTAGCGTCCACCTAGACTGCCATCTTGGCCCCGGATCTCTAATTTTCTTTTTAAAGAAGTAGACTTCCATGTCCTTCTTCCTAGTCTGTCTTAGTCTGGAAGCTCAGCTGAAACCTGTTCACCCTGGATGACCCTGCTGGTATTTGAATACCTGTGGCATAGATTCCAGCATCACAGCAACACACAAGCCACCACAGTAGAACAAACTGACAGATGCGTGGAGACTGTCTAGTTAATGTCTTTTAATTTCAGCCTAAACAACTGTTCTTTATTGTTTTTTTTTTATAGTACAGTTCTGCTAGTGACAGATTCTCAATTTTTGTTTATCTGGAAATGTATTATTTTCTTCTTATTTTGAAGGATAGTTCTGCCAAATATAGGATTAATGGTTGATAATTTTATTCTTCCATCACTTTAATATTCTTCTCACTGTCTCTTTTCCTCTGTGGTATCTGATGAAAAAACGCTATGAATCATACTGAGGATTCCTTGTACATGATGTGTTGCTTTTCTCTTGCTGTTTTCAAGATTTCCTCTTTGTCTATGTATTTCAACAGTTAGATTATAATGTGTCTTGGTGTGGATCTCTTTGAGTTTATTCTACTTGGGGCTTGTTGAGCTTCTTGGTTGTGAGGATTAAAATTTTTCATAAAATTTGTAAGTTTCCAGCCATTATTTATTCTTTCTGCCCCTCTCTCTCCTTTCCTCTTGAGCTTCCATAACACTTATGTAGTTAGACTTGATTACACATGCTTCTTAAGATCTGTTCACTTCTCTTCATTCTTTTTTCTTTTTTGTTCTACAGACTGAATAATCACAATTGATCCATATTCAAATTTCCTGGTTATCTATTCTGCCTGCTCAAATAGGTTTTTGATACTGTCTAGCGAAAATTTCATTTCTGTCATTGTACTTTTCAACTCCAGAATTTCTATTTGGTTTGTTTTCATAATTTTTATCTCTGTTTGGTGAGTCATCAGTCATATATTTCTTTAGACATAATTTCCTTTACATTCTTGAACGTATTTGTTATAGCTATTTTAAAGTCTTCACCTTGTAAGACCACCATATGGGCTCCTCAGTGTCACTTTCCATCAACTGTTCTTTTGTTTTGTTAGCGGGCCACATTTTCTTGTTTCTTTGCATGTCTTGTCATGTTTGTTGAAAAGTGAACATTTTAAATAATGGTATTGCAACTTTAGAAATCATATTATCCTTCCTCCCCAGGTTCTTTTTTTTCTTGCTGGTTGTTTTAATTGTTGTTGTTTAGTGACTTAACTGAGCTAATTCTGTGAGGTCTGCATTTTTGTCATGTATGCCCACTGAAATCTTGCTCAGTCAGCTTAGTGATTGGACCAAGATTTCCTTAAATGCCTGGAACCAATAAATCTCCCATGCTTTACCAAGGTCTTCTGTGTGCGTGTTGGAACACAACTTCAGCATTCATCCAGACAGTTTACCATTGTGCTTTATCCTTCTCTTCCTGTTTGCAAAAAGACTCAAGAGAGTTTAAGAGGTTTTTCAAGTTTTTCATGAGCAGGCACACAGCCCTACACATATGCAAGGCCTTCTTGATTCCCAAAATTATGTTAGAATTTTCCAAAACCCTCTGGACATCTAATTCCCAAGCTTTATCTTTCGATCTTCTTAGTTAGTTTCTTGTTCACCCCACTTTTATCTACTACCTCAGGCAACCATGAAGTTAAAACACTTGCCAGTAGTTTTTTCAACAAAGTCTCTGAGAGAGGTCTTTTTGCACTGGGTGAACTTCCAGTAATGTCAAATACAGACCACTTTGTAAGTTGATTATTCCAGGAAACTACCAGGCAAATGAAATAATGACAATATTTTGGGAATGAGGTTTTAAAATAGCTCCAGCTCTGTTCTGTTCCCTCTAGTGGCTGTCAGGATGCACCAGGAATCCAGGCTACTAGTTTTCGAAGTTACTGCAGAGTTAGATGGGGGCGGGGGGGGCAGGATGAGGCTACAGCAAGTCCAAATCTCACAAAGCTCACTTTTCTTATTGAGATCCAGACATTTTTATGGAATAAACAATCCCTGAGGTGTTGCAAATTTTGGTTTATTTCCAGAGCTCTGGAAAGGTGAATTCTGACAATTTTTGCCAGTTTTTGCATTGCTTTTATGGAGCAATAAATTTTTGGACATCTTTTCTCTGCCGTTTTAGCTGATGTCACTCTCCCACTTTCTTTTGAGTCTTGTTTCCATGGTATAACTTTTTAAATGCTTTTTACTTTCTGCCAACCTACCTCATTATATATGAAATGAATTTTTTCATAACAGCATAAAGCTGGATCACGTATTTTATACATTCTATCCTCCTCTTTTATTTAGTGTTTTTATTCCATTTATATTTAATGTAATTACTGGCATGTTTGGCTTTATAACTACAATGTAATTATTTGACCTTTTTTTGTTCTATTTTTAATTTTACCTTTTCCACTTCTTGCCTTCTTTGGATTTATTTGAACAGTTTTTTAGTATTGTATTTTACTTTATCCATTGTGATTTTGACTATCTTGCTTTGTTTAATCTTTTTAGTTGTTGCTTTAGGGATTACAAAACACATACTCAAATTTTTGCTCTCTACTTTGTATCAGTATTTTACCACTTAAATAGTCATATAGAAGCTATTTCTCCCACCCACTATTGTTGTATTAAGTTTTATGTTCCATACGTTGAAAATGTCATCAGACAATGTTATGCATTTTACCTTCTACCATCAAACATACTTTAAAGAAATCAAGGGGAAGATATTATATTACATGTGCCCAGATATTTATCATGTCTATTTTTCTTCCTTTTAATCCTGATGTCCCAAATTTCCTTCTGGTGCCTTTCCATTTTATCTAAAGAACTTCTTTCAGCACTACATTTAGGGCAGTTTTACTCACTGCATAGCCCATTAATTTTTTTTTCATCATTAATATCTTAACTTCACTTTTGTTCCTAAAGATTTTCACTGGATATAGAAGTCCACATTGACAGTACTTTTCCAACAGAACTTAAAATGTTGGGCCACTTCCTTATAGCCTCCTTGGTTTGTGTAAGAAATCTACAGCAATTAGCCTTGTTTTCCTAAAGTAATGTGTGATTTACTCTGTGAATGCTGTCAAGATTTTTTTCTATTTCTCTAGTTTTTGGTAGTTTTATTAAGATGTCCCTGGGTATGGATTACTTTGGGTTTACATTATTTAGGGTTTGCTTAGCTTCTTAAATCTGTAGAATTATACCTTTCAACAAACGTGGTGAATTTTTATCTATTAATTCTTCAAATATTGTTCAGCTCCACATTTTTTCTCAACTTCTGGGTTTCTAACGACAAAAATATTAATATTTATGCTGTCCCACACGTAGCTGAGTCTCTGTTAAATTTTTTAACTTATTTTTCTCTCTGTTGTTCAAATTAGATGCTTTCTATTGATTTATCTTCAAGTCTCCTGACCCTTTCCACTGTTAAGTCATTTGTCATTATACCACAGGGTCCTAAGACTTTGTTTATTATATTCAGTCTATTTTCTTTCTTCATTCTAATCTGTTATTTATCTTGAGCTATTGTCCAGTACACTGTGCTTGTCTCTGTTATGTCCATTATTCTGTTGAATCCAACTATTGAGTTTATTTTTAATATTTTATTACATTTTGAAGTTTTAAGATTTCCATCTGGTTCTACTTTACATCATCTATTTCTTCACTTATACTTTCTATTTTACCTTTTGTTTTAAGAGTGTTGGAAATTGCTTGTTTGAGCATTTTTATAATAGCTAATTTAGTCTTTGTCAAGTAATTCCAACATTTGTGCTGTCTTATTATTGGTGTCTTTTTTTTTTTTTATTGACTATTCTTTCTTTCACAAAGTAAGGATTCTGGTGTTTTCCTATGTTATATATTTTTACATTATCTCCTGAACGTTTTTTAAAATCCAATGAACAATGCGGATTATTTTTAAGCAGGCAGTCAAACTTGTTAAATTTAGGCCCAGAATTTTCACTGACTTTCTTTGGGCTATGTTTCCAATGTGAGTTCACTTTTCAAAGATTTTTTTCTTTTAAATAATTTTTATTGTGCTTTAAGTAAAAGTTTACAAATCAAGTCAGTCTTTCACATATAAACTTATATATACCTTACTACCTACTCCCACTTACCCTCCCCCTAATGAGCGAGCCTGCTGCCTCCTTCCAGTCTCTCCTTCTGTGACTGTTTTGTCAGTTTCTAACCCCCTCTACCCTCCCATCTCCCCTCCAGACAGGAGATGACAACATGGTCTCAAGTGTCCACCTGATGTAAATAGCTCACTGCTCATCAGCATCTCTCTCCAACACATTGTCCAGTCCAATCCATGTCTGCTGAGTTGGCTTTGGGAATGGTTCCTGTCCTGGGAAACAGAAGGTTTGGGGACCATGACCGCTGGGGTTCTTCTAGTCTTAGTCAGACCATTAAGTCTGGTCTTTTTATGAGAATTTGGGGTCTGCATCCCACTGTTCTCCTGCTCCCTCTGGGGTTCTCTGTTGTGCTGCCTGTCAGGGCAGTCATCGGTTGTGACCAGGCACCAACTAGTTCTTCTGGTCTCAGGATGATATAGTATCTAGTTCATGTAGCCCTTTCTGTCTCTTGGGCTCATAATTACCTTGTAACCTTGGTGTTCTTCATTCTCCTTTGATCCAGATGGGTTGAGACTCGTTGATGCATATCAGATGGCCGCTTGTTAGCATTTAAGACCCCAGATGCCACATCTTTGGTAAGATTTATTCCTAAGTTTTTTTTTATCTTCTTGGGGGCTACTGTGAATGATATTGATTTGGTAATTTCCTCTTCAATGTTCTTTTTGTTGATGTAGAGGAATCCAACTGATTTTTGCGTGTTTATCTTGCAACCTGAAACTGCGCTGAACTCTTCTATTAGTTTCAGTAGTTTTCTTCAGGATTCCTTAGGCTTTTCTCTGTATAAGATCATGTCGTCTGCAAATAGAGATAATTTTACTTCTTCCTTGCCAATCTGGATGCCTGTTATTTCTTTGTCTAGCCTAATTCCTCTGGATAGGACCTCCAACGCAATGTTGAATAAGAACAGTGATAAAGGGCATCCTTGTCTAGTTCCCATTCTCAAGGGAAATGCTTTCAGGCTCTCTCCATTTAGAGTGATGTTGGCTGTTGGCTTTGTATAAATGCCCTTTATTATGTTGAAGAATTTTCCTTCTATTCCGATTTTGCTGAGAATTTTTATCATGAATGTGTTTTGAACTTTGTCAAATGCCTTTTCTGCATCAATTGATAAGATCATGTGTTTTTTGTCTTTTGTTTTATTTATATGGTGGATTACATTAATGGTTTTTATAATATTGAACCAACCTTGCATACCTGGTATAAATCTCACTTGGTCGTGGTGGATTTTTATTTGATACATTGTTGAATTCTATTGGTTAGAATTTTGTTGAGGATTTTTGCATCTATGTTCATGAGGGATCTACGTCTGTAATTTTCTTTTTTTGTGGCGTCTTTACCTGATTTTGGTATCAGGGATATGCTGGGTTCATAGAATGATTTAGGTAGTATTCCATCCTTTTCTATGCTTTGAAATACCTTTATTATTAGTGGTGCAAACTCTTCTCTGAAAGTTTGGTAGAACTCTTCAGTGAAGCCATCCGGACCAGGGTTTTTTTTGTTGTTGGGAATTTTTTGATTACCTTCTCAATCTCTTTTTTTTGTTATGGGTCTAATTAGTCTACTATGGGTCTACTTCTGATTGTGTTAGTTTAGGTAGGTATTGTGTTTCTAGGAATTCATCCATTTCTTCTAGGTTTGCAAATTTGTTAAATCTTTTGTAGAACTCTGATATAATTCTATTAATTTCAGTTGGTTCTGTTGTTAGTTTTCAAAGATTTTTGAGTGCTGTTATTATATATCCTGCTTCGTCTCCAGCCAATTTGTAGATCAAAACGTGAGCCAATATCTGCATCACCTTGGGATTGAGGATGAGCTTTTTGAAATGGCATGCAAATCAAATTCCATAAAATTAAAAAAATTTAATTCGGAAATTTATTAAAATTAAAAACTTTTGCACTTAAAAAGTCACTGTTAATGAAAAGAAAAAAAAGCCACAGACTACAAGAAAATATTTTGAAGTCATATATCTGGCAATGGAATTGAATCCTGAGTATATAAAAAACACTTAAGACTCAGTAATGAGAAAATGATAACCCGTTGTAAAAATTTGTAAAGGATATGAACAGACATTTAAAAAGTACATATATGGATGTCAATTAAGCCTATAAAAAGGTCAACACAATTTGCCATTAGGGAAATATAATTTAAAACCACAGTGAGATACCTCCAAATACTTTTTAGAATCATACCCCCCAAAAAAGGAAAAAAAATAAAAGCTGAAAATACGATACACTGGCAAAGATACAGAGAAACATAACTCTCATTAATTGCTGGTGGCAAGGCAAAATGGCATTGCCACTTTAGAAGATAGTTTGAGAGATTTTTATAAAGTGAAACACATGCACTAGAAGTTGGTTCTTTCAGAGGATCAATAAAATTGAGAAACCACTGGCCAAACTGACAAAAGAAAAAAAAAAGATAAGATGTAAATAACCAAAATAAGAAATGAAATGGGTAACATTACACCAGAACATATTGAGATAAAGAGGATTACAGCAATATTATGAAAAATTATACTCCAACAAATTTAAAACCTGGAAGAAATGGACAACTTTCTAGAAACACAATATCTACTTAAAGTAACAGAAATAGAAGTAAAAAATTTAAATAGACCCATATCAAAAGAAGATTTCATTAAAAAAAAACTTCCGACAAAAAGAAAGTACAAGGGGCTAAGATGGCTGACTAGGTAGAAGTTACCTTGGATCCCTCTTGCAACAAAGACTTGGAAAAACAAGAGAGTGGATCGCATATATGACAATCCATGAACCCTGACCATCAAACACAGAACTAAAGAGTTGACCTGAGTGACAGAGACTGAGAACGAGCAACCATGGGGAAGCAACGACTATTTTCAGAGCCTGGAGCCAGCATCCCAGTCAGAAAACCTTGGTGCCGGGCTTTGGACTGGGCACAGGGGAGCTGAGCACGGCATCCTGAGATGGCAAAAATGCAGGATGCAGCCCTAGCTCCCAGGAGTGACCACGGGGGAAGCCCAGCCAGTGCACGCAGGCAGTGCAGCAAAGTGGCTGACAGGAGGAGAAGTCTTTTTTTGGTCTTTTCCTAACCCATTCCCCTGGCCTGAGAGAAGCAGCTACAAAAAACCCAGGGACCAAAAATCCTTCCCTGACTTCCTGAAATTGGACTAAAAATACAGAACCAGCTCCAGCCAAGCATATGAGATCCACAGTCTTGGGCTTTCATCTCTACAGGGAACAAGGTGGCTATTATAATGCAAAGGTGATTCTGATAGGGATTTGACTGTAATTGTTTTAGCAGATTACTGGAGAGACAAGTTTCCCAGGTCTGATATCTCTGCATATTCAACAGAGCCCTCACTGACCCAACGGGGAACTGAGGGCTGAAGCTCCCCCCAGACCACCTAGCCTCCTGCCTTAGGGGTCTGAGGATGGTGACACCTACCAATCTGTAGAGGTACTTGCATTGGGTGCCTAAGGTACAGCTGCAGAGCCCACCCACCAAAGTGCTTTAGGAATAGAGACACACCTACCTCACTAGCACTTGGGGGAAGCCGATCAGCATCCTGCCCCCCTGCAGTGTGGCCCCCTGCTGCTGCTAGAATCTGATACACACAACTATCACCACTACTCCTCTAGGTGGATAGGTGACAGTCTGCACCACACACTTGGTGACCCAAAATCAGATTCTACTCAAGAATTGTGAATGGACTCAGGCTTATATATCTGGTAGCAGCCCTAACCAGCTGGTAATAGGACATAAGTGATTCAAGGGCTACAAAAATCAAGACAGCGCAATCTAGTAGCCCATCTACGTATATTGAAAGAAAAAAATTAGATAAGACAGAGTTAACAAATATAAAATAAATCATTACAATATCTTAGAGATGGCTCGGAGACAGCAGTCGATATCAAACCACATAAAGAAGCAGACCATGATGGCGTCTACAACTCCCCAAATTAAAGAATCAAAATCTTTCCCAAATGAAGATATAATCTTGGAATTGCCAGATGCAGAATATAAACAACTAATTTACAGAATGCTTGAAAACATCAGAGATGACCTCAGAAATGAAATATGGCAATCTAAAGAAAAAGCCAAGGAACACACTGATAAAGCAGTTGAAGAAATAAAAAAGATTATTCAAGAACGTAGTGGAAACATTAATAAGCTGCAAGAATCCATAGAGAGACAGCATTCAGAAATCCAAAAGATTAACAGTAAAATTACAGAATTGGACAACTCAACAGGAAGACAGAGGAGCAGAATCGAGCAACTGGAATGCAGAGTGGGGGAGATAGAGGATAAGGAAATTGACACCAATATAGCTGAAAAAAATGAGATAAAAGAATTAAAAAAAACTGTAGAAACCCTAAGAATCATCTGGGACTCTATCAAGAAGAATAACTTGTGTGTGATTGGAGTTCCAGAACAGGCAGGGATAACAGAAAATACGGAGAGATTGGTTGCAGATCTGTTGGCAGAAAACTTCCCTGACATCATGAAAGACAAAAGGATAGCTATCCAAGATGCTCATCGAACCCCATATAAGATTGATCCAAAAAGAAAAACACCAAGACATATTATCATCAAACTTGCCAAAACCAAAGAAAAAGAGAAAATTTGAAAAGCAGCCAGGGATTAAAGAAAGGTCTCCTATAAATGAGAATCAAGAAGAATAAGTTCAGACTACTCAGCAGAAACCATGCAGTCAAGGAGGCAATGGGATGACATATATAGAGCACTGAAGGAGAAAAACTGCCAGCCAAGGATCATATACCCAGCAAAACTCTCTCTCAAATATGAAGGTGAAGTTAAAACATTTACAGATAAACACAAGCTTAGAGAATTTACAAAAACCAAACCAAAGCTACAAAAAATACTAAAGGAAATTGTTTGGTCAGAAAATCAATCAGATACCAGCACAACACAAGGTCACAGAACAGAACATCCTGATATCAATTCAAATAGGGAAATTGCAAAAACAAATTAAGATTAATTTTAAAAAGAAAAAAATGCTCAAAACAGGGAATCATTGAAGTCAATATGTAAAAGATCACAATAATCAAAAAGAGGGACTAAATACAGGAGGCATAGAACTTCCATATGAAGAGGGAAACAAGGCAATATAGGACAATACAAGTTAGGTTTTCACTTAGAAAAATATGGGTAAATATTCAGGTAACCACAAAGAGGTATAACAATTCCATAACTCAAAATAAAAACCAAGAAAAACATAACGACGCAGCAAACAAATTCAACTACTATGAAAATGAGGAACACACAATATACAAAGAAAAACGTCTCAGTGCAAAAAAGTAAGTGGAAAAATGAAATTGTCAACAACACACACAAAAAGGCATCAAAATGACAGCACTAAACACATATCTATAATTATGCTGCAAGTAAAGGGACTAAATGCACCAATAAAGAGACAGAGAGTCTCAGACTGGATAAAGAAACACGATCTGTGTATATGCTGCCTACAAGAGACACACCTTAGATTTAAAGACACAAACAAACTAAAACTCAAAGGATGAAAAAAAATCTATCAAGCAAACAACAATCAAAAAAGAGCAGGAGTAGCAATATTAATTTCTGACAAAATAGACTTTAAAGTTAAACCCACCACAAAGGATAAAGGACGAATGACAGGGCTGCAAGATACATAAAACAAACTTTAACAGAACTGGAAAGAGAGATAGACACCTCCACAATTATAGTGGGAGACTTCAACACACCACTTTTGGAGAAGGACAGGACTTCCAGTAAGAAGCTCAATAGAGACACGGAAGACCTAATTGCTACAATCAACCAACTTGACCTCATTGACTTATACAGAACTCTCCACCCAACAGCTGCAAAGTATACATTTTTTTTCTAGTGCCCATGGAACATTCTCTAGAATAGACCACATATTAGGTCATAAAACAAATCTTTGCAGAATCCAAAACATCGAAATATTACAAAGCATGTTCTCAGACCACAAGGCCATAAAAGTAGAAATCACTAACAGAAAAATTAGGGAAAAGAAATCAAATACTTGGAAACTGAACCCTGCTCAAAAAAGACTGGGTTATAGAAGACATTAAGGAGGGAATAAAGAAATTCATCGAATGCAACGAGAATGAAAACACTTCCTATCAAAACCTCTGAGACACAGCAAAAACAGTACTCAGAGGTCAATTTACATGGATAAATGCACACATACAAAAAGAAGAAAGAGCCAAAATCAGAGAACTGTCCCTACAACTTGAACAAATAGAAGGAGAGCAACAAAAGAATCCATCAGGCACCAGAGGAAAACAAATAATAAAAATTAGAGCTGAACTAAATGAATTAGAGGAACGAAAAACAATTGAAAGAATTAACAAAACCAAAAGCTGGTTCTTTGAAAAAATTAACGAAATTGATAAACCATTGGCCAGAATGACTAAAGAAATACAGGAAAGGAAATAAATAACCTGAATAAGAATCAAGATGGACCATATCACAACAGACCCAACTGATATTGAAAGAATCATATCAGATTATTATGAAAAATTGTACTCTAACAAATTTGCAAACCTAGTAGAAATGGATGAATTCCTAGAAATACGCTACCTACCTAAACTAACACAATCAAAGGTAGAACAACTAAATAGACCCATAACAAAAAAAGAGATTGAAAAGGGAATCAAAAAACTCCCAACAAAAAAAAGCCCTGGCCCGAATGGCTTCACAGGAGAGTTCTACCAAACTTTCAGAGAAGAGTTCACAGCACTGCTACTAAAGTGTTTCAAAGCATAGAAAATAATGGAATACTACCTAACTCATTCTATGAAGCTTCCATATCCCTGATACCAAAACCAGGTAAAGATGCCACAAAAAAGAAAATTACAGACTTATATCCCTCATGAACATAGATGCAAAAATCTTCAAGAAAATTCTAGCCAATAGAATTCAAAAACGTACCAAAAAAAAATAATCCACCACGACCAAGTGGGATTTATACCAGGTATGCAAGGCTGGTTTAATATTAGAACAACCATTAATGTAATCCACCATATAAATAAAACAAAAGACAAAAAACACATGATCTTATCAATTGATGCAGAGAAGGCATTTGACAAAGTTGAACACCCACTCACGATAAAAAAAATCTCAGCAAAATAGAAATAGAAGGAAAATTCCTCAACATAGTAAAGGGCATCGACACAAAGCCAACAGCCAACATCACTCTAAATGGAGAGAGCCTGAAAGCATTTCCCTTGAGAATGAGAACCAGACAAGGATGTCCTTTATCACCGCTCTTATTCAACATTGTGCTAGAGGTCCTAGCCAGAGCAATTAGGATAGATAAAGAAATAAAGGGCATCCGGATTGGCAAGGAAGAAGTAAAATTATCTCTGTTTGCACATGACATGATCTTATACACAGAAAGCCCTAAGGAATCCTCCAGAAAACTACTGAAACTAATAGAAGAGTTCAGCAGTGTTTCAGGTTACAAGACAAACATACAAAAATCACTTGGATTCCTCTACATCAACAAAAAGAAAATCACCAAATCAATACCATTCACAGTAGCCCCCAAGCAGATAAAATACTAAGGAATAAATCTTACCAAAGATGTAAAAGATCTATACAAAGAAAACTACAAAGTACTAGTGCAAGAAACTAAAAAGGGCCTACATAAGCGGAAAAACATACCTTGCTCATGGATAGGAAGACTTAACATAGTAAAAATATCTATTCTACCAAAAGCCATCTATACATACAATGCATTTCCGATCCAAATTCCAATGTCATTTTTTAATGTGTTGGAGAAACAAATCACCAACTTAATATGGAAGGGAAAGAAGCCCCGGATAAGTAAAGCATTACTGAAAAAGAAGAAGAAAGTGGGAGGCCTCACTCTACCTGATTTCAGAACCTATTATACAGCCACAGTAGTCAAAACAGCCTGGTACTGGTACAACAACAGGCACATAGACCAATGGAACAGAACTGAGAACCCAGATACAAATCCATCCCCATATGAGCAGCTGATATTTGACAAAGGCCCCGTGTCAGTTAATTGGGGAAAAGATAGTCTTTTGAACAAATGGTGCTGGCGGAACTGGATATCCATTTGCAAAAAAATGAAACAGGACCCATACCTCATACCAAGCACAAAAACTAACTCCAAGTGGGTCAAAGACCTAAACATAAAAACTACAACGATAAACATCATGGAAGAAAAAATAGGGACAACCTTAGGAGCCTTAATACAAGGCATAAACAGAATACAAAACATTACCAAAAATGACGAAGAGAAACCAGATAACTGGGAGCTCCTAAAAATCAAACACCTATGCTGATCTAATAATGCTCATCTAAAGACTTCATCAAAAGAGTAAAAAGACCACCTACAGATTGGGAAAAAATTTTCAGCTATGACATCTCCGACCAGCCCCTGATCTCTAAAATCTATATGATTCTGTTAAAACTCAACCACAAAAAGACAAACAACCCAATCAAAGTGTGGGCAAAGTTTATGAACACGCACTTCACTAAAGAAGATATTCAGGCAGCTAACAGATACATGAGAAAATGCTCTCGATCATTAGCCATCAGAGAAATGCAAATTAAAACTACAATGAGTTTCCATCTCACTCCAACAAGCCTGGCGTTAATCCAAAAAACACAAAATAATAAATGTTGGAGAGGCTGTGGAAAGATTGGAACACTTATACACTGCTGGTGGGAATGTCAAATGGTACAACCACTTTGGAAATCTATCTGGCGTTTTCTTAAAAAGTTAGAAATAGAACTACCATACAACCCAGAAATCCCACTCCTCGGAATATACCCTAGAGAAATAGGAGCCTTTACACAAACAGATATATGCGCACCCATGTTTATTGCAGCTCTGTTTACAATAGCAAAAAGCTGGGAGCAACCAATGTGTCCATTAACGGATGAACGGTTAAATAAATTATGGTATATTCACACAATGGAATACTACCCATCGATAAAGAACAGTGACGAATCTGTGAAACATTTCATAACATGAAGGAACCTGGAAGGCATTATGCTCAGCGAAATTAGTCAGAGGCAAAAGGACAAATATTGTATAAGACCACTATTATAAGATCTTGAGAAATAGTAAAAACTGAGAAGAGCACATACTTTTGTGGTTGCGAGAGGGGGAGGGAGGGAGGGTGGGAGAGGGTTATTTACTGATTAGTTAGTAGATAAGAACTACTTTAGGTGAAGGGAAAGACAATACTCAATACATGGAAGGTCAGATCAACTGGACTGGACCAAAAGCAAAGAAGTTTCCAGGATAAACTGAATGCTTCGAAGGTCAGTGGAGCAAGGGCTGGGGTTTGGGGACTATGGCTTAAGAGGACTTCTAAGTCAATTGGCAAAATAATTCTATTATGAAAACATTCTGCTTCCCACTTTGAAGTCTGGCGTCTGGGGTCTTAAGTGCTAACAAGCGCCTATCTAAGATGCATCAATTGGTCTCAACCCACCTGGATCAAAGGAGAATGAAAAACACCAAGGTCACACGATAACTATGAGCCCAAGAGACAGAAAGGGCCACATGAACCAGAGACTTACATCATCCTGAGACCAGAAGAACTAGATGGTGCCCAGCCACAACCGATGACTGCCCTGACAGGGAGCACAACAGAGAACCCCTGAGGGAGCAGTAGAACAGTGTGGGATGGAGACCCCAAATTCTCATAAAAAGACCAGACTTAATGGTCTGACTGAGACTAGAAGAATCCCGGCAGTCATGGTCCCCAAACCTACTGTTGGCCCAGGACAGGAAGCATTCCTGAAGACAACTCATCAGACATGGAAGGGTCTGGACAATGGGTTGGAGGGAGATGCTGATGAAGAGTGAGCTACTTGTATCAGGTGGACACTTGAGGCTGTATTGGCATCTCCTGTGTGGGGGGGAGATGGGAGGGTAGGGAGGGTTAGAAACTGGTAAAACCGTCACGAAAGGAGAGACTGGAAGGAGGGAGTGGGCTGACTTATTAGGGGGAGAGTAAGTGGGAGTATGGAGTAAGGGGTATATAAACTTATATGTGACAGGCTGTCTTGATTTGGAAACTTTCACTTAAAGCAAAATAAAAATTATTTTAAAAAAGGAAAGTACATAGAGAGGCAGGGCTAAGGTGCCAGAATAGACAGATGCATCCAGTGAACCCTCTTACATTAAGACCTGAAAAAACAGGTGAAATGAGTATATTTATGGCAAGCTTGGAGCCCTTAACATCAAAGGAAAAGTTAGAAAACAAACTGAGTGGTAGGGGGAGGAAGAGATGATTCAGAAGTGGAGAGGAGCTGCTGAACCTGAATTGCTGGGAACCAGTAGGTACCATTCCCAGGAGCAGCTGTGGTGGGCTGGCACTAGGGTTTGGCTGCAGTTCCCTCAGGGAGAAGCAGCCATCCGCACAGCCTGCTCACACCTCTGGATCCAGAGAAGGATGGCCATCTTGGAAAAAGCTAAGTATTGCATATATTTTACTGCGTCCCGTGCACCCAAGCTGGCTTCAGAGGCTGTTGATTTCCATGGGCCTGAGAGAGGCCCAGTTGAGCACCTAGAGCCATCCTCCAGGCCTTGGAGAAGGAATATATTTGCAAATGGGGGAAAAGATAATTTGCCAGCTCCACTGACTGGGGGAACTCAGAACAGAAGCGGCTCCATTCTAGACAAATGGACTGTGGACTTTGAGTAACTTTCCTCTCTGCATGGACCTGTGTGGGCTCATTTCAGAAGAATAGGCCCTTGTTGGCAGACTGCAACTGTTTCAGCTGTGTGGTGGAGAGGTGGGTGTTTGATGTTTGACATTGCTTTGCCTATGAAACAGGGTCCTCACATACCCACAGCAGGGGCCTAATGACTTGTGACTCCACTCAGGTCACCCAGCCACCCATGACAGGGGTCCAAAGATAACTGGTACCTTGCCGTCCTTACACCCAAAAATTTTGGGTGCCTGTGGTCTGTCTGCAGAACCCACCACCTGTACGCTCTAGGGAACAGGAACCTGCTTTCCTCAGAGACACTTGGGGGACGAATCTCAGCCCCCTGCATTGTTCAGACCATGACCCTTGCTGCAACCAGATAGCAGTACCTACACTAATCACTCCTGCCCCTCTAAGACTGTGAGACAGAGCCTGTACCACACACTTGATGATCACCTGCCTGGACACCTGAATTCATACAGAAAAGTGAATGGACTCCTAGAATGATATACCTAGTAACAGCTCTAGCCATCTGGGAACAGGACGTCAGAGCTCCAAAGGGGAAAATAATCAAGCAACCCATTTGAGCATATCAAAACAAAACAAAGTAAGAAGCTATGACACAGTAAGCAAACATAAAATAAACTAATACAATAACTTATAGATGGCTTGGAGACAACAGTCAATATCAAGACACATAAAGAAACAGACCATGATCACCTCTCAAAACAAAGACTCAAGGGATCTTCTAGATGAAAGTGCATTCCTGGAATTACAGGAGGCAGAATACAAAAGATTAATATACAGAACCCTTCAAGGCATCAGGATGGAAATGAGGCAACGTGCCGAACAAGCCAAGAAACACACAGATAAAGCAGTTGAAGAAATTAAAATGTTATTCAGGAACGTAATGAAAAATTTAATAACCTGCAAAAATTCATAGACGGACAGCAATCAGAAATTCAGACTGACAATGAAACTACAGAATTAGACAACCCAATAGAAAGTCAAAGGAGCAGAATTGAGCAAGTGGAAAGCAGAATTTCTGAACTTGAAGATAAAGCACTTAGTACCAATATATTTGAAGAAAAATCAGATAAAAAAATTTGAAAATGAAGAAAACTTAAGAAATGTGGGACTCTATCAAGAGAAATAACCTACGAATGGCTGGAGTACCAGGACAGGGAGGGATAGCAGAAAATACAGAGAGAATTCTTGAAGATTTCTTGGCAAGAAACTTCCTGATATTGTGAAAGATGAGAAGATATCAATCCAAAATGCTCATTGAACTCCACATGAGGTAGATTTTAAAAGAAAGTCACAAAGATATATTATAATCAAACTTGCCAAAACCAAGATAAAGAGAGAATTTTAACAGCAGCTAGGAATAAACAAAAACTCACCTACAAAGGAGAGTCAATAAGAATAAGCTCAGACTACTTGGCAGAAACCATGCAGGCCAAAAGGCAATGGGAGGACTTATATAAAGCATAGATGGAAAAAAACTTGCCAGCCAAGAATCATATATCTAGCAAAACTGTCTCTCAAATATGAAGGTGAAATTAGGACATTTCCAGATAAACAGAAGTTTAGGAAATTTGTAAAAACCAAACCAAAACTACAAGAAATACTAAAGGGAGCTCCATGGTTAGAAAATCAATAATATCAGGTTTCAACCCAAGACTAGAACCTGATGTCAACCCAGAGAGAGAAATCACAAAAATAAATCAAGATAAAAAATAAAATGCTCAAAACAGGGAAACAGCAACGTCATTATGTAAGAGAAGACAACATTAAAACAATAAAAAGAGTCTAAGACAGGTAGTCATAGATCTTTCACATGGCGAGGGAGACAAGGCGATACAAAGAAATAAAAGTCAGAGTTAAATGTAGAAAAAGGGGTAAATATTAAAATAACCACAAAGGAAACAATCTATCCGACACATCAAAATAAAATACAAGAAAAAAATAGAGACTCAGCAGAAACAAAACCAACAACAGTGAAAAAGAGGAAAAGACAATATATAAAGATGAACTACTCAGCACAAAAAATTAAGTGGGAAAAAGAAGCTGTCAACAACACACAAAAAAGACATCAAAATGATAGCACTGAATTCATACCTATCCATAATTATGCTGAATGTAAATGGACTAAATGCACCAATAAAGAGATGGAGAGTGGCAGAACGGATAAAAAAACATGATCCGTCTATATGCTGCCTACAGGAGACACACCTTAGACTTAGAGACACAAAGAAACTAAAACACAAAGGATGGAAAAAATATATATCAAGGAAACAAAAATCAAAAAAAGAGCAGGAGCAGCAATTTTTCTGACAAAATAGACTTTAAAATTAAATCCACCACTAAGATAAGGAAGGACACTATATACTGATTAAAGGGACAATATACCAGTGGGATATAACCATATTAAATATTTATGCATGCAATGGCAGGGCTGCAGGATACATAAAACAAAGTCTAATAGCATTGAAAAGTGAGATAGACAGCTCCACAATTATAGTAGGAGACTTCAACACACCACTTTCAGTGAAGGACAGAACATCCAGAAAGAAGCTCAATAAAGACAATCAACCAACTTGACATTATAGACATATACAGAACACTCCACCCAACAGCAACCAAGTATACTTTCTTTTCCAATGCACATGGAACATTCTCTAGAATAGACCACATAGTAGGTCATAAAGCAAGCCTTAAGAGAATCCAAATCATCGAAATACTACAAAGCATCTTCTCTGACCATAAGGCCATAAAAGTAGAAATAAATAACAGAAAAAGCAGGGAAAAGAAATCAAACACTTGGAAACTGAACAATATCCTGCTCAAAAAAGACTGAATTATACAAGACATTAAGGATGGAAGAAAGAAATTCATAGAATACGATGAGAATGAAAACACTTCCTATCAGAACCTTTGGGACACAGTGAAAGCAGTGCTCAGAGGCCAATTTATATCAATAAATGCACACATCCAAATAAGAAAGGGCCAAAACCAAAGAATTATCCCTACAACCTGAACAAATAGAAAGAGAGCAACAAAAGAATCAATAACACACCAGAAGAGAGCAAATAATACAAATTAGAGCAGAATTAAATGAAACAGAATACAGGAAAACAATTGAAAGTATTAACAAGACCAAAACCTGGTTCTTTAAAAAAAATTAACAAAATTGATAAACCATTGGCCAAACTGACAAAAGAAAAACGGGAGAGGAAGCAAATAACCTGAATAAAAAATGAGATGGGCCATATCACAACAGAACCAACTGAAATTAAAAGAATCATATCAGATTACTGTGAAAAATTGCACTCTAACAAATTTGAAAACCTAGAAGAAATGGGTGAATTCCTAGAAACACATTATCTACCTAAACTAACACAATCAGAAAAATTTTGCAAGTGGGTCACTAGGGGTAATGGTGAAGGGTGCCACTCCCATTTCCATCCCTTGATCCCTGGGTATGGTAGAAACAGCAACATATATTGGACAGTGGTTTAAAAAAAAAATATTGGACAGTGGTTTAAAGCACATAAATCCTCCTGGAAAACATTGCCCCACCTAGCTGGTGCTGTAATTTGAGTCTTCAGAAGGCCATTCCATCATTCTATCAAGCCAGCTGCTTCAGGATAATGGGGAACATGGTAAGTCCAGTGAATTCTGTGAACATGGGCTCATTGCCACACTTTGTTTGCTGTAACTGCTGTTTATATGCTGAACATTGTTGTAATTGTAAGTTTTGTAATGTAACATATGTGGTAACCACTAAGAAATCACCAAGAAGAAACGTTTAGAAGACAAGAAAGAAGATAACAAAAAGGCCTGTCACAAGAAAGCACCCAAATACAAACAAAAACAGAAACATCAGAATAAAAAAAAAAACGAAGATACTAATCAAAAAACAACAAAATGACTGTGGTAGACACTTTGATTTCAGCAATAAACTTAAATATAAATGGTCTAAATGCCTCATGCAAAAGGCATCCGATAAAACTCAACACTCTTTCCTGATAAAAACTCTCAGCAAAATAGGAATAGAAGGGAAATTCCTCAACATAATTAAGGGCATTTATGCAAAACCAACAGCCAACATTATACTCAACAGAGAAAGGCTGAGAGCCTTTCCTTTGAGAACGTGAATGAGACTAGGATGCCCATTATCACCGCTTTTATTCAACATTGTACTGAAAGTCCTAACCAGAGCAATAAAACAAGAAAGAGAAATAAAAGGTATCCAAATCAGAAAGGAAGAAGTAAAACTATCTCTATTTGCAGATGACATGATCTTATACATAGAAGACCCTAAAGATTTCACAAGAAAGCTGCTGGAACTAATAAAAGAATTCAGCAACATTGCAGGGTACAAGATAAACACACAAACATCAGGGCTCCTCTATACTAAAAAAGACTACCCCTAAAAGGAAATCAAGAAAACAATACCATTTGCAGCAGCCCCCAAATCAATAGAATATCCAGGAATTAACCTAACCAGGGACATAAAAGACTTATAAAATGAAAATTATAAAACACTACTACAAGAAACCAAGAGACCAACAAAAATGGAAAGACATCCCATGCTCATGAATTGGAAGACTTAATATAGTCTAAAGTTATGTACGGATTCAATGCAATCCTGATACAAATCACAACAACATACTTTACTGAAATGGAAAAACTATTGAACAACTTTTTATGGAAAGGAAAGAAACCCCAAACAGTCAAAGCAATATCGAAGAAAAAGAACAAAGTGGGAGGTCTCACACCTCCGATATAAAAACATACTATACAGCCACTGTAATCAAAACAGTCTGGTGTTGGTTCAATGATAAACACATTAAAACAGTGGAATAGAGTTGAGAACATCAAATTAAATCCAGCCATCTCTGGACAACTGATATTTGACAAGCAGTCAAAGTCCACTCAGTAGGGCAGAAACAATCTCTTTAACAAATGGTGTTGACAAAACTGGATATCCACCTGCAGAAACAAAAAATATGAACTATATATCACACCATACATGGAAACTAACTCAAAATTGATCAAAGACGAAAATGTTAAATCTAAAATCATAAAATTCCTGGAAGATAGTATAGGAAGATGGGACCTAATATTTTGTAAAAATAGGATAACAAACATTACAATAAATGCACAAATAAAATAAGACAAAACAGATAAATGGGACCTCTTAAAAATTAAAATCTGATGCCCATCAAAAGACTTTATTAAAAGAGTAAATAGACAACTTACAGACTGGAAAAAATTTCTTTTGGAAATGATTTATCCAATAAGGGTCTAATGTCTAAAATCTCTAGAAAACTACAACTCAACAACAAAAAGATAAACACCCCAATCACAAAATGGGCATAGGACATGAACAGAACATTCACCAAAAAGGACATCCAAGCAGCCAACAAACATGTGAAAAGATGTTCATGATCATTAGCCATGCCAAAAAAACCAAACCAATCTGATGCCGTTGAGTCGATTCCAACTCATAGCAACCCTATAGGGCAGAGTAGAACTTCCCTATAGAGTTTCCAAGGAGCTGCTAGTGGATTCAAACTGCTGACCTTTTGGTTAGCAGCTGAGCTTTTAACCACTGTGCCACTGGGGCTCCAGTATATACCCGAAAAAAATAATGACATGAACAGACATATGTACACCTATGTTCATTGCTGCTTTGTTCACAATAGCAAATAAATGGAAACAACTGAAGTGTCCATCAATGGATGAATGGATAAACAAACTGTGGTCCATACATACAATGGAATACTAGAGAACTATAAAGAACAATGATGAGTCTGTGAAAATATTGTAACATGGATGGACCTGGAGGGCATAATATTTAGCCAAAGAAGTCAAGCATATAAGGACAGATATTGTATGATCCCTCTTTAAGAAGAAGACAAGAATAAGAACAGATAAATGTAGAGAAACCAATGTTCCTTGGTGGCTACCAGGAAAAGGTGAGTGGGGAAAATACGTTATCTACAGTAGAGACGATTTTGGTGATGTGAAAAGTGCCGCCAATTGTGGATGAAGCACAGCACAACCAAAGCAATAAAGAGTGTATGAGCACATATGGGTGGGTACAGGCAAATTGGAATGCAAGCAGGTACAGGTGTACACATACGGGAGAACAGATAGAAGTATCTATATGTATGTGTAAATCCAAATATGTGGGTGCTGGCACATATATTCATTGAAGATGCAAATATGGATACTCCTCAGACATAACCAACTTCCAACATTGGTTTTCTGGGTTTGAAGTCTTTGGACCATTGACTCATGGGACAACTGAGTCAATTGGCATAACATAGTTCACAAAAATCATGATCTGCATCCTAGTAAAGTGAGTAGCATCTGGGGTCTTAAAAGTTTGTGAGTGGCCATCTAAGACACATCTGTGGGTCTCAATTCACCAGGAGCAAAACAGTAAAAAGGTAACCAAAAGTGCAGAGAAGAAACAATTCTACAAGAGCTACAACCTCATCTACGCTGAGACCAGAAGAAGAAGATGGTGCCCTGCTACCACTACTGACTGGTCTGACTGGGGCCTCAATAGTTAGTCCTGGATAGAATGCGAGAAAAACACGGAGCAGAACTCAAATTCTTAAAAAATAATAATAATAATAAAGAGAGACAAATCGTAACAGTAGAGAGCAGAAGATCCCCTGAGACTATCTCCCTGAGAAACTCTTTAATCCTGGAACTAAGCCTATCTCCCAAGATCACCATTTATCAAATAACAGAGTGGCACACAAAATAAAGAATATTACCCGTAAGATTGGTTCCCTACTTAAAAACCATCAGTATGAGACCAAGAGGCCAACAATTTCTCAAAAGCGAAGAAGATAAGGGGTCAGGGAAATTTGAGTACTGGAAAGAGAACAAACAGAACACAATTAAAGAGAATATTGACACATTGTGATAAATGTAAATGATGTTACTGAGTAATTTGTGTGGAAATTATCAAATGGGAACCTAACTTTCTGTGGAACCTTTCACCAAAAACTCAATAAAATATTATTTTTTGAAAAAGCAACTAGGGGACCAAGATGGCTGACTAGGTAGAAGCTTCCGCTTATCCCTGTTGCAACAAAGACTTGAAAAAACAAGTGAATCTGTTACATACAAGATAACCTATGAATCGTGACCATCGAACACAGAACTAAGGAGTTGACCTGAGTAACAGGGGAGCGAACAGCCAGATGCTGAAGCAGTGACCACTTCCGGAGCTAGTGTGCAACACCACAGCCTGAGCCCTCATGGTTCCCTGGTGCCAGAGTGGTGGGGCTGATTGTGGCTTACTGAGATGGGGCTAGCACGGATGCAGGCCTAACCCTCGGGACCAGCCTCGGAGGGGACCCAGCCAGCGCACATAGGCTGCACACCGACGCGGCTGACAGAAAATGAAAAGCCACGGAGAAGCAGCGACTGGTTTTGGAGCCTGGAGTGCAGCATCCCAGACAGGAAGCCTTGACACTGGGCTTTGGACTAAGTGTGGAGAAACTGATTGCGGGTTCCTGAGACAGCACAGGCACGGGACACAGTCCTAAGCCTTTGCGGCAGTCTCAGTGGGGAACCAGCCAGCGCACACAAGCTACACACCCCTCTGGAATCTCAGAAAAAACAGTCCTCACCAAACAAGATATGCAACTTTGTCTACCTTGCTGCACTACTCTCTACTATCTGATCCCTCCCCGCCCACCCCAGCTGACATCATTAACATTGGAATTCCCTGGGCCAGAGAGTGCACTGCCAGTTTTTTTTTTCTTCTTTCTTTTCTAACCCATTCTCCTGGCCTGAGAAAAGCAGCATTTAACAATCAAAGGAAAAATCCTTCCCTGACTTCCCTAAACTGGAATAACAGTACAGAACCAGCTCCAACCAGGCATAAGAGACACACAGTCTTTGGCTCTCATCCCTACAGGTAACCAGGTGGCTATTATAATGCAAAGGCAATTGTGATAGAGATCTGACTGTAAGTGTTTTAGCTGAGCAGTGGAAAGGTAAGTTTTGGAGGTCAGATGCCTCTCTACCTATTAAACAGAACCCTCACTGATCCTCACCAGGGTCCACCCACACCACCTAGCCACCTGCTAAATGGGACTGAGAATAGTGATGCCTATCAATCCTTAGAGGTACAAGCATTGGGTGCCTAAGCTATAGCTGCAGAGCCCACCCACCAGAGTGCTGTAGAGACTAGAGCCACTCCTACCTCACTGACACTTGGGGGAAGGCTGTCAGCATCCTGCCCTCCTCAGAGTGTGACCCCCTGCACCTACTAGAAACTGGCACATACAACCAATCACCACTACTCCTCTAAGTTAATAGGTGAGAGCCTAACCACACACTAGGTGACCAGCTATCAGAACACCTGAGCTGATTCTATTCAAAAATACTGAATGAGCTCATAGGCTTATATACCTGGTAACAGCTCAGACCAGCTGCTAACAGGACATAAGTGATCCAAAAGTTACAGCAATCAAGATAGCACAATCTAGTAGCCCATCTCGGTGTATTGTAACAAAACAAAACAAAGACTCAGTGAGCAAATATAAAGGGAAACATTACCATATCTTATAGAAGGCTCGGAGACAGCAGTCAATATCAAATCAAATAAAGAAGCAGACCATGATTGCTTCTACAAACCCCCAAATAAAAGAATCAAAATAATTCCCAGATGTAGATACATTCCTGGAATTGCCAGATGTAGGATATAAAAAACTAATATACAGAATGTTTCAAGACATCAGGTATGACCTCACAAATAAAGGCAATCTACAGAAAAAGCCAAGGAACACACAGATAAAGCAGTTGAAAAATTCCAAAAGATTATTCAAAAACTTAGTGAAAAAATCAATAAGCAGCAAGAATCCATAGAGAGACAGCATTCAGAAATCCAAAAGATTAACAATAAAATTACAGAATTAGACAACACAATAGGAAGTCAGAGGAGCAGAATAGAGGAATTGGAATCTAGAGTGGGGGAGGTGGAGGATAAGGCAATTGACACCAATATAGTTGAAGAAAATCAGATAAAAGAATTTAAAAAACTGAAGAAACCCTAAGAATCATGTGGGACTCTATCAAGAAGAATAACTTGAGTGTGATTGGTGTTCCAGAACAGGGAGGGAAAACAGAAAATACAGAGAGAATAGTTGAAGATCTGTTGGCAGAAAACTTCCCTGGCATCATGAAAGATATCTATCCAAGATGCTGGTCGAACCTTATACAAGATAGATCCCAAAAGAAAATCACCAAGACATATTATCATCAAATTTGCCAAAACCAAAGATAAGGAGAAAATTTTAAAAGCAGCCAGGGATAAACGAAAAGTCACCTACAAAGGAGAATCGATAAGAATAAGTTCGGACTACTTGGCAGAAACCATGCAGGCAAGAAGGCAATGGGATGACAGAGAAAAACTGCCAGCCAAAAATCATATATCCAGCAAAACTCTCTCTCAAATATGAAGGTGAAATTAAAACATCTACAGATAAACACAAGCTTAGAAAATTTGCAAAAACCAAACCTAAGCTACAAAAATTACTAAAGGAAATTGGTCAGAAAATCAATAATATCAGATACAAACAAAACACAAGGTCACAGAACAAAACATCCTGATATCAACTCAAATTAGGAAATCACAAAAACAAAATAAGATCAATTTAAAAAAGAAAAAGATGCTCAAAACAGGGAATCACTGAAGTCATTATGTAAAAAATTACAATAATCAAAAAAAGAGGGACTAAATACTGGAGGCATAGATCTTCCATATGGAGAGAAAAAAAGGTGATATAGGATGATACAAGTTAGGTTTTTACTTAGAAAAATAGGGATAAATATTAAGGTAACCACAAAGAGGTCTAAGAATTCCATACTTCAAAATAAAAACCAAGATAAACGTAACAACTCAGCAAAAATAAATTCAACAACTGTGAAAAAGAAGAACACACAATGTACAAAGAAAAACTTCTGAGCACAAAAAAGTAAGTGGAAAAATGAAATTGTCAACAACACACAAAAAAAAGGCATCAAAACGGCAGCACTAAACTCATAATTATCTATAATTATGCTGAATGTAAATGCACTAAATGCACCAATAAAGAGACAGAAAGTGGCAGAATGGATTAAAAAACACGATCTGTCTACATGCTGCCTACAAGAGACACAGCTTAGAGACACAAACAAATTAAAACTCAAAGGACAGAAAAAAATCTATCAAGGAAACAACAATAAATAAAGAGTAGGAGTGGTAATATTAATTTCTGACAAAATAGACTTTAAAGTTAAATCCACCACAAAGGATAAAGAAGGACACTACATAATGATTAAAGGGACAATTCATCAGGAAGATATATCCATATTAAATATTTATGCATCCAACGACAGGGCTGCAAGATACATAGAATAAACTTTAACAGAATTGAAAAGTGAGATAGACACCACAATTATAGTAGGAGACTTCAACACACCACTTTCAGAGAAGGATAAGACATCCAGTAAGAAGCTCAGTAGGGAAACAAAAGATCTAATTGCTAAAAACAACCAACATGACCTCATAGACTTAGACAGAACACTCCACCCAACATCTACAAAGTATACTTTTTTCTAGCGCACATAGATCACATATTACGTCATAAAACAAATCTTCGCAGAATCCAAAACATCGAAATATTACAAAGCATCTTCTCAGACCATAAGGCCATAAAAGTAGAAATCAATAAAAGAAAAATTAGGGAAAAGAATCCAAACACCTGGAGACTGAACAATACCCTGCTCAAAAAAGACTGGGTTATAGAAGACATTAAAGAGGGAATAAAGAAATTCATAGAATGCAACGAGACTGAAAACGCTTCCTATCAAAACGTCTGGGACACAGTGAAAGCAGTGCTGAGTTCACTTTATTTCAATAAATGCATACATACATAAAGAAGAAAGAGCCAAAATCAGAGAACAGTCCCCACAACTTGAACAAATACAAAGAGAGTAACAAAAGAAACCGTCAGGCACCAGAAGAAAACAAATAATAAAAATTAGAGCAGAATTAAATGAATTAGAGAACAGAAAAACAATTGAAAGAATTAACAAAGCCAAAAGCTGGTTCTTTGAAAAAATTAACAAAATTGATAAACCATTGGCCAGACTGACTAAAGAAATACAGGAAAGGAAACAAATAACTTGAATAAGAAATGAGATGGGGGATATCACAACAGACCCAACAGAAATTAAAAGAATCATATCAGACTACTATGAAAAATTGTACTTTAACAAATTTGAAATGGACAAATTTCTGGAAACACAATACCTACCAAAACCAACACAAATAGAGGTAGAACAACTAAATAAACCTATACCAAAAGCAGAGATTGAAAAGGTAATTAAAAAAAAAATCCCAATAAAAAAAAAAACCCTGATGGCTTCACTGGAGAATTCTACCAAACTTTCAGAGAAGAGTTAATACCACTACTACTAAAGGTATTTCAGAGCATAGAAAATGATGGAATACTCCCAAAGTCATTCTATGAAGCTAGTATAACTCTGATACCAAAACCAGGTAAAGACACCACATGAACTTAAATGCAAAATTCCTCAACAAAATTCTAGCCAATAGAATTCAACAACATATCAAAAAAAATTCACCATGGCCAAGTGGGATTCATACCAGGTATGCAGAGATGGTTCAACATTAGAAAAACAATCGATATAATCCACCATATAAATAAAACAAAAGACAAGAATCACATGATCTTATCAACTGATGCAGAAAAGGCATTTGACAAAGTCCAGCACCAAATCATGACAAAAACTCTCAGAAAAATAGGAATAGAGGGGCAATTCCTCAACATAACAAAGGGCATTTATACAAAGCCAACAGCCAACATCATCCTACATGGAGTCTGAAGGCATTCCCCTTGAGAACGGGAACCAGACAAGGAGGCCCTTTATCACCACTCTTATTTAACATTGTGCTGGAGGTCCTAGCCAGAGCAATTAGGCTGGATAAATAAAGGGCATCAAAATTGGTAAGGAAGAAGTAAAAGTATTTCTATTTGCAGATGACATGATCTTATACACAAAAAATCCTAAACAATCCTCAAGAAAACTACTGAAACTAATAGAAGAGTTCAGCAGAGTATCAGGATACAAGATAAAAAAAAAAAAAACTAAACCCATTGCCATTGAGTCAATTCCGAATCATAGCGACCCTATAGGACAGCATAGAACTGCCCCATATTTTCCAAGGGTGCCTGGTGGATTTGAACTGTCGACCTTTTCTTAGCAGCCATAGCATTTACCACCATGCCAACAGAGTTTCCAGGATTCAAGATAAACTTACAAAAATCAGTTGGATTCTTTTACACCAACAAAAAGTATGTCGAAGAGGAAATCATTAAATCAATACCATTTACAATAGCCCACAAGAAGATAAAATACTTAGACTAAATCTAACCAGAGACGTAAAAGACATATACAAAGAAAACTGCAAGGCACTATACAAAAAACCAAAAGAGACCTCCATAAGTGGAGAAACATACCTTGCTCATGCATAGGAAGACTCAACATTGTAAAAATGTTTATTCTACCCAAAGCGATCTATAGTTACAATGCAATCCCCATCCAAATACCAGTGACATTTTTTAATGAGATGGAGAAAAAAAATCACCAACTTCATATGGAAGGGAAAGATAAGTAAAGCATTACTGAGTGAGAAGAACAAAGTGGGAGGCCTCACACTACCTGATTTTAGAACCTATTATACCACCACAGTAATCAAAACAGTGTCATTCTGGTACAACAACAGATACATAGACCAATGGAACAGAATTGAGAATCCAGACATAAATCCATCCACATATGAGCAGTTGATATTTGACAAAGGCCCAAAGTCCATTAAATGGGGGAAAAGACAGTCTCTAACAAATGGTGCTGGCATAACTGCATATCCACCTGCAAAAAAAATGAAACAAGACCCATACCTCACACCATGCACAAAAACTAACTCAAAATGGATCAAAGACCTAAACATAAAATCTAAAGCGATAAACATCATGGAAGAAAAAATGAGAACAATGCTAGGAGCCCTAATACATGCCATAAACAGTATACCAAACATTACCAACAACGCACAAACATCAGAAGAGAAACCAGATAACTGGGAGCTCCTAAAAATTGAACATATATGCTCATCCAAAGACTTCACCAAAAGACTAAAATGATTACCTACAGACTGGGAAAAAGGTTTTAGCTATGACATTTCCAATCATTGCCTGCTTTCTAAAATCTACGTGATACTGCAAAAACTCAACAACAGAAGGCAAATAACCCAATTACAAAATGGGCAAAGGACATGAAGGGGCACGTCATTAAAAAAGACTTTCACGCAGCTAACAGATACATGAGAAAAAGCTCACGATCAATGGCCATCAAAGGTATGCAAATCAAAACTACAATGAGATACCATCTCACCCCAACAAGGCTGACATTAACCCAAAAAACACAGACTGGTAAATGTTGGAGAGGTTGTGGCGATACTGGAAAACTTACACACTGCTGATGGGAATGTAAAATGCTACCACCACTTTGGAAATCGATTTGGCACTTCCTTAAAAAGCTAGAAATAGAACTACCATATGATCCAGCAATCCCACTCCTTGGAATATAACCTAGAGAAATAAGAGTGTTCACACGAACAAATATATGCACACCCATGTTCATTGCAACATTGTTTACAATAGCAAAAAGAAGGAAGCAATCAAGGTGCCCTACAACAGATGAATGGATGGAGAAATTATGGTATATTCACACAACGGAATAGTATGCAACAATTAAGAACAACAGTGAATCTGTGAAACATCTCTAAACATTGAGGTATCTGGAAGGTATTCTGCTGAGTGAAATGTCAGTTGCAAAGGACAAATATTGTATGAGACCACTATTATAAAAACTCAAGAAAAAGTTTAAACACAGAAGAAAATGTTCTTTTATGGTTACAAGTGTGGGGAGAGAGAAAGAGGGGTATTAGATAGTAGACAAGAAGTATTTTAGGTGAAGGGAAAGGCAGCACAGTACAGGGGAGGTCAGCACAACTGGACTAAACCAAAATCAAAGCAGTTTCCTGTATACGAGTGAAAGCTTCAAAAGCCAGAGTAGCAGGTGCGAGGGTAGGGGGAACATAGTTTCAGGGGACATCTATGTCAATTGGTATAACAGAATGTGTTAAGAAAACGTTCTGCATCCCACTTTGGTGAGGGGCGTACGGTGTTTTAAAGGCTAGCAAGTGGCCATCTAAGATGCATTAATTGGTCTCAATCCACCTGGTGCAAAGGAGAAGAATGAAGAACACCAAAGACACAAGGTAAATATGAGCCCAAGACACAGAAAGGGCCACGTAAACCAGAGACTACACCCGTCTGAGGCCAGCAGAACTAGATGGTGCCTGGCTACAACCGATGACTGCCTTGACAGGGAACACAACAGAGAATCCCTGATGGAGCAGGAGAATAGTGGGATGCAGACCTCAAATTCTCATAAAAAGACCAGACTTAATGGTCTGACTGAGGTCATGGTCCCTGGAGTTCATGGTCTCCGGACCTTCTCTTAGCCCAAAACTGGAACTATTCCCGAAGCCAACTCTTCAGACAGGGGTTGGACTCAACTATAAGGCAGAAAATGATACTGGTGAGGAGTGAGCTTCTTGGCTCAAGTAGACACAGGAGACTATGCAGGCAGCTCCTGTCTGGAAGGGAGATGAGAAGTCAGATGGGGATGGGAGCTGGTTGAATGGACACAGGGAATACAGGGTGGAGAGGAGGAGTGTGTTATCACTAAGAGTACATAGGACATAGTTAAGGTGTATATAATTTTTTTTGTATGAGAGACTGACTTGATTTGTAAACTTTCACTTAAAGCAAGATAAAAGGAAAGCAAAAAAAAAGAATAAAATATATAGGATTAAATCTAACCAGAGAAGTGAAAGACTTATATAATGAAAATTATAAATCATTGTTTAGAGATTAAACAAGATCTAAATAAACAGAAAGTCATTACGTGTTCATGGATTGGAAGACGTAACATAGTTAACATTTCAATACTACCCAAAGTGATCTACAGATTCAATGCAATCCCGATCAAAATCCCAACAGTAGTCTTTCCAAAAATGGAAAAACCAGTAGTACTCAAGTTTATGTGGAATTGTAAGGGGCCCAGAATAGCCAAAGCAACCTTGGAGAGTGACAAAGCAGGGATACTTACACTTCCTGATTTCAAAACATACTATAAAGCTACAGTAATCAAAACAGTGTGGTGCTGGTATAATAATAGACACATAAACCAGTAGACTCGAATTGAGAGTCCAGAAATAAACCCATACATCTATAGTAAAATGATTTTTAAATTTTTTATTAGCATACTTTAAATGAGGGTTTACAGAATAAGCTAGCTTCTCATTAAACAATTAGTATACATATTGTTTTTTGGCATTGGTTACCAACCACATGACACGTGAACACTCTCCCCTTCTAGTCCTTGGGTTCCCCTTTACCAGCTTTTCTGTCCCTTCCTGCCTTCTAGTCCTTGCCCCTGGGCTGGTGTGCCCATTTAGTCTCGTTTTGTTTTATGGGCCTGTCTAATCTTTGACTGAAGGGTGAACATCAGGAGTGGTTTCATTACTGAGCTAAAAGCATGTTCGGGGTCCCTACTCTCGTGGTTTCTCCAGTCTCTGTCAGGACAGTAAGTCTTGTCTTTTTTTGTGAGTTAGAATTTTGTTCTACATTTTTCTCCAGTTCTGTCTGGGGTCCTCTATTGTGATCCCTATCAGAGCAGTCGTGGTGGTAGCCAGGCACCATCTAGTTATGCTAGACTCAAGCTGGTGAAGGCAGTGGTAGTTGTGGTCCGTTAGTCCTTTAGACTAATCCTTCTCTTGTGTGTTTGGTTTTCTTCATTCTCCCTTGCTTCTGAAGGGGTGAGACCAGTGGAGTATCCTAAATGGCCACTCACAAGCTTTTAAGACCCCAGACACTACTCACCACATGAGAATGTAGAACATTTTCTTTACGAACTATGTTATGCCAATTCAGTTAGATGTTTCCCAAGACCATGGTCCTCACAGTTCTCACCCCAGTAATTTGGTCCCTCAGGCAGTTTGAATGTGTCTATGGAGCTTCCATGACCTTGCTTTGTATAAGTTGTGCTGGCTTCCCCAGTATTGTGTACTGTCTTACCCTTCATCAAAGTTCCCACTTATCTATTGTCTACTTAGTGCTTTGCCATCCCCATCCCTCCCCTCCTTTGAAACCATCAAAGATTGTTTCTTTTTGTGTGTAAACCTTTTCACGAGTTTTTATAGTAGTGGTCCCATACAATATTTGACCTTTCGTGACTGACCTATTTCACTAAGCATAATGCCCTTCAGATTCATCTATGTTGTGAGATACTTCGCAGATTCATCATCGTTCTTTATTGTTGCATAGTACTCCATTGTGTGTATGTACACACATTTATTACGGTCAAATTACTTTTGACATGGGTTCTAACTCCACACAAAATGGGGAATAAATAGCTTCTTTAATAAATGGCACTGGGACAGATGGACATCCACGTTAAAAAAAAAAAAGAAGCTAGACTCAAACCTCACAGCATGCACAAAAACTAACCCCAAATGGATCAAGGACCTACATGTGAAAACTAAAACCATAACAGTCCTGGAAGAAACTATAGTGGTACTGTTTTGGGACCTAGGTTTAACAATGTATTCTTAGATATGACATCAATAGCACTAGCAACCAAGGAAAAAATTAGTTGGACTTCATTGGAATCAAAAACTTTTGTGTAACAAAGGATTTTAGCAAAACAAAGTGAAGAGACATCATATAGACTGGCAGAAAAATTTTGAAAAGCATATATCAGATAAAGGTTTAATATTTAGAGTATAAAAAGAACTCATAAAACTTAACCACAAAAAGACAAACAGCACAATCAAAAAATGGGTGAAGGATTTGAGTAGATGTTTCACCAAAGAAGAAATACAAATGGCCAACAAACACATTAAAAGATGCTTCAAACATCATTAGCCATTAAACGAAACACCAAAACCAAACCTGTTGTGGTGGAGTCACGTCCGATTCATAGAGACCCTAGGATAGAGTAGAACTGCCCCATGGGGTTTCCAAGGAGCACCTGGTGGATTCCAAACTGCCGATCTTTTGGTTAGCAGCCTGAGCTCTTAACCACTGTGCAATCAGGGCTCCTCATTAGCCATTATTGTTGTGTTGTTATCAGGTGCGGTTGAGCTGAGTCTGACTCATAGCGACCGTGTGTACTACAGAACGAAAGGCTGCCCGGTCCTTCACCATGTTCACAATAGTTGTTATGCTTAAGCCCATTGTTGCGGCCACTGTGCCAATTCATATCCTTGAGTGACTTCCTCTTTTTCCCTGACCCTGTACTCTACCAAGCATGACCGATCCCTCCTGATAACAGGTCCAAAGTATGTAAGATGATCCCTCCTGATAACAGGTCCAAAGTATGTAAGATGCAGTCTCGTCATCCTTGCTTCTAAGGAGCATTCTGGTCGTACTTCTTCCAAGAGAGATTTGTTCATTCTTTTGGCAGTCCAAGGTATATTTAATATTCTTCATCAACACCACAATTCTTTGTTCTTCCTTGTCCAGCTTTGCATGCATAAGATGCGATCGAAAATACCATGGCTTCGGTCAGGCACACCTCAGTGTTCAAGGTGACATCTTTGCTTTTTAACACTTTAAAGAGGTCTTTCACAGCAGATTTGCCCAATTAAGAGCATCTTTTGATTTCTTGACTGCTGCTTCCATGGGTGTTGATTATGGATCCAAGTAAAATGAAATCCTTGACAACTTCAATCTTTTCTCCGTTTATCATGATGTTGCTCATTGGTCTATTGAAGGCTGGGTCTTTGATCTGCATCAGTAAGTGCTTCAAGTCCTCTTCACTTTCAACAAGCAAAGTTGTGTCATCTGCATAACACAGGTTGTTAACGAGTCTTCCTCCAATCCTGATGCTGGTTTCTTCATACAGTCCAGCCTATCGGATTATCTGCTCAACAAACAGATTGAACAGGTATGGCAAAGATAAAACCCTCACAGACACCTTTCCTGACTTTAAACCATGCAATATCCCCTTGTTCCATTTGAACAACTGTCTCATGATCTATGTACAGATTCTTCATGAGCACAATTAAGTGTTCTGGAATGCCCATTCTTGGTGATGTTATTCATAATTTGTTATGATCCACACAGTCGAATGCTTTTGCATAGCCTATAATACACAGATAAACATGCTTCTGGTCTTTATGCATTTCATTATAATACTTTGCATTTTTGAGCCCTGGTTCCACATCCTCTTCTGAATCTGGCCTGAATTTCTGGCAGTTCCCTGTCCATATACTGCTGTAGCTGCTTTCGAATGATCTTGGGCAAAATTTTACTTGATATTGATATTGCTCGATAATTTGAATATTGATATTGATATTTTACTTGATATTTGTATTGCTCGATAATTTCTGCATTCTGTTGGATCACCTTTCTTGAGAATAGGCATAAATATGGATCTATTCCAGTCAGTTGGCCAGGTAGCTGTCTTCCAAATCTCCTGGCATAGATGAGTGAGCACTTCCAGCTCTGCATCCTTTTGTTGAAATATCTCAGTTGATATTCCATCAATTCCCGGAGCCTTGTTTTTTGCTAGTGCCTTCAATGCAGCTTGGACTTCTTCCTTCGGTACCACCGGTTCCTGATCATATGCTATCTCTTGAAATGGTTGAACATCGACCTATTCTTTTTGGTATAATGACTCTGTGTATTCTTTCCATCTTCTTTTGATGGTTCCTGTGTCGTTTAATATTTTCGCCATGGAATCCTTCACTATTGCAACTTGAGGCTTGAATTTTTTCTTCATTACTTTCAGCTTGAGAAATGCCAAGCATGTTCTTCCCTTTTGGTTTTCTATCTCCAGCTCTTTGCACATGTCATTATAATACTTTACTTTGTCTTCTCGAGTCACCATTTGAAATCTTCTGTTCAGTTCTTTTACTTCATCATTTTTTCCTTTTGCTTTAGCTACTCGACATTCAAGAGCAAGTTTCAGGGTCTCTTCTGACATTCATTTTGGTCTTTTCTTTCTTTCTTGTCTTTTTAATGACCTAAGCTTTCTTCATGGATGATGTGTTTGATGTCATTCCACAACTCTTCTGGTCTTCAGTCATCAGTATTCAATGCATCTAATCTATTCACTAGCTAATTCTTTTCGGAAGTAGACTGCTGGGTCCTTTTCTGTAGTTTGTCTTAGTCTGGAAGTTCGGCTGAAACCTATTGGCCATGGATGACCCTGTTGGTATCTGAATACCAGCAACATATCTTCCAGCATCACAACAACACGCAAGCCCCCACTGTATGACAAATTGACAGATATGTGGGGCATTAGCCATTGGGGAGGTGCAAATAAAAAACACAAGGAGATGCCACTTCATCCCCATTAAGATGGGTAAAATAATAACAAAAGAAAAAAAAAACAAATGTGGATAATTTGGAACTCTTATATATTGTTGGTGCGAATGCAAATTGGTACAGCTGCTGTGGTAAACAGTTTGGTGATTTCTCACAAAGTTAGACAGAATTACCATATGACCAAGCAATTCCACTTTTAGGCATATACCTAAAAGACTTGAAAGCAGTGACACAAACAGACATGTTTATACCGATGTTCATTGCAGCACTATTCACAATTGCCAAAAGGTAGAAACAACCTAAATGTCCATCAACTGACAAATGGATAATACAAATGTGGTATATACATACAATGGAATATTTCTCTGCCATAAAGAGAAATGAAGTCCTGATACGTGTTGTAACATGGATGAACCTTGAAAGCATTATTGTGAATGAAATAAATAAATAGGGCAAATATTTTATGATCTCACTCGTATGAAATAGATAGAAGAGAAAAATGTATAGAGACAAAATTTTTTATTGTCTACCAGGAACAGGATGGAAAGAGAACAAGGAAATCATTGTTTAGGAAGCAATGAGCTTCTGTTTTAAGTTATGGATATTTAGCAATGGATATTGATGATGGTTGCACAACATGATTAATGTAATTAATGTCACTAAATTGTATACATGAAAAATGTTAAATTGTCAAAGGTGGTATTTTGTATATTTTACAACAGTAAAAAAAATAAATCTAGGGCAGAAAAAATATATTAGGTCATAATAAAGGTTAAATGAGAGCAGTTGATATATTTGGAAACGGTATACCTGAATACCTAATGAATGAAGTGGCCAAGATGTTGCCAAAAAATATATATTGAAAGAGAAAATTAATGAAAAGAAAAGCTTGTTTTTGGTGAACATAAAAAAGGAACTTGATAAAGCAGACCGATCAGAAAGAAAAAGAGAGAGAAGACACAAAATACAAAACTTAGGGGTGAACAAGGTACCTTTAGTACAGATTCTCTTCTTGTTAGGTGCCGCCAATCAGTTCTGATTCACACTGACCTTCTGTACAACACAGCAAACACTGCCAAGTTCTGCATCATCCTCACAATTTTGTTATGCTTGAGCCCATTGTTGTAACCATTGTGTCAATCCATCTCATCGAGGGTCTTTCTCTTTTCCACTGATCCTCTACTGTACCAAGCATGATGTCCTTCTCTGGGGACTGGTCTCTCATGATAACTTATCCAAAGCACGTGAGAAAAAGTTTTGCCATCCTTGCTTCCGTGAATGATTCCTGCTGTACTTCTTCCAAGACAGATTTGTTCGTTCTTCTGGCAGTCTATGGTATATTTAATATTCTTTACCAACACCATAATTGAAAGACATCAATTCTTCTTCTGTTTTCCTTATTCAGTGTCCAGCTTTCAAATGCATATGAGAGATTGAAAAAACCTTAGTCCTCAAAGTGACATCTTTGCTTTTTAACACGCTAAAAAGGTCTTTTGCAGCATATTTGTCCAATGCCATGTGTCTTTTGATTTCTTGACTGCTGCTTCCCTGGGCATTGATTGTGGAGCCAAGTAAAATGAAATCGTTGACAACTTCAATCTTTTCTTTGTTTATCATGATGCTGCTTATTGGTCTAGTTGTGAGGATTTTTGTTTTCTTTACTTTGAGGTGTAATCCATACTGAAGGCTGTGGTCTTCATCAGTAAGTGCTTCAAGTCCTCTTTACTTTCAGCAAGCAAGGTTGCATCACCTGCAAATGTCAGGTTGTTAATGAGTCTTCCTCCCATCCTGATGCCCTTTTTCATATAGTCCAGCTTCTTGGGTTATTTGCTCAACACACAGATTGGGAAGTATGGTGAAAGGATACAACCCTGACACACACCTGACTTTAGTCCACACAGTACCCCCTTGTTCTGTTCAAACGACTGCTTCTTGGTCTATGTAGAGTTCTTCATGAGCACAATTAAGTGTTCTGGAATTCCTATTCTTCACAATGTTATCCAAAATTTTTCAGGATCCACACTGTCAAATGCCTTTGTGTAGTCGATAAAACAAAGGTAAACAACTTTCTGATATTCTCTGTTTTCAGCCAAGATCCATCTGACAGCAGCAATGATATCCCTCATTCCACATCCTCTTCTGAAACTGACTTGAATTTCTAGCAGGTTCCTGTCAATGTACTGCTGCAAATGCTTTTGAATGAACTTCAGCAAAATTTTACTTGTGTGTGATATTAATGACATTGTTCAATAATTTCTGCATTCTGTTGGATCGCCTTTCTCTGGAATGGGCACAAGTATGAATCTTTTCCAGTTGGTTGGCCAGGCAGCTGTCTTCCAAATTTCTTGGCATAGATGAGTGAGCACCTCCAGCGCTGCATCCATTTGTTGAAACGTTTCAATTGGTATTCAGTCAATTCCTGGAGCCTTGTTTTTCGCCAATGCCTTCAGTGCAGCTTGGACTTCTTCCCTCATTACCATCAGTTCTTGATCACGTGCTACCTCCTGAAGTAGCTGAACTTTGATCAATTCTTTTTGGAGCAGTGACTGTGTATTTCTTCCATCTTCTTTTGATGCTTCCTGCGTCATTCAATATTTTTCCTGTAGGATCCTTCAATGTTGCAATTTGAGGCTTGAAGTTTTTCTTCAGTTCTTTCAGTTTGAGAAACACCGAGTGTGTTTTTCCCTTTTGGTTTTCTAACTCCAGGTCTTTATGCATTTCATTATAATACTTTGTCTTTTTGAGCCGTCATCAGAAATCTTCTGTTCAGCTCTTTTACGTCATCATTTCTTCCTTTCACTTTAGCTACATTACCTCCAAGAGCAAGTTTCAGAGTCTTTTCTGACATCCATTTTGATCTTTTCTTTCTGTCTGTCTTTTTAGTTACCTCTTGCTTTATTTTTTTTTTCTTGCTTTAGTCATGTATGATATCCTTGATGCCAGTCCACAACTCATCTAGCCTTTGGTCATTAGAGTTCAATGTATCAAATCTGTTCCTGAGATGGTCTCCAAATTCAGGTGGGATACACTCAAGGTCATATTTTTGCTCTTGTGGACTTGCTCTAATTTTCTTCAGCTTCAACCTGAACTCGGATATGAGCAATTGATGATCTTTTCATTACAGATTCTACAGATATTAAAAAGGATAATAATGGGGTGTTACAAATAAATTTATCCTTATAAGTTTGACAACTTAGGTGAAATGAACAACTTTCTTGAATAGCACAAACTACCAAAGCACTTATGAAAAAAATCAATAACTTGAATATCTCAAAATCTATTAAAACATCCCACAAGAAAATTTACAACACCATATACAGTATTTTTAGGCAAATAACATTTGTCTGCTGGCTTCAGACACCCCCTGTGAGGTAATTTTGGAACCTTACTATGTTAATTTTTTTATAGCTACATGCACAGGAGAATTGTCACGGTGGTGCTTGTGTGGGTACCTCACAGGGGGAGGGTGTGGCCAGAAAACTGCATTCTTTTTGCATAAAAATACAGTAGCTTCACTGGCAAATTTTTACAAGCATTTAATGAAAAAGTACCAATTCTACACAAACTATTCCTGAACATTTATGAATGAGGAATATTTTCCAGCTCATTTTATCAGGCCAGCATTACTGTAATAACAAAACCAGCCACAGACATTGCAGAAAATAAAAAAGTACAGACCAATATCCCTCATGAAATGTATTAAATATTCTAATCAAAATTTTAGTACATTGAATCTCATAGTAAATTTTAAAAAAAGAACCGTCATCACTGTTTCCACAACATGATGAGCATAATTTATGTCCTTGAATTGAACATATAAAAAATGTTGAAATGGCAAATGTTTTGTCATACACACACACACATACACACACACACACACCTCACAGGAATAAAACATGCTTAACACACACACGAACAGAACAAAACATAATACATCATGATCAAGTGGGGTTAATCCAAGTTTTCTAAATACCAACACTATTGGAATTTTGGGTTGAATAACTCATTGTTATGGGAGGATGTCCTGTTTATTGTAGAATATTTAGTAGCATCCCTGGCCTTTACCCACTAAATTCCAGTAACCCCTTCAAATCCCTTTGTAAAAACCAAAAATTTCTCCAAACATTGTCAAATATCCCCTGGAGGAATAGTTGTTATTGGTTGAAACCCATTGTGTTAATCCCAGGAATTTAGGGTTGGTTTAGCAATAAAAAAATCTGTCAACGTAACTTACCATATTAACAAACTAGAGACACAAAAAAAACATGATTACCTCAATAGATGGAGAGAAAGCATTAAACAAAATGCAACATGCATAGCTGATAAATTCACTCACCAAAGTAGAAATATAAAGAACTTCCTCAGCCTAATAAAGGGCATCTACAAAAATATCCCCACGAATAACATCATAGTTATTGGTAAAATGTGGAATATTTTCTCCCTAAGATCTGGAATCAGACAAGGCCTCACTACTTTTGTACAACAATGGAATACCACTCAGCAATAACAATGAATGAACCATTAGTCACTCACAACATGGATAAACCTCAAAATAATTATGCTGAGGGAAAGGAGCATACAAAAGTACACACTGTATGATTTTATTTATACAAATTTCTAGAACATGCAGACTTATAGTGAGAGGACACATATGAGCATTGCCTCGTAATGGAGGGTTTAAAAAATATACTCCAGTAAACTTATAAAAGTGACAGATACATTCATTATCTTTATTGTGGTGATGGTTTCATGAGTGTATATATATATGTCAAAAGTTATCAAATTGTACATATTAAAATACTCACTTTATTATATTTCATTTTTGTCTCATTAAGTTCTTTAAAAACCTGCATGCACAGCCACAGTTACATATCACTGAAACTTAATAGCTAAAACAAACAAAACTGACAATACCAAGTTCTGCAAAGGATATAGAGCAACTTGAAATCTCATAAATTGCTGATGGTAATGCAAAATGGAACAACCACTCTGGAAGCTAGTTTGGAAGTTTCTTATACAGTTAAACATAATTTTATCATATGACCCAACAACCCCACTCCTGAATAGTCTAGAAACAAAAATCTGTGTATTTATAACGAATTCATTCTCAATCAACAAAAACTAGAAAGACCCAAATTTCCTCGAACTGGTGAATGGATAGTTTGGTACTTTAGTACAATGGAATAGTGTTCATCAATGAAAAGGAATGATACACACAATTGCATGTATAAATGACAAATGTATCAGGTTACATGAAAGAAGGTAGTCTTAAAATCCTATCCATTGTATGACTCCATAAGGTGTCCTGGAAACAACGAAATTAAAGGGAAATGAAACATCAGTGTTTGCCAAGGGCTAAGCATATTGGGAGAAGGGTTGATTACAAAGAGCTAGCACAAATAAATTTGGGGGGGGGATTGAACTATTCTACACGTTGGTTTTTGTTGCGGTTACATAATTCTTTTAATTTGTCAAAACTCATACAGCTATATCCCCAAAAGAGTTAACTTCATTGTATGCAAATGTTGAAATGAATAATTTTTGTAATATACTGGGGAAAAATATAAAATAAAAACACCAAGCAACTAAATGTATGAAGCAAACCATAACTGGAACACAGACCATGGGGAGATAACTATAAAAGTTATATCTGGGACCAAAGCCAACAACCAAACCCATTGCCGTGGAGTTGATTCCAACTCATAGCGACCCTATTGGGCAGGGTAGAACTGCCTCATAGGGTTTCTAAGGAGGAGAACCTGGTGGATTCGAAGTGCCGACCTTTTGGTTAGCAACCATAGCTCTTAACCACTACACCACCAGGGTTTCCATATTTGGGAAAATTTAGAAAATTTTAACATGGACTTTGTATTTGTCATGGTCACTTGCAGAGGCAGAGGGACCCCCACCAAAAATTTGGTTTGGATGATGCCACACACATACACAACAATAGAGTATGAAAAGGTTTATTACATACATAATTGAACCCTGTGGAGAGAACAGGGCAGGCTTGGGAGAGCAAGGAAAGGAGACTGGCCTGGGGTTTTATTGTGGTTTGGAGGTAGGAGTGGTGCGAGAGTTCTGGAGCAGGTTCAGGGACTTGCACAGCTTGAATTTCTCACCAGCACCAAAGGAGAGAGTATCTAGGCTTCCTTATTAGCTTGCCCAGATGTGAGGTACAAGGGGAAGAGGGACAGGTGAGACATAAAAACTGTAAGCAAACAACAATAAATGGAGTAAGACACTTTACTACAGTATTATATATCAATGTTAATTTTAGGTGCAATAAAGATGTTATGGTATGTAAGATAACCGACTATTCAGCATGAGAAGCATGCTGAAGTTTTGGAGAGGTGAACTCTTATGCTGCCATTTAACTTTCAAATTATTTAAGACAAAAATATACATACACAATATTTACACCTACTATACGTACATGTATTCATCCACATATATGTATATATGAAGCATATGTGGCAAAATGTTAACAGTTAGTGAACTAATGTGTTCATTGTACTTGTTCACATTTTCTATATAATTGGAACTCAAAATAAAAAGGGAGATATTGATTGGAAGTTCAAATAGGGCTAAAAAAAACTTTTAGCAGTCATTGGGATTTGCATCTTCTGCAGGGGCCTTTTGCCTTCACTGAGACAAGGGGTGGGATGATCAGTATTAATTTAAAGGTTATACTAGGTTTTTTTTTTTTTTTAACTAGGTACCTATTTATTTAGAGGACTGGTTGTCTCTTATAAGGACACCTCCCTAGCATATTATGAGTAACTGATTGGTGACAGATTAAAGGCTGGAATAAATGTTCCTTTGTTGGAAACCCAGAAGGAGGAAGCATAGTTTAACAGGCTAAGCCCTATATTAGCCATTCTGTAACTGACTATCTTGGGCAAATTGCCTAATTTGTTCTCAATTTCTTCATCTGTAAAATAGGGGTAAATTGCCTATCTTTCAGAGTTGGTATGAGGGTTAAGTGAGAAAAGATATGTGAAAGTGATTTTGCATAATGGAAAAGGCTGTATAATTGTTATTCCCTATGAATATTTTTTTATGAATATTTTAGTTGATTAAACAAATGAATGAACAATATGTAATTTTAAAAAATCGATAGTGTCTCTACCATATTGCCTGGCACACAGTGGGTGATCAAAGCTATTTTGCTGAATGAAAGAATTTATGCCACATTCATTCATTCAGTGGGCATTTGTTGAATATGGGCTATGTGTCAGATATTGTAAATGGACACTCAAGTGCCTGAAATGAGACAGAGTTGTTGCCTTCAAAGGTCTCTGCGTGGCACAAACAGTTTGCACGGGAATACTAACCTAAAGGTTTGCAGTTCAAAACCACACAGTGGTGCAATGGAAGAGATCTATTTCAGTAAGAATTACTGTTGATAAAGCCCTATGAAGCAGTTTTACTCTGTAACACATGGGTCACCATAAGTTGTGGCAACCAGGTTTTTGTTTTTGTTTTGTTCTTGTTGCTGCCTTCAAGGAACTCATGGCCTAGTAGGGGAGGGAAACAAGCTGTTACATGGCCATCACAAATATCTTCTCTGATCTGCTACTGTGGTCGGAGAAAATATCTCTTCCTTTACTGTCTTGTCCCATACTCTCTCTGGCTCCCAGGATCTCATATATAATATCCCCTCTGTCTCAAATATTCTTCTCCTCCCTCTCCATTTGGCTAACTGCTACTCTTCTTTCAAGTCTCAGGGTACAGGTCACTCCTTCTGGAAGCTTTTCCTGGCCTTCTTTAAATTAAGTTAGTTTTCCCTACATTGTGCTGTCAGAGAATCCTGAATTTCTCTCTATAAAAGAGAACACTTTCCATGAATTGTTGTTGCTTCTTGTTTTATTGTCTGTCTTCACCAACAAACTGAACACCAAGAGGTCAGGATCCATGTCTACCATCTCGAAGCCTACCACATTTTTTGTCATTCAGCTCTAAGAAGAAAAATTTCCCATCTGAAATCCTTTAGTTACAATAAGGGTAGTAGGCAGATAGGAATACTTCATTAACATCAATTTTCTGTTAATCCACCACAGGTTAAACCTGAATGAAAAATCACAGCTAATAGACTTGAATGTTATCTCAATAGAAGAGGACAGAGATTCATTATTAATATCCCACCTCAACCAAGATCTTACTCTGGTTCAGAAAAAGGTAACAATATATAGAATTTTAGGGAGATAGTTTCTGGGATGTATTTCTCATGTCCCCTCTCTTCTTCAGACACTGTTTTATCTGAATATGATGTCTGGAATTGTTATTACAGATAAATATATCATGAAGTACTTCTTGCCAGCAAGCTTGTTAAACTGGACACTCTGGAGAAAGAAGTCAGCTCACTGATGACTACTAGGAATCCTCCCAGGAACTCTGAAAAGGCCTCATCCATTCCCTTTGTGGCCCCTTCAACAAAAGTTCCATAAATCCTTTCAGGGCTTTTCCAGTTTCCACAATGTCTAGAGCACTACTCCATTGCTGGTTACATCAACTCCAGACTGACTGGTGCGGCTAACTTCATTCACTCATTAAATCCTTTCAACACAACCCATTTAGGAAACTCAAAAGACCCATGGAATAGATGTGTGATGAAAAGAAAAGATAGAGATGGCATCAATCTTTTCCCTATATCTCCTCAGCCTTAGTCTCAGGTAGAAGACTTTGCAGGCTTCTCTCCCACTCTATGTGTGGCTTATTCAGAGCTCAGTGTTATCGGCTCACCTTGGAAAATGGATGGGCTCTGTGAGTTCACATGTATCTTATTCTGAAGACAGCAGGGGAAATGAGGTTAGTTTTCAGGGTCTCATCTTGACAAGGTAGATGAAACCCAGCTTCAACAGCTCTAGTCTTTGACCAGGGCTCATAACTTGTTTATGGAATTTTATAAATATTTTCCTTTCAACACAAATCAAGTTTTGCTGTTTAATTATGAGTGAAGAGAGGTACATCATGATCCCTCCTTGCCTTATATACTCCTGAGTCCCAGAAAGAAGATGGAATGCTGTAAATAATACAAAGAATAGCTACGGGGGTTACGGGAAGATGGTGAAGTGAGAGGAGTAAGGTTCCAACTTCTCCCACAAGAGTACACACACACACACCAACAAAAAAAAACCCACAATAAGCCTCAACCAGACCTAGCAAAAATAAGCACAGGTGGGCAGAAGTCAGCAGCAGAAACTGGTGGAGAGAAATAGCCAGAGAAGAAAAGAGGTAGGCAAAAACTTACACCCTTAATTTCCACACACTCCACCACCACCCTAGTGCAGAGACTTTGCCAACTCACTGGTGCATCTCTTACAGGGAGCTGCAAAAACACAGATCTAGAGGGACTTGCAGACTGGTGGGGACAGGTCCTGAGACCTCAGAGATCACATAGGCTCTCTGTGCATGGAGAGAAGCTCCAGAGAACCAGCCAGGCTTGAGGAACCTTATAATCTTGCTGCACTATGTGAACTCTGCCAGCCCTCCACTCCCCCTGCTGGTGCCTCAGGCAGGAGGCAGCTATAGCAACCTGCCAGCCTACAACTTCCCTGAGAAGTGGAAAAAAACTCATTCTGTGGCAGGAGATGTGAATGTCCTTCACTGAAGGAGGGGAGGCACTGGACAAAGATGACAGAAGGCATTAGAGCACCCTGCTGGCAATAACAGCAGATTGGACTCCATGTTCAGTAGGAGATGTATTACAAAGAGTCAAAAAGTACAGTAAAGCAAGGGAGAGTGAGAGAACTGAGGAATGTGAGCAGCACTACCCAGTTGACATATTAAATAGTGTGAGCTCTCAGGTATATTTTAGGACAGCCAAAACCAAAAATCTAGTCCGGAATTGAGAGGAGGGAATTGGAAGTAAAAAGCAAGACCTGAAGATTCTGTTCAGCTAAAAGTTTACCCAAGAAAACAGGGCTGCGGAGGGCTGAGAAAGCTAACATAAAAAAAAAAAAAGAAAAGAATGCCTCAATGACATCAAAAAAAGTACAGGAAACACTAAGAAAATAGAAATGAGAGCTCACACAAATGAAAACAAGGTAGAGGCATTGTGTCTACGGAAGTCTGATTAATGAATAGAATGGAAAAACAGTACAATTCTAGCTAACAATCTCATAGAACAAAAAGAAAACACAGACAAAGAACTAAGGGAAATCAGGAAAAGAATGAATGAACCAAATGAAAATTGAAACTATAAAAAGGAAAAAAAACTGAAATACTTGAGCTGAAACAGACAATCGTTGAAATGAAAAGTGGAATAGAAGGTTTGAATAACAGAAATGAACAGGCAGAAGACAGAATCAATGATTTGGAAGGTAAAGTAACTGAAATTTCAGAGGCCTGAGTACAATGAATGAACAGACTCAACAACACTGAACACAGTTTAATAGAATTATGGGACAACATCAAGCAAACCAACATGCACAAAATGGGAATTCCAGAAGGAGAAGAGAGAGAAAGCAGTAGAAAAAATCTAGGTAGAAATAATAGCAGAATGTTCCCCAAACCTGATAAATTACACAAAACTAGATATCCAAGAAGCTCAAGGAACTCCAAGTAGGATGAATCCAAAGAAACACACACCAAGGCACATCATAACCAGGTTCTCAAAGATTAAAGACAAGGAGAAAGTTCTGAAAGAGACAGGAGAAAAGCAAAGGACGTACAAAGGAGCCCCCATAAAATTAAGTACCAATTTCCTCTCAGAAATCTTCGAGGCCAGAAGGTAATGGAAATATTTTTAAACTGATGAAAGAAAGGAACTAACAACCAAGAGTATTTTACCCAACAAGGATTTCTTTCAGGAATGATAGTGAAATTAAGACATTCACGGACAGACAGAAACTGCAAGAATACATCTCCACAGGACCACCATACAAGAAATACAAAAAGGAGTACTTCAGACAGGAAAGAAAGGGCATTAAAAATAAACTTGAAGCCAAATAAAGAAAAATCCTTGGGCAAAAAAAATAAGGACAAATTTTAAGGCATTTTTACTTGATAAATAAAGGGATATGACATTTCTACCGTATAATGACAAATATATTAAAAAATAGTATAAACTTATGTTTCAGAGCACAAGTTATATAATGACATCAACAACAAGATGGAGGGAGGCAGTCAAAGATGGAGAAGTCAGAGGTTTCATAACATCCCTCTTACAACAAAGGCCCCCAGAAAACAAGTGAATTGTACGTAAATGACAACTTTGGAACCATGAGCATCAAAGACAAGGCAGAAGAATTGGACCAAAGGCCAAGTGGAAGGAGAGATAGTAAAGAAACAGTGGACACGGAGAATTATGGATCGGCAGTGACCTGCTAGCCAAACCTGCACAGCACGGCCATATTAAAACAAATCAAGCAGCATTCCCAGCTAAAATGCCCACATCACCTGGTGGAGCCAAGCAGGAGCAAATCTGCACTCACATTCAGAGCCAGGCAGGAGTGCTTCTTGCTCTGCAAAAGTGCATGGGGAGGTGGGGCCAAGAAGGTAGAATAGTCAGATGCTTCATGACATCCCTCTTATAACAAAGACCCCAAAAAACAAGTGAATTAGATACACATGACAATCTAGGAACCCTAAGCATCAAAGACCAAGCTGAAGAATTGGACTGAGTGACAGGTGGAAGGAGAGACAATTCAAAAACAGTGGAAATGGAGGATTACGGATAGCCAGATTGCCAACACCCTGCTAGCTGGATCTGCACAGTGCACACTTATTGAGGGAAGCAGCAACATCCCAAGTCAAAACCCATCCCATCTGGTGGAGCTAATTAGCACATTAGCTCTGTACACACATACAGAACCAAAGAGGAGTGGCACCAGACCTGCAAAAGTTAAGTGCAAGCTCCCAACTAACTGTGTGCACACCATACCCCTTCCCACACTAGAGCTCCACAGCCAAGGAGCATGCCCTTCTCCTCATCCATCTCTCTCCATGCTCTGACACCAGTCCAGTGGGATTCAACAACATCATGGCCCCTGTCATGGATTGAATTGTGTCCCCTCAAAATATCTGTCAACATGGCTAGGTTATGATTTCCTTTATGATTGTATGATTGTCTACCATTTTATCATCTGATGTCATTTCCCTATATGTTGTAAATCCTATCACTATGATATAATAATATTAGCAGCAGTTATATGGATGAGGTCTACAAGATTAGGTAGTGTCTTAAGCCAATCTCTTCTGAGATATAAAAGAGAGAAGCAAGCAGAGAGACACGGGGACCTCATACCAATAAGAAAGCAGTGCTGGGAGCAGGGTGCGTACTTTGGACATGAGATGCTCCCAGACCAAGGGAAGATTGATGACAAGGACCTTCCTCCAGAGCCAACAGAGAAAGCCTTCCCCTGGAGCTGGCACCCTGAATTCGGACTTCTAGCCTACTGGACTGTGAGAGAATAAATTTCTCCTTGTTAAAGCCACCCACTTGTGGTACGTCTGTTATAGCAGCACTAGATGATTAAGACAGCTCCTAAGCCAAGAACTCACAGCCCGGTCTGGAGGCTCCCGTCCCTTGGCCCAGCCACTGGTGTAGGCAGTCTACAGGCTTGCAGCGCCCTTAACCCCCACCGATCACCCACACCAGTGCCTTGCTGACCCAGCATAGCATGCCCTCATTTGCACAAAAAGGGCAGGACTTCCAACTGAAGCCCAATTTCACCTGCAGCAGCCAAGTGGGAGCTGCAGATTTGTGGCATTCGACACTGACCCACCCCTTCAGAAGGAGCCTCAACCATCCACACTGGGGTATTTAGGGCCAATGGTACCACCCACTCCATCTAGCCACCCATGACAGGGGCCTGAGAATCAGTGATGCCCCCAATCCCTCCAGCCAATGACACCAGGCACCCAAGGACCAGCTGCACTACACCCCTCAGTCTGTGATCTACAGGACAGTGGCACACTCTCCATCCAGGCACCCAGGAGGAGACAACAGACTCCTGTCTTGCCCACCACATCACCCCCAACTGCAACCAGAGACCTGTGCCTGCTCCAAATACCACCACACAGCCTTCCCAACCAGGACTGTAGGTGAGAGTCTCCGCAACACACACTCAGTGACCAAGAACCAGGGCACCTCCACCCTGACCAACCAACATACACACAACATCTAACTCAATGACCAGGGAGAACACCCCCTGTATCCACAGTCAGATGACTAGTGGGAGATTCATCACCTTGCCAAAAATGCTGCCTACATCTTCAGAACTCATCCGAGAACAGTGAACAGGCTCTCAGGCTCACACACCTATTAGATGCTCTGACCACTTGAAGACAGGAGGTGAGAGTTTCAAGGAGGCCAGATTAATGAACAGAGTAGCACACACACCCCACCTACTTGAATTTATAAAAACAAAACAAAAATTCAGGATGCAGTAAACAAAAATAAAATAAATAGAGGGAGGCAGAGCCAACATGGCGCTATAGACAGAAGCACCACGCTGTCCCTCCACAGCAAAGATCCGAAAAACTAACTAAAATGGATACAAACATCAATCCTGGAATCCTAAGCATCAAATGAAGAGATAAAGAACCAAGCACCGAATGGAATAAGAAACTGACAGAGAACAGAGAATAAGGAAAGCTACTGAGTGGAAGTCCCCTATCAGCTAATGTGGCACAGATTCGCCATTTTGGACCCCTCAGCCACCAAGAACAGTGGACAGGGAGTATGGGAATGCAACTTTACGGAGCTCTCAGAAACAGACAGAGCACGTGGTAACCAGGGACACACTTTCCCACCCCCTACCCTTCTTCCCTCTGCCCGGCCTCTGCCATTTTCTGGCAGATCCCGGTACCTCATCCAGGGAGATACTGGCTCCTTATCACTTGAATTCACCTCACCCCCACTAGCCAGCTTCTTCAGTGCCATTTTTGTTGCTTTTTTTTGGTTTCTTTTGGATTCTACTCTCTCACCTCCTTCCTTTTGTTTCTCCTGATCTCCTAGCTCTGTGTGCTGTATCTGCTTCTTCTTGGTTTGTTGAGCAGTGCCACTTGGCTGGGAAACCACTCCCTCAGGCCACACTGCCAAGCCAGTGGGCTCCCTCAGGGATTTTTTTCTTTTCTTTTCTCAGTTTCTTGTCTCTCTCTACCTTCCTTCCTTCCTTTCCTTTCTTTTCTTTCAAACAGTTGGTTGTGTGTGCCTTTTTTTTTCCAGATTCTTTTCCCTCTCCCTTCCTTCATTTATTTTCTCAGGCCACGTAGCCATGTGTGCCATCTCTCTGCCCCTTCTTGAAGGGCTGTGCCACACTGCCAGGTTAGAAAGTCACCAGCATATGGCTTCCTTAACTTATTTACTTATTATGGCTTCTGCTTCTCTGTCTTCTGTCTCTTCTTTCCCACACCCACTAGCTCTACATATCACATCTTCCCCCTTCAGTCCTGCCTATCTGCACTGCGTGCTGAGCACTGCATCCCAAGTGGCATAGGCACAGAACACTGGACCCTGCCCTGCACTGCCACATTGCCCTGCACTGTTGGCCCCAGTACATGCTGCAAATGACCGCCCCATCCCTTCCCCTCTGCTGGACCTGCCCTGCTGCACCATACCTGAGTGACTGGTCCTGCCTATCTGGACAAGGTGGTGAGAAGTAACATGCCCACAGATAAGAAAACAACAAAGAACACCCAGCCCACCTGCCCACACATAACCAAATAAAACAAAAAAGTAGGATGAAACAAACAAATCCACAATCAATACATTAAGAAAATAATTACTGAATGTCCCAAAGACAGCAGACAATATCAAAATACATAAAAAACAGGACAGGATGGTTCCAGTAATCATCCAAAATAAACCACCAGATGACCTTCTGGTAGAAGAAAGGCACTGGAGCTAGCTAATAGGGAATTCAAAACTCTAATATTCAGGACTCTACAAGAGATGAAGGAAAATGCAGGAAAAATAGACAAAATCATGGACAATACACACAAAATCACGGAAAAGACAGACAAAACATGGAAGAATTCAGAAAAATAATATAGGAACAAAATGTCAAAATAAACACACAACTAGAAATCATACAAAAACAGCAATTAACATAACCAAAAGATAAACAAGATTTCAGAAATGGACAGTGTCATAGAAGGTTTGAGGAACAAGTTTGAAGCAATGGAAGACAGGGTCAGCAAAATGGAAGATAAATACTTGGATACCAATTTGTTTGTGGAAAAGTCAGAGAAAAAAATGAAGAATCTCTGAGAAGGATGTGAGATACAATCAAAAGCAAAAATTTACATGTAATTGGAGTTCCTGAACAGGAGGAGAAAATGGAAAACACACAGAGGATCATTGAAGAATTACTGAAAGAAAACTTCCCTAACAGGTTGAAAAGCTGACCATCCAAGAAGATCAACGAACCCCACATAGGATAGACCCCAAAAGAAAATCATAATACATATCATAATCACACTTGCTTAAAACCAAAGATAAAGAAAGAATTCTGAGAGCAGCTTGAGAAAAATGAAATGTCACATACACAAGAGAAACAAGAAGGCTAAGCTCTGATTACTCAGCAGAAGCCATGCAGGCAAGAAGGCAATGAGATGGCATATATAAAATCTTGAAAGAAAAAAATTGTCAACCAAGAATAATACATCCTGAAAAACTCTCACTCAAATATGATGGTGAAATTAAGACATTTCCAGATAACAGAAATTAATGGAATGTGTAAAAACCAGACAAAATTTACAATAATTATTAAGGGAGTCCTTTGGTTAGAGAACCAACAACATCAGATAATGGCCTGAATCTAGGACGCAACACCATATAAGCCAGATAGCAGCCTAGGTGTTGAACTCTCAAGGATAAAACAACTGGTTACAACAGTGAACCAGAGAGGTCAATCTGTAAATGACAAAGCCAGAACAAAAAAAAAAAAAAAGAGAGAGAGAGAATAAGTGTGGTAGGTATAGAATTTTTAAATGGAGAGGAAGTCAAAGCACTACCAAGTAATAAAAGACTGTTTCAAACTTAGGAAGATAGGGCTAAATTTCAAGGTAACCACAAAGAAAGTTAACAAATCTGCTCATCAAAATAAAGAAGAAAAATAAAAAAGTCTCTTTAAATGCAAAATCTAAAAAAATGAGAAAAATAAACAAACAAAATAATCCACAAACAAAAGAATTCAGCACAGGAGGAAGAGGAATAAACAAACCTCAGCACCACACACACACACACACACACACTACAAAATGACAACAATAAAATCACATCTAACAATAATCACATGGAATGTAAATGACCTAAATGCACCCATAAAGAGACAGAGAATGACAGAACGGGGGGAAAAAAGGACACATCAATATGCTGTCTACAAGAGACACACCTTAGAAACAAAGACATAAATGTATTAAAAAACAATGGAAGGGGAGGCGGAGCCAAGATGGCGGACTAGGCAGACGCTACCTCGGATCCCTCTTACAACAAAGACACGGAAAAACGAGTGAATCGATCACATACATAACAATCTACGAACCCTGAACAACAAACACAGATTTAGAGACGGAGAACGAACTAATACGGGGAAGCAGCGATTGTTTCCAGAGCCTGGAGCCAGCATACCAGTCAGGTACGGCACAAGCACAGAGACCTGCTCCACCCCCCTGAACTAACCCCGGGAGGGGGACTAGCCGGTTCCACGGGCGGCGTGGGACGCAGCCGTTAGGAGAAGTCCCCGGGAGGCAGTGACTGATCTTGGAGCAGAAAGAGCAGCACCCGAGCCGGGGAACCGTCCCACAGGGATTTGGACTGCACGCAGGCGGCTTCATTAACATCTGAATAGCCTGAGCCAGAGGGAGAACTCTGATAGGGATCTGACTGCAGTTTTTTTTTTAGCGGATTTTCTGGAAAAACTAGTTTCCCAGTGATGGCTCGGAGACAACAATCCATATCAAACCACTTAAAGAAGCAGACCGTGACAGCTTCTCCAACTCCCCAAACAAAAGAATCAAAATCTTTCCCAAATGAAGATACAATTTTGGAATTATCAGATACAGAATATAAAAAACTAATTTACAGAATGCTTAATGATATCACAAATGAAATTAGGATATCTGCAGAAAAAGCCAAGGAACACACTGATAAAACTGTTGAAGAACTCAAAAAGATTATTCAAGAACATACTGGAAAAATTAATAAGTTGCAAGAATCCATAGAGAGACAACATGTAGAAATCCAAAAGATTAACAATAAAATAACAGAATTAGACAACACACTAGGAAGTCAGAGGAGCAGACTCGAGCAATTAGAATGCAGACTGGGACATCTGGAGGACCAGGGAATCAACACCAACATAGCTGAAAAAAAATCAGATAAAAGAATTAAAAAAAATGAAGAAACCCTAAGAATTATGTGGGACTCTATCAAGAAGGATAACCTGCGGGTGATTGGAGTCCCAGAACAGGGAGGGGGGACAGAAAACACAGAGAAAATAGTTGAAGAACTTCTGACAGAAAACTTCCCTGACATCATGAAAGACGAAAGGATATCTATCCAAGATGCTCATCGAACCCCATTTAAGATTGATCCAAAAAGAAAAACACCAAGACATATTATCATCAAACTCACCAAAACCAAAGATAAACAGAAAATTTTAAAAGCAGCCAGGGAGAAAAGAAAGGTTTCCTTCAAGGGAGAATCAATAAGAATATGTTCTGACTACTCAGCAGAAACCATGCAGGCAAGAAGGGAATGGGACGACATATACAGAACACTGAAGGAGAAGAACTGCCAACCAAGGATCATATATCCAGCAAAACTCTCTCTGAAATATGAAGGCGAAATTAAGATATTTACAGACAAACACAAGTTTAGAGAATTTGCAAAAACCAAACCAAAGCTACAAGAAATACTAAAGGATATTGTTTGGTCAGGGAACCAATAATATCAGATATCAGCACAACACAAGGTCACAAAACAGAACGTCCTGATATCAACTCAAATAGGGAAATCACAAAAACAAACAAATTAAGATTAATTAAAAAAAAATACACATAACAGGGAATCATGGAAGTCAATAGGTAAAAGATCACAATAATCAAAAAGAGGGACTAAATACAGGAGGCATTGAACTGCCATATGGAGAGTGATACAAGGCGATATAGAACAATACAAGTTAGGTTTTTACTTAGAAAAATAGGGGTATATAATGAGGTAACCACAAAAAGGTATAACAACTCTATAACTCAAGACAAAAACCAAGAAAAACGTAACGACTCAACTAACATAAAGTCAAACACTATGAAAGTGAGGATCTCACAATTTACTAAGAAAAACGCCTCAGCACAAAAAAGTATGTGGAAAAATGAAATTGTCAACAACACACATAAAAAGGCATCAAAATGACAGCACTAAAAACTTATTTATCTATAATTACCCTGAATGTAAATGGACTAAATGCACCAATAAAGAGACAGAGAGTCACAGACTGGATAAAGAAACACGATCCATCTATATGCTGCCTACAAGAGACACACCTTAGACTTAGAGACACAAACAAACTAAAACTCAAAGGATGGAAAAAAGTATATCAAGCAAACAATAAGCAAAAAAGAAGAGGAGTAGCAATATTAATTTCTGACAAAATAGACTTTAGACTTAAATCCACCACAAAGGATAAAGAAGGACACTATATAATGATAAAAGGGACAATTGATCAGGAAGACATAACCATATTAAATATTTACGCACCCAATGACAGGGCTGCAAGATATATAAATCAAATTTTAACAGAACTGAAAAGCGAGATAGATACCTCCACAATTATAGTAGGAGACTTCAACACACCCCTTTCGGAGAAGGACAGGACATCCAGTAAGAAGCTCAACAGAGACACGGAAGATCTAATTACAACAATCAACCAACTTGACCTCATTGACTTATACAGAACTCTCCACCCAACTGCTGCAAAATATACTTTTTTTTCTAGCGCACATGGAACATTCTCTAGAATAGACCACATATTAGGTCATAAAACAAACCTTTGCAGAGTCCAAAACATCGAAATATTACAAAGCATCTTCTCAGACCACAAGGCAATAAAACTAGAGATCAATAACAGAAGAACGAGGGAAAAGAAATCAAATACTTGGAAAATGAACAATACCCTCCTGAAAAAAGACTGGGTTATAGAAGACATCAAGGAGGGAATAAGGAAATTCATAGACAGCAACGAGAATGAAAATACTTCCTATCAAAACCTCTGGGACACAGCAAAAGCAGTGCTCAGAGGTCAATTTATATCAATAAATGCACACATACAAAAAGAAGAAAGAGCCAAAATCAGAGAACTGTCCCTACAACTTGAACAAATAGAAAGTGAGCAACAAAAGAATCCATCAGGCACCAGAAGAAAACAAATAATAAAAATTAGAGCTGAACTAAATGAATTAGAGAACAGAAAAACAATTGAAAGAATTAACAAAGCCAAAAGCTGGTTCTTTGAAAAAATTAACAAAATTGATAAACCATTGGCTAGACTGACTAAAGAAATACAGGAAAGGAAACAAATAACCCGAATAAGAAATGAGAAGGACCACATCACAACAGAACCAAATGAAATTAAAAGAATCATTTCAGATTATTATGAAAAATTGTACTCTAACAAATTTGAAAACCTAGAAGAAATGGATGAATTCCTTGAAAAACACTACCTACCTAAACTAACACATTCAGAAGCAGAACAACTAAATAGACCCATAACAAAAAAAGAGATTGAAACGGTAATCAAAAAACTCCCAACAAAAAAAAGTCCTGGCCCGGATGGCTTCACTGCAGAGTTCTACCAAATTTTCAGAGAAGAGTTAACACCACTACTACTAAAGGTATTCCAAAGCATAGAAAATGACGGAATACTACCCAACTCATTCTATGAAGCCACCATCTCCCTGATACCAAAACCAGGTAAAGACATTACAAAAAAAGAAAATTATAGACCTATATCCCTCATGAACATTGATGCAAAAATCCTCAACAAAATTCTAGCCAATAGAATCCAACAACACATCAAAAAAATAATTCACCCTGATCAAGTGGGATTTATACCAGGTATGCAAGGCTGGTTTAATATCAGAAAAACCATTAATGTAATCCATCACATAAATAAAACAAAAGACAAAAACCACATGATCTTATCAATTGATGCAGAAAAGGCATTTGACAAAGTCCAACACCCATTTATGATAAAAACTCTTACCAAAATAGGAATTGAAGGAAAATTCCTCAACATAATAAAGGGCATCTATGCAAAGCCAACAGCCAATATCACTCTAAATGGAGAGAACCTGAAAGCATTTCCCTTGAGAACGGGAACCAGACAAGGATGCCCTTTATCACCGCTCTTATTCAACATCGTGTTGGAAGTCTTAGCCAGGGCAATCAGGCTAGACAAAGAAATAAAAGGTATCCGGATTGGCAAGGAAGAAGTAAAGTTATCACTATTTGCAGATGACATGATTATATACACAGAAAACCCTAAGGAATCCTCCAGAAAACTACTGAAACTAATAGAAGAGTTTGGCAGAGTCTCAGGTTATAAAATAAACATACAAAAATCACTTGGATTCCTCTACATCAACAAAAAGAACACCGAAGAGGAAATAACCAAATCAATACCATTCACGGTAGCCCCCAAGAAGATAAGATACTTAGGAATAAATCTTACCAAGGATGTAAAAGACCTATACAAAGAAAACTACAAAGCTCTACTACAAGAAATTCAAAAGGACATACTTAAGTGGAAAAACATACCTTGCTCATGGATAGGAAGACTTAACATAGTAAAAATGTCTATACTACCAAAAGCCATCTATACATTTAACGCACTTCCGATCCAAATTCCAATGTCATATTTTAAGGGGATAGAGAAACAAATCACCAATTTCATATGGAAGGGAAAAAAGCCCCGGATAAGCAAAGCACTACTGAAAAAGAAGAAGAAAGTGGGAGGCCTCACCTTACCTGACTTCAGAACCTATTATACAGCCACAGTAGTCAAAACAGCCTGGTATTGGTACAACAACAGACACATAGACCAATGGAACAGAATTGAGAACCCAGACATAGATCCATCCACGTATGAGCAGCTGATATTTGACAAAGGACCAGTGTCAATTAACTGGGGAAAAGACAGCCTTTTTAACAAATGGTGCTGGCATAACTGGATATCCATTTGCAAAAAAATGAAACAGGACCCATACCTCACACCATGCACAAAAACTAACTCCAAGTGGATCAAAGACCTAAACATAAAGACTAAAACGATAAAGATCATGGAAGAAAAAATTGGGACAACCCTAGGAGCCCTAATACAAGGTATAAACAGAATACAAAACATTACCAAAAATGATGAAGAGAAACCCGATAACTGGGAGCTCCTAAAAATCAAACACCTATGCTCATCTAAAGACTTCACCAAAAGAGTAAAAAGACCACCTACAGATTGGGAAAGAATTTTCAGCTATGACATCTCCGACCAGCGCCTGATCTCTAAAATCTACATGATTCTGTCAAAACTCAACCACAAAAAGACAAACAACCCAATCAAGAAGTGGGCAAAGGATATGAACACACATTTCTCTAAAGAAGATATTCAGGCAGCCAACAGATACATGAGAAAATGCTCTCGATCATTAGCCATTAGAGAAATGCAAATTAAAACTACGATGAGATTCCATCTCACACCAGCAAGGCTGGCATTAATCCAAAAAACACAAAATAATAAATGTTGGAGAGGCTGCGGAGAGATTGGAACTCTCATACACTGCTGGTGGGAATGTAAAATGGTACAACCACTTTGGAAATCTATCTGGCGTTATCTTAAACAGTTAGAAATAGAACTACCATACAACCCAGAAATCCCACTCCTCGGAATATACCCTAGAGATACAAGAGCCTTCATACAAACAGATATATGCACACCCATGTTTATTGCAGCTCTGTTTACAATAGCAAAAAGTTGGAAGCAACCAAGGTGTCCATCAACGGATGAATGGGTAAATAAATTGTGGTATATTCACACAATGGAATACTACGCATCGATAAAGAACAGTGACGAATCTCTGAAACATTTCATAACATGGAGGAACCTGGAAGGCATTATGCTGAGCGAAATGAGTCAGAGGCAAAAGGACAAATACTGTATAAGACCACTATTATAAGATCTTGAGAAATAGTAAACCTGAGAAGAACACATACTTTTGTGGTTACGAGGGGGGGAGGGAGGGAGGGTGGGAGAGGGTTTTTTATTGATTAATCAGTAGATAAGAACTGCTTTAGGTGAAGGGAAAGACAACACTCAATACATGGAAGGTCAGCTCAATTGGACTGGACCAAAAGCAAAGAAGTTTCCAGGATAAAATGAATGCTTCAAAGCTCAGCGGAGCAAGCGCGGGGGTCTGGGGAACATGGTTTGCGGGGACTTCTAAGTCAATTGGCAAAATAATTCTATTATGAAATCATTCTGCATCCCACTTTGAAATGTGGCGTCTGGGGTCTTAAATGCTAACAAGCAGCCATCTAAGATGCAGCAATTGGTCTCAACCCACCTGGAGCAAAGGAAAATGAAGAACACCAAGTCCACATGACAACTAAGAGCCCAAGAGACAGAAAGGGCCACATGAACCAGAGACCTACATCATCCTGAGACCAGAAGAACTAGTTGGTGCCCGGCCACAATCGATGACTGCCCTGACAGGGAGCTCAGCAGAGGACCCCTGAGGGAGCAGGAGAGCAGTGGGATGCAGACCCCAAATTCTCATAAGAAGACCAAACTTAATGGTCTGACTGAGACTGGAGGAATCCCGGCGGTCATGCTCTCCAGACCTCCTGTTGACACAGGACAGGAACCATCCCTGAAGACAACTCATCAGACATGAAAGGGACTGGTCAGCGGGTGGGAGAGAGACGCTGATGAAGAGTGAGCTAATTATATCAGGTGTACACTTGAGATTGTGTTGGCAACTCTTGTCTGGAGGGGGGATGGGAGGATAGAGAGAGAGGGAAGCCGGCAAAATTGTCAAGAAAGGAGAGACTGAAAGGGCTGACTCAAGACGGGGAGAGTAAGTGGGAGTAGGGAGTGAGATGTATGTAAACTTATATGTGACAGACTGATTGGATTTGTAAATGTTCACTTGAAGCTTAATAAAAGTTATTATAAAAAAAAAAAAAAAAAAAAAAAAAAAAAAAAACAATGGAAGGAAAAAATATCTCAAGCAAACAGATACCAAAGAAGAGCAAGAGCGGCAATATTAATCTTAGAAAAAATTGACTTTAAAACAAAATCCACCATAAAAGACAAAGAAGGGCATTACATAATGATTAAAGGGGCAATCCATCATGAAAACATAACCATAATAAATATCTAGGGACCCAAAGACAGGACTCCAAAATACATAAAACAAACTCTAACAGCACTGAAAAGAGAAGTTGACAGTTCCACAATAATAGTAGGAGACTTCAACACACCACTCTCTATAAAAGACAGAACATCTAGAAAGAAACTCAACAAAGATACAGAGGATCTAAAGGCCAAAATTAACCAACTTGACCTCATAGACATATATAGAACACTCTACCCAACAGCAGTGAAATACACATTCTCCAGAACATTCTCCAGAATAGACCACATCATAGGCCACAAAGAAACCCTGAACAAAATCCAAAAGACTGAGATAATACAAAGCATCTTCTCTGATCACAACACCACCAGAGTAGAAATTAATAACAGGAAGAGCAAAAAAAAAAAAAAAGGTCTAATACATGGAAACTGAATAACAGCCTGTTTAAAAACCACTGGGTAATAGAAGAAACCAAAGATGGAGTTGAAAAATTCCTAGAATCAAATGAGAATGAAAACACATCATAGCAAAACCTTTTGGACACAGCAAAGGCAGTGGTCAGAGATCAATTTATAGGAACAGATGCACTCATCAAAAAAGAAGAAAGGGACAAAATCAAAACATTAGCTATACAACATGAATGAATAGAACGAGAACAGCAAGAGAAGCCTACAGCCAACAGAAGAAAGGAAATATTAAAGATCAGAGCAGAACTAAATGAAATAGAGAATAGAAAACGATAGAATCAACAAAACCAAAAGACGATTCTTTTAAAGGATCATCAAAATCAACAAACCACTGACCAAACTGACAAAAGAAAAAAGGAGACGAAGTAAATAACCAGAACACAAAATAAAATGGGCACATTACAATAGACTCAACTGAAATAAAAAGAATTGTAACAGAGTAGTATGAAAAACTACAGTCTAACAAATTTGAAAACCTAGAAGGAATGAACAAATTTCTAGAAACACATTTCCTGCACAAACTAACACAAACTGAATTTGAAAATCTGAACAAATCCATAACAAGGGAAAAGATTGAAAAACTAAAAAAAAAAAAAAAAGCCCTGGCCAAGATGCATTCACGAGAGAACTCTAGGAAAAATTCAGACATGAGCTTACACCAGTACTACTCAAACAATTTCATAACATAGAAGAGGAAGGGATACTTCTGAATTCATTCAATGGAGCCAGCATAACCCTGATACCAAACCAGGGAAAGACTCCACGAAAAAGGAAAAGAACAATATATCTCATGAATATAGATGCAAAAATTCTCAAGAAAATTCTAGCCAATAGAATTCATCATCATATCAAAAAATAATACACCACAACCAAGTGGGATTCATACCAGGTATGCAAGGATGGTTCAACATTAGAAAATCAATCAGTGTAATTCACCACATAAATAAAAGAATCACATGATCATCTCAATGACTCAGAAAATATATTCGACAAAGTCCAATACCAAATCCTGATAAAAACTCTCAATAACATAGGAATGGAAGGAAAATTTCTCAACATAATAAAGGGAATCTATACAAAACTAATAACCAACATCATTCTTAACGGAGAGAGGCTGAAAACATTCCCCTCGAGAACAGGATGGAGACAAGGATGCCCTTTATCACCACTCCTATTTAATATTGTGCTAAAAGTCCTAGCTAGAGCAATTTAGGAAGAAAAAGATACAAAGGGCATTCAAACTGGTAACGGAGAAATAAAACTGTCCCTATTTGTAGATGATATGATACTGTACATAGAAAACCTCAAAGACTCCACAAGAAAACTACTGGAACTAATAGAAAAATTCAACAGAGTAGCAGGAAACTAGATAAACATACAAAAATCATTTGGATTCCTATACACCCATAGATAGAACCATGAAAAGGAAATCAAGAGAACAATTCCATTTATAATATGCCCTAAAAAAAAACTTTGGAATAAATCTAACCAGGGATGTAAAAGACCTATACAAAAAAAAAAAAACTACAAAATACTACAAGAAACCATAAAAGACCTACCTAAATTGAAAAACAAACCATACTCATGGATAGGTAAGCTTAACATTGCGAAAATGTCAATTCTACCCAAGGCAACCTACAAATACCATGCAATCCCAATCCAAATACCAAAAGCTTCATTAAAAGAGATGGAAAAACTAATATTTAACTTTATATGGAAAGGGAAGAGGCCCCAGATAAGTAAAACACTACTGTAGAAGAAGAAAGTAGGAAGACTTGCACTATCTGGCCATCAGAACCTACTCTATAGTTATAGTAGTTAAAACAGCCTTGTACTGAGACAAGGACACACATTGGTCAATGGAACAGAATTGAGAACCCAGATGTGAATCCATCCAGCTATGGTCACCTGATCTTCGATAAAGGCCCAAAGTCCATCAAATGGGGAAAAGACAGTCTTTTTAACAAATGGTGCAGGTAAAACTGGATGTCCATCTCCAAAAAAATGAAACAGGACCCATGCATCACACCATACACAAAAACTCATTGAATTTGGATCAAAAACCTAAATATGAAGCCGAAGAGTATAAAGATCATAGAAGAAAAAATAGGGTAAATTCTAAAGGCCTTAATACCTGGCATTAACGTGATACAAACCTTAGCTAACACTGCACAAACACCAGAAGATAAGTTAGATAACTGGGATCTTCTAAAAATTAAACACTTATGGTCATCAAAAGGGTAAAAAGAGAACTACAGACTGGGAAAAAAATTGGGGGTAAGATAAATCTGACAAAGGTCTAATCTTTAAAATCTGTAGGAAAATCCAACATCTCCACAAAAAAAGAACAAATAATCCAATTAAAAAATGGACAAAGGATATGAACAGACATTTCACCAAAGAAGACATTTAGGTTGCTAACAGGCACATGAAGAAATGCTTGTGGTCACTAGCCATTAAGGGTCACTAGCCATTACAGAAATGCAAATCAAAACCACAATGAGGTACCATCCCACCCTGACATTACTGGCATGAATCAAAAAAACAGAAAATAACAAATGTTGGAGAGGCTGCAGGGAGATTGGAACTCTTATGCACTGCTGGTGGAAATGCAAAATGGTACAACCATTTTGGAAAACAATATGGCGCTTCCTTAAAAAGCTAGAAATAGAAATACCACTGATCCAGCAATCCCACTCCTAGAGAAATAAGAGCCGTCACACAAATAGACATAAGCACACCCATGTTCACTGCAGCATTGTTCACAATAACAAAAAGATGGAAACAACCTAGGAGCTCATCAACAGATGAGTGGATAAACAAACTATGGTACCTATACACAATGAAATATTACACAACGATAAAGAACAATGATGAATCTGTGAAGCATCTGACATCATGGATGAATCTGGAGGGAGTTATGCTGAGTAAAATAAGTCAATCACAAAAGAACAAATACTGTATGAGACCACTACTATAAAAACTCATGATAAGGTTTACACAGAAAAAGAATCTTTGATGGTTACAAGGGACGGGATCAGTGGTAACTTTGGTGAAGGGTAAGGCAGTACACAGTGCTGGGGAAGCCAGCCCGCCTTTTACAAGGCAAGGTCTTGGAAGTTCCATAGACACATCCAAACTCCCTGAGGACCAAATTACTGGGTTGAGGGCTGTGGGTTCCATGGTCTCAGGGAATATCTAGCTCAATTGGCACAACATAGTTCATAAATAAAATGTTCTACATTCTACTTTGGTGAGTAGAGTCTGGGGCCTTAAAAGCTTGTGAGTTGCCATCGAAGATGCTCCACTGGTCTCACCCTGTCTGAAGCAAGGGAGAATGAAGAAAACCAAAGACACAAGGGAAAGATTAGTCCAAAAGACATATGGACCACAAGTACCACAGCTTCCACCAGACTGAGTCCAGCACAATTAGATGGTACAGAGCTATATCATCGCTGACTGCTCTGACAGGTATCACAATAGATGGTCGTGAACAAGGCTGGAGAAAAATATAGAACAAAATACTCTCTCACAAAAAAAGACCAGACTTACTGGTCTGACAGAGGCTGGAGAAACTCTGAAAGTATGGCCCCAGACACCCTTTTACCTCAGTAATGGAGTTACTTGTGAGGTTTACCCTTCAGCCAAAGATTAGGTAGAACATAAAAAAAAATGAGTCCAAAGGGGTACACCAGCCCACGGGCAAGGATGAAAAAGCAGGAGGGGACAAGAAAGCCGATATTGGGGAACCCAAGTTTGAAAAGTGGTAGGTGTTGAATGTCGTAGGGTTGGCAACCAATGTCACAAAACAATATGTGTATTAATTGTTTAATGAGAAAGTAGTTTACTCTATACACTTTTGTCCAAATTTCAATTAAAAAACCCAAACATTAGCTTAGCTTAACTAGTAAAAAATGCCTTGAGCATTATTCTCTTTTAAGACCTGTCTACATGGGATCAAACTGATAACAGCAACTCGAAAGATTAGAAAGGAAACTTAAGGAAAAGTGAATTTATGTTATTGGGGGAGGAACAACTTAGAAAAGGAGGGTGAGAGTGGCTATGCAATTTGAACAAAGTAATCAATGCTATTATATACTACATTTAGAAACTGTTGAATTGGTGTATGTTTTTCTGTGTATATTCTTTTTTTTTAATAACTTTTATTAAGCTTCAAGTGAACGTTTACAAATCCAATCAGTTTGTCACATGTAAGTTTACATACATCTCACTCCCTACTCCCACTTGCTCTCCCCCTCTTGAGTCAGCCCTTTCAGTCTCTCCTTTCTTGACAATTTTGCCGGCTTCCCTCTCTCTCTATCCTCCCATCCCCCCTCCAGACAAGAGTTGCCAACACAATCTCAAGTGTCCACCTAATATAATTAGCTCACTCTTCATCAGCGTCTCTCTCCCACCCGCTGACCAGTCCCTTTCATGTCTGATGAGTTGTCTTCGGGGATGGTTCCTGTCCTGTGTCAACAGAAGGTCTGGGGAGCATGGCCGCCGGGATTCCTCCAGACTCAGTCAGACCATTAAGTTTGGTCTTTTTATGAGAATTTGGGGTCTGTATCCCACTGATCTCCTGCTCCCTCAGGGGTCCTCTGTTGTGCTCCCTGTCAGGGCAGTCATCGACTGTGGCCGGGCACCAACTAGTTCTTCTGGTCTCAGGATGATGTAGGTCTCTGGTTCATGTGGCCCTTTCTGTCTCTTGGGCTCTTAGTTGTGTGGCCTTGGTGTTCTTCATTTTCCTTTGCTCCAGGTGGGTTGAGACCAATTGCTGCATCTTAGATGGCCGCTTGTTAGCATTTAAGACCCCAGACGCCACATTTCAAAGTGGGATGCAGAATGATTTCATAATAGAATTATTTTGCCAATTGACTTAGAAGTCCCCGCAAACCATGTTCCCCAGACCCCCGCCCTTGCTCCCCTGACCTTTGAAGCATTCATTTTATCCCAGAAACTTCTTTGCTTTTGGTCCAGTCCAATTGAGCTGACCTTCCATGTATTGAGTGTTGTCTTTCCCTTCACCTAAAGCAGTTCTTATCTACTGATTAATCAATAAAAAACCCTCTCCCACCCTCCCTCCCTCCCCCCCTCGTAACCACAAAAGTATGTGTTCTTCTCAGTTTATACTATTTCTCAAGATCTTATAACAGTGGTCTTATACAATATTTGTCCTTTTGCCTCTGACTAATTTCGCTCAGCATAATGCCTTCCAGGTTCCTCCATGTTATGAAATGTTTCAGAGATTCGTCACTGTTCTTTATCGATGCGTAGTATTCCATTGTGTGAATATACCACAATTTATTTACCCATTCTTCTGTTGATGGACACCTTGGTTGCTTCCAGTTTTTTGCTATTGTAAACAGAGCTGCAATAAACATGGGTGTGCATATATCTGTTTGTATGAAGGCTCTTGTATCTCTAGGGTATATTCCTAGGAGTGGGATTTCTGGGTTGTATGGTAGTTCTATTTTTAACTGTTTAAGATAACGCCAGATGGATTTCCAAAGTGGTTGTACCATTTTACATTCCCACCAGCAGTGTATAAGAGTTCCAATCTCTCCGCAGCCTCTCCAACATTTATTATTTTGTGTTTTTTGGATTAATGCCAGCCTTGCTGGTGTGAGATGGAATCTCATCGTAGTTTTAATTTGCATTTCTCTAATGGCTAATGATCGAGAGCATTTTCTCATGTATCTGTTGGCTGCCTGAATATCTTCTTTAGTGAAATGTGTGTTCATATCCTTTGCCCACTTTTTGATTGGGTTGTTTGTCTTTTTCTGGTTGAGTTTTGACAGAATCATGTAGATTTTAGAGATCAGGCGCTGGTCGGAGATGTCATAGCTGAAAATTCTTTCCCAGTCTGTAGGTGGTCTTTTTACTCTTTTGGAGAAGTCTCTAGATGAGCATAGGTGTTTGATTTTTAGGAGCTCCCAGTTATCGGGTTTCTCTTCATCATTTTTGGTAATGTTTTGTATTCTGTTTATACCTTGTATTAGGGCTCCTAGGGTTGTCCCAATTTTTTCTTCCATGATCTTTATCGTTTTAGTCTTTATGTTTAGGTCTTTGATCACTTGGAGTTAGTTTTTGTGCTTGGTGTGAGGTATGGGTCCTGTTTCATTTTTTTGCAAAGGGATATCCAGTTATGCCAGCACCATTTGTTAAAAAGGCTATCTTTTCCCCAGTTAATTGACACTGGTCCTTTGTCAAATATCAGCTGCTCATATGTGGATGGATCTATGTCTGGGTTCTCAATTCTGTTCCATTTGTCTATGTGTCTGTTGTTGTACCAATACCAGGCTGTTTTGACTACTGTGGCTGTATAATAGGTTCTGAAGTCAGGTAAGGTGAGGCCTCCCACTTTCTTCTTCTTTTTCAGTAGTGCTTTGCTTATCCGGGGCTTCTTTCCCTTCCATATGAAATTGGTGATTTGTTTCTCTATCCCCTTAAAATATGACATTGGAATTTGGATCGGAAGTGCGTTAAATGTATAGATGGCTTTCGGTAGAATAGACATTTTTACTATGTTAAGTCTTCCTATCCATGAGCAGGGTATGTTTTTCCACTTAAGTATGTCCTTTTGAATTTCTTGTAGTAGAGCTTTGTAGTTTTCTTTGTATAGGTCTTTTACATCCTTGGTAAGATTTATTCCTAAGTATCTTATCTTCTTGGGGGCTACTGTGAATGGTATTGATTTGGTTATTTCCTCTTCGGTGTTCTTTTTGTTGATGTAGAGGAATCCAAGTGATTTTTGTATGTTTATTTTATAACCTGAGACTCTGCCAAACTCTTCTATTAGTTTCAGTTGTTTTCTGGAGGATTCCTTAGGGTTTTCTGTGTATATAATCATGTCATCTGCAAATAGTGATAACTTTACTTCTTCCTTGCCAATCCGGATACCTTTTATTTCTTTGTCTAGCCTAATTGCCCTGGCTAAGACTTCCAACACGATGTTGAATAAGAGCGGTGATAAAGGGCATCCTTGTCTGGTTCCTGTTCTCAAGGGAAATGCTTTCAGGTTCTCTCCATTTAGAGTGATATTGGCTGTTGGCTTTGCATAGATGCCCTTTATTATGTTGAGGAATTTTCCTTCAATTCCTTTTTTGGTAAGAGTTTTTATCATGAATGGGTGTTGGACTTTGTCAAATGCCTTTTCTGCATCAATTGATAAGATCATGTGGTTTTTGTCTTTTGTTTTATTTATGTGGTGGATTACATTAATGGTTTTTCTGATATTAAACCAGCCTTGCATACCTGGTATAAATCCCACTTGATCAGGGTGAATTATTTTTTTGATGTGTCGTTGGATTCTATTGGCTAGAATTTTGTTGAGGATTTTTGCATCAATGTTCATGAGGGATATAGGTCTATAATTTTCTTTTTTTGTAATGTCTTTACCTGGTTTTGGTATCAGGGAGATGGTGGCTTCATAGAATGAGTTGGGTAGTATTCCGTCATTTTCTATGCTTTGGAATACCTTTAGTAGTAGTGGTGTTAACTCTTCTCTGAAAGTTTGGTAGAACTCTGCAGTGAAGCCGTCCGGGCCAGGGCTTTTTTTTGTTGGGAGTTTTTTGATTACCGTTTCAATCTCTTTTTTTGTTATGGGTCTATTTAGTTGTTCTACTTCTGAATGTGTTAGTTTAGGTAGGTAGTGTTTTTCCAGGAATTCATCCATTTCTTCTAGGTTTGCAAATTTGTTAGAGTACAATTTTTCATAATAATCTGAAATGATTCTTTTAATTTCATTTGGTTCTGTTGTGATGTGGTCCTTCTCGTTTCTTATTCGGGTTATTTGTTTCCTTTCCTGTATTTCTTTAGTCAGTCTAGCCAATGGTTTATCAATTTTGTTAATTTTTTCAAAGAACCAGCTTTTGGCTTTGTTAATTCTTTCAATTGTTTTTCTGTTCTCTAATTCATTTAGTTCAGCTCTAATTTTTATTATTTGTTTTCTTTGGGTGCCTGATGGATTCTTTTGTTGCTCACTTTCTATTTGTTCAAGTTCTAGGGACAGTTCTCTGATTTTGGCTCTTTCTTCTTTTTGTATGTGTGCATTTATTGATATAAATTGGCCTCTGAGCACTGCTTTTGCTGTGTCCCAGAGGTTTTGATAGGAAGTATTTTCATTCTCGTTGCTTTCTATGAATTTCCTTATTCCCTCCTTGATGTCTTCTATAACCCAGTCTTTTTTCAGGAGGGTATTGTTCATTTTCCAAGTATTTGATTTCTTTTCCCTAGTTTTTCTGTTATTGATCTCTAGTTTTATTGCCTTGTGGTCTGAGAAGATGCTTTGTAATATTTCGATGTTTTGGATTCTGCAAAGGTTTGTTTTATGACATAATATGTGGTCTATTCTAGAGAATGTTCCATGTGCGCTAGAAAAAAAAGTATATTTTGCAGCAGTTGGGTGGAGAGTTCTGTATAAGTCAATGAGGTCAAGTTGGTTGATTGTTGTAATTAGATCTTCCGTGTCTCTGTTGAGCTTCTTACTGGAGGTCCTGTCCTTCTCCGAAAGTGGTGTGTTGAAGTCTCCTACTATAATTGTGGAGGTATCTATCTCACTTTTCAATTCTGTTAAAATTTGATTTATGTATCTTGCAGCCCTGTCATTGGGTGCATAAATATTTAATATGGTTATGTCTTCCTGATCAATTGTCCCTTTTATCATTATATAGTGTCCTTCTTTATCCTTTGTGGTGGATTTAAGTCTAAAGTCTATTTTGTCAGAAATTAATATTGCTACTCCTCTTCTTTTTTGCTTATTGTTTGCTTGATATACTTTTTTCCATCCTTTGAGTTTTAGTTTGTTTGTGTCTCTAAGTCTAAGGTGTGTCTCTTGTAGGCAGCATATAGATGGATTGTGTTTCTTTATCCAGTCTGTGACTCTCTGTCTCTTTATTGGTGCATTTAGTCCATTTACATTCAGGGTAATTATAGATAAATAAGTTTTTAGTGCTGTCATTTTGATGCCTTTTTATGTGTGTTGTTGACAATTTCATTTTTCCACATACTTTTTTGTGCTGAGGCGTTTTTCTTAGTAAATTGTGAGATCCTCATTTTCATAGTGCTTGACTTTATGTTAGTTGAGTCGTTACGTTTTTCTTGGTTTTTATCTTGAGTTATAGAGTTGTTATACCTTTTTGTGGTTACCTTATTATTTACCCCTATTTTTCTAAGTAAAAACCTAACTTGAATTGTTCTATATCGCCTTGTATCACTCTCCATATGGCAGTTCAATGCCTCCTGTATTTAGTCCCTCTTTTTGATTATTGTGATCTTTTACCTATTGACTTCCATGATTCCCTGTTATGTGTATTTTTTTTTTAATTAATCTTAATTTGTTTGTTTTTGTGATTTCCCTATTTGAGTTGATATCAGGACGTTCTGTTTTGTGACCTTGTGTTGTGCTGATATCTGATACTATTGGTTCTCTGACCAAACAATATCCTTTAGTATTTCTTGTACCTTTGGTTTGGTTTTTGCAAATTCTCTAAACTTGTGTTTGTCTGTAAATATCTTAATTTCTCCTTCATATTTCAGAGAGAGTTTTGCTGGATATATGATCCTTGGCTGGCAGTTTTTCTCCTTCAGTGTTCTGTATATGTCGTCCCATTCCCTTCTTGCCTGCATGGTTTCAGCTGAGTAGTCAGAACATATTCTTATTGATTCTCCCTTGAAGGAAACCTTTCTTTTCTCCCTGGCTGCTTTTAAAATTTTCTCTTTATCTTTGGTTTTGGTGAGTTCGATGATAATGTGTCTTGGTGTTTTTCTTTTTGGATCAATCTTAAATGGGGTTCGATGAGCATCTTGGATAGATATCCTTTCGTCTTTCGTGATGTCAGGGAAGTTTTGTGTCAGGAGTTCTTCAACTATTTTCTCTGTGTTTTCTGTCCCCCCTCCCTGTTCTGGGACTCCAATCATCCGCAGGTTATCCTTCTTGATAGAGTCCCACATAATTCTTAGGGTTTCTTCATTTTTTTTAATTCTTTTATCTGATTTTTTTTCAGCTATGTTGGTGTTGATTCCCTGGTCCTCCAGATGTCCCAGTCTGCATTCTAATTGCTCGAGTCTGCTCCTCTGACTTCCTAGTGCGTTGCCTAATTCTGTTATTTTATTGTTAATCTTTTGGATTTCTACATGTTGTCTCTCTATGGATTCTTGCAACTTATTAATTTTTCCAGTATGTTCTTGAATAATCTTTTTGAGTTCTTCAACAGTTTTATCAGTGTGTTCCTTGGCTTTTTCTGCAGTTATCCTAATTTCATTTGTGATATCATTAAGCATTCTGTAAATTAGTTTTTTATATTCTGTATCTGATAATTCCAAGATTGTATCTTCATTTGGGAAAGATTTTGATTCTTTTGTTTGGGGGGTTGGAGAAGCTGTCATGGTCTGCTTCTTTAAGTGGTTTGATATGGATTGTTGTCTCCGAGCCATCACTGGGAAACTAGTTTTTCCAGAAAATCCGCTAAAAAAAAATGCAGTCAGATCCCTATCAGAGTTCTCCCTCTGGCTCAGGCTATTCAGATGTTAATGAAGCCGCCTGGGGAGGGTGGGGGAGGGAACAGAGAGATAGGAGAGTAGCACCTCAGAATATAGCCAGAGTTACTTGTCTTGCTTGGAATGACTATTATATCTGAGATTCCCGCGGGCGCGTCGCCTATGTGTGCTGGCTGTGTGGAGATTGCCCCCGGGGGGTCTGGCCCGCTGGAGTCACGGTCAGATCCTCCGCTTCCAGCCCCACGCCCAGCGTCAAGGCTCCCCTACTGGGACGGTGCACTCTCGACTCCAAAATCAGTCGCTGCCTCCCGGGGACTTCTCGTCCCTCCAGCGGCGTGGCCATGCCGCCCCCGAGAACCAGTTGGGCCTCCTCCCGGGGTTAGTTCAGATGGGTGGAGCAGCTCCCCGAGCTTGTGCCGTGACCGAGTGTCCCGGCTGTGACGCTGTTCTCCCCGCTCCAATACCAGTCGCTGCCTCCTGGGGACTTCTCCTACCGGCTGCGTCCCATGCCGCCCGCGCGACCCGGCTGGTCCCCTTCCCCGGGTTAGTTCAGGGGGTGGAGCAGCTCTCCGTGTTTATGCCGTACCTGCGTCCAGTCCAAATCCCTGCGGGACGGTTCCCCGGCTCAGACACTGCTCTTTCTGCTCCAAGACCAGTCACTGCCTCCCGGGGACTTCTCCTACCGGCTGCGTCCCACGCCGCCCGTGGAACCGGCTGGTCCCCCTCCCGGGGTTAGTTCAGGGGGGTGGAGTAGCTCTCTGTGCTTGTGCCGTACCTGACTGGTACGCTGGCTCCAGGCTCTGGAAACAATCGCTGCTTCCCCGTATTAGTTCGTTCTCCGTCTCTAAATCTGTGTTTGTTGTTCAGGGTTCGTAGATTGTTATGTATGTGATCGATTCACTTGTTTTTCCGTGTCTTTGTTGTAAGAGGGATCCGAGGTAGCGTCTGCCTAGTCCGCCATCTTGGCTCCGCCTGTGTATATTCTTTTTAAAAAATAATTTTTATTGTGCTTTAAGTGAAAGTTTACAAATCAAGTCAGTCTCTCACTATATACACCTTACTCCATACTCCCACTCACTCTCCCCCTAATGAGTAAGCCCGCTCCCTCCTTTCAGTCTCTCCTTTCGTGATTGTTTTGCCAGTTTCTAACCCCGTCTATCCTCCCATCTCCCCTCTAGACAGCAGATGCCAACATAGTCTCAAGTGTCCACCTGATACAAGTAGCTCACTCCTCAACAGCCTCTCTCTCCAACCCATTGTCCAGTCCAATCCATGTCTGATGAGTTGTCTTCTGGAATGGTTCCTGTCCTGGGCAAAAACAAGGTTTGACAGCCAGGATTCTTCTAGTCTTAGTCAAACTATTAAGTCTGGTCTTTTTATGAGAATTTGGGGTCTGCATCCCACTGCTTTCCTGCTCCCTCAGGGGTTCTCTGTTGTGCTCCCTGTCAGGGCAGTCATTGGTTGTGGCCAGGCACCATCTAGTTCTCCTGGTCTCAGGATGATGTAAGTCTCTAGTTCATGTGGCCCTTTCTGTCTCTTGGGCTCATAATTACCTTGTGACCTTGGTGTTCTTCATTCTCCTTTGATCCAGGTGGGTTGAGACCAATTGATGCATCTTAGATGGCCTCGTGTTAGCATTTAAGACCCCAGACACCACACTTCAAAGTGGGATGCAGAACATTTCCTTAATAGAATTTATTTTGCCAATTGGCTTAGATGTCCCCTGAAGCCATAGTCCCCAAACCCCCACCCTTGCTCCGCTGACCTTCAAACCATTCAGTTTATTCAGGAAAGTTCTTTGCTTTTGGTCCAGTCCAGGTGAGCTGACCTTCCCTATACTGAGTGTTGTTCTTCCTTTCACCTAAAGTAGTTCTTATCTACAATGTAATCAGTAAATAACACTCTCCTCCCCCCTCTCATAATCACAAAAGAATGTGTTCTTCTCAGTTTAAACTATTTCTCAAGATCTTATAATAGTGGTCTTATACAATATTTGTCCTTTGGCATCTGACTAATTTCACTCAGCATAATGCCTTCCAGGTTCCTCCATGTCATGAAATGTTTCACAGATTCGTCACTGTTCTTTATCGATGCATAGTATTCCATTGTGTGAATATACCATAATTTATTTAACCATTCATCTGTTGATGGACACCTTGATTGCTTCCAGCTTTTTGCTATTGTAAACAGTGCTGCAATAAACATGGGTGTGCATATATCTGCTCTTGCGAAGGCTCTTATTTCTCGAGGTTATATTCCGAGGAGTGGGATTCCTGGGTTGTATGGTAGTTCTATTTCTGAGTTTTTAAGAAAACTCCAGATAGATTTCCAAAGTGGTTGTACCATTTGACATTCCCACCAGCAGTGTATAACAGTTCCAATCTCTCCGCAGCCTCTCCAACATTTATTATTTTGTGTTTTTTGGATTAATGCCAGCCTTGTTGGAGTGAGATGGAATCTCATCGTAGTTTTAATTTGCATTTCTCTAATGGCTAATGATCGAGAGCATTTTCTCATGTATCTGTTAGCCGCCTGAACATCTTCTTTAGTGAAGTGCATGTTCATATTCTTTGCCCAATTTTTAATTGGGTTGTTTGTCTTTTTGTGGTCGAGTTTAAACAGAATCAAACAGATTTTAGAGATCAGGCGCTGGTCGGAGATGTCATGGCTGAAAATTTTTTCCCAGTCTGTAGGTGGTCTTTTTACTCTTTTGGTGAAGTCTTTAGATGAGCACAGGTTTTTGATTTTTAGGAGCTCCCAGTTATCTGGTTTCTCTTCATCTTTTTAAATAATGTTTTGTATTCTGTTTATCCCTTGTATTAGGGCTCCTAACATTGTTCCTATTTTTCTTCCATGATCTTTATCTTTTAGTGTTTAGGCCTTCGACACACTTGGAGTTAGTTTTTGTGCATGGTGTGAGGTATGGGTCCTGTTTCATTTTTTGCAAATGCGTATATTGTTATGCCCGCACCATTTGTTAAAAAGACTATCTTTTCCCCAATTAACTGACACTGGGCCTTTGTCAAATATCAGCTGCTCATATGTGGATGCATTTATATCTGGGTTCTCAATTCTGTTCCATTGGTCTATGTGCTTGTTGTTGTACCAGTACCAGGCTGTTTTGACTACTGTGGCTGTATAATAGGTAGAGTGAGGCCTCCCACTTTCTTCTTTTTCAGTAATGCTTTACTTATCTGGGGCTTCTTTCCCTTCCATATTAAGTTGGTGATTTGTTTCTCCATCACATTAAAAAATGTCATTGGAATTTGGATCGGAAGTGCATTGTATATACAGATGGCTTTTAGTAGAATAGGCATTTTTAGTATGTTAAGTCTTCCTATCCATGAGCAAGGTATGTTTTTCCACTTACGTAGGTCCCTTTTAGTTTCTTGCACTAGTACTTTGTAGTTTTCTTTGTATAGGTCTTTTACATCTTTGGTAAGATTTATTCCTAAGTATTTTATCTTCTTGGGGGGTACTGTGAATGGTATTGATTTGGTGATTTTCTTTTTGTTGATGTAGAGGAATCCAAGTGATTTTTGTATGTTTGTCTTGTAACCTGAAACACTGCTGAACTCTTCTATTAGTTTCAGTAGTTTTCTGGAGGATTCCTTAGGGTTTTCTGTGTGTAAGATCACGTCATCTGCAAATAGAGATAATTTTACTTCTTCCTTGCCAATCCGGATGCCCTTTATTTCTTTGTCTAGCCTAAATACTCTGGCTAGGACCTCCAACACAGTGGTGCATAAGTGTGATGATAGAAGGCATCCTTGTCTGGTTCCCGTTCTCAAGGGAAATGCTTTCAGGCTCTCCCCATTTAGAATGATGTTGGTTGTTGGCTTTGTATAGATGCCCCTTACTATGTTGAGGAATTTTCCTTCAGTTCCTATTTTGCTGAGAGTTTTTGTCATGAATGAGTGTTGGACTTTGTCAAATGCCTTTTCTGCATCAACTGATCAGATCATGTGGTTTTTGTCTTTTATTTTATTTGTATGGTGGATTGTATTAATGATTTTTCTAATATTGAACCAACCTTGCATACCTGGTATAAATCCCACTTGGTCGTGGTGGATTATTTTTTTTGATATGTTGTTGAATTCTATTGGCTACAATTTTGTAGAGGATTTTTGCATCTATGCCCATCAGGGATATAGGTCTGTAATTTTCTTTTTTGTGGTGTCTTTATCTGGATTTGGTATCAGGGATATGCTGGCTTCATAGAATGAGTTAGGTAGTATTCCATCATTTTCTATGCTTTGAAATACCTTTAGTAGTAGTGGTGTTAACTCTTCTCTGAAAGTTTGGTAGATCTCTGCAGTGAAGCCGTCCGGGCCACGGCTTTTTTTTGTTGGAAGTTTTTTGATTACCGTTTCAATCTCTTGTTTTGTTATGGGTCTGTTTAGTTGTTCTACTTCTGTTTGTATTAGTTTAGGTAGGTAGTGTGTTTCTAGGAATTCATCCATTTCTTCCAGGTTCTCAAATTTTTTAGAGTACAATTTTTTGTAACAATCTGATATGATTCTTTTAATTTCAGTTGCAGTCTGTTGTGATATGGCCCATCTCATTTCTTATTCGGGTTATTTGTTTCCTTTCCTGTATTTCTTTAGTCGGTCTGGCCAATGGTTTATCAATTTTGTTAATTTTTTCAAAGAACCAGCTTTTGGCTTTGTTAATTCTTTCAATTGTTTTTCTGTTCTCTAATTCATTTCATTCTGCTCTAATTTTTATGATTTGTTTTCTTCTGGTGACTGATGGATTCTTTTGTTGCTTGCTTTCTATTTCATCAAGTTGTAGGGACAGTTCTCTGATTTTGGCTCTTTCTTCTTTATGTATGTGTACATTTATCCATATAAATTGACCTCTGAGCACTGCTTTTTCTGTGTCCCAGAGGTTTTGGTAGGAAGTGTTTCATTCTCGTTGCATTCTATGAATTTCTTTATTCCCTCCTTGATGTCTTCTATAACGCAGTCTTTTTGGAGCAGGGTATTGTTCAGTTTCCAAGTATTTGATTTCTTTTCCCTAGTTTTTCTGTTATTGATTTCTACTTTTATTGCCTTGTGGTCTGAGAAGATGCTTTCTAATATTTCAATGTTTTGGGCTCTGCAAAGGTTTGTTTTATGACCTAATATATGATCTATTCTAGAGAATGTTCCATGTGCACTAAATAAAAAAGTATACCTTGCAGCTGTTGGGTGGAGTGTTCTGTATAAGTCTATGAGGTCAAGTTGGTTGCTTGTAGCAATTAGATCTTCTGTGTCTCTGTGGAGCTTCTTACTGGAAGTCCTGTCCTTCTCCGAAAGTGGTGTGTTGAAGTCTCCCACTATAATTGTGGAGGTGTCTATCTCACTTCTGTTAAAGTTTGTTTTATGTATCTTGCAGCCCTGTCATTGGGTGCATAAATATTTAATATGGTTATATCTTGCTGGTAAATTGTCCCTTTAATCATTTTGTAGTGTCCTTCTTTATAATTTGTGGTGGATTTAACTTGAAAGTATTTTGTCAGAAATTAATATTGCCACTCCTGCTCTTTTTTGATTGTTGTTTGGTTGATAGATTTTTTTCCCCATCCTTTGAGTTTTAGTTTTTTTGTGTCTCTAAGTCTAAGGTGTGTCTCTTGTAGGCAGCATATAGACAGATCGTGTTTCTTTATCCAGTCTGAGACTCTCTGTCTCTTCATTGGTGCATTTAGTCCATTTACATTCAGCGTAATTATAGATAAGTATGTGTTTAGTGTTGTCATTTTGATGCCTCTTTGTGTGTGTTGTTGACAATTTCATTTTTCCACTTACTTTTTTTGTGCTGAGACGTTTTTCTTTGCAAATCTTGTATTCCTCATTTTCATAGTAGTTGAATTTATGTTTGCTGAGTTGTTATGTTTTTCTTTGTTTTTATTCTGAATTATGGAATTGTTAGACCTCTTTGTGGTTACCTTAATATTTACCCCTATTTTTCTAAGTAAAAACCTAACTTGTATCATCCTATATTGCCTTGTATTACTCTCCATATGGAAGATCTATGCCCTCCTGTATTTAGTCCCTTTTTTTGATTGTTGTAATCTTTTACATAATGACTTCAATGATTCCCTGTTTTGAGAATTTTTTTCTTTTTAAAATCAATCTTAATTTGTTTTTGTGATTTTCCTATTTGAGTTGTTGTCATGATGTTCTGTTTTGTGATCTTGTGTTGTGTTGGTATCTGATATTATTGATTTTCTGACCAAACAATTTCCTTTAGTAATTCTTGTAGCTTTGGTTTGGTTTTTGCAAATTCTCTAAGCTTGTGTTTATCTGTAAATGTCTTAATTTCACCTTCATATTTGAGAGAGAGTTTTTCTGGATATATGATCCTTGGCTGGCAGTTTTTCTCCTTCAGTGCTCTGTATATGTCATCCCATTGCCTTCTTGCCTGCATGGTTTCTGCTGAGTAGTCTGAACTTATTCTTATTGATTCTCCTTTGTAGGAGACTTTTCTTTTCTCCCTGGCTGCTTTTAAAATTTTCTTTTTATCTTTGGTTTTGGCAAGTTTGATAATAATATGTCTTGGTGATTTTCTTTTTGGATCAATCTTATATGGTGTTCGATGAGCATCTTGGATAGCTATCCTTTCCTCTTTCATGAAGCCAGGGAAGTTTTCTGCCAACAGATCTTCAACTATTCTCTGTGTATTTTCTGTTATCCTTCCCTGTTCCGGAACTCCAATCACAGGCAAGTTATTCTTCTTGATAGAGTCCCACATGATTCTTAGGGTTTCTTCATTTTTTAGAATTCTTTTATCTGATTTTTCTTCAACTATATTGGTGTCAATTGCCTTATCCTCCCACTCCCCCACTCTACATTCCAACTCCTTGATTCTGCTCCTCTGACTTCCTATTGAATTGTCTAATTCTGTAATTTTACTGTTAATCTTTTGGATTTCTGGATGCTGTCTCTCTATGATTCTTGCAGCTTATTAATTTTTCCACTATGTTCTTGAATAATCTTTTTGATTTCTTCCACTGCTTTATGTGTGTTCCCTGGCTTTTTCTGTAGATTGCCTTATTTCATTTCTGAGGTCATCCCTGATGTGTTGAAGGATTTTGTACATTAGTTTTTTATATTCTGCATCTGGCAATTCCAGGATTGTATCTTCATTTGGGAAAGATTTTGATTCTTTAATTTTGGGATTTGTAGAAGCAATTTTGATCTGCCTCTTTATGTGATTTGATATTGACTGCTGTCTCCAATCCATCTATAAGATATTGTAATGATTTATTTTATATTTGCTCACTGAATCTTATCTTGTTTTGTTTTGTTTCAATATATACAGATGGGCTACTAGATTGCTCTTTCTTGATCATTATAGCCTTTGAATCACTTATGTCCTATTACCAGCTGGTTGGGCTGTTTCCAGATATATAAGCCTAAGAGTCCATTCACTATTCTTGAATAGAATCAGCTTAGGTGCTCTGATTTTGGGTCACCGAGTGTGTTGTGTAGACTGTCACCTACTAACTTAGAGGAGTAATGGTGATGGTTGTGTGCAGCAGATTCTAGTAGCTGCAAGGGGTCACATTTCAAGGAGGGCAGGACACTGACAGCCTTCCGCCACATGCCAGTGAGGTAGGTGTGTGTCTATTCCTAAAGCACTTTGGTGGGTGGGCTCTGCAGCTGTACCTTAGGCACCCAATGCATGTACCTCTACAGATTGGTAGGCGTCAGTATCTTCAGACCCCTTTGGCAGGTGGTTAGGTGGTTTGGGTAGAGCTTCAGCCCTCAGTTCCCCACTGTGGATCAGTGAGGGCTGTGTTTAATAGGTAGAGATATCAGACCTGGAAAACTTGTCTTTCCAGTGCTTGGCTAAAACAATTACAGTCAGATCACTATCAGAATTGCCTTTGCATTATAATAGCCACCTTGTTCCCTGTAGGGATGAAAGCCAAAGACTGTGGATCTCATATGCTTGGCTGGAGCTGGTTCTCTATTTTTATTCCAGTTTAGGGAAGTCAGGGAAGGATTTTTCATCCCTGGGTTGTTAGTAGCTGCTTCTCTCAGGCCAGGAGAATGAGTTAGGAAAAAAAATACCCCACAGAGCACTTCACTCCCTGGCCCAGGAAATTCCAATGTTAATGAAGCCGCCTGGGGCAGGGAGGGGACGGATAAGATAGATAGGAGGGAGTAGCACCTAGTAATATAGACAATGCTACTTATCTTGCTTGGTGTTAACTGCTTTATCTGAGATTCCTGAGCGGTGTGTAGCCTGTGTGCACTGGCTGGGTCGAGATTGCCCCCGAGGGTCAGGCCTGCATCCCGTGCTTGTGCCGTCTCAGGAAGCCGTGGTCATCTCCTCCACTCCCAGTCCAGAGCCGAGTGCCAAGGTTTTCTGGCTGGGATGCTGGACTCCAGGCTCCAAAACCAGTCGCTGCTTCCCAGTGATTTCTCCTCCTGTCAGCTGCATCATTGTGCAGCCTGCGTGCACTGGCTGGGTTTCCCCCGAGGTTATTTCAGGTGGCTAGGGCTGAGTCCCGTGCTCGTGCTGTCTCAGGAAGCCGTGATCAGCTCCTCTGCACTTAGTGCAAAGCCTGGTGCCAAGGTTTTCTGACTGGCACGCTGGCTCCAGGCTCCAAAAACAGTTGTTCCTTCCCCATTGTTGCTCATTCTCTTGTCAGCTGCGTCAGTGTGCAGCCTGCTCTACCGAGGTTACCCCAGGCAGTTAGGGGTTAGGGCTGTGTCCCTCGCTTGCCAGTCTCAGTAAGTCGCAATCAGCCCCACCACTCGGCCCCAGGGAACCACTAGGGCTCAAGGCTGTGGCACAGGACGCCGATTCCAGAAGCGTCGCTGCTTCAGGGTGTGGCTTTTCGCTCCCCTGTCACTCAGGCCAACTCTTTAGATCTGTGTTTGATGGTCAGGGTACGTAGATTTTCATGTATGTGATTGATTCACTTGTTTTTCTGAGTCTTTGTTGCAAGAGGGATCCACGGTAGCTTCTATGTAGTCAGCCACCTTGGCCCCGCCCCTATATACTTCATAACAGACAAAATAAATAAATTTATTTTTTAAAAAGAAAAAATATAATAACTTATTGATGTCTTGGACAGAGCAGTCAATACCAAATCACATAAGAAACAGGACAAGATGGCTCCAGTAAGAGACAAAAAAAAAAAAAAAGAACCAGTAAACATTCCGTAGGAAGATAAGGCAATGGAACTACCTGATAGAGAATTCAAAAGAATAATATACAGAACTCTCCAGGAGATCAGTAAGACAATCAGGCAAAACACAGCCCAAACTAAGGAACACACAGATAAAGTAATAAGAGAATTCTGGAAAATGATGCAAGAACAAAATGACAGAATAAACAGGCTGCTAGGAACCATGCAAAACTAGCAACTAGAAATACAAAAGGTTAACAATAAAATTTCTGTATTAAATGACGCAATAGAAGGTCATAGGAGCAGAATTGAGACAATGGGAGACAGAATTAGTGAGACTGAAGATAAATCCCTTGATACCAATTTGAGGAAAAATAAAAAAAAAAGAATGAAGAAAAATGAAGTAAGCCTGAGTTATGATGAATACTATCAAGAGGAAAAACCTACGAGTGATCGGAGTACCAGAACGGGGCGCGGGGTGGGGATAACATAAAACACAGAAGGAATTGTTGAAGTTCTCTTGGCAGAAAATTTCCCCAATATCATGAAAGATGAGAAGACATTTAGCCAAGAAGCTCAATGAACCCCATTCAAGATAGACTCCAAAAGAAAGTAACCAAGACGTATCATAATCAAACTTTCCAAAATGAAAGACAAAGGAAGAGACCTCAAACACCTTGAGTTAAAAGAAAAGTCACCTACAAAAGAGAACCAATAAGTCTAAGTTCTGATTACTCAGCAGATGTCATGAGGCAAGAAGGCAATTGGGTGAAATATATAAAGCTTTGAAGGAAAAAAAGTTGTCAACCTAGAATTATATATCCTGCAAGGTTGTCTCTCAAATATGACGGTAATATTCGGTTATTTCCTGGCAAACAGAAATTAATGGTATACGTAAAAATGAGACCAAAATTACAAGAAATATTAAGAGAGTCCTCCGGAGAGAGCCAGCAACATCAGACAACAATACAAGACTAGGGCACAGGACAGATCAACCAGATATCAACCCAGATAGGGAATTCACAAAAACAAAAGAATGCTAAAAGTCTGAAAATAAGGAACCAGAGACATCAATATGTAAACAGCGACACGAGCAAAACAAAAAAGAGTGAATAAATGGTGTAGTCACAGAATTTCCATATGGAGAGGAAGTCAAGGTGATATAACAAAATTAAAGGCTGGTTTAAACTTAGAAAAATAAAGGCAAATTTCAAGGTAATCGCAAAGGAAGCTAACAAAATTACCCATCAAAATAAAAAAGAAGAAAAAACGTGGACTCAGCAAACACGAAATCAACAATAATGAAAGAGATGAAAACAAAAATCTATAAACAAAAAGGAACTCAACAGAGAAAGTTAATGAAACAAAGAAGCCAACAGTGTCACACACACACAAAAAACATTACAGCAGTAAACTCATACCCATCAATAATTACTCTGAATATAAATGGCCCAAATGCCCCAATAAAGAGACTGAGAGTGGCAGAATGGATTAAAAAAAATCCATCTACAAGAGACACACCTTAGACACAAAGACATAAACAAACTAAACTCAAAGGATGGGAAAAAATATATCAGTCAAACAATAATCAAAAAGAGCAGGAGTGACAATATTAATAATTGAAAAAATAGACTTTAAAATCCACCATAAAGGATAAGGAAAGACACTACATAATAATCAAAGCGTCAATACACCAGAAGGACATAAACATAATTAATATATACACACCCAATGACAGGGCTTCAAAATAAATAAAACAAACTCCAACAGCATTGAAAAGAGAAATAGACAGTTCCACAGTAATAGTAGGAGATTTCAACATACCACTCTCAGTGAAGGACAGAACATCTAGAAAGAACCTCAATAAAGATACAAAAGAACTAAAGGTCACAATCAACCAATTCGTCCTCGTAGATATATACAGGACACTTTACCCAACAGAAGCAAAGTACACATTCTTTTCCAACACACATGGAACATTCTCCAGAAAACACCACATTTTCGACCACAAAGCAAGCCTTAACAGAATCCAACACATCGAAATGATAGAAAGATCATAATACCATAAAAGTAGAAATCAATAACAGAAACAGCAAAGGAAAAAAAAAATCAAAATACTTGGAAACTGAGCAACACTTTGCTTAAAAACTACTCGGTAAAAGAAGAAATCAAGGATGGAATAAAAAAATTCATAGAATCAAATGAGAAGGAAAACACATCTTACCCAAACCTTTGGGACATAGCAAAAGCAGTGCTTAGAGGTCGATTTATAGCAATAAATCCACACATCAAAAAAGAAGGGGTCAAAATCAAAATTACCCCACATCTCGAACAAATAGAGGGCAGCAAAAGAGACCCTCAGCACCAGAAGAAATAAAATAATGAAGATTATAGCAGAAATAAATGAAATAGAGGACAGGAAAAAATAGAACCAACAAGACCTAAAGTTGGTTCTTTGAAAAGATAGACAAAATTGGAAAACCTTGGTTAAACAGACAAAAGAAACACAGGGGAGAAATCAAATAACCCAAATAAGAAATGAGATGGATGATATCACAACAGATCCAACTGAAATAAAAAGAATCATAACAGAACATTATGAAAAACTATACTCCAACAAATTTGAAAACCTAGAGGAAATGGACAAATTTCTAGAAACACACCACCTATCCAAACTTACAAAAACTGAGCTTAAAAAAAAACTAAACAGACCCATAACAAAAGAAGAGACTGAACAGATAACAAAAAAATCCAACAAAAAGAAGTACTGGCCTAGACTGCTTCACTGGAGAATTCTATCAAACTTTCAGAGAAATGCTTACACCAATACTACTAAAGCTATTTCAGAGCATAGAAAAGGAATACTCTTGAATGCATTCTATGAAGTTAGCATAAGCCTGATACCAAAGCCAGGTAAAGACACCAAAATAAAGAAACAAATAAATAAATAAAACTGCAGACCAATATCCCTCATGAACATAGAGGCAAAAATTCTCAAAATTCCAGCCAATAGAATTCAAGATCATATAAAAAAATAATGCATCATGATTAAGTGAGATTCGTATCAGGTATGCAGGGATGATTCAACATTAGAAAACCAGTCAAAATAACCCACCACATAAATAGAACAAAAGAAAAAATCACATGATCTTATCAAATGATGCTGAAAAGCATTTGACAAACTCCAAATCCCATTCCCGATAAAAACTCTCAGCAAAATAAGAATAGAAGGGAAGTTCCAAACATACTAAAGGGCATTTATACAAAGCCAACAGCCAACAATACCCCCTTGAAAGCAGGAACTGAACAAGGATACCCTTTACCACCACTCTTATTCAACATTGGGCTGGAGGTCCTAGCCAGAGCAATTAGGCTAGATAAAGAAATAAAGGGCATCCAGATTGGTATGGAAGAAGTAAAAGTATCTCTATTTGCAGATGACATGATCTTATACACAGAAAACCCTAAAGAATCCTCAAGAAAACTTCTGAAACTAATAGAAGAGTTCAGCAGAGTATCAGGCTACAACATAAACATAAAAAAATCAGGTGGGTTCCTCTATGCTAACAAAAATAACATTGAAGAGGAAATTACCAAAGAAATACCATTTACTGTAGCCCCTAAGAAGACAAAATACTTAGGGATAAATCTTACGAGAGACGTAAAAGACCTATACAAAGAAAACTACAAGACACTACTGCAAGAAACCAAAAGAGACCTACATAAGTGGAAAAACATACCTTGCTCACGGATAGGAAGACTTAACATTGTGAAAATGTCTATTCTTCCAAAAGCCATCTATATATACAATGCAATTCCGATCCAAATTCTAACAACATTCTTTAATGAGATGGAGAAACAAATCACCAACTTCACATGGAAGGGAAAGAGGCCCCAGATAACTAAAGCATTACTGAAAAAGAAGAAGAAAGTGGGAGGCCTCACTCTACCTGATTTTAGAACCTATTATACCGCCACAGTAGTCAAAACAGCCTGGTACTGGTATGACAACAGATACATAGACCAATGGAACAGAATTGAGAATGCAGACGTAAATCCATCCACATATGAGCAGCTGATATTTGACAAAGGCCCAAAGTCAGTTCAATGGGGGAAAAGACATTCTTTTTAACAAATGGTACTGGCATAACTGGATATCCATCTGCAAAAACGTGAAACAAGACCCATACCTCATACCATGCACAAAAACTAACTCAAAATGGATCAAAGACCTAAATATAAAATCTAAAACAAAAAAGATCATGGAAGAAAAAATAGGGACAACACTAGGAGCCCTAATACATAGCATAAAGAATATACAAAACATTACTAACAATGCAGAAGAGAAACTAGATAATTGGGAGCTCCTAAAAATCAAACACCTATGCTCATCCAAAGACTTCACCAAGAGTAAAAAGATTACCTACACATTGGGGAAAAGTTTTTAGCTATGACATTTCTGATCAGTGTCTGATCTCTAAAACCTACACGACACTGTAAAAACTCAACTATAAAAAGACAAATAACCCAATTAAAAAATGGGCAAAGATATGAACAGGCACTTCACTAAAGAAGACATTCAGGTAGCTAACAGATACATGAGGAAATGCTCAAGATCATTAGCCATTACAGAAATGCAAATCAAAACTACAATGAGATTCCATCTCACTCCAACAAGGCTGGCACTACTCCAGAAAACACAAAGTAATAAATGTTGGAGAGGTTGTGGAGAGACTGGAGGGAATGTAAAATGGTACAACCACTTTGGAAATCAATTTGACGCTTCCTTAAAAAGCTAGAAATAGAACTACCATATGGTCCAGTAATCCCACTCTGAATATACCCTAGAGAAATAAGGGCCTTTACACAAACAGATATATGCACACCCATGTTCATTGCAGCATTGTTAACAATAGCAAAAAGATGGAAGCAACCAAGGTGCCCATCAACAGACGAATGGATAAAGAAATTATGGCATATTTACACAATGGAATACTATGCATTGATAAAGAACAGTGATGGATCTGTGAAACATTTCATAACACGGAGGAATCTGGAAGGCATTATGCTGAGTGAAATTAGTCAGTTGCTAAAGGACAGATATTGTATGAGACCACTATTAAAGGACTCGAAAAATAGTTTAAACAGAGAAGAAAATATTCTTTGATGGTTATGAGAACGGGGAGGGAGGGAGGGACAGGGGTTTTCACTAGATAATAAAGAAGAACTATTCTAGGTGAAGGGAAAGACAACACTCAATACAGGGAAGGTCAGCTTATCTGGACTGGACCAAAAGCAAAGAACTTTCCTGAATAAACTGAATGGTTCGAAGATCAGTGGAGCAAGGGCGGAGGTTTGGGGACTATGGCTTCAGGGGACATCTAAGTCAATTGGCAAAATAAATTCTATTAAGAAAACATTCTGCATCCCACTCTGAAGTGTGGCATCTGGGGTCTTAAATGCTAGCAATTGGCCATCTAAGATGCATCAATTGGTCTCAACCCACCTGGAGCAAAGGAGAATGAAGAACACCAAGGTCACACGACAACTAAGAGCCCAAGAGACAGAAAGGGCCACATAAACCAGAGGCTACATCAGCCTGAGGCCAGAAGAACTAGATGATGTCCGGCTAGAACCGATGACTGCCCTGACAGGGAGCACAACAGAGAACCCCTGAGGGTGCAGGAATGCAGTGGGATGCAGACCCCAAATTCTTGTAAAAAGAGCAGACTTAATGGTCTGAATGAGACTGGAAAGACCCCAGAGGTCATGGTCCCCAGGACTTCTGTTAGCCCAAGACAGGAACCATTCCCAAAGCCAACTCTTCAATCAGGGATTGGACTGGACTATGGGATAGAAAATGATATTGGTGAAGAGTGAGCTCCTTGGATCAAGTAAACACATGAGACTATGTGGGCAGCTCCTGTCTTGAGAAGAGTTTAGAGGGCAGGGGAGGCAGAAGCTGGCCAAATGGGCACGAAAATAGAGAGTGGGGGAAGGAGTGTGCTGCCTCATTAGGGGGAGAGCAACTAGGAATATATAGCAAGGTATATATAAGTTTTTGTGTGAGAGACGGATTTGGTTTGTAAACTTTCACTTAAAGCACAATAAAAATAAAAAAAAGAATAGAACCAATGATAGGCTGGCAGGTGAAGTATATAAAGCCACTAACATCCCCCGCCTCCAAAAAAATTTGCCATAGAGTCAATTCCAACTCATGGAGACCCTATAGGACAGAGTAGAAATACTTAATAATGTTTCCAAGGAGTGGCAGTGAATTCGAACTGTCAGCCTCTTAGTTAGCAGCCAAACTCTTAACCACTACACCTCCAGGGCTCTGTAAAGCCACTAAAAAAAAGTAAAAGAGCAAAGTATGCTCTCATTTGTGTAGACACTGCCACTGGTTTGACACAGGTGTTCCCATGTAAACAAATGAACCAAGCTGCTACAAAAAAAGGGTTAGAAAAATTGAATGTTATGTAAGAGATATCCCAAAGGGTTAATAGAGACCAGAAGACACACTTTGCAGATCATGATGTGCTCGTATGGAAAGCTGAAAATGAGGTACAATAGCATTACCACCTGCCCTACAACCCCCAGGACGCAGGCCTGGTAAAAAGGAAGAATGGTGTCCTAAAACAACAAATATGAACACTTCCAGGCAACGTTTCCCTGGTGGAGTGGACCAAGGTGTTGCCTGAAGCTTTGAGGTTGATAAATTCATCTCCCACCAGGGCTTTAGCCCCGTATGCCAGGCTAGGACTCCCAAGTGACCCTCCAGCAATGATCCAAGTAACATTCACAGGCTCCAGAATCCTATCCACCAAAGTTGTTGGCAGAACAAAACAATTTGGTTCTCTGGATACCCCAGGACCTGGTGCTGAGAAGTAAAATCATTTATTGGCACCCGTTGCTGGTCAACCCCCAGAGTTAAACTGGTTACTTCGTCCCTCTAGAAGTGGAGAAACTAATTGGCCTAATGTGGGAGCATACTACCTTACTACAGAGAAGGCCTCGGTAGTCACACTTCACATATAAAAAACTGAAGGCTATACCACAAGGGACAGAAGTGGGTCTCCTTTTCTGGCATAGGGCAAAATGGGTGACTTTTCACACAACCTGTCAGGTGACTTTTTGGGGGCAACACATATGGTACGCTCAGCCGGGGAAATTGCATAAAACAGCTGCTGTTCTCACTACCTGAGGGGAAGCCACTTATGTGATCCTAATAGAAGGGGAAGATTTACCCCTCAGTACCTACTAAACACCTGTCTTTCAGACCGTAGGTATGGCCTACTCTTCTTTCTTCCCTTTGGGGCTGCCAATCTTTTCCTAGAGCAGACTCACAGCTTCGCCATAGTCCAAAACAAAAACAACTACTGGATAGACAACTCCCCTTGTCAAGCACTGAAGGCATGGGTTAGAGCATAGAGGCTGTGAGTGACCAAAACGGATGGGACAGCTGTGAGAGACATGTAGGTGGAAGCAATAAAAGCCTTTTTAACTAATTGAGACATAACAAGAGACAGGGGACACAACATAACTTTTCCTGAGCTCAGACTGTCATGGATATGTGCTTCTTTGTAAGAGACCACACGGCCTCTCGGTTTTGGCCACGAGAAGGTGTATGCCACCTCTGATATGAAGTATATCTGCCTTGAACATTGTGCTCTTTTAAAGAATTATCTATGTGGGATTAAATTGACAACAACTTCAAAGGTTAGATGAGAAACTTAGAGGGCATTAAATTTATGTTAATTGTGGTGGAACAATTTGGGAAGAGCGAGAATGGTTGTAGAACTTGAAGAATGTCATTGATGTCACTGAATTGTACATATAGAAATTGTTGAAATGGTATGTCTTTTGTTGTGTATATTTTCACACACAAAAAAATAAAAAAACAGCCAAGATATATTGAGCGCTTACTATGTACCTACATCTAATCTAATTCCTGGGTGTACTACTACTACTACCACTAACAATAATACCCAAACCCAAAACCAAACCCATTGCCGTCGAGTCGATTCTGACTCATAATGACCTTATGGGACAGAGTAGAACTGCCCCATAGGGTTTCCAAGGAGCGGCTGGTGGATTTGAACTGCCAACCTTTTGGTTAGTAGCCGAACGCTGAACCTCTGCGCCACCGGGGCTCCCTAATAATAGTAATGAAAATAAGAAGTAGCTATTATTAACAATTTCACATGTGATAACATTGAGCTAAAAGCTATCCCTCCTTTCCCTCATTTAACCTGCACAAGACTATGAGATATGAATTATCATTACTATTATATAGGTGAGGAAACTAAGGCCCAGAGAGGATTATTTCCTACAAAGATAGCGCTCCCAGCCACGATTTGATAGCATTCACTTTGTCCTGTACTAGAGACCAAGTCACACTTTGTTATCACAAACTGTTGCTGTTGAGTCAATTCTGAGTCATAGTGACCCTATAGGACAGACTAGAACTGCCCCAGAGGGTTTCCAAAGAGCGGCTGGTGGATTTGAACTGCCGACCTTTTGGTTAGCAGCTGAGCTCTTAGCCACTCTGTGCCCAATGAAGGGCTCTACACTTCATTATAAACAATGGCTGATGTTTGCTCACCCTTTGACTATGAACTACTCAAGGCCAGGGATTATATCTTATTCACTATGTTATCTGACTACCAAGCCTATTGCAATTTTCAGTCCATTGGGTTGTGTTTGGAGAGATCTTTATACATTCTGGATACAAAATCTATTTTCAGATGTATACTTTGCAAATATTTTGTCCTGGCTCAAGGATTGTATTTTAATTCTTTTAATATTATTCTTTGAGCAGAAATTTGTAATTTTAAGTCCAATTTATTGATTTTTCTATTGACCATGATTATTGTATATCAGAAAACTATTCACCAAGCACTAGTTCTCACAGATTTTCTCGTAAAAGTTTTATAATGTTATGTTTATATTTAAGTCCATAAACCATTTTGCATTAATATTTGTATACAGTGAAAGGTTTAGGTTGAGATTCATTTTTTTTTGGTTATAGATATCCAATTGTTCCAACATCATATGTTGAAAAAATTTTGTCCATTAAATTGCTTTGCCATCTTTGTCAAAAATCAGTTGGCCCTAATTGTATGAGTCTATTTCTGAGTTTCTATTCTGTTCCATTGTTCCGTGTGTCTATGTCTCCATCAAAACAATATGCTTTTGATAAATTTATCTATAAAAATAAGTCTTAATATTGGGTAGAGTTATTCCTGTCACTTTATTCTTCTTTTTCAATGTCATTTTAGCTATTCTAACTCCTTTGTCTTTAAATGTATGCTTTAGAATAAGCTTGTCTATGTCCACAAAAAAAATCTTGCTGCGATTTTGATAGGAATGGTGTTAAACCTTTATGTCAATTTGGAGAGAATTGACATCTTTACAATGTCAATCATCCAATCCTTGAACACAATATGTCTTTCTATTCATTTAGATCTTGTTTGATTTCTTTCATCGACATCTTGTGTTTTCAGCATGCAAGTCTGTACATGTTTTGTGAGACTTAAATCTAAGTATTTCATTTTTCAGAGTGGTTAAATGGTATTTGTTTTGAATTTTGGTTTCCACATTTTCATTTTTAGTGTAATCAAATAAAATTAATTTTGCATGCTTATTGTGCACTCCTGCAACTTTGCTGAAATCACTTATTCTAAAAAGTTTTTTTTGTAGCTTTCTTGGTATTTTCTACGTAGACTCTTATGTCACCTTCAAATAGTTTTTTTTCTACCATTCCAAACTGTATTACCTTTATTTCTTTTTCTTGCCTATTGCTGTGGCTAGACTATCCACTACTATTTTGTATAAGTGTGACAAGAGTGAACACCCTTGCCTGGTTCCCAGTCTTAGGGTGGAAGCATTTAGTCTTTCACCATTAAGTATGATGTTAGCTGTAGGTTTTTTGTTTGTTAGTGATTTTATAAAATAATTCATTGGGATATAATTTGCATAAAATCAAATGCACCTTTTTTAAGTGTACAGTTTTAGAATTGTGGTAAATGTATGTGTAACAAAACATTTGCCATTTCAACATTTTTTTTTACTTTTTTAAATTTATTGTTCTTTAAGGGAAAGTTTACAAATCAAGTCAGTCTCTCACAAAAAAAATTCTACACACCTTGCTAGGTACTCCTAGCTGCTCTCCTAATGAGACAGCACACTCCTCCTCTCCACCCTGTATTCCCCGTGTCCATTAAACAAGCTCCTGTTCCCCTCAGCCTTCTCATCTCGCCTCCAGACGGGAGTTGCCCATGTAGTCTCATGTGTCTACTTGAGCAAGAAGCTCACTCCTCACCAGTATCATTTTCTGTCTTGTGATCCAGTCCAATCCCTGTCTGAAGAGTTGGCTTTGGGAATGGTTCCTGTCTTGGGCTAACAAAGGGTCTGGGGACCATGACCTCTAGGGTCCCTCTAGTCTCAGTCAGACCATGAAGTGTGGTCTTTTTATGATAATTTGAGGTCTGCATCCCACTGTTCTCCTGCTCCATCAGGGATTCTCTGTTGTGTTCCCTGTAGAGCAGTCATCGATTGCAGTCGGACACCGTCTAGTTCTTCCAGTCTCAGGCTGATATAGTCTCTGGTTTACGTGGCCCTTTCTGTCTCAAGGGCAAATTTTTACCTTATGTCTTTGGTTTTATTCATTCTCCTTTGCTCCAGGGGGGCTTAGACTTATTGATGCATCTTAGATGGACACTTGCTAGTGTTTAAGACCACAGACACAACTCACCAAAGTGGGATACAGAACTTTTTCTTAATACTTTTTGTTATGCCAATCGACCTAGATGTCCTCTGAAACCATGGTTCCCAAACCCCCATCCCTGCTACTCTGGCCTTCGAAGCATTCAGTTGTATTCAAGAAACTTCTTTGCTTTTGGTTTAGTCTAGTTATGCTGACCTCTCCTATATTGTGTGTTGTCTTTCCCTTCACTTAAAATAGTTCTTGTGTACTATCTAATTAGTGAATACCCCTCTCCCTCCTTCCCCACCCTCGTACCCATCAAAGAACATTTTCATCTACGTTTAAACTATTTCTTGAGTTCTTATAATAGTGGTCTCATACAATATTTGTCCTTTTGCAACTGACTATTTTTACTCAGCATAATGCCTTCTGGATTCCTCCATGTTATGTTTCATGGATTCATCCTTGTTGTTAATTGTTGCTTAGTATTCCATTATGTGAATATACCATAATTTATTTATCCGTTCATCCATTGATAGGCACCTTGGTTGCTTCCATCTTTTTGCTACTGTAAACAGTGCTGCAGTGAACATGGGTGTGCATATATCTGTTCGTGTAAAGGCTCTTATTTCTCTAGGATACATTCCAAGGAGTGGGATTCCTGGATCCTGTGGTAGTTCTATTTCTAACTTTTTAAGGATGCATCAAATCAATTTCAAAAGTGGTTGAACCATTTTACATTCCCACCAACAGTGTATAAGTGATCCGATCTCTCCACAACCTCTCCAACATTTATTATTTTGTGTTTTTTGGATTAATGCCGGCCTTGATAGAGTGAAATGGTATCTCATTGTAACTTTGATTTGCATTTCTCTAATGGTTAACGATCATGAGCAGCTCCTCCTGTATTTGTTAGCCTCCTGAATTTCTTCTTTGGTGAAGTACTTGTTCATATCCTTTGCCCATTTTTCAATTGGGTTGTTTTGTTTTTGCAGGATCATGAAAATTTTAGAGATCAGACGTTGCTCAGAATTGTCCTAGCCAAACTTTTTCCCAGTCGGTAGGTAATCTTTTACTCTTTTGGTGAAGTCTTCGGATGAGCATAGGTGTTTGATTTTTAGGAGCTCCCAGTTATCTACTTTCTCTTCTGGTGTTTATGCATTATTAGTAATGTTTTGTATACTGTTAATGCTCCTAGCGTTGTCTCTATTTTTTCTTCCATGATCTTTACCGCTTTAAATTTTATATTTAGGGCTTTGATCCATTTTGAGGTAATTGGATTCCTTAGGGTTTTCTGTATATAAGATCATGTCATCTGCAAATAGAGATATTTTTCCTTCTTGCTTACCAATCTGGATGCCGTTTATTTCTTTATCTAGCCTAATGCTCTGGCTAGGACTTCCAGCCCAATGTTGAATAAGAGTGGTGATAAAGGGCATCCTTGTCTGGTTCCCAGTCTCAAGGGGAATGCTTTCAGACTCTCTCCATTTAGCATGATATTGGATGTTGGCGTTGTATAAATGCTCTTTATTATGTTGAGGAATTTTCCTTCTATTCCTATTTTGCTGAGAGTTTTTTTTATCATGAATGGACGTTGAACTTTGTCAAATGCCTTTTCTGCATCAATTGATAAAATCATGTGGTTCTTGTCTTTTGTTTTATTTATATGATGGAATAAGTTAATTCTTTTTCTAATGTTGAACCATCCCTGCATACCTGGTAAGAATCCTACTTGGTCATGGTGAATTATTATTTTTTGATATGTTGTTGAATTCTATTGGCTAGAATTTTGTTGATAATTTTTGCATCTAAGTTCATGAGGGATATAGGTCTGTAATTTTCTTTTTTGGCATCTTTACTTGGTTTTGGTATCAGGAATATACTGGCTTCATAGAATGAATTTGGGATTGCTCTGTCCTCTCTGATCTGAAATGCCTTTAGTGGTAGTGGTGTTAAGTCTTCTCTGAAAGTTTGGTAGAACTCTGCAGTGAAGCTGTTAGGGCCAGGTTTTTTTTTTGTTGTTGTTATTTTGAGAGTTTTTTTCTTTCCTTTTCTATCTCTTCTTTCGTTATGGGTCTATTTAGTTGTTCTACCTCTGTTTGTGTTAGTTTTGGTAGCTAATGTATTTCTAGGAATTCATCCATTTCTTCTAGGTTCAAATTTGTTAGAGTACAATTTTCCGTAGTAATCCGGTACGATTCTTTTAATTTCCACTGGGTGTGTTGTAATACCACCCATTTCATTTCTTATTTGGGTTATTTGCTTTCTCTCCTGTTTTTCTTTTGTCAGTTTGGCAAACGGTTTATCAATTTTGTTAATTTTTTCAAAGAACCAGCTTTTGGTCTTGTTAACTCTTTCAATAGTTTTTCTGTTTTCTATTTTATTTAATTCTGCTCTAAGTTTTATTATTTGCTTTCTTCTGGTGCCTGAGGGTTTCCTTTGTTGCTCTCTATTTGTTTTTATTTGTTCAAGTTGTAGGGATAATTCTTTAATTTTGGCCCTTTCTTCTTTTTTTATGTTTGCATTTATTGATATAAATTGATCTCTGAGCACTGCATTGGCAATGTCCCAAAGGTTCTGATAGGAAGTGTTTTAGTTCTCGTTGGATTCTATGAATTTCTTCATTCCATCCTTCATGTCTTCTATGACCCAGTTGTTTTTGAGCAGGGTATTGTTCAGTTTACAAGTGTTTGGTTTCTTTTCTCTGCTTTTTCTGTTATTGATTTCTACTTTTATGGCCTTATGGTCAGAGAAGATGTTTTGTAATATTTTGATGTTTCAGATTCTACTAAGGCTTGCTTTATTATCTAATATGTGGTCTATTCTAGAGAATGTTGCATGTGCACTAGAGAAGAAAGTATACTTGGCTGCTGTTGGGTGGAGTGTTCTGTGTATGTCTATGAGGTCAAGTTGGTCAATTGTGGCATTTAGATCTTCCATGTCTTTATTAAACTTCTTTCCAGAAATCCTGTCCTTCACTGAAAATGGTGTGTTGAAGACTCCTACTATAATTGTGGAGCTGACTATCTCACTTTTCAATACTGTTAGAGTTTGTTTTATGTATCTTGCAGCCCTGTCATTGGCTGCATAAATATTTAATATGGTTATATCCTCCAGGTATATTGTCCCTTTAATCATTATATAGTGTCCTCCTTTATCCTTTATGGTGGGTTTAACTTTAAAGTCTATTATGTCAGAAATTAATATTGTTACTCCTGCTCTTTTTTGATTGTTGTTTGCTTGATGTGTTTTTTTTCCATCCTTTGCGTTTTAGTTCGTTTGTGTCTCTAAGTCTAAGGTGTGTCTCTTGTAGGCACCATATAGATGGATCGTGGTTTTTTTTTTATTCATTCTGCCATTCTCTGTCTCTTTATTGGTGCATTGAGTCCATTTACATTCAGCGTAATTATGGATAGGTATGAGTTTAGTGCTGTCATTTTTATGTATTTTTGTGTGTGTTGTTGCCATTTTCTTTTTTCCACTTAATTTTTTTTGTGCTGAGTAGTTGATCTTTATATATTGTCTTTTCCTCTTATTTGTTTTTGTTGATTTTGTTTCTGCCGAGTCTCTATTTTTTTTCCTGTATTTTATTTTGATGAGTGATATTGTTAGTCTCCTTTGTGGTTACCTTAATGTTTACCCCTATTTTTCTAAGTTTAAACCTAGGTTTTGTTTCTTTTTATGATCTTGTCTTCCTCTCCTTATGAAAGATCTATGACTACATTTGCCATCTCTTAGTCCCTCTTTATTGTTTTAATGTTTTCTGCTTTTACGTAACAACATCACTGTTTCCCTGTTTGGAGTGTTTTTTTTTTTTTTTTTAATCTTGATTTTTTTTTCTGATTTCCCTATCTGGGTTGATATCTCATTGCTCTGTCCAGTGTCCTAGTCTTGGATTGATATCTGATATTATTGATTTTCTAATCAATGAACTCCCTTTAGTATTTCTTGTAGTTTTGGTTTGGTTTTTATGAATTCTCTAAACTTCTGTTTATCAGGAAATGTCCCAATTTCACCATCATATTTGAGAGACAGTTTTGCCGGATATATGATTCTTGGCAGGCAATTTTTTTCCTTCAATGCTTTATATAAGTCATCCCTCTGTCTTCTTGCCTGAATGGTTTCTGCTGAGTAGTCCGAGCTTATTTTTATTGACTCTCCTTTGTAGGTGCCTTTTCATTTATCCCTAGCTGCTCTTAAAATTCTCTTCTTTAGCTTTGGTTTTGGCAAGTTTGATTATGATGTCTTGGTGACTTTCTTTTAAGATCTACCCAATGTGGAGTTCGATGAGGATCTTGGATAGATATCTTCTCATCTCTCACAATATCAGGGAAATTTTCTGCCAGCAAATCTCTCTGTATTTTCTGTTATCCCTCCTTGTTCTGGTACTCCAATCACTCATAGGTTATTTCTCTTCATAGAGTCCCACATGATTCTTACGTTTTCTTCACTTTTTAAAAATTTTTAATCTGATTTTTGTTCAAATATATTGTTGCCAACTGCCTTATATCCAGTCTCACCAATTCTGCCTTCCACTTCCTCGATTCTGCTCCTCTGACTTTCTATTGAGTTGTCTAATTCTGTAATTTTATTGTTAATCTTCTGAATTTCTGATTGCTGTCTCGCGATGGATTCTTGCAGCTTATTAAATTTTTCATTATGTTCTTTAATTTCTTGAACTGCTTTATCTTTGTGTTCCTTGGCTTGTTCTGTGTATTGCCTGCTCTCCTTTATCTCATTCTTGATATGTTGAAGAGTTCTGTATATGTCTTTTGTATTCTGCATCCTGTAATTCCAGGAAGGCATCTTCATGCAGAAGATTCCTCGATTCTTCATTTTGAGAGCTTGTTGAAGTGATCATGGTCTGGTTCTTTATGTCATTTGATATTGACTGTTTTCTTCATGCCACGTATAAGTTATTGTATTAGTTTATTTTCTGTTTGCTTACTATATCCTAGATTCTTGCTTTATTTTTTGATATGTCCAAATAGATTGCTTGAGTGAGTTAGCTTGATTATTTTCACCTTTGAAGCTCTAACGTCCTGTCACCAAATGGCTACAGCTGTTATCAACCTAGGAGCCTAGGAGTCTATTCACTTTTCTTGCATGGATTCAGCTCAGGTGTCCAGGTAGTTGGGTTATCAAGTGTGTGGTACAGGCTCCGTCCTACAGTCTTAGAGAGGAAGGCATGATTGGTGTAGGTACCATTATCTGGTTGCAGCAGGAGGTCACACTCTGAACAAGGCTGGGGGCTGACAAACGTCTCCCAAGTGTCCGTAAGGAAAGTGTGTCCCTGTTCCTAGAGCACACAGGTGGGTGTGTTCTGCAGACAGACACTGGGCACCCAGTACTTTTGGTCGTAAGGACTGGGAGGTACCAGTTGTCCTTGTACCCCTGTCGCAGGTGGCTGGGTAACCTGAGTGGAGCCACCAGTCCTTAGGCCCCTGATGTGGGTAGGTGAGGACTTTGTTTAATAGGCAAAGTGGTGTCAAACATCAAACACCCATCTCTCCACCACACAGCTGAAACAGTTGCAGTCTGCCAACAAGGACCCATTTGTCTGAAATAGGGCCACACAGGTCCATGCAGGGGGAAAGTTATTCAAAGTCCATTGACTGTTTATGCCTGGACAGGAGCCACTTCTGTCCTGAGCTCCCCAGCTTAGTGGAGCTGGCAGATAATCTTTTCCCCTCTTGTGAATTTATTTCTTCTCCAAGTGCGGGAGAATGGCTCAGGTCACACAACAGGACCTATCTCAGGCCGAGGAAAATCGACAGCTACAGAAGGCAGCTTGGGGGTTGGGGGGCAGTAAAATAGATGCAAGTACTTAGCTTTTGCTGAGAGTGCCTTTCTTCTCTTGTTCCGGAGGTGTGATTAGGCAGTGCAGCTGGCTGTTTCTCCTTGAGGAAACCGTGGCCAAATGCTACCACCAGCCCACTGCAGCCTGAGTGTTCCCGGCGATTCACATCCAGCAATTCCTCTCCACTTCTGAACCACCTCTCCCTCCCCCTGCAGCTCAGTCCATTTTCTAACTTTGTCATAAATATAATTGTTTCACTTGTTTTTTCAGGTCTTTATTGTAAAAGCGTTCACCAGAAGCATCTGACTACTCCACCATCTTGGCCCCACCTCAACACAGCCATTTTTGAAGCAAGGTGTTATTCAGTTTCCATGTATCTGATTTCTTTTCCCTGAGTTTTCTGTTATCGATTTCTACTTTTGTGGTTTCATGGTAAGAGAAGATTCTTTGTAATATTTTGATGTTAAAGCTTGGTTTGTTATCAAATATGTGGTCTACAATAGAGACTGTTCCATGTGCATTAGAAAAAGAAAGCATGCTTGTCTTCTGTTAGGTGGAGTGTTCTGTATATGTCTATGAGGTCAAGTTGGTTGATTGTGGCATTTAGATCTTCCGTGTCTTTACTGAGCTTCTTTTTGAATATTCTGTCCTTCACTAAATGTGGAGTATTAAAGTCTCCTATTATTGTGTAGCTATTTACCTTGCTCTTCTTTGCTGCTAGAGTTTGTTTTATGTATCCTGAGGCCCTATCTTTGGGTGCATAAATATTTTATATGGTGATAGCCTCCTGGTATATTGTCCTTTTGATCATTATACAGTGTCCTTCCTTGTCCTTTGTGGTGGATTTAACTTTAAAGTCTATTTTGTCAGGATTAGTATTGACACTCCTGCTCTTTTTTGATTGTTGTTTATTTAATATATTTTTTCCCTATCCTACTAGTTTTAGTTTGTTTGTGTCTTTAAGTCTAAGGTGTGTCTCTTGTAGGCAGCATATAGCCAGATCCCAGTTTTTTATCCATTCTGCCATTCTCTGTCTCATTATTGATGCATTTAGTCCATTTGCATTCAGCATATTTATGGGTACGTATTTTTTTTTTTTTATGAGTTTAGTGCTGTCATTTTGGTGTCTTTTTTTGTGTTGTCAACAGTTTCTTTTTTCCACTTAGTTTTTTTGTGCTGAGTAGTTTTTCTTTATAAATTGTCTTTTCCTCTTTTTCATTGTTGTTGATTTTGTTTTTACTGAGTCTTTATGTTTTCTTTTGATGTGTAGGATTGTTAGTCTCCTTTGTGGTTACCTTATTATTTACCCATATTTTTCTAAGTTTAAACCAAATTTTATCTCTCTGTATTGCCTTGACTTACTCTTGGTATGAAAGATCTCTGATTACATTTTTTAGTCCCTCTTTATTGTTTTAATGTTGTCATGTTTTACATAATGATGTCTCTGTTTCCCTGTTTTGAGCATTTTCAGAATCTTGATTTATTATTGTGGTTTCCCTATGTGAGTTGATACCTGGTTTCCCTGTCCTGTGTTGTTGTCTTGGGTTGATTTTCTAACCAGAGGACTCTCTTTAGTATTTCTTGTAATTATCGGTTTGGTTTTTGCAAATTCCCTAAATTTCTGTTTATCTGGAAATGTACTAATTTTGCCTTCATATTTGAGAGGCAGTTTTGCTGGATATATGGTTCTTGGCTGGCAATTTTTTTCCTTCCATGCTTTATATAAGTCATCCCACTGCCTTCTTGCCTTCATGGTTTCTGCTGAGTAGTCCAAGCTTATTCTTATTGAGTCTCCTGCGTAGGTGACTTTTCATTTATCTCTAGCCACTCTTAAAATTCTCTCTTTATCTTTGGTTTTTGCAAGTTTGATTATAATATGCTTGGTGACTTTCTTTTGGGATCCACCTTGTGTGGGGTTGGATGAGCACCTTGGATAGAAATCTTCTCATCTTTTGTGATATCAGGGATGTTTTCTGCCAACAATTCTTCCACAATTCTCTCAGTATTTTCTGTTTTCCCTCCCTGGTCTGGTAGTCCAGTCACTCATAGGTTATTTCTCTTGATAGAGTCCCACATGAGTCTTAGGGTTTCTTCATTTTTTAACATTATTTTATCTGATTTTTCTTCGAGTATATTGGTGACAAGTGTTTTATCTTCTATCTCACTAATTCTGACTGCCACTTCCTCAGTTCTACTCCTGATTTTCTATTGAGTTATCTAATTCTGAAATTTTATTGTTAATATTCTGATTTTCTGATTGTTGTCTCCCTATGGATTATTGCAGCCTATTAAATTTTTCCTTATGCTCTTGAATAAACTTCTTAATTTCCTCGACTGCTTTATCTGTGTGTTTCTTGGCTTTTTCTGCATTTTACCTGATGTCCTTCCTGGTCTCTTGAAGAGTTCTGTATATTGATCTTTTATATTACAGTTCTGGTAATCCCAGGAATATGTCTTCATCTGGAAGATTCCTTGAGTGTTTGTTTTGGGAACTTGTTGAAGCTATCATTGTCTGCTTCTTTATGTGATTTGATATTGACTGTAGTCTCTGAGCTATATATAAGTTATTATATTAATTTATTTTATGTTTGCTTACTGTATCCTAGATTCTTGCTCTTTTTTTTCTTTTATACCCCAATAGGCTGCTCTCGTGAGGTAGCTTCATTATTGGAGACTTTGAAGCTCTAATGTCCTGTCACCAGATGGTTAGAGCTGCTACTAGCTATGTGAGCCTAGGTGTCCATTCACTTTTCTTGTATGATTCAGCTCAGGTGTCCAGGGAGTCAGTCAGGATGCACTCTGCAGCTGTACCATAGGCACCCAGTGTTTTTAACTATAAGGACTGGGAGGCACCACTTATTCTTGGACCCATGTCACAGGTGGCTAGGTGGCATGGGTGCAGCCATCAGTCCTCATGCCCCTGATGTGGTTAGGTGAGGACCCTGCTTAATAGGCAGAGTGGTGTCGAATGTCAAAAACCTGTCTCTCCACTGCACAACTGAAACAGTTAAAGTCAGACCTCAGCATATATACCCTTGCACTGTAACAACAAAGGGTCCATGCAGGGGTGACAAGCATTCAAAGTCTATGGACTGCTTGTGCCTGAACAGGAGCTGCTTCTGCCCTAAATTCATAGCTTAGGAGAGTCAGCAGGTTATTTTCCTCATTTGTTAATTTGTTCCTTCTCCAGGGCAGGGTGTGCAGCAGGACCTATCTCAGGCCCAGGAAAATCGACTGCCACTGAAGCCTACTTGGGGCCTGGGACAGAGGGAACAGGGATCAGATAAATGGGAGAGAGTTCTTTCAAAAGGAGAGGTATTTGATCTCAGCGTAAATTAGATGCAAGCACTTATGTTGAGATCACTGTTCTTTGCTGATTCCGTAGGCGTGAGTAGATTCTGTGCTGCTGGCTTTCTGTGGCTAAGGAAATCGCATCCTGAACACTACCACCAGTCCCGCCAGGGTCGCATCAGGGGTTTGGGGCTGAGGGGCACCTGCTCCACCTAGTCAGGTCCAGCAACTCCTCGCCACTTCTGAATCATCTCTTCCTCTTCCTGCCACTCAGTCGGATTTATTAACTTTGCCTTTGATGTTCAGGGCTCCTAGCTTGTCATATATATAATCAATCCACTTTTTTTCCCAGGTCTTTGTTGTAAGATGGACCACCAGAAGCATCTGAATACTCCACCATCTTGGCCCCACCTCCTTCAACATGTTTTAGATGCATAATCCAGTGACATTACATTTATCATGTTGTTCAACCATTACTACTACCTATTTTCAAATTTTCCATCACCTTTAACAGAAGCTCAGTCTCCTTTAAGTAAGAGCTCCCTTTTTCCCCCTCCATCCTGTTCACCCCTGGTAATTCCTAATAAACTTTGGTCTCTAAACACTTGCCTATTCTAGATGTTTCATATAGATGAATCATACAATATTTGCCCTTTGGAACTGACTTATTTCACTAAACATAATGTTTTCAAGGTTCATCCACGTGGTGGTGTGTATCAGGACTCCATTTCTCTTTACGACTGAGTATTATTCCTTTTTTTTTTTTTTGTATGTAGGTACAACATTTTGTTTACTTGTTTATCTGCTGATGCACAGTTAGGCTGTTTTCACCTTTTGGTTATTGTGAGTAATGCTGCAATGAACATTCATGCATAAGTATCTGTTTGTGTTCCTAACTTCAATTTTTAAAAGTATATACCTAGAAGTAGAATTGTTGGATATTTCTATGTTTAATTTTTTGTTGCTGAAAATATACGTAACAAAACGTATAGACATTCAACATTTTCTACATGTACAGTTCAATGACATTGGTTACATTTTTTTTTCAATGGCTCACCGTTCTATCTCTACCCACATTGTTTCACCACCACTAACTTAGACCCTCCCCTAAACTTCTCAAGTGTGTTTTAGAGTTATTGCTGTCAATTTGATCTCATATAATTTTTTTAAAGAGCACAATGCTCAAGGTGACCATTCGTTACAAGCTGAGGTAAACTGTTTAGTTTAAAGATGACTTCATGGGATAGTTTCAGTTCAAGGCTTATTATGTATCAAATTATATCTCCCCAAAATATGTGTCAACTTGGCTGTCCATGATTCCCAGTACTGTGTGATTGTCCACCATTTTGTCATCTGATGTGATTTTCCTATGTGTTGCAAATCATACCTCTATGATGTTAACAAGGCAGGATTAGAGGCAGTTATGTTAACGAGGCAGGACTCAATCTACAAGATTAGGTTGTGTCTTAAGTCAATCTCTTTTGAGATGCAAAAGAGAGACATGAGCAGAGAGACAGGGGGACTGCATATCCCCAAAGAATATAGCACTAGGAATAGAGTGCACCCTTTGGGCCTGTTGTCCCTGCTCAGAGAAGCTCCTAGACCAGAAGACTGATGATAAAGATTTTCCCCCAGATCTGACAGAGAAAGCCTTCCCCTACAGTTGGCACCCTGAATTCGGACTTCCAGCCTCCTAGACTGTGAGAGAATAAATTTCTCCTTGTTAGAACCATTCACTTGTTATATTTCTGTTATAGCAGCACTAGATGACTAAGACAGAATTTGGTACTGAGCGAGTGGAGTGTGTGGAAGCAGTTTTGAAACTGTGAATGGGTAGAGGCTGGAAGAGTTTCAAAGTGCCTAATAATAAAAGTGTGGATTGCCTCAAGGAGAGTATTGGTGGAATTATGAACCTCAGACAATTCTGGTCAGGACTCAGAAGGAAATTAGGAGAGCTGTTACATTGGTTATGGTGCAGATGGTAAGAAACAGCACCAGAGAAACAGCAGCACTGGGAGACCAGTATGAGACAGCACTGGAGCCCACCCACAGTGTGAGGGACCTGAGTGCCTTTGCCTAAGAGGATTCTTGGTGGAGTGGAGTGCCTCCAGGCACTTATCAGTGGAGCTACAGAGCTTTCGAACACTTGCCGGGGCTGGGCAGATCCAGGCAATGAGGCCCAAGGGGCTGAGAAGCCAAGGAAACAGAAAGCAGAAGCTGAAGAGACAAGAAACACAGGAAGCAGAGCTGCCTCAGTCTCAAAGGGTATGGCCACGATCCCTTGGGTCTCAAAGGGTGGAGCCACTACTCAGACGGACTAGAAGAATGGGGCCACCCAAAATTGAGGGAGCAGAGTTGCTTTTCCAGTGGTTCTGGAAGGCAGAGCTGAAGCTCAGGGCCGAGGGGCTGCCACTCAGAATCCAGAGAGTGTGGCCAATACCTAGAGTCTGGAGTGCAGAGCCATTGTCTAAATGGTCTCAGAGAACAGATTATTTTCAAGCCTTGAAGGCTAATGTAATGTTTTCTGCTGACTTTCTCCAATTTTTCCCATTTGTAATGGAAATGTCTAACTTGTGCCTGTCAGTTGCACCACTGTGTTTTGAAAGCAGATAACCTGTATCCTAGATTTCATGGATGAAGAGGAAATTTTAGATTTTGGACTTGGAGTTAATTTAAGACTTTTGCTATGATATGATGGGGTGAATGTGTTTTGCATGTGGTAAGGGCATGAATTTTTTTTAGGGCTTCTTTTTTTTTTACTAACTTTTATTGAGCTTCAATGAATGTTTACAAATCAAGTCAGACTGTCACATATAAGTTTATATACATCTTACTCCGTACTCCCACTTGCTCTCCCCCTAATGAGTCAGCCCTTCCAGTCTCTCCTTTAGTGACATTTTTGCCAGCTTCCAACTCTCTCTACCCTCCCATCCCCCCTCCAGACAGGAGATGCCAACATAGTCTCAAGTGTCCACCTGATATAAATAGCTCACTCTTCATCAGCATCTCTCTCCTACCGACTGTCCAGTCCCGTTCATGTCTGATGAGTTGTCTTCGGGAATGGTTCCTGTCCTGGGCCAACAGAAGGTTTGGGGACCATGACTGCCGGGATTCCTCTAGTCTCAGTCAGACCATTAAGTATGGTCTTTTTGTGGGAATTTGGGGTCTGCATCCCACTGATCTGCTCCCTCAGGGGTTCTCTGTTGTGCTCCCTGTCAGGGCAATCATCGGTTGTGGCCGGGCACCAACTAGTTCTTCTGGTCTCAGGATGATGTAGGTCTCTGGTTCATGTGGCCCTTTCTGTCTCTTGGGCTCTTAGTTGTCGTGTGACCTTGGTGTTCTTCATTCTCTTTTGCTCCAGGTGGGTTGAGACCAATTGATCCATCTTAGATGGCCGCTTGTTAGCATTTAAGACCCCAGATGCCACACTTCAAAGTGGGATGCAGAATGTTTTCATAATAGAATTATTTGGCCAATTGACTTAGAAGTCCCCTTAAACCATGGTTCCCAAACCCCAGCCCTTGCTCCGCTGACCTTTGAAGCATTCATTTTATCCCAGAAACTTCTTTGCTTTTGGTCCAGTCCAGTTGAGCTGACCTTCCATGTATTGAGTATTGTCCTTCCCTTCACCTAAAGCAGTTCTTATCTACTAATTAATCAGTAAAAAACCCTCTCCCACCCTCCCGCCCTCCCCCCTCGTAACCACAAAAGTATGTGTTCTTCTCAGTTTATACTATTTCTCAAGATCTTATAATAGTGGTCTTATACAATATTTGTCCTTTTGCCTCTGACTAATTTCGCTCAGCATAATGCCTTCCAGGTTCCTCCATGTTATGAAATGTTTCACAGATTCGGCACTGTTCTTTATCGATGCATAGTATTCCACTGGGTGAATATACCACAATTTATTTACCCATTCATCCGTTGATGGACACCTTGGTTGCTTCCAGCTTTTTGCTATTGTAAACAGAGCTGCAATAAACATGAGTGTGCATATATCTGTTCGTGTGAAGGCTCTTATTTCTCTAGGATATATTCCGAGGAGTGGGATTTCTGAGTTGTATGGTAGTTCTATTTCTGTTTAAGATAACGCCAGATGGATTTCCAAAGTGGTTGTACCATTTTACATTCCCACCAGCAGTGTGTAAGAGTTCCAATCTCTCCACAGCCTCTCCAACATTTATTATTTTCTGTTTTTTGGAATAATGCCAGCCTTGTTGGAGTGAGATGAAATCTCATCGTAGTTTTAATTTGCATTTCTCTAATGGCTAATGATCGAGAGCATTTTCTCATGTATCTGTTAGCTGCCTGAATATCTTCTTTAGTGAAGTGTGTGTTCATATCCTTTGCCCACTTTTTGATTGGGTTGTTTGTCTTTTTGTGGTTGAGTTTTAACAGAATCATATAGATTTTAGAGATCAGGCGCTGGTCGGAGATGTCATACCTGCAAATTCTTTCCCAGTCTGCAGGTGGTCTTTTTACTCTTTTGGTGAAGTCTTTAGATGAGCATAGGTGTTTGATTTTTAGGAGCTCCCAGGTATCTGGTTTCTCTTTGTCATTTTTGGTAATGTTTTGTATTGTGCTTATGCCTTGTATTAGGGCTCCTAAGGTTGTCCCTATTTTTTCTTCCATGATCTCTATCGTTTTAGTCTTTATGTTTAGGTCTTTGATCCACTTGGAGTTAGTTTTTGTGCATGGTGTGAGGTATGGGTCCTGTTTCATTTTTTGCAAATTGATATCCAGTTATAAGGGCATGAATTTTAGGGAGCCAAAGGGTTGAATGTTATGGATTGAATTGTGTCCCCGCAAAATGTGTGTCAACTTGACTAGGCCATGATTCCCAGTATTGTGTGATTATCCACTGTTTTGTCATCTGATGTGGTTTTTCTATGTGTTGCAAATCCTGCCTCTATGTTGTTAATGAGACAAGATTAGAGGCAGTTTTGTTAATGAGCGGGACTCAATCTAGAAAATCAGGTTGCATCTTGAGTCATTCTCTTTTGAAAGATAAAAGAGAGAAGTGAGCAGAGAGACAGGGGATCTCCTGCCGCCAAGAATGAAGAATCAGGAGGGGAGAACATCCTTTGGACCTGGACTCTCTGCATTGAGAAGCTCCTAGACCAGGGGCAGATTGATGACACAGACCTTTCCCCAGAGCCAATAAAGAGAGAGATCACCTTCTCATGGAGGTGGCATCCTGAATTCAGGCTTCTAGCCTCCTAGACTGTAAGAGAATAAATTTATCTTTATTAAAGCCATCCACTTGTGATATTTCTGTTATAGGAGCACTAGATGACTAAGACAAGCTTTAAAGTTTGTATCAGGGCAATAGGCTTGTGGGTTCCCCCAGTCTCGGTGGGTCCAATAACTCTGGTTTCTATTTTAAATTCTGTTTCACATTTTTCCGCTTTTATATCTCATCTATTGGGTCCTTAATCAAAACGTTCAAAAGTGGTAGCTGGGCACCACCCCATTCTTCTAGTCTCATAGCAATGGTGGTAGTAGTTCATGGGGGCAATTAGATCTGCAGTCCATTTTGTCCTCAAATTACTAAGTCTCCTTCTTCCTCTGCTGTTCCACCCTAATAGAGACAAATTGTATCTTGGATGAGCTCACACAAACTTTTAAGACCCCAGGCACTACTCACTTAATTAGGAGGTAGAACAGAGACTCTAAAACAATATTACGCCAATTGACTGGACAGAACCTTGAAATCATGACTGTAAACCTTTAAACAAAGAAAACTCATCCCATGAGGTGTTTAGTTGTACCTAAGTAGTATCAACAACTGCTGCCTCTCTTTTACTTATTATTATTATTATTTCTGACTGCTGCTGCTGTTGTAAAATTGTATTTTCCGTTTCAATCTTTAGTAAGTGCCAGTTTTCCAATTGCCGTAGACAAAAATTCACTACTTCCCAGAAATTGATGCCCTCTCACCCTCCCCACTCCTGCCCTTGGTAAAAAAAAAAAAAATCATTGGTCTCCATCTATTTACCTATTCTTGTCATTTCATATAAGTGAGTTCATACAATATTTGTCCTTTTGTGATTGACTTATTTCACTCAGAATAATATCATTGAGATTCATCCATGCTATAGCATGTATCAGGACTTCATATCTCTTTAAAGCTGAGTAATATTTTGTTGTATGTATGTACCACATTTTGTTTATCCATTTATCTGTTGATAGGCACTTGGGATGTTTCCACTTTTTAGCTATTGTGAATAGTGCTGCAACGAACATAGATGTACATATGTCTGTTCTTGTCACTACAGTTAGGTATCTATGGTACATACCTTGGAGTGGAATTGCTGGGTCATATCTAAACACAGTCTCTGGATCATGAACGAGATCAGTCCCTAAATGTTCAAGTCTTCAAGTCAAATTTGTAGGTAAGTCAGAATAGGTGCATACATTCGTATCTAGCCTTACATTAGTGCAAGAAAAGGCTTGAAGACTTTTCAATGATTTAAAAACTGCATGTGCAGCAAGAGAAGGTGACTGTGATGAAGAATTTCTTGTGAGTTAGGGTTAGTTTAGTCATTTCAAAGTGAGGGCAAATTTACATAACGTTAAAGGGCGAGTATGGGTTGTCCCTAAGTCAGGGGATTATAACCCGGCGACTACCTATATTTTTAGTTTTTTGAGGAATCGACATACTGTTTTCCACAACAGTTGTACCACTTTACACCTCCACCAGCACTGGATAAGTGTTCTAATCTCCCCATATCCTCTCCAACATTTATTATTTTCTGTTCTTTTGATCATTGCCATTCTAGTAGGGGTGAGGTAGTATTTCATTGTAGTTTTGATTTGCATCTCTCTAATGAGTAATGCTGATGAGTATATCTTCATGAGTTTGCTGGCCATTTAAATATCTTCTTTCATGAAATGTCTGCTCATGTCCTTTGCCCATTTTTTGAATGGGCTATTTGTTTCTTTGTTGTTAAATTGCAGAAGTTTTATCTATATTTTGATATTAGACCCTTATTGGGGTCTAATATCCTAAAGATTTTTTCCCAATCTGTAGATTGTCTTTTTACTCTTTTAAAAAAAGTTTTTTGAGGAACATAAGTATTTGATTTTTATGAGGTGACAGTTGTCTTTTTCTGCAGCTGCTTGTGCATTTGCTGTTGTGTCTGATAAACAATCACTAAAAAACATTAGGTCCCATAGCTTTATCCCTATCTTTCTTCCAGGAATTTTATGGTTTTAGACTTAACATTAAAGCCCTTGCTTATTTTGATTTAGTTTTTGTACATGGTATGAAGTATGGATCTTGCTTCATTTTTCTGCATGTGGCAATCCAATTTTCCTAGCACCATTTGTTGAAGAGATTGTTCCTTCCCCATTGTAGGGACTTAACAACCTTGTCAAAAATCAGTTGACCATAAATGTATGGATTTATTTATGGGTTCTCAGTTCTGGACGATTGGTCTATTTGTCTATACTTTACCAGTACCAGGCTGTTTTGATTACTGTGGCTGTATAGCAGGTTTTGATATCGGGAAGTCCGAGGCTTCCTACTTTGCTCATCTTCTTCAAAATTGTGTTGGCTAGGAGGCAGAGGCAAGATGGTGGAATAGACAGATGCATCCTGCGAGCCCTCTTTACAACAAACAGCCAAAAAAACAAGTGAAATGGGTATATTTGTGACAAGCTGGGAGTCCTGAGCTTCAAAGACAAGCTTAGAAAATGAACTCAGGGGCAGGGGGAGGAAGAGACAGTTCAGAAGCAGAGAGAGGTTACCGGATCTGAATTGCAGGGAGCCCTCAGACACCATTCCCAGAGCTGCGACAGTGGGCTAGTACTAGCGTTCAGCTGCAGTTTCCTCAGGGAGAAGCACTCAGCCACACAGCCTACTCACACCTCCCAAACCTGAGAAGAATGGCACTCTTGGCAAAAGCTAAGTACATGCGTATATTTTACCACAACCCCCTAACCCCAAGCTGGCTTCAGCGGCTGAATTCCCTGGGCCTGAGATAGGCCCTGTTGAGCACCTAGAGCCATTCTCCTGGCCTTGGAGAAGGAAAAAATTTACATTTAGAGGAAAAGATAATTTGCCAGCTCCACTAACTGGGGGAGCTCAGGACAGAAGTGGCTCCTGTCCAGGCGTAAATGGTCCGTGGACTTTGAGCACTTTGCCCTTCTGCATGGACCCGTGTGGGCCTATTAAGGGAGAATAGGCCCTTGTTGGCAGACTCCAAACATTTCAGCTATGTGGCGGAGAGGTGGGTGTTTGATGTTTGACACTGCTTCACTTATTAAACAAGATCCTCACCTACCCACATCAGGGACCTCAGGACTGGTAGCTCCACTCAGGTCATCCAGCCACCCGTGACAGGGGCCCAAAGATAACTGGTACCTCTTGGTCCTTACAACCAAAAACACTCGGTGCCCATGGTCCATCTGCAGAACCCGCCCACCTGCATGATCTAAGGAACAGGGACGTGCTTTCTTTCGTTAGAGACACTTGGGGCTTGGTTCTCAGCCCCCTGCCTTGTTCAGACCGTGACCCCTTGTTGCAATCAGATATTGGTACCTAAACCAATCACCCCTGCCCCTCTAAAACTGTAGGACAGAGCCTGTACCACACAGTTGGTGATCAGCTACCTGGACACCTGAGCTGAATTAATACAAGAAAACTGAATGGAATCCTAGACTGATATACCTGATAACAGCTCTAGCCAGCTGGGGAAAGGATGTCAGAGGTCCAAAGGTGAAAATAATCAGGCTAGCTCATTCAAGCAACCCATTAGAGTATATCAAAACAAAACAAAGCAAGAAGCTATGACACAGTAAGCAAGCATAAACTAATACAATAAGTTATTGATGGCTCCAAGCCAACAGTAAATATCAAGTAACATAAAGAAACAGGCCATGATCACCTCAACAGGCATTCAAAATAAAGAATCCAGGGATCTTTAGATGAAAGTGCATTCCTGAAATTACCAGAGGCAGAATACATAAGTTTAATGTACAGAACCCTTCAAGACATCAGGAAGGAAATGAGGCAATACACAGAACAAGCCAAGGAACACAAAGATACAGCAATTGAAGAAAGTAAAAAGATTATTCAGGAACTTAATGAAAAATTTAATAAGCTAGAACAATCCATAGACAGATAATAATCAGAAATTCATAAGATTAACAATAAAATTACAGAAGTAGGCAACTCAATAGAAAGTCAGAGGAGTAGAATTGAGCAAGTGAAAGGCAGAATTTCTGAACTTGAAGATAAATCACTTGGCATTAATATACTTGAAGAAAAATCAGATAACAAAACTAAAAAAAAAAAAACAAACAAAGAAACCTTAAGAATCATGTGGGACTCTATGAAGAGAAATAACCTACGAGTGACTGGAGTACCAGAACAGGGAGGGATAACAGAAAATGCAGAGAGAATTGTTGAATATTTGTTGGCAGAAAACTTCCCTGATATCATGAAAGATGAGAAGATATCTCTCCAAGATGCTCATTGAACTCCACATAAGGTAGCTGTAAAAAGAAAGTCACCAAGACATATTATAATCAAACTTGCCAAAACCAAAGATGAAGAGAGAATTTTAAGAGCAGCTAGGGATAAACGAAAAGTCACCTACAAAGGAGAGCCAATAAGAATAAGCTTGGACTACTCAGCAGAAACCATGAAGGCAAGAAGGCAATGGGATGACATAATTAAAAAACTGAAGGAAAAAAATTCCCTGCGAAGAATCAGATATCCTTCAAAACAGTCTCTTAAATATGAAGGTGAAATTAGGACATTTCTAGATAAACACAAGTTGAGGGAATTCGTAAAGACCAAACCAAAACTACAAGAAATACTAAAGGGAGTTCTTTGTTTAGAAAATCAATATCAGGTATCAACCCAAGACTAGAACACTGGGCAGAGCAACCAGAAGTCAACCCAGACAGGGAAATCCAAAAAACAAAGCAAGATTATTAAAGAAAAAAAAAAACCTCTAAACAGGGTAACAGCAATGTTATTATGTAAAAGAAGACAACATTAAAACAATAAAGAGGAACTCAGAAATGTAATCATAGATTTTCCAAATGGAGAGGAAGATACAGCGATACAAAGGAACAAAAGTTAGGTTTAAATTTAGAAACATAGGGGTAAATAATAAGGTAACCACAAAGGAGGCAAGCTAACCTACTCATCAATATAAAATACAAGAAAAAAATTGAGACTCAGCAGAAACAAAACTAACAACAAAAATTATGAGGAAAAAACAATAATAAAGATAATCTACTCAGCACATAAAATTAAGCAGGAAAAAGAAACCATCAACAACACACAAAAAAAGACATCAAAATGATAGCACTAATTACACCGAATGTAAATGGACTAAATGCAGCAATAAAGAGACAGAGAGTGGCAGAATGGATTAAAAACAAGGGACAAATCTCAGACTTAGAGACACATAAAAACTAAAACTCAAAGGATGGAAAAAATATATCAAGCAAACAACAATCAGAAAAGAGCAGGAGTAGCAATATTAATTTCTGAAAAAAAAAATAGACTTTAAAGTTAAATGCATGAGAAAGGATAAGGAAGGACACTATATAATGATGAAAGGGAAAATGTACCAAGAAGATATAACCATGTTAAATATTTATGCACCCAAAGACAGGGCTGGAAGATACATAAAACAAACTCTATCGAGGCGGGGGCCAAGATGGCGGACTAGGTGGACGCTACCACGGATCCCTCTTGCAACAAAGACTCGGAAAAACAAGGGAATCGATCACATACATAACAATCTACGAACTCTGAACAACAAGCACAGACTTAGAGACGGAAAACGAACAAATACGGGCAGACAGCGACTGTTTTCAGAACTAGGAGCCAGCGCACCAGGCAGGTGACCTTCGGAGCCCGATCTGGGGCAGAGCCCAGGGGGGCAGACGGCACAGAAAGGGGGCCCACCCCTTCCCCCCCGAACCCATCCCGGGAGGAAGTTTAGCAGGTTGGCGCGGGTGGCGTAGGGGCGCAGCCGGAGGGAGAAGCACCCGGCAGGCAGTGACTGATCTGGGAGGGGGGAGAACAGCGTCCCAGCTGGGGTGCCGTCCCGCCGGGAGTTAGGCGAGAAGCCGACGGGGCGCGAGCGGGGGGGGTAAAATATATTTCCCTAAAGTGACCCCAGGGCGGGGCCCACACGTTCGTGCGGGAGAACGCACACCCAGTCCACGAGTGTGGCGCGGCACACCAGAGGGAGAAATCCCCAGAAGTGTCTGATCTCAAAGCAGGGAAAGCAGCCTCCCAGACGGGAAGCCATCCGCTGGGATCTGGGCGCAAGCGTGAGCGTGCGCGGGCGGGGCATGAGCACGGGGTCCATTTTCATTACCCTGAATTGACCCAGGGGGCGGGCCCACCTGGTCGTGCGAGTGACGCCCTCCCAGTTTGCGCGAGAGGTGTGGCACACCGGAAGGAGAAGTCCCCGGGAGGAAGTGATTGGTCCCGAAGCACGGAAAGTAGCGTCCCAGACGGGGTGCCGTCCTGCTGGGACTTGGGCGCGCGCACGAGTGGGGCATGAGCGCGGGGTCCATTTTTATTACCCTGAATTGACCCAGGGGGCGGGCCCACCTGGCCGTGCAGGTGACGCCAACCCAGTTCGCGCGAGAGGTGTGGCGCTCCGGAAGGAGAAGTCCCCGGGAGGAAGTGACTGGTTCCGGAACGGGGAAAGCAGCGTCTCAACCCGGAAGTCATCCCGCTGGGATTTGGGCGCGCGCACAGGCGGGGCGTGACTGCGGGACCCAATTATAATCGCCTGAATAGACCCTGGGGGTGGGCCCACCCATTCGTGCGGGAAACGCCCACCCAGTGCCCACGAGCGGTGCCGCGCACCGGAGGAAGTCCCCAGGAGGAACTGACTGGTTTCCGAGCAAGGAAAGCAGTGTCCTAGCCAGGGACCCGTCCAGCCTGGATTTTGGCGAGCGGGGCCGGAGCGTGAACGTGGTGTTCAGCTCTATATTCTCTGGTGCTACACTCCTATCTCTCAGATCCCTCCCCCACCCTCCCCAGGCGACCCCATTAACATCCGAATACCCGGAGCCAGAGGGAGAATTCAGATAGGGATCTGACTGCATTTTTTTTTAGCTGACTACTTGGAAAATCTAGTTTCCCAGTGATGGCTCGGAGACAGCAGTCCATATCAAACCACATAAAGAAACAGACCATGACAGCTTCTCCAACCCCCCAAACAAAAGAATCAAAATCTTTCCCAAATGAAGATACAATCCTGGAATTATCAGATACAGAATATAAAAAACTAATTTACAGAATGCTTAAAGATATCACAAATGAAATTCGGATAAATGCAGAAAAAGCCAAGGAACACACTGATAAAACTGTTGAAGAACTCAAAAAGATTATTCAAGAACATACTGGAAAAATTAATAAGTTGCAAGAATCCATAGAGAGACAGCATGTAGAAATCCAAAAGATTAACAATAAAATTACAGAATTTGACAACGCAATAGAAAGTCAGAGGAGCAGACTCGAGCAATTAGAATGTAGACTGGGACTTCTGGAGGACCAGGGAAACAACACCAACATAGCTGAAAAAAAATCAGATAAAAGAATTAAAAAAAATGAAGAAACCCTAAGAATCATGTGGGACTCTATCAAGAAGGATAACTTGCGAGTGATTGGAGTCCCAGAACAGGGAGGGAGGACAGAAAACACAGAGAAAATAGTTGAAGAACTCCTGACACAAAACTTCCCTGACATTATGAAAGACGAAAGGATATCTATCCAAGATGCTCATCGAACCCCATTTAAGATTGATCCAAAAAGAAAAACACCAAGACATATCATCATCAAACTTGCCAAAACCAAAGACAAACAGAAAATTTTAAAAGCAGCCAGGGAGAAAAGAAAGGTTTCCTTCAAGGGAGAATCAATAAGAATAAGTTCAGACTACTCAGCAGAAACCATGCAGGCAAGAAGGGAATGGGACGACATATACAGAGCACTGAACGAGAAAAACTGCCAACCAAGGATCATATATCCAGCAAAACTCTCTCTGAAATATGAAGGAGAAATTAAGATATTTACAGATAAACACAAGTTTAGAGAATTTGCAAAAACTAAACCAAGACTGCAAGAAATGCTAAAGGAGATTGTTTGGCCGGATGACCAATAATATCAGGTACCAGCACAATACAAGGTCACAAAACAGAACGTCCTGATATCAACGCAACTCAAACAGGGAAAGCACAAAAACAAACAAATTAAGACTAATTCTAAAAAATAAATAAATAAAATCATACACACAACAGGAAATCATGGAAATCAATAGATAAATGATCAAAATAATCAAAAAGAGGGACTAAATACAGGAGGCATTGAACTGCCAGATGGAGAGTGATACAAGGCGAAATAGAAGGATACAAGTTAGGGTTTTACTTAGAAAAATAGGGGTAAATAAAAAGGTAACCACAAAAAGGAATATCAATCCCATAACTCAAGAAAAAAGCCAAGAAAAACGTAACGACTCAATAAACACAAAGTTAAACATTATGAAAACGAGGATCTCACAAGCTACTAAGAAAAACGTCTCAGCACAAAAAAGCATGTGGAAAAATGAAATGGCCAACAACACACATGAAAAGGCATCAAAATGACAGCACTAAAAACTTACTTATCTATAATTACGCTGAATGTAAATGGACTAAATGCACCAATAAAGAGACAGAGAGTCACGGACTGGATAAAAAAACACGATCCATCTATACGCTGCCTACAAGAGACACACCTTAGACTTAGAGACACAAACAAACTAAAACTCAAAGAATGGAAAAAAATATATCAAGCAAACAATAAGCAAAAAAGAAGAGGAGTAGCAATATTAATTTCTGACAAAATAGACTTTAGACTTAAATCCGCCACAAAGGATAAAGAAGGACACTATATAATGATAAAAGGGACAATTGATCAGAAAGACATAACCATATTAAATATTTACGCACCTAATGACAGGGCTGCAAGATACATAAATCAAATTTTAACAGAATTGAAAAGTGAGATAGACACCTCCACATATATAGTAGGAGACTTCAACACACCACTTTCGGAGAAGGACAGGACATCCAGTAAGAAGCTCAATAGAGACACGGAAGACCTACTTACAACAATCAACCAACTTGACCTCATTGACTTATACAGAACTCTCCACCCAACTGCTGCAAAATATACTTTTTTTTCTAGCGCACATGGAACATTCTCTAGAATAGACCACATATTAGGGCATAAAACAAGTCTTTCCAGAATCCAAAACATCGAAATATTACAAAGCATCTTCTCAGACCACAAGGCAATGAAGGTAGAAATCAAGAACAGAAAAACTAGGGAAAAGAAATCAAATACTTGGAAAATGAACAATACCCTCCTGAAAAAAGACTGGGTTATAGAAGACATCAAGGAGGGAATAAGGAAATTCTTAGAAAGCAATGAGAATGAAAATACTTCCTATCAAAACCTCTGGGACACAGCAAAGGCAGTGCTCAGAGGCCAATTTATATCGATAAATGCACACATACAAAAAGAAGAAAGAGCCAAAATCAGAGAACTGTCCCTACAACTTGAACAAATAGAAAGTGAGCAACAAAAGAATCCATCAGGCACCAGAAGAAAACAAATAATAAAAATTAGAGCTGAACTAAATGAATTAGAGAACAAAAAAACAATTGAAAGAATTAACAAAGCCAAAAGCTGGTTCTTTGAAAAAATTAACAAAATTGATAAACCACTGGCTAGACTGACTAAAGAAAAACAGGAAAGGAAACTAATAACCCGAATAAGAAACGAGAAGGACCACATCACAACAGAACCAAATGAAATCAAAAGAATCATATCAGATTACTACATAAAATTGTACTCTAACAAATTTGAAAACCTAGAAGAAATGGATAAATTCTTGGAACAATACTACTTACCTAAACTAACACATTCAGAAGTAGAACAACTAAATAGACCCATAACAAAAAAAGAGATTGAAACGGTAATCAAAAAACTCCCAACAAAAAAAAGTCCTGGCCCAGATGGCTTCACTGCAGAGTTCTACCAAACCTTCAGAGAAGACTTAACACCATTACTATTGAAGGTATTTCAAAGTATAGAAAAAGACGGAATACTACCCAACTCATTCTATGAAGCTACCATCTCCCTGATACCCAAACGAGGTAAAGACATTACAAAAAAAGAAAATTTTAGACCTATATCCCTCATGAACATTGATGCAAAAATCCTTAACAAAATTCTAGCCAATAGAATCCAACAACACATCAAAAAAATAATACACCCTGATCAAGTGGGATTTATACCAGGTATGCAAGGCTGGTTTAATATCAGAAAAACCATTAATGTAATCCATCACATAAATAAAACAAAAGACATAAACCACATGATCTGATCAATAGATGCAGAAAAGGCATTTGACAAAGTTCAACACCCATTTATGATAAAAACTCTAACCAAAATAGGAATTGAAGGAAAATTCCTCAACATAATAAAGGGCATCTATGCAAAGCCAACGGCCAATATCACTCTAAATGGAGAGAACCTGAAAGCATTTCCCTTGAGAACGGGAACCAGACAAGGATGCCCTTTATCACCGCTCTTATTCAACATCGTGCTGGAAGTCCTAGCCAGGGCAATTAGGCTAGACAAAGAAATAAAGGGTATCCAGATTGGTAAGGAGGAAGTAAAGCTATCACTATTTGCAGATGACATGATCGTATACATGGAAAACCCTAAGAAATCCTCCAGAAAACTACTGAAACTAATAGAAGAGTTTGGAAGAGTCTCAGGATATAAAATAAACATACAAAAATCACTTGGATTCCTCTACATCAACAAAAAGAACACCGAAGAGGAAATAACCAAATCAATACCATTCACAGTAGCCCCCAAGAAGATAAAATACTTAGGAATAAATCTTACCAAGGATGTAAAAGATCTATACAAAGAAAACTATAAAACTCTGCTACAAGAAATTCAAAAGGACACACTTAAGTGGAAAAACATACCCTGCGCATGGATAGGAAGACTTAACATATTAAAAATGTCTATTCTACCAAAAGCCATTTATACATACAACGCACTTCCAATCCAAATACCAATGTCATACTTTAAGGGAATAGAGAAACAAATCACTAATTTCATATGGAAAGGAAAGAACCCCCGGATAAGCAAAACATTACTGAAAAAGAAGAAGAAAGTGGGAGGCCTCACCCTACCTGATTTCAGAACCTATTATATAGCTACAGTAGTCAAAACAGCCTGGTACTGGTACAACAACAGGCACATAGACCAATGGAACAGAATTGAGAATCCAGATATAAATCCATCCATGTATGAGCAGCTGATATTTGACAAAGGACCAGTGTCAGTCAATTGGGGAAATAATAGTCTTTTTAACAAATGGTGCTGGCATACCTGGATATCCATTTGCAAAAGAATGAAACAGGACCCATACCTCACACCATGCACAAAAACTAACTCCAAGTGGATCAAAGACCTAAACATAAAGACTAAAACGATAAAAATCATGGAAGAAAAAATAGGATCTACCCTAGGAGCCCTAATACAGGGCATAAACAGAATACAAAACATTACCAAAAATGATGAAGAGAAACCCGATAACTGGGGGCTCCTAAAAATCAAACACCCATGCTCATCTAAAGACTTCACCAAAAGAGTAAAAAGACCACCTACAGATTGAGAAAGAATTTTCAGCTATGACATCTCCGACCAGCGCCTGATCTCTAAAATCTATATGATTCTGTCAAAACTCAACCACAAAAAGACAAACAACCCAATCAAGAAGTGGGCAAAGGATATGAACACACACTTCACTAAAGAAGATATTCAGGCAGCCAACAGATACATGAGAAAATGCTCTCGATCATTAGCCATTAGAGAAATGCAAATTAAAACTACGATGAGATTCCATCTGACACCAACTAGACTGGCATTAATTCAAAAAACACAAAATAATAAATGTTGGAGAGGCTGCGGAGAGATTGGAACTCTCATACACTGCTGGTGGGATTGTAAAATGATACAACCACTTTGGAAATCCATCTGGCGTTATCTTAAACAGTTAGAAATAGAACTACCATACAACCCAGAAATCCCACTCCTTGGAATATACCCTAAAGATACAAGACCCTTCACACAAACAGATATATGCACACCCATGTTTATTGCAGCTCTGTTTACAATAGCAAAAAGCTGGAAGCAACCAAGATGTCCATCAACGGACGAATGGGTAAATAAATTGTGGTATATTCACACAATGGAATACTACACATTGATAAAGAACAGTGACGAATCTGTGAAACATTTCATAACATGGAGGAATCTGGAAGGCATTATGCTGAGCGAAATGAGTCAGTTGCAAAAGGACAAATATTGTATAAGACCACTATTATAAGATCTTGAGAAATAGAAAAAACGGAGAAGAACACATACTTATGTGGTTACAAAGGGGGGAGGGAGGGAGGGAGGGAGAGGGCTTTTTATTGATCAATCTGTAGATGGGAACTGCTTTGGTTGAAGGGAAAGACAACACTCAAAACAAGGAAGGTCAGCCTAATTGGACTGGACTAAAAGTAAAGAGGTTTCCGAGATAAAATGAAAGCTTCAAAGGTCAGCGAAGCAGGGGCTGGGATCTGGGGAACTTGGTTTGAGGGGACTTCTAAGTCAATGGGCAAAACAATTCTATTATGAAAACACTCTGCATCCCACTTTGAATTGTGGCGCCTGGGGTCCTAAATGCCAACAAGCGGCCATCTAAAATACATTAATTGGTCTCAACCCACTGGGAGCAAAGGCAAAGGAAGAACACCAAGGTCACACGACAACTAAGAACCCAAGAGACAGAAAGGGCCACTTGAACCAGAGACCTACATTATCCTGAGACCAGAAGAACTAGTTGGTGCCCGGCTACAATCGATGTCTGCCCTGTCAGGGAACACAACAGACAACTCCTGAGGGAGCAGGAGACCAATGGGATGCAGACCCCAAATTCTCATTAAAAGACCACACCTAATGGTATGATTGCGACTAGAGGAATCCCAGAGACAATGCTCCCCAGAACTTCTGATGGCACAGGACAGGAACCATCCCCGAAGACAAATCATCAGGCATGAAAAGGACTGGTCAGTGGGGGGGAGAGAGATACTGATGAAGAGTGAGCTAATTAAATCAGGTGGACACTGGAGAGTGTGTTGGCAACTCTTGACTGGAGGGGGGATGGGAAGATAGAGAGAGAGGGAAGATGGCAAAATTGGCACGAAATGAGAGACTGTAAGGGCTGACTCAATAGGGGGAGAGCAAGTGGGAGAAGGGAGTAAGATGTATGTAAACCTACATGTGACAGACTGATTGGAATGGTAAATGTTCACTTGAAGCTTAATAAAAATTAAAAAAAAAAAACTCTATCAGGATTGAAAAGTGATATAGCTCCACAATAATAGTAGGAGACATCAACACACCACTTTCAGTGAAGGACAGGACATCCAGAAAGAAGCTCCATAAAGACACAGAAGATCTAAATGCCACAATCGACCAACTTGACCTCATAGACATATACAGAACACCCTACCCAACAGCTACCAAGAATACTTTTTTTCAAGTGCACATGGAACATTCTGTAGAATAGACCACATATTAGGTCAAAAAGCAAGCCTTAGCAGAATCCAAAACATTGAAATATTACAAAGCATCTTCTCTGACCATAGGCCATAAAAGTGGAAATGATTAATGGGAAAAGAAATCAAACACTTGGAAACCGAAAAATACCCTTCTCAAAAAAGACTGGATTAGAGAAGAGATTAAGGATGGAATAAAGAAATTCATAGAATCCAATGAGAATGAAAACACTTCCTATCAGAACCTTTGGGACACAGCCAAGCAGTGCTCAGAGGTCAATTTATATCAATAAATGCACACGTACAGAAAGAAGAAAGGGCCAAAATCAAAGAATTATCCCTACAACTTGAAGAATAGAAAGAGAACAACAAAAGAAACCCACAGGCACCAGAAGAAAACAAATCATAAAAATTAGAGCTGAACTAAATGAAATAGAAAACAGAAAAACGATTGACAGAATTAACAAGACCAAAAGCTGGCTCTTTGAAAAAATCAACAAAATTGATAAACCACTGGCCAAACTGACAAAAGAAAAACAGGACAGGAAGCAAATAACCTGAATACGAAATGAGATGGGCGATATTACAACTGACCCAACTGAAATTAAAAGAATCATATCACATTACTATGAAAAATTGTACTCGAACAAATTTGGAAACCTAGAAGAAATGTAGAACAACTAAAGAGATCCGTAACAAAAGAAGAGTTTGAAAAGGTAATCAAAAAACTTCCCACAAAAAAAGCCCTAGCCAGGATGGCTTCACTGGAGAGTTCTATCAAACTTTCAGAGAAGAGTTAACACCACTCCTACTAAAGGTATCAGAGCATAGAAAAGGACAGAATACTCCTAAACTCATTCTATGAGGCCTGCATATCCCTGATAACAAAACCAGGTACAGATGCCACAAAAAAGAAAATTACAGACCTATATCCTTCATGAACTTACATGCAAAAATCCTCAACAAAATCCTAGCCAATAGAATTCAACAACTTATCAAAAAATAATTCAAGATGACCAAGTAGGATTCATACCAGGTATGCAAGGATGGCTCAATATTAGAATAACAATTAATGTAATCCATCACATAAGTTAAACAAAAGACAAGAATCTCATGATTTTATTAATTGATGCAAAAAGTTCAATACCTATTCATGATAAAAACTCTCAGTAAAAAAGGAATAGAAGGAAAATTCCTCAATATAATAAAAAAAAAAAAATAAAGGGCATTTATACAAAGCCAACAGCCAACATCACCCTAAATGGAGAGAACCTGAAAACATTTCCCTTGAGAGCGGGAACCACACAAGGATGCCCTTTATCACCACTCTTATTCAGCATTGTGTTGGAGGTCCTAGCCAGAGCAACTAGACTAGATAAAGAAATAAAGGGCATCCAGATTGGCATGGAAGAAGTAAAACTATCTCTACTTGCAGATTACATGATCTTATACGCAGAAGCCCTAAGGAATCCTCCAGAATACTACTGAAACTAATAGAAGAGTTCAGCAGAGTATTGGGATACAAGATAAACATAGAAAAATCAGTTGGATTCCTCTACACCAACAAAAAGAAAATCGAAGGGGAAATCAGGAAGATAAAATACTTAGGAACAAATCTTACCAGAGATGTAAAAGACTTATACAAAGAAAAGTGTAGTACCGTTCTGCAAGAATCCAAAAGAGACCTACATAAGTGGAAAAATATACCTTGCTCATGCATAGGAAGACTTAACATTATAAAAACTTCTATTCTACCAAAAGTGATCTATAGATTTAATGCAATTCTGATCCAAATTCCAATGACATTTTTAATCAGACGGAGAAACAACTCACCAACTTCATATGGAAGGGAAAGGGGCCCTGAATAATAAAGTATTACTGAAAAAGAACAAAGTGGGAGGCATTACTCTACTTGATTTTAGAACCTATTATACTGCCACAGCAGTCAAAACAGCCTGGTACTGCTACAACAAGAGATACATAGACCAGAAATGCAAATCAAAACTAAAATGAGATTCCATCTCACTCCAATAAGGCTGGCACTAATCCAAGATACACAAAATAATAAATGTTGGAGAGGCTGTGGAGAGACTGGAACACTTCTACACTGCTGGTGGGAATGTAAAATGGTACAACCAGTTTGGGAATCAATTTGGTACTTCCTTAAGCTAGAAATAGAACTACCATATGACCCAACATTCCCACTCCTCAGAATATATTCCTAGAGAAATAAGAGCCTTTACGCAAACAGATATATGCACACCCATGTTTACTGCAGCACTGTTCATAATAGCAAAAATATGGAACCAACCAAGGTGCCCATCAACGAATGAATAAATAAATAAATGATGGTATATTTACACAATGGAATACTATGCATTGATAAAGAACAGTGATGAATCTGTGAAACATTTCATAACATGGAGAAACCTGGAAGGCATTTTGCTGAGTGAAATTAGTTGTAAAAGGGCAAATATTGCATAAGACCACTATTATAAGATCTTGAGAAATAGTTTATACTTAGAACACACTCTTTTGTGGTTACGAGAGGAAGGAGGGAGGTAGGGTGGGAGAGCGGTATTTACTAGATAGTAGACAAGAACTTCTTTGGGTGAAAGGAAGGACAACACTCAACACAGTCGAGGTCAGCACAACTGGACTAAACCAAAGCAGTTTCCTGAATAAACTCAATGCTTCAAAGGTCAGCGAAGCAGGGGCTGGGGGTTGGGGACCATGGTTTCAGGGGACATCTAAGTCAATTGGAATAAAAAAATCTATTAACAAAACATTCTTCATCACACCTTGAAGAGTGGCATCTGGGGTCTTAAATGCTAGCAAACGGCCATCTCAGATCCATCAATTAGTTTCAACCCACCTGGATCAAAGGAGAAGGAAGAATGCCAAGAACACAAGATAATAACGAGCCCAAGAGACAGAAAGGACTACATGAACCAGAGACTACATCATCCTGAGACCAGAAGAACGAGGTGGTGCCTGGCCACATCCGATGACTGCCCTGACAGGGAGCACAACAGAGAACCCCTGAGGGAGCAGGAGAGCAGTGGGATGCAGACCCCAAATTCTCATAAAAAGACCAGACTTAATGGTTTGACTGAGACTGGAAGGACCCCGGTGATCATGGCCCCTAGACCTTTTGTTGGCCCACTACAGGAACCATCCCCGAAGCCAACTCGTCAGACATGAATTGGACTGGACAATGGGTTGGAGAGGGAGGCTGGTGAGGCTTGAGCTACTTGGTTTGGGAAGCCACTTGTGACAACGTTGGCATTTCCTTGCCTGGAGGGGAGATGCAAGGGTAGAGGGGCTTAGAAGCTGACAGAATGGTCACAAAAAGAGAGAGTGGAATGAGGGAGCTGGCTGTCTCATGGAGGGGAAAGTAATTGAGAGTATGTAACAAGTTGTGTATGGGTTTTTGTGTGAGAGACTGACTTGATTTGTAAACTTTCACTTAAAGCACAAAAAAATTATTAAAAAAAAAGAATGATGTTGGCCATTGGTTTCGCATAGATGCCCTTTATTATGTTGATTAATTTCCCTTCTATACGTATATTATTGAGACTTTTTATCAGGAATGGGTGTTGGACTTTGTCAGATGCCTTTTCTGCATCGATTGAGATGATCTTGTGATTCTCTTCTTTCATTTTATTTATGTGGTGGATTACATTGATTGATTTTCTAATGTAGAACCATCCTTGCATACCTGGTATGAATCCTACTTGGTAGTGGTGTATTATTTTTTTGATATGATGCTGAATTCTATTGGCTAGAATTTTTATGAGAATTTTCACGTCTATATTCTTGAGAGATATTGGTCTGTAAGTTTCTTTTTTTGTGGTGTCTTTGCCTTGTTTTGGTATCAGGGTTATGCTGACTTCATAGAATTAATTTGGAAGCATTGCTTCCTTTTCTATGTTCTGAAATTGTTTGAATAGTACTGGTATAAGCTGTTTTCCGAATGCTTGGAAGAATTCTCCAGTGAAGTCACCTGGGCCACGGCTTTTTTTTGGGGGGGGGGAGTTTTCTTTATTACCTTTTCAATCTGTTCTCTAATTATGGGTCTGTTCAGATTTTCAACATCATTTGGTGTTAGTTTGGGTAGCTAGCGTGTCTCTAGAAATTTGTCCATTTCCTGTCGGTTTTCAAATTTGTTGGAGTATGATTTTTTCATAATACACTACTGTTGTTGTTGTTAGGTGCCGTCGAGTCAGTTCCAACTCATAGCGACCCTATGCACAACAGAACGAAACACTGCCCAGTCCTGTACCATCCTTACAATCATTGCTACGCTTGAGCTCATTGTTGCAGCCACTGCATCAATCCACCTCGTTGAGGGTCTTCTTTTCCACTGACCCTGTACTCTGCCAAGCATAATGTCCTTCTCCAGGGACTGATCCCTCCTGACAACATGCCCAAACTATGTAAGACGCAGTTTCGCCATCCTTGCCTCTAAGGAGCATTCTGGCCGCACTTCTTCCAGACAGATTTGTTCGTTCTTTTGGCAGTACTTGGTATATTCAATATTTTTTTGCCAACACCACAGTTCAAAGGCGTCAACTCTTCTTCGGTCTTCCTTATTCATTGTCCAGCTTTCACATGCATACGATGTGCTTGAAAACACCATGGCTTGGATCAGGCGCACCTTAGTCTTCAGGGTGACATCTTTGCTCTTCAACGCTTTGAAGAGGTCCTTTGCAGCAGATTTGCCCAATGCAATGCGTCTTTTGATTTCTTGACTGCTGCTTCCATGGCTGTTGATTGTGGATCCAAGTAAAATGAAATCCTTGACAACTTCAACCTTTTCTCCATTTATCATGATGTTGCTCATTGGTCCAGTTGTGAGGATTTTTTTTTTATGTTGAGGTGTAATCCATACTGAAGTGCTTCAAGTCCTCTTCACTTTCAGCAAACGAGGTTGTGTCATCTGCATAACACAGGTTGTTAATGAGTCTTCCTCCAATCCTGATGCCCCGTTCTTCTTCATACAGTCCAGCTTCTCGTATTATTTGTTCAGCATACAGATTAAATAGGTATGGTGAAAGAATACAACACTGATGCACACCTTTCCTGACTTTAAACTAATCAATACCCCCTTGTTCTGTCCGAACAACTGCCTCTTGATCTATGTAAAGATTCCTCATGAGCACAATTAAGTGTTCGGGAATTCCCATTCTTCCCAGTGTTATCCATAGTTTGTTACGATTCACATGGTTGAATGCCTTTGCATAGTCAATAAAACACAGGTAAACATCCTTCTGGTATTTTCTGCTTTCAGCCAGGATCCATCTGACATCAGCAATGATATCCCTGGTTCCACGTCCTTTTCTGAAACCAGCCTGAATTTCTGGCAGTTCCCTGTTAATATACTGCTGCAGCCATTTTTGAATGATCTTCAGCAAAATTTTGCTTCCGTGTGATATTAATGATATTGTTCTATAATTTCCACATTCGATTGGATCACCTTTCTTGGGAATAGGCATAAATACGGATCTCTTCCAGTCAGTTGGCCAGGAAGCTGTCTTCCATATTTCTTGGCATAGACAAGTGAGCACCTCCAGCGCTGCATCTATTTGTTGAAACATCTCAATTGATATTCCATCAATTCCTGGAGCCTTGTTTTTCGCCAATGCCTTCAGAGCAGTTCGGACTTCTTCCTTCAGTACCATCGGTTCCTGATCATATGCCACCTTTTGAAACGGTTGAATATTGACTAATTTTTTTTTTTTTGGTATAATGACTCTGTGTATCCCTTCCATCTTCTTTTGATGCTTCCTGCGTCCTTTAATATTTTCCCCACGGAATCCTTCACTATTGCAACTCGAGGCTTGAATTTTTTCTTCAGTTCTTTCAGCTTGAGAAACGCCTAGTGTGTTCTTCTCTTTTGGTTTTCCATCTCCAGCTCTTTGGGCATGTCATTGTAATACTTTACTTTGTCTTCTCGAGAGGCCCTTTGAAATCTTCAGTTCTTTTACTTCATCAATTCTTCCTTTTGCTTTAGCTGCTCGATGCTCAAGAGCAAGTTTCAGAGTCTCCTCTGACATCCATCCTGGTCTTTTCTTTCTTTCCTGTCGTTTCAGTGACCTCTTGCTCTCTTCATGGATGATGTCCTTGAAGTCATTCCACAACTCGTCTGGTCTCCAGTCACTAGTGTTCAATGCGTCAAATCTATTCTTGAGATGGTCTCTAAATTCAGGTCATATTTTGGCTCTCATGGAATTGCTCTGATTTTCTTTAGTTTCAGCTTGAACTTGCATATGAGCAATTGATGGTCTGTTCCACAGCTGGCCCCTAGCCTTGTTCTGACTGATGATATTGAGCTTTTCCATCTTCTCTTTCCACAGATGTAGTCAATTTGATTTGTGTGTGTTCCATCTGGAGAGGTGTATTATGATCCTTTTTATTTCAGTTGTATCTATTGTAATGTCCCCCATTTCATATCTTATTTGCGTTTTTGTGTCCTCTCCTATTTTTCTTTTGTCAATTTGGCCAGTGATTTGTTGATTTTGTTGATCCTTTCAAAGAAACAACTTTTGGTTTTGTTGATTCTTTCTACTGTTTTTCTATTCTCTGTTTCATTTATTTCTGCTCTGATCTTTATTTCCTTTCTTCTTCTGGCTATGGGTTTCTTTGACTGTTCTCTTTCTAAATGTTCAAGTCGTGTAGCTAATGTTTTGATTTTGTTCCTCCTTTTTTGATGTGTGCATCTATTGGTATAAATTGACCTCTGAGGACTGTCTTTGCTGTGTCCCAAAGGTTTTGGTATGATATGTTTTCATTCTCATTTGATTCTAGGAGTTTTTTTTATTCCGTCTCTGATATCTTCTATTACCCCAAGGATTCAGTTTCCATGTACTCGATTTTTTTCCCTTGCTCTTCCTATTGTTAATTTCTGCTTTGATGGCATTGTGGTCAGAGAAGATACTTTGTATTATCTCAGTGTTTTGAATTTTGTTGAGGGTTGCTCTGTGGCCTAAAATGTGGTCTGTTCTGGAGAACGTTCCATGTGTGTGCTGTGTACTTTGCAGCTGTTGGATGGAGTGTTCTATGTATGTTTGAGGTCAAGTTCACTGATTGCGCTCTTTAGCACTTCTGTATTTTTGTTGAGTTTCTTTCTAGATGTTCTGTCCTTTAGTGAGAGTGGTATGTTGAAGCCTCTTACTATTATTGTAGACCTGTCAGTTTCTCTTTTCAGTGCTGTTAGAGTTTGTTTTATGTATTTTGCAGCCCTGTCATTGGGTGCATAGTTGTTTATTATGGTTAAGTCTTCATGATGGATCATCCCTTTAATCATCGTATAGTGCCCTTCTTTGTCTTTTATGGTGGATTTTGTTTTAAAGTCTATTTTATCTGAGATTAGTGTTGCCACTCTTGCTCTTTTTTGGTAGTCATTTGCTTGACGTATATTTTTTCCATCCTTTGATTTTTAATAAATTTATGTCTTTGTTTCTAAGGTGTGTCTCTTGTAGCATCCACATTGATGTATCCTGATTTTTAATCCATTCTCTCACCCTGTGCCTCTTTATGGGTGCATTTAAGCCATTTACAATCAGTGTAATTATTGATAGGAGTGAGTATATTGCTCCCATTTTTAGTGCTTTTTTGTGGTGCTAACATTTTCTTTTTTCTTTTTACCCTCCAGTGCTGAGTTTCTTTTTTTTTGTGGATTTCTTTTGTTTTTGTAGATTTTGTTTTTATTGAGACTTTCCTTTCCTTCTTTATTTTGATTATGAGGTTTGTTGACTTTCTTTGTGGTTACTTTGAAATATTCCCTTACTATCCTAGGCTTGAAGCAGTCTATTATTACTTGGTATTACCTTGCCATCCTCTCCATTAGAAAGTTTTATACCTACACCATTTATTCCCTCTTTTATTGTTCTGATGTCATTTACAGATTAACCTCTCTGGTTCCCTGTTGCAATTCTTTTGGTTTTGTACAGTCCTTGAGAGTTCATTTCCTAGGTTGGTATCTGGCTGGTACAATTTATATCCTATGTTGTTTGTTCTCACACTGAAGGGCTCCCTTTAATAATTTTTGTAAGTTTGGTTTTGTTTTTACATATCCCCTTAATTTCTGTTTATCTGGAAATGTCCTAATTTCACCATCATATTTCAATGAATGTTTTGCAGGATATATTATTCTTGGTTGGCAATTTTTTTTCTTTCAAGGTTTTATATATGTTATCCCATTGCCTTCTTGCCTGCATGGTTTCTGCTGAATAGTCAGAGTATAGTCTTATTGTTTCTCGTCTGTATTTGGCTTTTTGTTTTTTTCTTAAGTTGCTCTCAGAATTTTTTCTTTGTCTTTGGTTTTAGGGACTGTGATTTTGATATGCCCTGATTTTCTTTTGGGATCTATCCTATATGCAGCTCATTGCACTTCTTCAATGGTCAGCTTTTCATCATTAGGGATATTAGGATGTTAGGGATGTTTTCTGTCAGCAATTCTTCAATGATCCTCTCTGTGTTTTCTCTTTTCTGTCCCTGTTCTGGAGCTCTGATCACTTGCAAATTTTTCTTTTGTTTGTATCCCACATAATTCTCAGGTTTTCTTCATTCTTCTTTCTGATTTTTCCTGAAACAGAGTTGTATCCAAGTGTTTGTCTTCATTTTTGCTAATCCTGTCTCCCATCACCTCAAACCTGCTCCTCAGCCCTTCTATGACACCGTGAATTTCTGAAATCTTGTTGTTTATCTTTTAGATTTCTAATTGTTGTTTTTGTATGATGTCTGGTTGTTAGTTTATTTAGGCATTTTGTTCCTGTATTATTTTCCTGAATTCTTCCATTTTTTGGTCTTTATTATCTATGAATTTGTCTTCCTATTCCATAAATTTTCCTGCCTTTTCCTCATTTTTGTCTGATTTTTGCTTCAACTCTTTGATTGCTCTGAATGTTACAGATCTGAATTCCGTGTCAGGTAGTTCAATGCCTTTTTTTCTATTGGAAAGTCATCTGGTGTTTTATTTTGGAAGCCTGCTTGAACCATCCTGTCTTGTTTTTTTTATATGTTTTGATATTGTCTGCTGTCTTCGGGACATTCAGTAGTCATTTTCTTAATTTCTTGATTGTAGATTTGTTTGTTTCATCCTGCTTTTTGTTTTATTTTGGTATGTCTGAGCAGGCAGGCTGTGAGTTCTTTGTTGTTTGCTCCTCTGTAGTCAGGATAATTGTCACCTCCTTGTCAATGAGCAGGGCCAGTCACTCAGCTATGTTGCAGCAGGGAAAGCCCAGCTGAAGGGGAGGGTCTGGGATGGGTTGTTTATGGCATGTACTTGGGCCAATAGGGTGGGCCATAAATCAGTGCTGGGTAGGCTCCAGTACTCCATACCTCTGATACTTGGGGGTGTAATTTCAGCACACGGTGCAGTTAGGCAGAAAAAATGGGAGAGGTTATGATGTGTGGAGCTAATATGGGTATTAGAAAGAAGAAAGAGAGGGGAGAGAAACAGGAGCCACAAACAAACAAATGAAAGGAAAAATAGGGTGCTAAGGGAGCTTGCTGCTGGAGTGGAGAGATGGGAAATCGAGAAATTGAGAAAAGCAAAAAGGAATAAAGAAAAAAGGGAAATAGAAAAAAAAGTAGATAAAAATTTAGAAAAGAAAGAAAGAAAAGTACCCAGGTGTCCCACCAGTGCAGCCATGAAGACAAGCGAAGTGGCTCCTAGACTGAGCATATAGCCTGGCTAGAGGGGGTATAGCTGTCACACAGAACCAGGTATTAAGGAGACAGGAAATGAAGGTAAGTATAGAGAGACAAAAACTGAGAAATGAAGAAAGACAGAGAGGGAAAAAGGGAAAAAAAAAGAAAGAAAAAAGAAATGCCCCCAGGGATCCCACCTATGTGGCTGAACAGATTTGGGGAGTGGCTCCTAAGCCATGCAGTGCAGACTGCCTAGGAGGGGCTCCCAAGCAGCAAAAAGAAAAAGAAAACAAACAAGCAAAACAAAACAGAACAAAGCAAAATAAAACAAGCAAAAAAAAAAAAAAAAGCCCCAGAGATCCCACCAGTGTCGTGTCCTGGGCCAGGGGAGTGGTTCCCCAGCCTTTCAAGAAGAAGGAAAGGTGGCACATGGAGCCAGGTGTTTGAAAGAAATGTGGGGGAGGTGGAAGAAACCAAAAGAAATGGAAAGAAGCAACACCAGCTCATGTAGCTAGCCAGTGTGGGAGGGGTGAATCCAAGTGGCCCAGGGCCAAAGTAGTTGCCTCCTGCCCAAGAGACTGTGGTTGGCGGGAAGCAGAGGTTGCTGAAGGCAGTGTGAATAAAAAGGGTGGGAGTCAGGAAAGCGTATATCGCTCGTTACCAGGGGCTCTGTCTCCTGCTTGGAACTTCCTGAAGCTTCTTTCCCATGCTCCCTGTCTGCAGATCAGCAATGTGGGTGGGGAGAACCAAGCGGCATGGACACTGCACTTCCCAGCCAGCCAAGCCAGCATAGCCAGCCAGGAAGCTTGGAATAGAGCAGCGGGGAGAGGATGGGGGTGAGAAAGCGTGTATCGCTGGTTACCCGGTGCTCTGTCTCCTGCTGGGAGCTCCATGAAGCTGCTTTCCTGTGCTCTCTGACTGCCGATCCCCAACAGGAGTCCCAGATGGCAAATTCGTGCTGTGTTAGCAGATAGGGAACCTCCGCATGTGTTTCTCCTTGCTCTCTGTCAGTTTTTTATTCCATTTGGTGTTTGGCTGAGTTCTTTATCACTTCATTTGATACTTTGGGTTCCAGGAATGACATTTGTCTCTGTTTTACTTAGTTTTTTGGGTCTTTGCTGTGGAGAGATGGCGTGGTCCTTCTGTCCATGGCGTCATATTGGCCAGAAGTCCCCTCCTTCCTGTTTTTAATGACCTCTTGCTTTTTTCATGTATGATGTCCTTGGTGTCATTCCACAACTCATCTGGTCTTTTGTCATTAGTGTTCAACACCTCAAATCTATTATTGAGATGGTCTCTAAATTCATGTGGGATATACTCAAGTTTGTACTTTTGCTCTCATTGACATGTTCTAATTTTCTTCAGTTTCAACTTGAACTTGCATATGAGCAATTGATGGCCTGTTCCACAGTTGGCCCCTGGACTTGTTCTGACTGATAATATTGAGCTTTGCCATCATCTCTTTCCACAGACGTAGTCAATTCGATTCCTGTGTCTTCCATCTGGCGAAGTCCAGGTGTATAAAAAAAAAAAGGTGTATAGTCACCATTTATGTTGGTGAAAAAAGGTATTTGCAATGATGAAGTCGTTGGTCTTGCAAAATTTTATCATGTGATCTCCAGTATTGTTTCTATTACCAAGGCCAAACTTTCCAACTACCAATTATTTGCTTCCAACTTTTGCATTCCAATCACCAGTAATTATCAGTGCATCTTGATTGTATTTTTTTTATCAATTTCCGACTGCAGAAGCTGGTAAAAATTTCAATTTCTTCATCTTTGGCCTTAGTGGTTGGTGCATAATTTGAATAATAATCACATTACCTGGTCTTCCTTGTAGTTGTATGGCTATTTTCCTATTGCTGACAGCATTGCACTTCAGGATAGATATTGAAATGTTCTTTTTGATGATGAATGCAATGTCATTCCTCTTCAAGTTGTCATTCCTAGCATAGTAGGCCATATGATTTGTTCCATTCAAAATGGCCAATACCAGTCCATTTCAGTTCAGTAATGCCTAGGATGTTGATGTTTATATGTTCCATGTCATTTTCGATCATTTCCAATTTTCCTGGATTCATACTTTGTACATTCCAAGTTCTGATTATCAATGGATGTTTGCAACTCTTTCTTCTCATTTTGATTCATGCTACATCAGCAAATGAAGGTCCCAAAAGGTTGACTCCATCCATGTCGTTAAGGTTGATTCACTTTGAGGAGGCAGCTCTTCCTTAGTCGTCTTTTGAGTGCCTTCCAACCTGGGGTCTCATCTTGCCTAACTATATCAGACAATGTTTCGCTGCTATTCATAAGGTTTTCACTGGCTACTTCTTTTCAGAAGTAGAATGCTCGGCCCTTCTTCCTAGTCAGTCTTAGTCTGGAACCTAAGCTTTACATAAATAGTGCAGTGCTTTATTTGCAATTTCTTCACCAGTGTGACATTTAAAGCTAGCAAATGTGATAAATTGCTCAACAGGTTTTCCATTTGTTGGAGATACGAACTTAACACAATTCTAAGCTGATCTGTATGAGAAAGATGAGGAGTAGAATATGCAGACAAACTGAAACATCAACCTGTACTTATTTCACTGAAAATAGTTGATTGAACTTGATCATTTATTAAGCTTATTAATTCTCCACATGTTGTTTTAGACACATACTATTGGTCGCCCTTTCCTGTGTTACCATATTTTTAGATGTGACCTGCTAAAAATGGATCAAACTGATCAAGAAGCTCAAGTAAATCTCCAAAATTCCGTTTTGTTGTGACCCAAATACTTCATTTCTTCCTCAAAAAGATAGCCCAGATTGAATGATTGTTATAATGACAGCAACAATGCATTGCAAAATGGCTTTCCAATACTGATTTTCTTCATTAATTTGTGTTTCCAGATCATGAGTTAAGCCAAAACCATGTATTCAGTTTAAATATGACAACATACGATCTCTGTGAATTGAATTGCTTTCATGTGTATTAATCATATTCAAATTTCACCAATCACTAAATCCATCCATAGCAAATTGAGAATTAAATGATTTAGGACTGAATAGTTTGAAAACAAAACAATGTACAGAGCCAACTGATGGATAATACAGTAGCTGCTTCCTCTACTAATTTTCACTATTAGCTTTGCTCCCTGGAAATATGTTATGGCTACAGAAACTTGTTTATTTGCTGTCCAGAAATATTCAACACAAATTTTCAAACGGTCCACTGTGATGCTGATAATCACTTGACCCTCTTTTGAGCCAATACTTTACATGGTTAGAAGAAAAATTATTCCATGAAGCAGGATCTGTATTGCTGTTATTTATGGGGTCTGTGTATTTGACAATTTCAGATTCTAAAAGAGTTTCACTTTCTACATCATTATTAGTTTTTTTTAACTACAAGGAATGGATGCAGAATTTGGAACAAATTATGTTATATTTATATAGCTATTAGTATTTTGAGCACTAGCGGTACTAACAGAACAATTGCACCAATTAAACTCGTGTCCAATGGAAGAAGTCTCTTCTAATTCATTACATTTAGAAAATGAAGCTAATTTTGTAGTTGCCTTTAGGGATTCACAAATCATTTTCTTTTTATCTTTTGCAAGCTTTTTTTGTGTTCTATTTAGTTATTGCCGTTTCATTGTACTGGATATAAAATTATGCCACTTTTTAAATAAATAAAATTTATAAAACAAGTAAAATTTATGAAATAAAATTTACATTTGAATTTGAGCATTAACACAAAAATTTGTATTTGAAAAGTAGTAAGTAAAAAAAATTGATTTGAAATGTGATTTTGTTCTTCAGGTCTGAGACAGTCAAAAGAAATAGTACTTACAAGGCAGTCAGCAATAACTTCATTCATTTGTCATAGGGTACTTGTTGGCTGGCCCTTCACAGATCTCCACGAGAGTTTTTCATCTTGAAATAATACTTAAAAGCTTGCACACTCACTTTCTGTCCTTTGATGCTGTGTCTTCGTAGTTCATTGGACTACTGCTAATACCTGACTGGGAAAGAGCAGTAATCAAAACCATGATAAAAATAGAAGGGTATGCTCAATATGAAGATGCATTTTGGTTTGCTTTGAACAAGTCTAGAAATGTCATGAGTCATGTGATTATAGTGCTGTTGGTGCATTCTTGTGTGGTCGACGAGAGAGAAATGAATGTGAGGTTATACCAAATCAATCTGAAATGAAAAGGAAAATATAACTGTTATTGTACACAAAATTTGTAAAATGGCATCAATTACATTTAGTGCCCCACCATTCCCTTCCACTGTGGTGCTCACTTATCCTTGTGTCCTGTATGTTTGACATCCATGTGTCTTTACTTTGGACAACTGGTGCCCCTGTTTTGTTGATGCCCTAAGGATGTGCCTACTTGGCATATTGGGTAATCCGTCCCTGGATAGTTTTAGCAAATAAAGGATTGTTGCTGTTGCTGTTAGGTGCCATTGAGTTGGTTCCAACCTATAGTGACTGTATGTACAACAAAAAAAACACTGCCCTGTCCTGCACCATCCTCACAATCATTGTTATGCTTGAGCCCATTGTTGTAGCCATTGTGTTAATCCATCTTCTTGAGGGTCTTCCTCTTTTTCTCTGGCCCTTTACTTTACCAAACATGATGTCCTTCTCCAGGAACTGACCCTTCCTGATAACATGTCCAAAGTATGTGAGATGTAGTCTTGCCATCCTTGCTTCTAAGGTGCATTTTGTTTGTACTTCCTCCAAGACAGATTTGTTCATTCTTTTGGCAGTCCAGTGTATATTCAATATTCTTCACCAGCACCACAATTCAAAGGCATCAGTTCTTCTTCAGTCTTCCTTATTCACCATCCGTCATTCACATGCATATGAGGTGATTGAAAACACCATTGCTTGGGTCAGGTATACCTTAGTCTTTAAGGTGACATCTTTGCTTTTCAACACTTTAAAGAGGTCTTTTGCAGCAGATTTGCCCAATGCAATGCATCTTTTGATTTCTTGACTGCTGCTTCCATGGTTGTTGACTGTGGATCCAAGTAAAATGAAATCCTTGACAACTTCAATCTTTTCTCCGTTTATCATGATGTTGCTTATTGGCCCAGTTGTGAGGATGTTTGTTTTCTTTGTGTTGAGGTGTAACCCATACTGAAGGCTGTAGTCTTTGATATTCATCAGTAAGTGCTTCAAGTCCTTTTCACTTCCAGCAAGCAAGGTTGTGGTTGACAATTCTTTTCTTTCACTGCTTTATATGTATCTTTCCATTGCCTTTTGGCCTCCAAGGTTTCTGTGAAAATGTCAAGTTGGCACTAAATCTTATTGAAGATCCTTTATATGTTAGGTTGTATTTTTTCTTTTGTTGCTTTCAATATTCTTTACTTGTCTTTAGTCTTCGGGAGTTTGATTACAATGTGTCTTGAAGGACCTCTTTGGATTCACTCTACTTGGAGTTCACCAAACTTCCTGGTTTCGTAGGTTCATTTCCTTACTCAGGTCTGGAAAGTTTTCTGCTACAATTTCATCAAGTATCCTTTCTGTTCCTTTCTTTCTTTCTTCATCATCTGAAATCCCAATAATACATAAATTGCTTCTCTTGATGTCCCAAAGTTCCGTTTGGCTTTGTTCAATAATTTTCCCCCTTTTTTCTCTTGGGATTGAGTAATTTCAATTTTTTTTCCTCTAGTTCACTTACCCTTTCTTCTGCCTGCCCTAGTTTATTGTACCCCTCCCTTGTAATCTCCAATTCAGTTATTATGTTCCTCAACTCCAGTATTTCTATGTTTCTTTTTTATGTTTTCTATATTTTTTATGTACCTATTAAGATTCATATAGTGTTTTATGATCTCCATTAACTTGCTGTTGGTGTGATCTTTGGATTCGTTGAACATATTTAAATTAATTTTTGGAAGTCCTCTAATTTTTCTATTAGCCTTACTTTTATTAGAAAGAAATGAGGGTTATTTCTACTTCATTCAATTATATTGGGCCATCCATCTTCTCTTGCTTTCTTGTATGTCTTAAATTTTTGTTGAGCCTTGGGCATTTGAGTACTTTGCTGTGGTAACTTTGGGTTTCAGATTCTTCTCTTTCCTCAAGAGTTTTTTCCTCTGTATCTCTATCTATCTATGTATCTATCTATGTATCTATCTATGTATCTATGTATCTATCTATCTATCGTCTATCTCTCTCTCTCTCTCTCTCTCTCTCTCTATCATCTATCATCTATCTGTCTATCATCTATCTATCTATCTATATCTATCTATATCTGTCTATCATCTATCTATCTATCTATATCTATCTATCTATATCTGTCTATCATCTATCTATCTGTCATCTATCTATCATCTGTCTATCATCTATCTATCTATCATCTATCATCATCTACCTATCTATCATCTATGGGGCAGCATCTATCATCTATATCTATCCATCATCTATCAATCTATCTATCATCTATCTGTCGTCTATCTATCATCTATCAATCTATCTGTCTACTTATATATCTATCTGTCTGTCTGTCTACTTATCTATCTAATCTATTATTATTATTATTTTCCTTTCTCTAAGTTCTCCCGGAGGGTGCTGTAACCTTATGGTTCTTCCAGCAATTGTTCAGTGCTTTGTCAGAATTACTATGTAGATGGTGAGTTTCCACAGCCTTGGGGGAGGGTAGAACTCCTTTGTTTGGTTTGGCTCCAGCCAGGTAATCTAGGGGTGCTTATAGCCTTCCCTTTTCTGCAATCAACACAAGTCTCCAATCTGATTTAAAAGCCCTCAGGTTCATCCTCTATCTTTTTACCTGGTACATGCATTTTGTTTTGTATGTGGCTCTCCAGCCCTTCCTCTTTTCCTTTTATTTCCCCACCCTCTTTACTCTGTAAGTTTCAAGTCTCTGAATGCAGAGTGGTACCACTTTTGGTTTTGTTTTCTATTTGAAACCTCAGTTCTGCCAAATCATCATCAGCTAAAGATAAATTTACTGCCTCTTTCCTGTTCCTAAGAAGTGGAATTCCCTTATTGTATTTGTGTCCCACTTTCAGCCTCTTATCAGGGGCTTTCTCTATTCCTCATATATGGTCTTAGTCTCTAGATCTGACTTCACTGCATTGGGAGTTGGTCTCACAAGTTTCCAGGGTGACAGTGAGGGAAAGATAAAGCTTCTTACCTTATCTATAGTTTTTGCTTCTCCTTCAGTTCCCAACTAGTTGTTCTAATTTTGGGGTTGGTTTCCAGCGTTCTACATTTCCAATTCCATCTCCTCACTGGTATTACTTTGCTCTTTATTTCCTATAGTTGTTGAGGGGGATTTGAGATGAGCTTCTGTTCATGTTTCCATCTTAGGGAGGGACCTGTGTTTTTAACTTTTTGAGGAATTGCTATATTGTTTTCCACAATGGCTGAACCATTTTCCAATCCCACCAACAACAAATGAGAGTTCCAATTTCTCCACATCCTCACCAACACCTGTTGTTTTCTTTCTTTCTTTTTTTTTTAATCATATCTATCTTATTGTATGTGAATTGATATCTCGTTTTGGGTCACTATGAGTTGGAATTGACTCAATGGCAATGGGTTTGGTTTTTTGGTTTAATGACTAATGATGTTGAGCATCTTTTGATGTGTTTGTTGGCCATTTGTGTATCTTTTTGGTGAAACGACGATTCTTTTTCACATATTTTTTAATTGGGTTGTTTGCATTTTATTGTTAATTTGTAAGTGTTGTTTATATATTCTGGATATTAAACCTATGTATCTGACCATATATGGTTCCCAAAATTTTTCTCTCAATCTGTACGTTGTCTCCTCATTTTGTTGATAAAGTCCTTTGATGAGCAATTTTTTTAAATTTTGATGAGCTCCAATTTATCTATTTTGTCTTTCTCATGCTTTTGCTGTCATAGCTAAGAATCTGTTGTTAAAAACTAGGTCCCGAACCATTACTTCTATAGTTTCTTCTAAGGGTTTTATGGTATTTTGAGCTAGTTTTCATATATGGTGTGAAGTATGGAATCAGGTTTATTCTTTTGCTCGTGGAAATTCTGTTGTCCCAGCACCATTTATTCTTTCCTCATTGAATGGACTTATTACCCTTGTCAAAAATTAATTGACCATAGCTGTACTTGTTTATTTTTTTATTTTTTGTACTTGTTTATTTCTGAAATCTTTATTATGTTTCACTGAATAATACCAGTACTAAACAGTTTTGATTACTGCACCTGGAGGTTTTTTAAATAGATGCTGTTATCAACTTGAGGAAATTCCCCTCCATTCCTGTTGACTCAGAATTTTTAACATGAATCCGTGCCAAATTTTGACAAATGCTTTCTTTTTATTCAGTAGATATAAGTATTTTTTTCTTTAAATTGTTCATATGGTGGATTACAGTGAATGGTTTTCAAATGCTGAACCATTTGTGTATCATGAGAATAAAGCCCACTTCGTTATGGTATGCAATTATTTTATATACTGCTGAATTCTACTTGCAAATATTTCATTGAGGATTCCTGTGTGTATGTTCATGAAGGATATCGGTTTTTAGTTTTCTTTTTTGTACTGTTTTTGACTGGTTTCAATGAGTTGGGAATTTCTCCCTCCTCTTCTATTTTCTGGAAGAGATTGTGAAGAATTGGTGTTATTTTAACAATTAGTAATATTGTACAGTGAAACCATCTTGGCCTAGAGATATCTTTTTTGGGAGTGTTGTAACTGTGATTTCAACTGCTTTAATAATTATAAGACTATTAAAATTATCAATTTCACCCTTGCTAAGTCTTTTTTTTAAGTCTTAGTAGTTTGTGGTTTTTGAGGAATTGATCTATTTCTTCTAACTTGTCAAATTTAAGAGTTGTTAATTTAAAAGTTGTTGACATAAACCTGTTAATGTTGTTGTTGTTAGGTGCCATCAAATTAGTTCTGACTTATAGCAATACTGTGCACAACAGAATGAAACACTGCTCAGTCCTGCACCATCCTCACAATCATTGCTGTGTTTGAGCCCATTGTTGCAGCCACTGTGTCAATCCATCTGGTTGAGGGTCTTCCTCTTTTTCACTGACTTTCTACTTTACCAAGAATGATGTCCTTCTCCAGGGAAGGGTCCCTCCTGATAACATGTCCAAAGTACATAAGATGAAGTCTAAACAAACTCCCTTCTAAGGAGCATTCTGGCTCTACTTCTTCCAAAACAGATTTGTTCATTCTTTTGGCAGTTGTCAGTGTAGTTAATAAATACTCTTCATCAACACAATAATCAAAGACATCAATTCTTCTTCAGTCTTCCTTATTTGCTGTCCAGCTTTTGTATGCATGAGATGATTGAAAATACCATGGCTCTGGTCAAGAGCACCTAAGTCCTTAAAGTGACATCTTTGCTTTTTAACATTTTAAAGGTCTTTTGCAGCAGATTTGCCCAATGCAGTGCATCACTTGATTTCTTAACTGCTGTTTGCATGGGATTTGATTGTGGATATAAGTAAAATGATATCTTTGGCAACTTCAATATTTTCTCCGTTTATCATGTCGGTCCAGTTGTGAGGATTTTTCTTTATGTTGAGGTGTAATACATACAGAAGGGTGTAGTCTTTGATCTTCATCAGTAAGTGCTTCACGTCCTTTTTAGTTTTAGCAAGCAACATTGTGTCATCTGCATATTGCAGATTGTTAGTCTTCCTCCAGTCCCAACGATGCAAGTAGTCCATGTAGACCAGATTCTCAGATTATTTGCTCAGCATAGAGATTGAATATGTATGGCGAAAAGATACAACCATGACAAATACATTTTCTGATTTTAAACCATTTACTCTGCTCTTGTTCTCTTGGAAAGACTGACTCTGGTTTTTGTACAGGTTCCACATGAGCACAATTAAGAGTCCTGGAATTTCCATTCTTCATAATGTTATTCATAATTTGTTATGATCCGCACAGTCGAAGGTCTTTACATAGTCAATAAAACACAGGTAAACATCTTTCTGGTATTCTTTGCCTTCAGCCAAGACTCATCTGACATCAGCAATGATATCCCTCATTCCACACTCTCTTCTGAATCTGGCTTGGATTTCTGGCAGTTCCTTGTTGATGTACTGCTGCAACAATTTTTTAATTATCTTCAGCAAGATTTTACTTGCATGTGATATTAATGATATCGTTCAATAGTTTTTGCATTTTTTGGATTGCCTTTCTTTGGGATGGGCACAGATATGTTTATGTTTAGCTGTGTAAGAAACACCCAAACTCTCTTCAAAGTGACTGTACCATCTTTCGTTTCCACCAGCAATGAATGATAGATCCTGTTAATCCATAGCTTCACCAGCATTCAGAATTGTCAGTATTTTGGATTTTTGCCATTCTAATAGGTGGGTAGTGGTATCTCATCGTTGTTTTAATTTGTAATTCCCTAATAGATCTCACTGGATGGGATACACAGGAACAAAATTGACTACATCTGTGGAAAGGGATGATGGAAAAGCTCAATATCACCAGTCAGAACAAGGCCAGGGGCCGACTGTGGAACAGACCATCAGTTCCTCATACGCAAGTTCAATTTGAAGCTGAAGAAAATTAGAACAAGCCCACAAGAGCCAAAGTACAGCCTTGAATATATCCTACCTGAATTTAGAGACCATCTCAAGAATAAAAAAAAAAATTAAAAATACTTTCAAAAAGGCAAAAAGTTTTATTCACAAAACTCACTCAATATGCCTACCATTGTTCTCAGCAACAAAATCAGAGGCAGTAACCAATCAGCAAATACATGTGAGTAATTCCAGGTATGAGAGTGTATCTTAGTCATCCAGTGCTGCTATAACAGAAATATCACAAGTGGATGGCTTTAACGAAGAGAAATTTATTCTCTCACAGTCTAGTAAGCTAGAAGTCCAAATTCAGGGCATCAGCTTCAGAGGAAGCCTTTCTTCTCTCTGTCGACTCTGGAGGAAGGTCCTTGTCATCAGTCTCCCCGTGGACTAGGTATTTCTCTGTGCAGGAACCTCGGGTCCAAAGGACGTGCTCTGCTCCAGTGCTGCTTTCTTTTTTAATTTTTATTGTGCTTTACATGAAAGTTTACAAATCAAGTCAGAATCTCATACAAAAATTTATAAACACCTTGCTATATACTCCTGATTGCTCTCCCCCTAATGAGACAGCACACTCCTTCCCTCCACTCTCTCTTTTCATGTCCGTTCGGCCAGCTTCTGACCCCCTCTACCCTCTTATCTCCCCTCAGACAGGAGATGCCAACATAGTCTCATGTGTCTACTTGATCCAAGAAGCTCATTCTTCACCAGTATCATTGTCTATCCCATATCCCAGTCCAATCCCTGTCAGAAGAGTTGGCTTTGGGAATGGTTCCAGTCTTGGGCTAACAGAAGGTCTGGGGACCATGACTTCCAGGGTCACTCTAGTCTCAGTCAGACCATTATCAAGAAGAGATTTAATGCATTGAATGCCAACGACTGAAGACCAGATGAGCTGTAGAATGTCATCAAGGACATCATACAGGAAGAAAGCAAGAGGTCATTAAGAATATGGGAAAGAAAGGAAAGATGAAAATGGATGTTAGAAGAGACTCCTAAACTTACTCCTGAAAGTTGAGTAGGTAAATCAAATGGAAGAAATGATGAAGTAAAAAGTAGAATAGAAGATTTCAAAGGGAAGCTTGAAAAGAAAAAGTAAAGTATTATAATGACATGTGCAAAGACTTGAGTTAGAAAACCAAAAGGGAAAACATGCTCAGCATTTCTCATGCTAAAAAAACTGAAGGAAAAAGTCAAGCCACGAGTTGCAATATTGAAGGATTCTAGGGAAAAAATACTGAACGACATAGGAAACATCAAAAAGAGGTGGAAGGAAGAAGGCAGAGCCATGATGGTGAAGTAGATGTTTCCTGTGGTCTCTCTTACAACAAAGACCTGAAAAAACAAATGAATTGATTATATATGACAATCTAGGAGCCCTGCACATCAAAGACAAAGTTGAAGAGTCAGACTAAGTGGCATGGGAGGGAAAGACAGTTCAAAACCAACAAGGATTTGCCAGAACTGACCTGGCCAGCACCCTGGAAGCTGGATCAGCCACCGTGTGCAGGCTGAGGTAAGCAGTAGTGCTCGGCATGCGTTTTCCACATCAGAGGAACCCCTGTAGTGGAGAGTTTGCTCAACCCTCTGGAATCAGGGAGAAGCGGTGCTGATTCTGTGAAAGTTAAGTGCAAACATCTAACATACCATGCAGGATCAAAAAAATGCTTTCTCCCTCCAGGAAGTAACTCTCTCCCACTTACCTGCCCTCTCCCTACTCTGCTCTGGTCCCCATCTGGCTTCAGTGATTGCCCACCCCCTGGGCCAGAAGTGGGACCCATCGCTCACCCCAAGCCATTCTCCTGGCTTTGGAGAGGGAACAAGTTAACAAACAGGGAACAATAATTTGCCAGCTCCCCTAAGCTGAAAACTCAGGGCAGGCCCTCTTGCCCAGGCACAGGCATGGACTTTGAATGCCTTTCACTTTTGCATAGACTTGTGTGGGCCCATTTCAACAGTGTAGGCCCTCATTAGCACAGGACAACATTATATATACCTGAAGCCTATTTTCAACTGCAAAAGCAGGGGAATGGCAGATTCATGACATTTGACACCACCCTGCCCATTAAGCAGGGCATTCACCTACCCACATCAGGGGCCTGAGGACTGGTGGCTCCACCTACTCCACTTAGTCACCCAAGACAGGGGCCGGAGAAGAAGTGGTGCCTCCCAGTCCTTACAGTCAGCAGTACTGGGTGCCCAAAGTCTGCTGCAAAACCCACCAACCTATGCACTCTAGGCAACAAGGGCATACCTTACACCCAGGCACTCAGGGGCAGCCATCAGCCCCCTACCTTGCTCAGCACATAACCCCCTACCACAGCGGTGCCTGTGCCTAATCCAATCACTCCTATGTAGCCCTGCCCATCTACGACTGGAGGTGAGAGGCTGCACCACACACAGTCAGTGACTGTCGACCTGGACGCCTAGCTGAATCCACATGAGAAAAGTAAATGAACTCCTGGGCTCACATACCTAGTAAGAGCTCTAACAACCTGGGGGCAGGATGTGAGAGCTTCAAAGACACCAATAATCAAAGTAGCTCAGAAAAGCAGCCAATTTGGGCATATCAAAACAAGAAACTAGGACATAGTAAGCAAACATAAAATAAATATAATAACTTGTTGATGGATTGGAGACAACAGTCAATACCAAATCACATAAAGAGGTAGACAATGATGGCTTCAGCAAGTGGCCAAAACAAAGACATCCCAGAGGAAGATAAGGTCTTGGAATTACTGGAGGTAGAATTCAAAATATTAATAATATACAGAACTCTTCAAGAGATCAGAAAGGAAATCAGGCAAAACACAGACCAAGACAAGGAACACACATACAAAGGAACAGAGGAACTTAAGAAGATTGCAGAGAAGCATAATGGCAAATTTAACAGGCTGTTAGAATCCATAGAAAAAAAAATAGAGAGACAGCAAACAAAAATCCAAAAGATTAACCAGCTTAAAAAAAATTTTTTTTTTACTTGAGGAAAAATCAGATAAAAGAATTAAAAAAAAATGAAGAGACCCCGAGAATTATGTGGGACTCTATCAAGAATAATAACCTACGAGTGATTGGAGCACCAGAACGTGGGGGGGGGGGGGATAACAGGGAATACGGAGAGAATTATTGAAGATTTGTTGGCAGAAAACATTCCTGATATCATGAAAGATGAGCAAATATCTACCCAAGAAACTCATCCAACCCTACACAGGGTAGATCTCAAAAGAAAGTCATCAAGATATTTTATAATCAAACTTGCCAAAACCAAAGATAAAGAGAATTTTAAGACCAGTTAAGGATAAACAAAAAGTCATCTACGAAGGGCAAGTCAATAAGACTAAACTCTGACTACTCAGCAGAAATCATGCAGGCAAGAAGGCAACCTTGAAAGAAAAAAAATTGTCAGCCAAGAACTATATATCCAGCAAAACTGTTTCTCAGATATAATGGTGAAATAAGAGCATTTCCAGATAAACAGAAGCTAAGGGAATTTGTAAAAACCAAACTGATAATTTCAAGAAATACTAAAGGGAGTCTTCTGGTTAGAAAATCAATAACATCAGATAACAATCCAAGACTAGAACACAGGACAGAACAATCAGATATCAACCCAGATAGGGAAGTCATAAAAATAAGTCAAAGCTAAAACACTGAAAATAGAGATGTCAATATGTATAAAATGGCAACATTAAGACAAAAAACAGGGATTAAAAAACATAGTTAAAGATCTTTCATATGGAGAGGAAGTCAAGGCAATATCAAGAAATAAAAGATTAATTTAAACTTAGAAAAATAGAAGTAAATATTAAGGTAACAACAAAGGAAACTAACAATCCTACACATTAAAATAAAAAAATAAGAAAAACTTAAGGACTCAGCAAATACAAAATCAACAACAATGAAAAAGATGAAAATGAAATACATAAAGCAAAATGACTCAGCACAGGAAATTAAATGAAACAAAGAAACTGTCAACAATAAGAACAAAAATACATCAAAATGACAACACTAAATTCATACTTATCAATAATTACACTGAATGTAAATGGACTAAATGCACCAATAAAGAGACAGAGAGTGGCAGAATGGATAAAAAAAAAACACGATCCATCTATATGCTGCCTACAAGAGACACACATTCGACTCAAAGACACAAACAAGCTAAAACTCAAAGAACGGAAAAATATATATCAAGCAAACAACAATAAAAAAGAGAAGCAGTGGCAATATTAATCTCTGACAAAACAGACTTTAAAGTAAAATCCACCACAAAGGATAAGGAAGGACACTATATAATTTTTAAAGGGTCAATACACCAGGAGGACATAACCATAATAAATATTTACACACCCAATGACAGGGCTCCAAAATACATAAAACAAACTCTAACAACATTGAAAAGAGAACAGAGAGCTCCACAGTAAGTGTAGGAGACTTCAACACACCACTTTTGGTGAATGACAGAATATCCAGAAAGAAGCTCAATAAAGACATGCAAGGTCTGAATGCCACAATCAACCAACTTGATCTCGTAGATATATACAGAGCATTCCACACAACAGCAGCCAAATATACTTTCTTTTCCAATGCACATGAAACATTCTCCAGAATAGACCATATATTAGGCCACACAGCAAGCCTTAACAGAATTCAGAACATCAAAATATTACAAAGCATCTTTTCTGACCACAAAGCCATAAAAGTAGAAATAAATAACAGAAAAAGCAAGGGAAAAAAAAATACATGGAAACTGAACACCACTTTGCTCAGAAACTATATAACCGGGAGCTCCTAAAAAATCAAACATCAAAAGACTTCACCAAAAGAGTTAAAAGAAAATCTACAGACTGGGGAAAAAAATTGACTATGATATATCTGATCAGGGTCTAATCTCTAAAATCTATAAGATACTGCAAAACCTCAACAACAAAAAGACGAATAGCCCAATTAAAAAAATGGGCAAAGGAGATGAACAGGAACTTCACCAAAGAAGACATCATTAGCCATTAACCAAAACCCACTGCCGTCGAGTTGATTCAGACTCATAGCAACCCTATAGGACAGAGTAGAACTGCCCCATAGAGCTTCCAAGGAGTACCTGGTGGATTCGAACGGCCAACCACTTGGTTAACAGCCGTAGCACTTAACCACTAAGCCACGAGGGTTTGCCCATTAGCCATTAGAGAAATGCAAATCAAAACCACAATGAGATATCATCTCACCCCAAGAAGGCTAGCACTAATCCAAAAAAACAATATAATAAAGGTTGGAGAGGTTGAGGAGAGACTGGAACACTTATACACTGCTGGTGGAAATGTAAAATGGTACAACCACTTTGGAAATCAATTTGGAACTTCCTTAAAAAGCTAGAAATACCCTCCCCACCTGGGGACTTGGGGCCCTGAGAGGTTAGGTAATTTGCCCAAGTCTCAAGGGATTGTGAGTGGCAGAGCCAGGGTTCAAATCTGTGCAGCCTAGCAGGGGGTTGTGGACCTCACCCCAGTGCAATGGGCCTCTGTGAATCTCAGTAACTAGAAGCATGTGTCTGTATTTTGCAAAGCAATCTCATACAGATGCTTGCGTATCATCTCCTTTGAAGGAGCTGGGAATGATTTTAATATCCCATAGTACAATTAAGGGAACTGGGGCTCAAAGAGTTTAAATGAGCTGGCCAAACTAGTTCATGGAAAAGTCAGGACTCAAACTGAGATACTTAAATCCCAGTCCAGACTACACTCCTTGTCTAAATCATTGGATATCACCTACCTATTTGAAGCCAATAGGATAGGCTCACTTACCTGGAACATTCTGGGGGACCCAGGTCAGCACTGGTTGAAGGCCTCAATCTCCTCTAAATGGATCAAACCTCAGGGTTAGTCCTGGAGCAGGAATTATTGACAAGAATCAACTACCACTAGCAGGGACTCAAAACTGTGCTGGTCTTGGAAGATTGCAGGCCTATTAACAGTCAGGCTTTCTGAGGAATACAGGGTCCAGGATAACAGTGTATTTGTGATTTCAGGCTCTGGATGTGAATTCCAGCTATTTCAATGGGCCAATTTCTGCACCTGTAAACTGGAATGGAGAAGTTTGGTTGCTTTGACCCACCAAATAGTGAACAGTTCCTTCCATGCATAGGTTTCCTGGCTCTCGCATCAGTGTCTCTCTGCCTGGGAGTATTCCCTGGCCACCAGAACCTACTCAGTCAGCAGGTAGGGCCAGCCAGAACTGCTGGCGAGATAACATCTGCCTTCCCATCAAAAGACTTTCAACTAACGAGGGGTGGGAGTTGGTGGATAAACACTCCACCTTCCTCACTCCTCAGTGGGACAGCTCTGAGGTGTTCTACAGCCTCTCAGAGGTGCCCCAACAGGATTGAGCCTCAGTTGTCCACAACAGTAAAAAACCAGTTGCCATTGAGTTGATTCCAACTCATGGTAATGCCATGTGTGTCAGAGTATAACTGTGCTCCATAGGGTTTTCAATGACTGATTTCTTGGAAGTAGATCGCCACCTCTTTCTTCTGAAGTACCTCTGGGTGGACTGGAGCCTCCAATCTTTCAGTCAGCAGTACTTACTCATTATCTCACTTTTTCCTGGCATCCTCCCTTCCCTGAATCACTTCCAACTCTCTCACTGTGCTCTTGAGATTATCTCCCAAATAAACTCCTCGTACCTGAAAAAAAAAAAGCTAGAAGTACCATTAGATCCAGCAATCCTGCTCCTTGGAATATATCCGAGAGAAATAAGAGCCGTCACATGAATAGATATATGCACACCCATGTTCATTACAGCACTGTTCACAATAGCAAAAAAATGGAAACAACCTAGGTGCCCATCAATGGATGAATGGATAAACAAATTATGGTATATTCACACAATGGAATACTATGCAACGATAAGGAACAATGAGGGATCCATGAAACATCTCATAACATGGATGAATCGGGAAGGCATTATGTGGAGTGAAATTAATCAGTCACAAAAGGACAAATATTGTATGAGACCACTATTATAAGAACTCAAGAAAAGGTTTAAACACAGAAGAAAACATTCTTTGATGGTTATGAGGGTGAGAATGGAGAGAGAGGGAAATTCACTAGATAGTAAAAAGAATTATCTTTGTTGAAGGGAAGGACAACACACAACACAGAGGAAGTCAGCGCAACTGGACTAAACCAAAAGCTAAGAAGTTTCCTGAACACAGAGTAGCAAGGATGGGGTTCTGGGACCATGGTTTCAGGGGACATCTAGGTCAATTGGCATAACAAAGTTGATTAAGAAAATGTTCTGCATCCCACTTTAGTGGGTGGCATCTCAGGTCTTAAAAGCTTGCAAGGAGCCATCTAAAATGCGTCAATTTGTCCCAACCCACCTGGAGCAAAGGAGAATGAGGAACACCAAAGACACAAGGAAAATGTTAGCCCAAGAGACAAAAGGGCCACATAAGCCAGAGACTCCATCAGCCTAAGACCAGAAGAACTAGATGGTGTCCGGCTACCACCAATGACCACTCAGACAGGGAACACAACAGAGAGTCACTGATGGAGTAGGAGAAAAGTAGGGTGCAGACTGAGACTAGAGGAACCCCAGAAGACATGGCCCTCAGACTCTCTGTTAATCCAAAACTAAAACCATTCCCAAAGCCAATTCTTCAGGCAAAGATTAGACTGGACTATAAAACATAAAATAATACTCACGAAGAGTGTGTGTCTTACTTCAAGCAGAAAATAAATGAGACTAAATGGGCAGCTCTTGACCGGAAGTAGGATGAGAAGGCAGAAAGGGATAGAAGCTGGGTGAATAGACATGGGAAACCTGGGGTGGGAAGGGGGAGTGTGCTGTCACATTATAGAGATTGCAACCAGGGTCACATAACAATATGTGTGTAAATTGTTGTACGAAAAATTAACATGAGCTGTAAACTTTCACCTAAAGCACAATTCAAAAAGAAAGTTGGACAGAATACAGAGAGTCACTGTACCAAAAAGAATTTCAGGAGGTAGTGTATGATCAAGAACCAATGGTACTGAAGGAAGAAATCCAAGCTGAACTAAAGGCGTGGCAAAAAACAAGGGTCCAGGAATTGACAGAATACCAATTGAGATGTTTCAACAAACAGATGCAATGCTGGAAGTGCTCACTCATCTTGCCAAGAAATTTGGAGACAACTACCTGGCCAACTGATTGTAAGAGATCCAAATTTGTGCCTATTCCAAAGAAAAGTGATCCAGTCAAATGCAGAAATTATCAGACAGTACCATTAATGTCACACACAAGTAAAATTTTGCTGAAGATCATTCAAAAGCAGTTGCAGCAGTACATCAACAGGGAACTGTCAGAAATTCAAGCTGGGTTTAGAAGAGGACACGGAACATTGCTGATGCCATACAGATCCTGGCCGAAAACAAAGAACACGAGAAAGATGTTTACCTGTGTTTTATTGAGTATGCAAAGGCATTATACTGTGTGGATCATAACAAATTATGGATATCATTGTGAAGAAGGGGAATTCCAGAACCCTAATTGTGCTCCTGAGGAACCTGTACATAGATCAAGAGGCAGTCATTTGAACAGGACAAGGGGATACTGCGTGGTTTAGTCAGGAAAGGTGTGCATCAGAGTTGTATCCTTTCACCATACTTATTCAATCTGTAGGCTGAGCAAATAATCTGAGAAACTGGACTATATGAATAAGAACTGGGCGGCAGGAATGGAGAAGATTCATTAACAACCTCCTTTATGCAGATGACACAACATTGCTTGCAGAAAGTGAAGTGGGCTTGAAGCACTTACTGATGAAGATCAAAGACCACAGCCTTCAGTATGGATTACACCTCAACATAAAGAAAACAAAAATCCTCACAACTGGACCAATAAGAAACATCATGATAAACAGAGAAAAGACTGATGTTGTCAAGGGTTTCATTTTACTTGGCTCCACAATCAATGCCCAGGGAAGCAGCAATCAAGAAATCAAAGGACACATGACATTGGACAAATATGCTGCAAAAGACCTTTTTAACGTGTTAAAAAACAAAGATGTCACTTCTGAGGACTAAGGTATGCCTGACCCAAGCCAAGGTTTTTTCAGTCACCTCATATGCATTCAAAAGTTGGACAATGAATAAAGAAAACTGAAGAAGAATTGGTATCTTTGAATTATGGCGATGGTGGAGAATATTGAATATACCATCAACTGCCAGAAGAATGAACAAATCTGTTTTGGAAGAAGTGCAACTAGAATGCTCATTAGAGGCAATGATGGCAAGACTTTGTCTCACATATTTTGGTCATGTTATCACGAGGAACCAGTCCCTGGAGAAGCACATCATGCTTGGTAAATTAGAAAGTCAACAAAAAAAGAGGAAGACCCTCAATGAGATGGGTTGATACAGTGGCTGCCACCATGGGCTCAAACATAATGATTATGATGATGGAACAGGACTGGGCAGTATTTAGTTCTGTTGTACATAGGGTTGCTATGAGTTGGAACTGACTCGATGGCACCTAACAACAACAACGACATGGAGAAGACATTGGTGGTTCAGTTGTAAATTTCTTGCCTTTCACCCAGAAGACACGGGTTCAATTACAAGCGAATACACTTCATGTGCAGCCACCACCAGTCTGTCAGTAGCGGCTATGATGTCAATAAGGTTTCACTGGGGTTCCATACTACGATGGACTAGGAAAAAAGTCCTGGCAATCTACTTTTGAAAATCAGTCAATGTAAAACCTATCGATCACAGGGTTCTGATTTTCAGCTAATCATGGAGATGGTGCAGGACTGGACAGCCTTTTGTTTCATTGTGCGTGGGGTCACCATGGTTCAAGGCCTACTCAATGGCAGCTAACAACAGTAACGACAATGGCTTATGATGTTGAGCAACTTTTAAATGCTTGTTTGCCATCTGTATATCTTCTTGGTGAGGTGTCCTGATTTTTGTCCACTTTTAATTGAATTGCTTCATTTTTATAGTTGAATTTTAAGATTTATTTGTATATATTGGAGATAAGTACTTTACCAGGTATCTCCGAATCTGTAGCTTGTCTTTTCATTCTCTTAACAGTGTCTTTTGCAGAGGAGAAGTTTTCAATTTTAATAAACTCCAACTCATCATTTTTTTTCTTTCATGGATCATGCCTTTAGCACCGTATGTAGAAACTCATCACCAAACCCAAGGAAACCTTGATTTTTCCTATGTTCTCTCCTAGAATTTTCATATTTTTGCATTTTAAATTTAGGCTTATGATCCATTTTGAGTTAATTTTTGTGAAAGTTCTGTTTCTTGATTATTTGATTGATTTTCTGCATATGGATGTTCAATTATTCCAGCACAATTTGTTGAAAAGTCTACACTTACTCTATTGAATTAGCCTTACTCCTTTGTCAAAGATCAGCTGACTACTATATTTGTGTGAGTGTATGTCCGAGCTATTTTGTTCATTAATTTATTTGTCCATTTTTTCACCAATACCATACTGTCTTGATTACTGTAGCTTTAGAGTAAGACATGAAGTTGGGTAGTGTTGCTTCTCCAACTTTGTTCCCTTTCTTAAGTATTTTGTTGGCTATTCTAGGCCTTTTTTTTCCATATGAAGTTTAGATTTATACATTCATAGTCACAAGATAATTGCTAGAATTTTTATTGAAATTTCATTTAATCTAACATCATATTAGGGAGAATTGACATATTAACAATATTGAGTTTTTCTATCCATGAATATGGAATGTATTTCTGTTTCTTTAGGTTATGGATTTCTTTCATCAGAGTTTTATAGTTTTCTTCATATATATCCTAAGCATATTTTGTTTGATTTATAAATAAACATTTCATTTTGGTGTTAAACATTACTGTGCTTCTTATTTCCAATTTTAATTGTCTATTTTTTTTTTTTTTGTAAAATTCCTTTGGATTGTCTAGATAGACAATCATATCATTTAAGAACAAACTCAGTTTTATTTCTTCCTTCCCAATGTGTATAGTTTTATTTCCTTTTCTTGTCTTATTGTATTAGCAAGAACTTCCAGCATGATGATAAATAGGAGTGGTGAGAGGGGACAGGCAAAAGGGGATATCCTTGCCTTTTTCCTAATATTAAGGGGAAGGCATTTGTCTCTCAGCACTAAGTATGATTCTAGTTGCAGGTTTTTTGGTTGATGTTCTCTATCAAGTTGAGGAAGTTCCCCTCAATTCTTAGTTTTCTGAGAGTTTTTTTTATCGTGAATACGTGTTGGATTTTATTAAAAGCATATTCTGTATCTATTGCTATAATCAAATGGTTTTTAAAAATTTAGCCCGTCAATGTGATGGATTACAATATTTGACTTTTGAATCCTAAACCAAACTTACATACCTGTAATAAATCCTGCTTCATTATGTTGTATCATTCTTTCCACACATTGTTGATTTGCTACTATTTTTGAGGGTTTTGCATCTATATTCATGAGAAATATTGGTCTATAGTTTTCTTTTCTGTAATGTCTCTATCTGGTTTTGTTGCTTGTTGTTAGTTGCCCTTGATTCATCTTCCAACTCATGACAACACCATACACAACAAGATTGGACCCTTGTGATCCACAGGGTTTTCATTGCCTGATTTTTCAGAAGCAGATCGCCAGGACTTTCTACTTAATGCTGGCTTCATAGAATGAGTTAGGAAGTGTTTCCTCTGATTTTATTTTTTGGAAGAGATTTTAGAGAATGAGTATTATTTCTCCTTTAAGTGTTTGATAGCATTCACCAATGAAACCATCTGAGCCTGGTGTTTTTAATTTTTGGAAAACAATTATTGATTCAATTTTTAAATAGACAGTGGCCTATTTGGATAATCTATATCTGCTTGTGTGAGTTTGATAGCTTGTGTCTTTCAAGAAATTCATCCATTTCATCTAAGTTATAGAGTTTGTGGGCAAAGAGTCCCTCATAATACTCCATTATTATCCTTTCAATGTCTATGAGATCAGTAGTGGTGACCAGTTTTTGATTAATGATGTTACTGATTTGTACGTTCCTTTTTCTTGCCTACCCTGGCTAGAGTTTTATCATTTTTATTGATGTTTTCAAACAGCCAGCTTTAGGATTCACTTTTTTCTTTTTAAATTTTTATTGTGCTTTAAGTGAAAGTTTAAAAATCAAGTCAGTCTCTCATACAAAAATGTATATACACCTTGCTATATACTCCTAGATGCTCTCCCCCAAATGAGACAGCACACTCTCAATTCGTGTTCATTCCGCCAGCTTCTGATCCCCTCTACCCTCTCGTTTACCCTCCGGACAGGAGATGCCCACATAGTCTCATGTGTCTACTTGATCCAAGAAGCTCACTCTTCACCAGTATCATTATCTATCCCATAGTCCAGTCCAATCCCTGTCTGAAGAGTTGGCTTTGTGAATGGTTCCTGTACTTGAGCTAACAGAAGGTCTGGGGACCATGACCTCCAGGGTCATTCTAGGGTTTCTTGCAGTAGTGTCTTGTAGTTTTCTTTGTATTGGTCTTTTACATCTCTGGTAAGATTTATTCCTAAGTATTTTATCTTCCTGGGGGCTAAATGGTTTTGATTTGGTCATTTCCTCTTCGATGTTCTTTTTGTTGGTGTAGAGGAATCCAACTGATTTTGGTATGTTTATCTTGTATCCTGATACTCTGCTGAACTCTTCTATTAGTTTCAGTAGTTTTCTTGAGGGTCCTTTAGGGCTTTCTGTGTATAAGATCATATCATCTGAAGATAGAGATAGTTTGATTTCTTCCTTACCAATCTGGATGTCCTTTATTTCTTTATCTAGACTAATTGCTCTGGCTAGGACCTCCAGCACAATGTTGAATAAGAGTGGTGATAAAGGGCATCCTTGTCTGGTTCCCAGTCTCAAGGGAAATGGTTTCAGACTCTCTCCATTTAGGATGATGTTGGCCGTTGGCTTTGTATAAATGTCCTTTGTTATTTTGAGGAATTATCCTTCTATTCCTATTTTGCTCAGAGTTTTTATCATGAATGTGTGTTGAACTTTGTCAAATGCCCTTTCTGCATCAATTGATAAGATCATGTGGTTCTTGTATTTTGTTTTATTTTTATGATTGATTCCATTAATTGTTTTTCTAATGCTGAACCACCCCTGCATACCTGGTATGAATCCCACTTGGTCATGTGAATTATTTTTTTGATATATTGTTGAATTCTATTGGATAGAAATTTGTTGAAGATTTTTGCATATAAGTTCATGAGGGATATAAGTCTGTAATTATCTTTTTCTGTGGTGTCTTTACCTGGTTTTGGTATCAGGGACATGGTGGCTTCGTAGAATGAGTTTGGGAGTTTTCTGTCCTTTTCTATGCTCTGAAATACCGTTAGGAGTACTGGTGTTAACTTTTCTCTGAAAGTTTGGTAGACCTTTGCCCCTGTCTGTCTCTTTATTGCTGCATTTAGTCCATTTACATTCAGCATAATTATGGATAGATACGAGTTTATGAGTTTAGTGCTGTCATTTTATGTCTTTGTGTGTGTGTGTGTGTGTGTTGTTGACAGTTTCTTTTTCCCGCTTAATTTTTTGTGCTGAGTAGTTTATATATTGCCTTTCCCTCTTATTCGTTGTTGATTTTGTTTCTGCTGAGCCTCTATTTTTTTCTTGTATTTTATTTTAATGAATAGGATTGTTAGTCTCCTTTGTGGTTACCTTAATATTTACCCCTATTTTTCTAAGTTTAAAGCTAACTTTTATTTCTTTATATCACCTTGTCTTCCTGTCCATATGAAAAATCTATGACTACATATCACTCGTTATTGTTTTAATGTTGTCTTCTTTTACATAATGACATCACTGTTTCCCTGTTTTGAGTGTTTTTTTATCTTGATTTATTTTTGTAATTTCCCTATCTGTGTTGACACCTGATTGCTCTGTCCAGTATTCTACCCTTGGGTCAATACCTGATATTATTGATTTTCTAATCAAAGAACTTGTAGTTTCGACTTGGTTTTTATGAATTCCTTAAACTTCTGTGTATCTGGAAATGTCCTAATTTCACCTTCATATTTTAGAGCTAGCTTGATTAAGTTCACCTTTGAGGCTCTGATGTCCTGTCACCAGATGGCTAGAGCTGATATCAGGTATATTAGCCTAGGAGTCCATTCACTTTTATTGTATGGATTCAGCTCAGGTGTCCAGATAGGTGGTCATCAAGTGTGTGGTACAGGCTCTGTCCTACAGTCTTAGAGGGGCAGGAGTGATTTGTGTAGGTACCGGTATCTCATTGCAGCAGGGGGTCATGCTCCGAACAAGGCAGGGGGCTGACAACTGTCCCCCAAGTGTCTGTGAGGAAAGCGTGTCCCTGTTCCCTACAGCATACAGGTGGGTGGATTCTGCAGACGGACCATGGGCACCCAATGCTTTTGGTTGTAAGGACTGGGAGGTACCAGTTATCCTTAGACCCCTGTCATGGGTGGCTAGGTGACCTCAGTGGAGCCACCAGTCCTTAGGCCCCTGATGTGGGTAGGTGAGGACCCTGTTTAATAGGCAAAGCAGTGTCAAACATCAAACACCTACCTCTACACCGCACAGCTGAAACAGTTGCAGTCTGCTAGCAAAGGTCTAGTCTCCTGAAATAGCCCCACCCAGGTCCACGTAGGGGGGAAAGGTATTCAAAGTCCATGGACCATTTATGCCTATCCAGGAGCCGCTTCTGTCCTGAGCTCCCCAGGTTTGTGGAGCTGGCAAATTATCTTTTCCTCCAATTGTGAATTTATTCCTTCTCCATGTCCTGGAGAATGGCTCAGAGCACTCAGCAGAGACTCTCTCAGACCCAGGGAAATTAGCAGCCACTGAAGCCGGCTTGGGGCCTGGGGGCACAGTAAAATATATGCAAGTACTTAGCTTTTGCTGACAGTGCCATTCTTCTCTGGTTCTGGAGGTGTGAGTAGGCCGTGCAGCTGGCTGTTTCTCCCTGAGGAAACTATAGCTGAACATTACCACCAGCCCACTGCAGTCGTTCCCGGGAATGTTGCCTGAGGGATCCCATCGATTCAGGTCCAGTAACTCCTCTCTGCTTCTGAATCATCTCTCCCTCTTCTTGCTGCTCATTCTGTTTTCTAACTTTGCCTTTGATATTCAGGGCTCCTAGCTTGTCATAAATATTTTTGTTTCACTTGTTTCTTTGGGTCTTTGTTCTAAGAGGGTTCTCCAGAAACCTCTGACTACTCTGCCATCTTGGCCCTGGTTTTGTGCACACACATTAAGGGTCATATCTTCTTAGAACACTGTTACTTTTATAATTATTTAATTCACCTCTCTAGTAAACTTTTATCTTAAGTATTCTTCATCTGATATTAATATAGTTACTCATACTTTCTTTTGTTTTTACTTTCTTTTGATTAATGTTTGCACAGTATATGCTTTTCCAGACTTTCACTTTCAACGTGCCTTCATCATTGTATTTCCAGTGGCTTTCTTGCAGACAGCATATATTTGGATTCTCCTCCGCCCCTTTTTAATCCATTCTACCTTTCTCCATCTTTTAATTGGAATAATTAGACCTTTTTTATTTAAAGCAATTATGGTATGTGAGGGCTCAGTTCTGCCATTTTATTATTTGTTTTCTTTTTTCCCCTCTTTTATCAGTCCTGTTTCCTTTTTCTTGCCTTCCTTTTGGCTACTTCAGCAATTTTAAAACTCTATTTTGATTTATCTTTTTTTTTTTTAATGAGTGTATCTTTGTGTGTGTGTGTGGTAACTCTAGGTGTTACATTATATATATGTAATTTGTCCAGTCTACTGGTGTCAATATTTTACCAGTTTCAGTAAAGTTTAGAAAACTTATATCCATTAAAGATTGTTTATACCCTCATATTTATAACGGTATTAAATATTTCCTGTACATATATTGGGAGCCCTAGTGGCACAGTGGTTAAGTGTTCTGCTGTCAACCAAAATGTTAGCAGTTTGAATCCACCCGTGGAAACCCTATGGGGCAGTTCTACTCTGTCCTACAGGGTTGCTGTTAGTTGGAATAGACTCAATGGCAATTATTTAAAATACATATACTGAGATCCATATCTGATGAAGTTTATTTTGCAGCAACCATCTATGCTTCAACATAATTTAGAAAACTTAAGAGGTAAAGTGTAGTCTATTATATTTACTCATATTTTTTACTCTTTCTGTTTTTCTTTTTTTTATTCCTGATATTTCAAGTTTCTTTATTTTTTGTATGCTGATGGAAGAACTTCCCTTAACTATTCTGTTGAGGTAGGCCTGCTAGCAGCAAGTTCTCTTAGTTTCCACTCATCTGAAAGTGTCTTGATTTTACCTTTATTTCTGAATGATATTTCTTCTGGGTATAGAATTCTGTTTTGACAGTTTTTTTTTTCAGCACTTGAAAAATGAGCCACTTTTGGTGTTCACGGTTTCAGAAGAGAAATCTGTCCTTAGAATTGTTTTTCCTCTATATGTAAAGTGCCTTTTCTATCTGCTTTCAAGATTTTTTCTTTAGATTTCTGAGATTTGCTTATGATGTGTCTTCATTTGGATTTCTTTTGGGTTATCTTTTCTGGAGTCTTCTCAGGTTCTTGAATCTGTAAGTTTATGTCTATAAAAATGGCATGGGGGTGGCATCTGACCTCCTCTAACTTCTCAAAGGGGGAAGGTGGATCAAGATCAACAACCCAAGGCTGATTCCTATGAGGCAAATATCAGACATGCCTCCTCTCTCCACTATGTTTACCAATTCTGATACCAACCATTTCTCCTGCAACATTCTCTACTTCTCTGCTGGAGTCAGTAATTCATTTCAATGGCCACACAGGACTTACAAACAATACACACGATTATGGGATTTACTAGGGAAGTAAAGGGTACAATTCAGGCTCAGGAATACTCAGGACACAATTCTTCCATCAGGACAGCCTCTTCCCCACCATGCCACAGGCACACCTCTCTCCCTGGCTTCTCTGCCTCTGCCCTGCTCAGGGGCAAGTGTTACAAAGCTGTTTTAGCTCATGCCAGAAGGTCCCCAGTGGTACCCCAAGCACTCAGCTTTCTCACTCCACGGGCCAGGAAGCCCACTGCACTGTCTCTTGCTGGTCTCTTCTTCTGCCGGTGCTTCTTTTCATCTTCAGTGTTACAACTCCGTCTTTCAGTCTCCTGGTTCCAGGAGCTTCTCAGCACAGAGATCACATGTCCAATGGACATGCTGGCTCTTCTTTCTTGGTGCTGGTGGGAGCCTCTCCTTTCCCACCTCTGGGATGGCTCACCTCCAGCCCAGTGGGATGGCAAAAACTGACCAATTTCTTTGGTGGGCCACAATAACCCTTGTTGTAGAGAAAAACTTGAACACTGTTTAGAGTTAAAACAGAGAAGGTTTAAAACAATTACAATTGGGGGACTACATAGCCCATTGAAAATGCAACCAGGTAGTTCCCGGGTAGTTTCATTTTACAAGAATTCCTATGGGGTAAAAAGAGGAACCAAACCACAGGGAGGGCAATTACAAGGAAATTAATGAATATTGTAATAATCATAGTCTGATTGGTTACTGATTATTAATAGTATAGTTAATGATTACAGATAGTTTCACTTCATGGTAAAAAATGCTTACATGTATTTTCTCTGTCTATATTACAAAAATATCTTGTTGGCAACAGCACCCACACCACACTCTTTCTGAGTATGTGTATTCTGAGGGGTGCAGATGGTCACTTGGTTAAGACCCCTCAGGGCATATTGTTTCATGTCCTGGTTTTGACCAATGATGAAAAATTTGTTTTTCTCAAAAAACATAGCTGTCACTCTAGAAATCCAGGTTAAAATTATATAGCATGGTCAGCATATTATACCTCTGTCTCATTGATTGCACTGAAAGTTTTCTTTTCCTGAGACATCCTATCTGCACAGTCCCTCCCAATCACCTGGATGGGAGTTAGAAGACCACAGTGAGAAAGGCCACACAAAAGTGATCCATTGCACCACAATGTTTTTTACCAAATTTGGAAATTACCCAGCTGTTATTTATTCAAATGCTTTTTCAGTACAATACTCCTTCTATTACCCTTCTTGGACTCATATGATACAAGTTAGAGTGGGGGAGAGAAAGGCTAGCACCTTCTCACAACACCTTATTTTTCATCCTAGCTGCTAGATGGGGATGAATGCTATGTCCTTCTTGGCCCCATTGACACTAGTATGTAGAGGGAAGCAGAGAGTAAATTAGCACCACCTCATACTGCCTAATTGCCTTTGTGTGAGGTGGAAATTGGGCTTCCTGCTGAACCCTGCTGATCTGCAGTAGAGGGAGTGAAGTATGAACTAACACCACCTCCTTTCAACTGTCATTGTGGGAGGTGGTGGAAATTCCGCTCCCCACTGGGTACTACTGACATAACAAGTGGGGGGTTGGAAAGTGGAATGCCAACTAGCACTGTCTTACACCTCTTTGTTCTGCTTTCTTGCTACTGAGTTGTTGTGGAAATTCAGCTCCACATTGGGCTCTGCTAACACTATGCTAGTGTGGAAAGCAGAGTGCCAACTAGCACTGCTTTGCATGATGTCATTCTGCCTCTTTCACTGTAGGATGTGTATTATTTGGCCACCTCGTGTAGGCTGAAACCGAGGCTCAGAGAGTTTAATAAAGATATCCACAGTCTCATAATTAGTAGGTGATAGAGCCAGAGTGTTGGAACCTGGGTGTCTGGTTAACCTTGCTTTGATAAGTGTCCGTGTTGGCCTGAGTTCAGACAAAGCAGCTTTCTTGTCCAGAATACGTGTCCACAGCTGCTCCTGCAATCAAATTAGCCATTCAATAGTCATTTATTGATCATTTTCAATGATTTAGATGCTAGGAATATCATAGTGAACAAAAATCGCACAGCACCTTCTCTTTTGAAGTTAGCTTTTTATTATGGGCAGACAATAAATGAACAAAAACCTGAAAATATAATGTATCAAGTGGTGACAAATACTATGAAGAAAATAAAAGCAAGGTAAAGAGGGTATAGGAGTATGGAAGTGAAAGCATGTGGTTTCAGAGAAGGTGCTGGAATTGTGTATAGCTCAATCAAGGATGGGTTATGCAAGTTAGGGAACTGTTGGGAATTGAAAAGTAGAATCCATTGAAATAATTGGATTAGAAAGTATATCGAGGTTCCAGCACTTTAGCTCTCTGACAGCCCATTATTTGTATTCTTAGTTGCTGCCAGCAGCCCAATTCTGGTCCTCATTAAAAGGTATCATGACATTATAAGTAATGAATGTTTTAAAAATATTCATTACTTTTATGTGATCCAGAGATCCAAGGAGAAATCAGGGAAGAAGAACTGGCTGAAAATATTAGGAGGTAGGATGAAAAGGAACCATATCAATCTAAAAAGGGAAAGAAACCAGGGGGAATTCATAGACCATAATTAAATTAGAAACTAAATATAATGCAGTTCCTGTGGTTCTGTAGTAAAATAGCTTGACCAGGGCAAGTTATTTAACTTTTATGGGTCTCCGTTTCCTCATTTTTAAAATGGGGATAACAATATTTTCTTTAAAGTTTTTCTATGAGAAATAAAAGAGAGAACATATGTGCTTGGTATGTTATAAATCATTAGATTCATGCTCTATCTATCTATCTATCTATCTATCTATCTATCTATCTATCTATCTATCTATCTATCTATCTATCTATCTATCTATCATCTGTCTGTCTGTCTGTCTATCTATCTATCTATCTGTCTATCTATCTATCTATCATTTATCTATCTATATTTTTTAGCCAGACACGTATTTTATTCAATAATGAGAAAATTTGCTTTGGGCTTTGTGTATCACAAAAGTGGTGTTACGTTAAAGACAGATTTGTATGTTAAAGATGAGTTTGCTTTCCATCCTCTGAATGTGTTAGGTGGTATGTCTCTGTGTGAAAAACTGTCTTTGAAATGTGTCTACAGATCCTTCTCCTTTGTAAAGTCATTAAAGCCCCACTTAAATATTTAAAAAAAAATTTTTTTGAATCGTGTTCTACTCTCAAGATTTATTCTCTCCTATGTCTTCTCTCCCTCTTTCTGTTAACGGTAGGTTTTAGAGAAGGTTTCATTCAAGAACCTAGAAAAGAACGATGCATCTGTCTTTCCTCTGACATGTAGCTTCTTGGTGTGACCACCCCCATCCTCAAAGGCCTGTTTTCCATGTGTGTAGGGGTGTGGGGCATGGAACTTGGCAGGTTATCTTCAGAGATATGCAGATACCTCTTTTTAGGAGCACTTGTAAGTCTGAATAGACCCTATGGGGGGGTTAGGTGTTTTTGTTTTTTTGGTTTATGAGGGTGATCTCCACTAGAAGATCAAAGGCACAAAGCTGAACATTTTCACCTTCAAGGACAGTAAACCAAGAAGAACTCATTGTTCTCTTCTTTGCCTTTCACATACCCTGCCTCACCAGTCTCAGAAAAGATCTGAGTGATCAGTGTAGGGGAAATGTAAAGTTCTTCTGGATTCAGAATGTAAGCATTTTCCTTTTTCCTAGCTTGAGGGACAGTTCTTTCTGGTTTCTCTGGAAGAAACCTATATTAATGGTGTCTGCTAAACAGACCCTGGACTGGGAGTTCCAACCCCTAAGAGGGCCCTAAAGCTAGTGGATGAACTCTTGAGAAATCCATAGCATTGGTTCTTTGAGTGGGCTCTGGGCCTGGGAGTAGCTGTGTATATATTAGCTTTTTAACTTTATTTTTTATTTCATAATGTTATTTAATTCTGAGTATATTCATTTTTAAAGTTACCTTGATTTAATTTAAAAATATTAAGTACAAATCATGTCTAAATAAGTCAAAAACCATGGAGATGGCATGAGTTATTAAAGTGAATGAAGTACTGCTTAATGTCATACTGTGCGTTGAGAACTGAGCTAGTCACTGTGTGGATACTATAAAAAAAATGGCGCCAACTGTAAAAATGGCAAGGTGCCAGCATCAGACCTCCTCATCTAACTTCATAAGGGAGAGGATAGAGGATCAAGATCAGCATCAGCCCAAGGCTGATTCCTATGAGGCAGAGGTCAGACCCCTCTCTACACTTTTTACCAATTCTGACACCAGCTGTCAGAACTCCCACGGTACTCTTACTTCTCTGCCGGGTTTGATAATTCATTGGAATGGCCACACAGAACTCATAGACCATATTCATGCTCATAGGGTTTATTAGAGAAGTAACAGGCTACAATTCAATATCAGGATCTACTTGGAAGAAATAGGAACAACTCAGCATACAGTTCTTTGATCAGACAGCTTCTTCTCAGCCATGCCCACAGGCAGGCCTCCTTTGGCCCTCACCCTCTCAGCCTCTTGGCCCTTGGCCTGGCCTCTGCCCTGCTTGGGCAAGTCTTACAAAGCTCTTTAGCTCTTCCAAGTGCCTGGAGGCAAACCTGCTGCCCGAAGGCGGTCTCCTCTCTCACTCCTTGGGTCAGCTCCCTCACTCCATGGGCTGGGAAGCCCACTGCACCTTTTCCTGCCAATCTCTTGGTTCTGATGCTGCTGTTTTTCTGCTGTGTTTGCCACCTTTTCTCACAGTCTTGCGCCTTCTCTGGTGTTACAGCTCTCTCTGTTTCCCGGGTCCAGGAAGTTCTTAGTGCAGGAAACCTAGGCCCAAAGGACATACTCAGCTCCTGGCTCTTCTTTCTTGAGGTCCTCTCTCTGCTTCTGGGATTGGTTCCCACTAAGCATAGCAGGATGGCAAAACTGACCAACCCAATAGGGTTCCATACAACTTATTTGCATTGCCCTACTTCCACAAGGGTTCCATGCACCTTATTTGCATTATCAGCAGGCTGTCCAATCCCCTTGGTAGATCACAATCACCTTATTTACATAGTCCCACCCAATCATTATGAGAGTCACAAGGAGGGCCATATTAAGTAATTCATGGCACCACAAATAGAAAACTGAGTCCAATTTCTAGTCCTCGATCACCTCATAGCTGCCTAGGAGAATTTGCATAGCACCTGAACACTAAAATCATAAATAAGACACTTGCAGAGAAAACATCTATTTATATCAGCTCGAGATTGGAGGAGTATTTTCTCTGTCAGTGTCAGTGCCAAAAATTAATTTTAACTCAATAAACAAGTCTATGATATTTCCTGCAGTATGGTGCTGTCAAAACTAAATAACTCAGGCAGGCCAAGATGGAGACTTAATCACTGTCTTTGTCATCTAGTGCTGCTATAACAGAAATACCACAAGTGGATGGCTTTAACAAAGAAAAATTAATTTTCTCACAGTCTAGTAGGCTAGATTGGAAACCCTGGTGGCTTAGTGGTTAAATGTTATGGCTGCTAACCAAAAGCTCGGCAGTTGGAATCCACCAGGTGCTTCTTGGAAACTCTATGAAGCAGTTCTACTCTGTCCTATAGGGTCACTATGAATCAGGATTGACTCAACAGCAGTGGGTTTGGTTTTTTGTTTTTAGTGGGCTAGAAGTCCAAATTCAGGGTGTCAGTTCCAGGGGAAGGCTTTCTCTCTCTGTCAGCTCTGGAGGAAGGTCCTTGTCATCAATCTTCTCCTGGACTAGGAGCTTCTCTATGCAGGAACCCTGGGTCCATAGGATGCACTCTGCTCCTGGCTCTGCTTTCTTGGTGGTATGAGGTCCTCAACTCTCTGCTTGCTTCCTTTCTCTTTTATCTCTTGCAAGATAAAAGGTGGTGCAGGCTACACCCCATGGAAATTCCCTTTACGTTAGATCAGGAATGTGACATAATCCTCTATAAACACAGGTAAAGATTATGATTTATAACACATAGGAAAATCACAAAATGGGGGACTACCACGCAATACTGGGAATCATGGCCTAACCAAGCTGACACACGTTTTAGAGGGACAGGATTCAATCCATGCTAGTCACTTACACTATAACATCCCCCTGCACCAAAGACCAAAAAAACAAGTGAAATAGAAGCAGATAACAATCCATAAACCCTGAACATCAAAAGATTAAGGACTGAACTGAACACCACCTACTCCCCCTGCCAAGGGCCCAGCGGAGGGCAGCAGCAGTGGAACAGTGAGAGAGCTTGCCCACCACTCCCTCCTCCTACCCCTCATCCAATGTGAGGCAACATCTCTGTGCATGCATCTGCCAGGTGGGACTCCATCCCTCAACCCACCCAGTGAGTGGTAGAAGGGCAGTGACTGTGCAAGCATTCCACCATAGCACCTTCCTCCCTCCCCACACCTGACACAAGGGGTCACCACTGTGCTTGCATTCTCCAAGCAAAGCTCTCTCTGTTAACCTGCCCAGAGAGTAACAGAGGAAATGCAACTGCATAAGCACCCCCATCAGCTCCTTCCTCCCCTTACGTGACACAAGGAAGCACATCTGTGTGCGTAGATGCTATACATGTCTGCACCACTTAACCTGCCCAGCAAGGGGCAGAAGAGCCATGACTGTGCACACATCCCCCAGCAGTCCCTTCCTCCCTCCCCCCACCTGACGTTACTACTGTGTGTGCATCTGCCAAGAGCAACTCCATCCCTCACCCACCCAGTCAGGGGCAGAGGAGAAGTGACTGTGCATGCATCCTCCCAGCAGCCCTTTCCTTCCTCCCTTTACCTCACACAAGGCAGCGCCACTGTGCATGCATCTGCCAGGTGTGACTTAACCCACCCGACAATGGACAGAAGAGCTAAAACTACATGCACGTTCCCCCTGAGGCCCTTTCCTCACTCCCTCTGCCCAGCGCACGATGGAAGAAGAGTGAGTGGCCATGTACCCACCTGCTGCACCTCCCTCCCTCTTCCCATCAATGACAGATAAATGAAGTGAGACTGAAGGAACATCCACCTGCCTTTCCTTCCTCCCTCCCCTTGCCCAGGAGCAGGTGGAGGTAGAGGAACTGTGTGACTGTCCCCCTGCTGCCCACCTCTACCACCCACACCTCCCCCCTGCAACCGGTGAAAGGTGATGAGCACACCCCCACTCACCCACCACACCCACCACATTGGCCACTCCACCTGCATGGGGAGCACCATTCCCCACTCCTGAGCCACCAAACTGAAGAGAGAAGGAGGCCAAAGCCCAACCAACCCACCCTCTGCTGCCCTGCAAGATCAGTAAACATAGACAAGAGCTCCCACACCTACCCACCACTCCACTTACTGAAGACAGGTAGGGAGGGCGCCAGTGACCAGAGCACCACTCCGGCCACAGCTTCCAGGAATCACCAAAACAAAACACACAAACGAACAACAATGACAACAACAAAACAGGACCCAGAAAACAATTATACAAGTAAAAAATAAGTACAATAAGCCTTTAATGTCCCAGAGATAACAGACAATAGCAAACTACCTAAAGAAGCAGGACACGATGGCCCCAGTAAGTGGCCATAATAAAGAACCAGAAACCTTCCCTGAGGAAGAAAAGGTAATGGAGCTTCCTGAAAGGAATTCAAAAGACTTATGTACAGGGTCCTCAAAGGAATCAAAGAAAACACATATAAAAACTATGGAGAACACAGACAAAACCAAGGAAAGTGCAGACCAAATAGTAGAAGAATTAAGGAAACAATACAATAAAAAATGACAAAATAAACAGACAATTGGAAATGATACAGAAACGACAACTAGAAATCCAGAAGCTTAAACATAAAATTGCTGAAATTGACAACTCAAAGGAATAGTTGTAGGAGCAGAATTGAAACAATGGAAGACAGCATCAGCATAATAGAAGACAAATCCCTTGACACTAAACTGTATGAGGAACATTTAAAAAAAGAATGAAGAAAAATAAAGGAAGCCTAAGAGTCATGTGGGACACTATCAAGAGGAATAACTTATACATGACCAGAATCCCAGAAAGGGAGAAGTCAACAAAAAGCTCAGAGAAAATTGTTGAAGATATGCTGACAGAAAACTTCCCTAATATCATGAAAGACAACAGGGTAACCAACCATACAATAAGCACAACACCAAGACATATCATAATCGAACTTTGAAAACCAAAGACAAAGAAAGAATCCTAAAAGCAGCTCAAGAAAAATGCAAGATCACCTACAAAGGGGCATTGATAAGACAAATTTCTGATTACTTGGCAGAAACTATGCAGGCAAGAAGACAATGGTATAATATAGTAAAACTTTGGGAAAAAATGCCAACCAAGAATTATATATCCAGCAAAATTATTCCTCAAATATGTTAGTGAAATTAGGACATTTCCAGAAAAAAAGAAATTTGTAAAAACCAGACCAACTTTACAAGAGATGTTACAGGGAATCCTGGTATCAGAAAACTAATAACACACCAGGCAACAACCTGAGATTAAAACACATGACATCAGACAAGTATCAACCTGTAACTGATGACTACTTCAAAACATAAAGGGGGAATAAAGGACATAGATTTAGAACTTCCACACAGAGAGGATGTCAAAGCAATATCAAGAAATACATTACTGTTTTGGACTTAGGAAGATAAAGGTAAATTTCAGGGTAATCACAAAGAAAGTCAACAAACGTACTCATCAAAATATAAAAGAAGAAAATCATAAAGATTCAGCACACAAAAAACCAAAATAATGAAGGAAATGAAAAGACAAGCCACAATTTAAAACAAAACAAAACAAAAAAAACATCAACTCAGCACAGAAAATTAAGTGGAACAAAGAAACGATCAACACCACAAAAAAAAAATCTTAAAAAATGACAGCAATAAATTCATGTTGTTTTTGTTAGGTGCCGTTGACCCTATCTATGTACCACAGAACAAAACACTGCCTGGTCCTGCACCATGCTCGCAATCATTGTTATGCTTAAGCCCATTGTTGCAGCCACTGTGTCAATTCATCTTGTTGAGGGTCTTCCTATGTTATGCTGATCCTGTACTTTACCAAGCATGACATCCTTCTCCAGAGACTCCTCCCTCCTGGTTGTACTTCTTCTAAGACACATTTGTTCGTTCTTTTGGCAGTCCATGGTATATTCAATAATTTTCGCCAGCACCACAATTCAAAGGTGTCAATTCTTCGGCCTTCCTTATTCATTGTCCAGCTTTCACATGCATATGAAACAATTGAAAATACCATGGCTTGGGTCAGGCGCACCTTAGTCTTCAAGGTGGCATCTTTGCTTTTCATCACTTTAAAAAGGTCCTTTGCAGCAGGTTTGCCCAGTGCAATGCATTTTTGATTTCTTGACTGCTGCTTCCATGGGTGTTGATTGTGGATTCAAGTAAAATGAAATCCACAACAACTTCAATCTTTTCTCCATTTATCCTGATGTTGCTTATTGGTCCAGTTGTGGGGATTTTTGTTTTCTTTATGTTGAGGTGTAATCCATACTGAAGGCTGTGGTCTTTGAGCATCAGTAAGTGTTTTAAGTCCTCTTCACTTTCAGCAAGCAAGGTTGTGTCATCTGCATAACACATGCTGTAAATGAGTCTTCCCACAATCCTGATGCCTGTTCTTCATATAGTCCAGCTGCTTGGATTATTTGCTCAGTGTACAGATTGAATAGGTATGGTGAAAGGATACAAACTTGACACACACCTTTCCTGACTTTAAACCGTGCAGTATCCCCTTGTTCTGTCTGGACAACTGCCTTGATCTATGTACAGGTTCCTCATGAGCACAGTTAATGTTCTGGAATTCCCCTTCTTTATAATGTTATTCCTAATTTTTTTATGATCCACACAGTCAAATGCCTTTGCATAGTCAATAAAGCACAGTAAACTCATATCTATCAATAATCACACTGAATATAAATGGCATAAATGTGCCAGTAAAGAGATGGAGAATGATAGGAGGGATAAAAGAACACAACCCATCAATATGCTGTCTGCAAGAGACACACCTTAGACACAAAGATACAAATGAACTAAAACGTAAAGGATGTAGAAAGATATATCAAGCAAACAATAACCAAAAAGAGCAGGAGTGGCAATATTAATCTCTGATAAAATGGATTTTAAAGCAAAATCCACTATAACAGACAAGGAAGGAGATTATATAATGATTAAAGGGTCAATTCACCATAATAAATATATACACACGCAGTGACAGAGCTCCAAAATACGTAAAACAAACTCTAAAAACACTGAGAACAGAGACACTTCCATGATAATACTAGGAGACTTGGTGAAAGAGAGAACTAGGAAGAAACTCAACAAAGACACAGAAGATCTAAATACCACCAACAACCAGCTTGGCCTTAGACGTACACAGAGCACATCACCCAGCAGTGGCAAAGTACACATTCTTCTCCAATGCTATTGGATCATTTCCCAGAATAGGCCACAAAGAAAACCTCAACAAATTCAAAAACATTGAAATAATACAAAGCATCTTCTCTGACCACAACACTATAAAAGTAGAAATCAATAACAGGAAGAACAAGGGAAAAAATCTAATACATGGAAACAAAATAACATCCTGCTTTAAAACTAGTGGGTAATAGAAGAAATCAAAGATGAAGTATAAAAAATTCCTAAAGTCAAATGAGAATAAAAACACAACATACCAAAACCTTTGGGGTATAGCAAAATCTGTGCTCAGAGGTCAATTTAGAGCAATAAATGCTTAAAAAAAGAAGAAAGGACAAAAATCAAAACATTAACCCTACAACCCCAGCAATTAGAAGTGAAAAAAAATCTATTGCCATTGAGTCGATTCCAACTCATAGCAACTCTATAGGACAGAGTAGAACTGCCCTATAGGGTTTCCAAAGACCGGCTGGTGGATTCAAATTGCTGACCTTTTGGTTAGCAACCATAGCTCTTAACCACTGCACCACCAGGGCTCCCAACAATTAGAAAGAGAGCAGCGAAACAATCCCACAGTTGCCAGAAGAAAAAAAATAAAAATTAGAAAAGAAATAAGTGAGAGAGAACAGAAAAAACAGTATGTGCTGGTCATCTAATGCTGCTATAACATAAATACCACAAGTGGATGGCTTTAACAAAGAGAAATTTATTCTATCACTGGCTAGTACGTTACAAGTCCAAATTCAGAGTGTCAGCTCCAGGGGATGGCTTTCTCACTCTGCTTGCTCTGGAGGAAGATTCCTTGTCATTAATTTTCCTCTGGCTGAGGAGCATCTCAGGTGCAGGGGCCCCAGGTCCAAAGGATGTGCTCTGCTCCTGATGCTCCTTTAGTGGTGGTATGAGGTCCCCCTGTCTCTCTGCTTACGTCTCTCTTTTATATTTCAAGAGGTTGCCTCAAGACACAATCTTATCCTGTATTCTGAGTTTTGCCTCACTAACAAACTTCTGCCCATCCTCCCTCATTAACATCATACAGGCAGGATTTACAACATATAGGAAAATATCACAGTACCAGGAATCATGGCCCAGCCCAATTGATACACACATTTTTGGGGTGACATAATTCAATCTATGACACAATAGAAAGAACCAAAAAAGACTAAAAGCTAATTTTTTGAAAGTATTAATAAAATTGACAAACCACTGGACAAACTGACAAAAGAAAAACACGAGAAGATGCAAATAACCCAAATAAGAAATGAAATGGGTGACATCACAACAGAACCAACTGATATAAAAAGAATCATAACAGAATACTACAAAAAAATTGTACTCTGACAAATTTGAAAATGTACAGGATATGAACAAATTTCTAGAAACACACCACCTACCTAAACTAACACAAACTGAGGTAGAAAATATGAACAGACCCATAACAAAAGAAGAAATTGAAGGGGACATAAAAAACTTCCAGTGGAAAAAAAAAAAAAGCCCTGGTCCGGACGAGTTCGCTGGAGAGTCCTACCAAACATTCAGAGAAGAGTTGACACCAAATCTACCCAAACTATTCTGACTCATAGCGACCCTATAGGACAGAGTAGAACTGCAGAACAAAGGAAAGGAAGGAATACTCCTGAACTCATTCTATGAAACCAGCATAACTCTAATACCAAAACCAGGCAAACACAACACTAAAATAGAAAACTGCAGACCAATATCCCTCACGAATACAGATGCAAAAATTCTCAAAAAAAAATCCTAGCCAATAGAATACAGCAGCATATCAAAAAGATAATACATTCTGACCAAGTGGGATTCATACAAGGCATACAAGTTTGGTTCAATGTTAGAATATCGAACAACATAATCCATTACATGAATAAAACAAAGGAAAGGAATCATATGATCATATCAATGGATGCAGAAGAGGAATCCAACTAATTTTTTTAAATATTTATTGTGCTTTCAGTGAAAGTTTACAAATCAAGTCAATCTCTCTTACAAAAATTTATATACACCTTGCTATATACTCCTAGTTGCTCTTCCCCTAATGAGACAACACACTCCTTCCCTGCACTCTCTCTTTTTGTGTTCATTCAGCCAGCATCTGATCCCCTCTGCTCTCTAATTTCCCCTTCACACAGGAGATGCCTACATAGTCTCATGTGTCTACTTGATCCAAGAAGCTCACTCCTCACCAGTATCATTTTCTATCCCATAGACCAGTCCAATCCCTGTCTGAAGAGTTGGCTTTGGGAATGGTTCCTGTCTCGGGCTAACAAAAGGCCTGGGTACCATGACTGCCAGGATCCTTCTAGTCTCGGTCAGACCATTAAGTCTGGTCTTTTTGTGAAAATTTGGGGTCTGCATCCCACTGCTCCCTCAGGGGTTCTCTGTTTTGTTCCCTGTCAGGGAACATCAGGTGTAGCTGGGCACCATCTAGCTCTTCTGGTCTCAGGCTGATGTAGTTGCTGGTTCATGTGGCCCTTTCTGTCTCTTGGGCTCATAATTACCTTGTGTTTTCTCCTTTGCTCTAGGTGAGATGAGACCAAATGATGCATCCTAGATGGCAGCTTGCTAGTGTTTAAGACCCCAGAAGCCACTCTCCAAAGTGAGATGCAGAATGTTTTCTCCCTCCCCTGTCTCATAATCACCGAAAAATATTTTCTTCTCTGTTTAAACTATTTCTCAAGTTCTTATAATAGTGGTCTCCAACAATATTTGTCCTTTTGCAACTGACTGATTTCACTCAGCATAATGCCTTCCAGATTCCTCCATATTACGAAATGTTTCACAGATACATCATTGTTCTTTATTGATGCGTAGTATTACAATCATCCCTTGACGGGCATCTTTGTTGCTTCCACCTTTCTGCTATTGTAAACAGTGTTGCAATGAACATGGGTGTGCATATATCTGTTCACGTAAAGGCTCTTATTTCTCCAGGATATATTCCAAGGAGTGGGATTGCTGGATCCTATAGTAGTTCTATTTCCAGTTTTTTAAGGAAGTGCAAAAAAAATTGATTTCCAAAATAGTTGTACTATTTTACATTCCCACCAGCAGTGTATAAGTGTTCCAGTCTCTCCACAACCTCTCCAACATTTATTATTTTATGTTTTTTGGATTAATGCCAGCCTTGTTGGAGTGAGATGGAATTTCATTGTAGATTTGATTTGCATTTCTCTAATGGCTAATGATCGTGAGCATTTCCTCACGTATCTGTTCACTACCTGAATGTCTTCTTTAGTGAAGTGCCTGTTCATATCCTTTGCCCATTTTTTTAATTGGGTTATTTGTCTTTTTGTAGTTGAGTTTTTGCAGTATCAGTAGATTGTAGATATCAGACGTTGATTGGAAATGTCGTAGCTAAAAACTTTTTCCTAGTCTGTAGGTAATCTTTTTACACTTTTGGTGAAGTCTTTGGTGAGCAAAGGTGCTTAATTTTTAGGAGCTCTCAGTTATCTAGTTTCTCTTCTGCATTGTTAGTAGTGTTTTGTACACTCTTTATGCCATGTATTAGGGCTCCCAGCATTGTCCCTATTTTTTCTTCCATGATCTTTATTGTTTTAGATTTTATATTTAGGTTTTTGATCCATTTTGAGTTAGTTTTTGTGCATGGTGTGAGGTATGGGTCCTGTTTCATTTTTCTGCAGATGGATAGCCAGCACCATTTGTTAAACCGACTACCTTTTCCCACTGAACTGACTTTGGGCCTTTGTCAAATATCAGCTGCTCATATGTGGGTGGATTTATGTCTGGATTCTCAATTCTGTTCCATTGGTCTATGTATCTCTTGCTTTACCAGTAGCAGGCTGTTTTAACTACCGTGGCGGTATAATAGATTCTATAATCAGGTAGAATGAGGCCTCCCACTTTGCTCTTCTTTTTCAGTAAGGCATTGCTTATCCAGGGTCTCTTTCCCTTCCATATGAAGTTGGTGACTTGTTTCTCCATCTCATTAAAAAATGTCGTTAGAATTTGGATCAGAATTACTTTGTATCTATAGATCGCTTTTGATAGAATAGACATTTTTACAATGTTAAGTCTTCCTATCCATGAGCAAGGTATGTTTGTCCACTTATGTAGGTCTCTTTTGGTTTCTTCAGTAGTGTCTTGTAGTTTACTTTGTATAGGTCTTTTACATCCCTGGTAAGATTTATTCGTAACTGTTTTATCTTCTTGGGGGCTACTGTAAATGGTATTAGTTTGGTGATTTCCTCTTCGATGTTCTTTTTTGTTGATGTAGAGGAATCCAACTGATTTTGGTATGTTTATCTTGTATCCTAATACTCTGCTGAACTCTTCTATTAGTTTCAGTGGTTTTCTTGGGAATTCTTCAGGGCTTTCTGTGTATAAGATCATGTCATCCGAAAATAGAGATACTTTGAATTCTTCCTTACCAATCTGGATGTACTTTATTTCTTTATCTAGCCTAATTGCTCTGGCTAAGACCTCCAGCACAATGTTGAAAAAGAGTGGTGATAAAGGGCATCCTTGTCTGGTTCCCGATCTCAATGGGAATGTTTTCAGGCTCTCTCCATTTAGGGTGATGTTGGCTGTTGGCTTTGTATAAATGCCCTTTATTATGTTGAGGGATTTTCCTTCTATTCCTATTTTGCTGAGAGTTTTTATCATGAATGAGTGTTGAACTTTGTGAAATGCCTTTTCTGCATCAGTTGATAAAATCATGTGGTTCTTGCCTTTGTTTTATTTATATGATGGATTTCATTAAGTGCTACAGCTGCTAACCCAAGGATCGGCAGTTCAAATCTGCCAGGCGCTCCTTGGAAACTCTACAGGGCAGTTCTACTCTGTCCTATAGGGTCGCTATGAGTCAGAATCGACTCAACGGCACTGGGTTTGGTTTTTTGGTTTTGGATTATATTAATAGTTTTTCTAATTTTGAACCATACTTGCATACTTTTTTTGCATACTTGGTAAAAATCCCACTTGGTCAAGGTGAATTTTTTTTGATATGTTGTTGAATTCTATTGGCTACAATTTTCTTGAGGATTTTTGCATCGAAGTTCATGAGGGATACAGGTCGGTGATTTTCTTTTTCTGTGGTGTCTTTACCTGGTTTTGGTATCAGGGATATGGTGGCTTCGTAGAATGAGTTTGGGAGTTTTCCGTCCTTTTTTATGCTCTGAAATACCTTTAGTAGTAGTGGTGTTAACTCTTCTCTGAAAGTTTGGTAGAACCCCCCAGTGAAGCCGTCCGGTCCAGAGCTTTTTTTTGTTGGGAATTTTTTTTTAATAATTTTTATTATGCTTTAAGTGAAAGTTTACAAATCAAGTCAGTCTCTCACACAAAAACCCATATACACCTTGCTACACACTCCCAATTACTCTCCCTCTAATGAGACAGTCTGCTCTCTCCCTCCACTCTCTCTTTTCGTGTCCATTTCACCAGCTTCTAACCCCCTCCATCCTCCCATCTTCCTCTAGGCAGGAGATGCCAACATAGTCTCAAGTGTCCACCTGATCCAAGAAGCTCACTCCTCACCAGCATCCCTCTCCAACCCACTGTCCAGTCCAAACCATGTCTGAAGAGTTGGCTTCGTGAATGGTTCCTGTCCTGAGCCAACAGAAGGTCTGGGGGCCGTGACCACCAGGGTCCTTCTAGTCTCGGTCATACCATTAAGTCTGGTCTTTCTATGAGAATTTGGTGTCTGCATCTCACTGCTCTCCTGCTCCCTCAGGGGTTCTCTGTTGTATTCCCTGTCAGTGCAGTCATCGGCTGTAGTCGGGCACCATCTAGTTCTTCTCGTCTCAGGCTGATGTAGTCGCTGGTTCATGTGGCCCTTTCTGTCTCTTGGGCTTGTAATCATCTTGTGTCCTTGGTGTTCTTCATTCTCCTTTGATCCAGATGGGTTGAGACCAATTGATGCATCTTAGAGGGCTGCTTGCTAGTGTTTAAGACCCCAGACGCCACTCTTTAAAAGTGGGATACAGAATGTTTTGTTAATAGATTTTATTATTCCAATTGACTTAAATGTCCCCTGAAACCATGGTCCCCAGACCCCTGCCCCGCTGTGCTGGCCTTTGAAGTATTCAGTTTATTCGGGAAAATTGTGCTGACCTCCCCTGTATTGTGTGCTGTCTTTCCCTTCACTGAAAGTAGTTCTTATCTACTATCTAATTAGTGAATACCCCATCCCACCCTCCCTCACTCCCCCCTCTCGTAACCACAAAAGAATGTTTTCTTCTCAGTTTAAACTATTTCTCAAGTTCTTATAATAGTGGTCTTATACAATATTTGTCCTTTTGCAACTGACTAATTTCACTAGGCATAATGCCTTCCAGGTTCCTCTACGTTATGAAGTGTTTCACAGATTCCTCACTGTTCTTCATCGATGTGTAGTATTCCACTGTGTGAATATACCATAATTTATTTATACATTCATCCGTTGAAGGGCACCTTGGTTGCTTCCATCTTTTTGCTATTGTAAACAGTGCTGCAATAAACATGGGTGTGCTTATATCTGTTCGTGTAAAGGCTCTTATTTCTCTAGGATATATTCCAAGGAGTGGCATTGCTGAATGGTATGGTAGTTCTATTTCTAGCTTTTTAAGGAAGTGCCAAATTGATTTCCAAAGTGGTTGTGCCATTTTACATTCCCACCAGCAGTGTATAAGTGTTCCAATCTCTCCACAGCCTCTCCAACATTTATTATTTTGTGTTTTTTGGATTAATGCCAGCCTTGTTGGAGTGAGATGAAATCTCATTGTAGTTTTGATCTGCATTTCTCTAATAGCTAATGATCATGAACATTTCCTCATATATCTGTTAGCTACCTGAATGTCTTCTTTAGTGAAGTGTCTATTCATATCTTTTGCCGATTTTTAATTGGGGCATTTGTCTTTTTGTAGTTGAGTTTTTGCAGTATCATGTAGATTTTAGAGATCAGGCGCTGATCGGAAATGTCATAGCTAAAAACTTTTCCCAGTCTGTAGGTAGTCTTTTTACTCTTTTGGTGAAGTCTTTGGATGAGCATAGGTGTTGGATTTTGAGGAGCTCCCAGTTATCTAGCTTTTCTTCTACATTCTTTATAATGTTTTGTATACTGTTTATGCCATGTACTAGGGCTCCTAACGTTGTCCCTATTTTTTCTTCCATGATCTTTATCGTTTCAGATTTTATATTTAGGTCTTTGATCCATATTGAGCTAGTTCTTGTGCATGGAGTGAGGTATGGGTCTTGTTTCATTTTTTTGCAGATGCATATCCACTTATGCCAGAACCATTTGTTAAAAAGACTGTCTTTTCCCCAGTTAACTGTTTTGGGGCCTTTGTCAAATATCAACTGCTCATATGTGGCTGGATTTATGTCTGGATTCTCAAATCTGTTCCGTTAGTCTATGTATCTGTTGTTGTACCAGTACCAGCCTGTTTTGACTACTGTGGTGGTATAATAGGTTATAAAATCAGGTAAAGTAAGGCCTCCCACTTTGTTCTTCTTTTTCAGTAATGCCTTATTTATCCAGGGCCTCTTTCCTTTCTATATGAAGTTGGTGATTTGTTTCTCCAACTCCTTAAAGAATGTCTTTGGGAGTTGGATCAGAATTGCATTAAATGTATAGATCGCTTTTGGTAGAATAGACATTTTTATGATGTTAAGTCTTCCTACCCACGAGCAAGGTATGTTCTTACACTTACATAAGTCTTTTTTGGTTTCTTGCAGAAGTGTACTGTAGTTTTCTTTGTATAAGTCTTTTACATCTGTAAATGGCATTGATTTGGTGATTTCCTCTTCGACGTTTTTTTTGTTGGTTTAGAGGAATCCAACTGATTTTTGGATGTTTATCTTGTATCCCGATACTCTGCTGAACTCTTCTATTAGTTTCAGTAGTTCCTGTCTTTTGTTTTACTTATGTGGTGGATTACATTAATTGTTTTGCTAATGTTCAACCATCCCTGCACACCTGGTATGAATCCCACTTGGCCATGGTGAATTATTTTTTTGATATGTTGTTGAATTCTATTGGCTTGAATTCTGTTGAGGATTTTTGCATCTACATTGATGAGCGATATAGGTCTATAATTTTCTTTTCTTGTAGTGTCTTTACCTGGTTTTGGTATCAGGGATATGGTGGCTTCATAGAATGCGTTTGGTAGTATTCTGTTCTTTTCTATGCTCTGAAATACGTTTAGTAGTAGTGGTGTTAACTCTTCTCTGAAAGTTTGGTAGAACTCTGCAGTGAAGCAGTGCAGACCAGGGCTTTTTTGGGGGGGAGTTTTTTGATTATCTTTTCAATCTCTTGTTATGAGTCTACTTAGTTCTACCTCTGTTTGTGTTAGTTTAGATAGGTAGTGTGTTTCTAGGAATTTGTGCATTTGGTCTAGGTTTTCAAATTTGTTTGAGTTAGTTTTTCATAGTAATGTGATATAATTCTTTTGATTTCAGTTGTGTCTGTTGTAATATCGCCCATCTCATTTCTTATTTGGGTTATTTGCTTCCTCCCCTGTTTTTCTTTTGTCAGCTTGGCCAGTGGTTTATTGATTTTGTTGATTGTTTCAAAAAACCAGCTTTTGGTCTTGTTAATTCTTTCAACTGTTCTTCTGTTTTCTATTTCATTTAGTTCAACTCTAATATTTTATTATTTTTGTTGTCTTCTGGTGTCTATGGGTTTCTTTTGTTGCTCTCTTTCTATTTGTTCAAGTTGTAGGGATAATTCTTTGATTTTGGCCCTTTCTTCTTTTTGGATATGTGCATTTATTGATGTAAATTGGCCTCTGAGCACCGCTTTTGCTGTATCCCAAAAGTTCTGATAGGAAGTGTCTTCATTCTCATTGAATTCTCTGAATTTCTTTATTCCATCCTTAATGTCTTCTATAATCCAGTCTTTTTTGAGCAGTTTCCAAGTGTTTGATTTCTTTTCCCTGTTTTTCCTGTTATTTATTTCCACTTTTTTGGCCTTATGATCAGAGAAGATGCTTTGTAATATTGCAATATTTTGGATTCTGCTAAGGCTTGCTTTATGACCTAATACGTGCATATTAGACCATGTGCACTAGAAAAGAAAGTATAGTTGTTTGCTGTTGGGTGGAGGGTTCTGTATATGTCTAAGAGGTCAAGTTGGTTGATTGTGGCATTTAGATCTTCCGTGTCTTTATGGAGCTTCTTTCTGGATATCCTGTCCTTCACCGAAAGTGGTGTGTTGAAGTCTCCTACTATTTTTGTGGAGCTGTCTATCTCACTTTTCAATGCTGATAGAGTTTGTTTTATGTATCTTGCAGCCCTGTCATTGCGTGCATAAATATTTAATATGATTATATCTTCTTGGTGTATTGTCCCTTTAATCATTGTATAGTGTCCTTCGTTATCCTTTCTGATGGATTTAACTTTAAAGTCTATTTTGTCAGAAATTAATATTGCCACTCATGCTCTTTTTTGATTGTTGTTTGCTTGATATTTTTTTTCCATCCTTTGAGTTTTAGTTTGTTTGTGTCTCTAAGTCTAAGGTGTGACTCTCGTAGGCAGCATATAGATAGATCTTGTTTTCTAAGCCATTCTTCCAATCTCTGTCTCTTTATTGGTGCATTTAGTCCATTTACATTCAGGGTAATTATGGATAGGTATGAGTTTAGTGGTAACATTTTGATGTCTTTTTTTGTGTGTGTGTTGACAGTTTCTTTTTCCCACTTGATTTTATGTGCTGAGTAGATTTTCTTTATATATTGTCCTTTCCTCATATTTGTTGTTGGTTTTGTTTCTGCTGAGTCTGTATTTTTCCCTTGTATTTTGTTTTGATGAGTAGGATAGTTTGTCTGCTTTGTGGTTACCTTACTATTTACCCCTATTTTTCTAAATTTAAACCTAACTTTTATTTCTTTGTATGGCCGTATCTTCCTCTCCATATGGAAGATGTATGATTACATTTCTTAGTCCCTCTTTATTATTTTAATGTTGTCTTCTTTGATATAATATCATTGCCGTTACCCTGTGTTGAGCTTGCTTTTTTTTTTTTTTAATCTTGCTTTGTTTTTTTGGATTTCCCTGTCTGAGTTGACTTCTGGTTGCTCTCCCCAGTGTTCTAGTCTTGGGTCGATACCTGATATTATTGATTTTCTAACCAAAGAACTCGCTTTAGTATTTCTTGTAGTTTTGGTTTGGTTTTTACAAATTCCCTCAACTTGTGTTTTTCTGGGAATGTCTTAATTTCACCTCCGTATTTGAGACAGTTTTGATGGATATATGATTCTTGGCAGGCAATTTTTTTATAATTAACTTTTATTAGGCTTCAAGTGAACATTTACAATTCCAATCAGTCTGTCACATGTAAGTTTACATACATCTTACTCCCTTCTCCCACTTGCTCTCCGCCTGTTGAGTCAGCCCTTTCAGTCTCTCGTTTCGTGCCAATTTTGCCATCTTCCCTCTCTCTCTATCTTCCCATCCCCCCTCCAGTCAAGAGCTGCCAACACACTCTCCAGTGTCCACCTGATTTAATTAGCTCACTCTTCATCAGCATCTCTCCCCCCCCCCCCCGCTGACCAGTCCCTTTCATGTCTGATGAGTTGTCTTCGGGGATGGTTCCTGTCCTGTGCCAACAGAAGGTCTGGGGAGCATTGCTGCCGGGATTCCTCTACCCGCAGTCAGACCATTAAGTATGGTCTTTTGATGAGAATTTGGGGTCTGTATCCCACTGATCTCCTGCTCCCTCAGGAGTTCTCTGTTGTGCTCCCTGTCAGGGCAGTCATCGATTGTGGCCGGGCACCAACTAGTTCTTCTGGTCTCAGGATGATGTAGGTCTCTGGTTCATGTGGCCCTTTCTGTCTCTTGGGTTCTTAGTTGTTGTGTGACCTTGGTATTCTTCATTTTCCTTTGCTCCAGGTGGGTTGAGACCAATTGATGCATCTTAGATGGCCGCTTGTTAGCATTTAAGACCCCAGACGCCACATTTCAAAGTGGGATGCCGAATGTTTTCATAATAGAATTATTTGGCCAATTGACTTAGAAGTCCCCTCAAACCATGTTCCCCAGACCCCAGCCCCTGCTCCGCTGACCTTTGAAGCATTCATTTTATCCCGGAAACCTCTTTCCTTTTAGTCCAGTCCAATTGGGCTGACCTTCCTTGTATTGCGTGTTGTCTTTCCCTTCACCTAAAGCAGTACTTATCTACTGATTGATCAATAAAAAAACCTCTCCCTCCCTCCCCCCTTCATAACCACAAAAGTATGTGTTCTTCTCAGTTTTTACTATTTCTCAAGATCTTATAATAGTGGTCTTATACAATATTTGTCCTTTTGCCTCTGACTCATTTCGCTCAGCATAATGCCTTCCAGATTCCTCCATGTTATGAAATATTTCAGAGATTCGTCACTGTTCTTTATCGATGCGTAGTATTCCATTGTGTGAATATACCACAATTTATTTACCCATTCATCCGTTGACGGACACCTTGGTTGCTTCCAGCTTTTTTGCTATTGTAAACAGAGCTGCAATAAACATGGGTGGGCATGTATCTGTTTGCGTGAAGGGTCTTGTATCTCTAGGGTATATTCCGAGGAGTGGGATTTCTGGGTTGTATGGTAGTTCTATTTCTAACTGTTTAAGATAACGCCAGATGGATTTCCAAAGTGGTTGTACCATTTTACATTCCCACCAGCAGTGTATAAGAGTTCCCATCTCTCCGCAGCCTCTCCAACATTTATTATTTTGTGTTTTTTGGATTAATGCCAGTCTAGTTGGTGTGAGATGGAATCGCATCATAGTTTTAATTTGCATTTCCCTAATGGCTAATGAACGGGAGCATTTTCTCATGTATCTGTTGGCTGCCTGAATATCTTCTTTAGTGAACCGTGTGTTCATATCCTTTGCCCACTTCTTGATTGGGTTGTTTGTCTTTTTGTGTTTGAGTTTTGACAGAATCATGTAGATTTCAGAGATCAGGTGCTGGTCTGAGATGTCATAGCTGAATATTCTTTCCCAGTCTGTAGGTGGTCTCTTTACTCTTTTGGTGAAGTCTTTAGATGAGCATAGGTGTTTGATTTTTAGGAGCTCCCAGTTATCTGGTTTCTCTTCATCATTTTTGGTAATGTTTTGTATTCTGTTTATGCCTTGTATTAGGGCTCCTAGGGTTGTCCCTATTTTTTCTTCCATGATCTTTATCGTTTTAGTCTTTATGTTTAGGTCTTTGATCCACTTGGAGTTAGTTTTTGTGCATGGTGTGAGGTATGGGTCCTGTTTCATTCTTTTGCAAATGGATATCCAGTTATGCTAGCACCATTTGTTAAAAAGACTATCTTTTCCCCAATTAACTGACACTGGGCCTTTGTCAAATATCAGCTGCTCATACGTGAATGAATTTATATCTGGGTTCTCAATTCTGTTCCATTGGTCTATGTGCCTGTTGTTGTACCAGTACCAGGCTGTTTTGACTACTGTAGCTGTGTAATAGGTTCTGAAATCAGGTAGAGTGAGGCCTCCCACTTTCTTCTTCTTTTTCAGTAATGCTTTGCTTATCCGGAGGTTCTTTCCCTTCCATATGAAATCAGTGATTTGTTTCTCTATCCCCTTAAAATATGACATTGGAATTTGGATCGGAAGTGCGTTACATGTATAGATGGCTTTTGGTAGAATAGACGTTTTTACTATGTTAAGTCTTCCTATCCATGAGCAGGGTATGTTTTTCCACTTAAGTATGTCCTTTTGAATTTCTTGTAGTAGAGCTTTGTAGTTTTCTTTGTATAGGTCTTTTACATCCTTGGTAAGATTTATTCCTAAGTATCTTATCTTCTTGGGGGCTACTGTGAATGGTATTGATTTGGTTATTTCCTCTTCGGTGTTCTTTTTCTTGATGTGGAGGAATCCAAGTGATTTTTGTGTGTTTATTTTATAACCTGAGACTCTGCCAAACTCTTCTATTAGTTTCAGTAGTTTTCTGGAGGATTCCTTAGGGTTTTCCGTGTATACGATCATGTCATCTGCAAATAGTGATAGCTTTACTTCCTCCTTGCCAATCCGGATACCCTTTATTTCTTTGTCTAGCCTAATTGCCCTGGCTAGGACTTCAAGTACGATGTTGAATAAGAGCGGTGATAAAGGGCATCCTTGTCTGTTTCCCATTCTCAAGGGAAATGCTTTCAGGTTCTCTCCATTTAGAGTGATATTGGCTGTTGGCTTTGCATAGATGCCCTTTATTATGTAGAGGAATTTTCCTTCAATTCCTATTTTGGTAAGAGTTTTTATCATAAATGGGTGCTGAACTTTGTCAAATGCCTTTTCTGCATCTATTGATAAGATCATGTGGTTTTTGTCTTTTGTTTTATTTATGTGATGGATTACATTAATGGTTTTTCTGATATTAAACCAGCCTTGCATACCTGGTATAAATCCCACTTGATCAGGGTGAATTATTTTTTTGATGTGTTGTTGGATTCTATTGGCTAGAATTTTGTTGAGGATTTTTGCATCTATGTTCATGAGGGATATAGGTCTATAATTTTCTTTTTTGTAATGTCTTTACCTGGTTTTGGTATCAGGGAGATGGTAGCTTCGTAGAATGAGTTGGGTAGTATTCCGTCTTTTTCTATGCTTTGAAATACCTTCAGTAGTAGTGGTGTTAAGTCTTCTCTGAAGGTTTGGTAGAACTCTGCAGTGAAGCCGTCCGGGCCAGGGCTTTTTTTTGTTGGAAGTTTTTTGATTACCATTTCAATCTCTTTTTTTTTGTTACGGGTCTATTTAGTTGTTCTACTTCTGCATGTGTTAGTTTAGGTAGGTAGTGTTTTTCCAAGAATTCATCCATTTCTTCTAGGTTTTCAAATTTGTTAGAGTACAATTTTTCGTAGTAATCTGAAATGATTCTTTTAATTTCATTTGGTTCTGTTGTGATGTGGTCCTTCTCGTTTCTTATTCGGGTTATTTGTTTCCTTTCCTGTATTTCTTTAGTCAGTCTAGCCAATGGTTTATCAATTTTGTTAATTTTTTCAAAGAACCAGCTTTTGGCTTTGTTAATTCTTTCAATTGTTTTTCTGTTCTCTAATTCATTTAGTTCAGCTCTCATTTTTATTACTTGCTTTCTTCTGGTGCCTGATGGGTTCTTTTGTTGCTCACTTTCTATTTGTTCAAGTTGTAGGGACAGTTCTCTGATTTTGGCTCTTTCTTCTTTTTGTATGTGTGCATTTATCGATATAAATTGGCCTCTGAGCACTGCTTTTGCTGTGTCCCAGAGGTTTTCATAGGAAGTATTTTCATTCTCGTTGCTTTCTAAGAATTTCCTTATTCCCTCCTTGATGTCTTCTATAACCCAGTCTTTTTTCAGGAGGGTATTGTTCATTTTCCAAGTATTTGATTTCTTTTCCCTAGTTTTTCTGTTCTTGATTTCTAGTTTCATTGCCTTGTGGTCTGAGAAGATGCTTTGTAATATTTCGATGTTTTGGATTCTGCAAAGGTTTGTTTTATGACCTAATATGTAGTCTATTCTAGAGAATGTTCCATGTGTGCTAGAAAAAAAAGTATACTTTGCAGCAGTTGGGTGGAGAGTTCTGTATAAGTCAATGAGGTCAAGTTGGTTGATTGTTGTAGTTAGGTCTTCCGTGTCTCCATTGAGCTCCTTACTGGATGTCCTGTCCTTTTCCGAAAGTGGCGTGTTGAAGTCTCCTACTATAATTGTGGAGGTATCTATCTCACTTTTCAATTCTGTTAAAATTTGATTTGTGTATCTTGCAGCCCTGTCATTGGGTGCATAAATATTTAATATGGTTATGTCTTCCTGATCAGTTGTCCCTTTTATCATTATATAGTGTCCTTCTTTATCCTTTGTGGTGGATTTAAGTCTAAAGTCTATTTTGTCAGAAATTAACATTGCTACTCCTCTTCTTTTTTGCTTATTGTTTGCTTGATATATTTTTTTCCATCCTTTGAGTTTTAGTTTGTTTGTGTCTCTAAGTCTAAGGTGTGTCTCTTGTAGGCAGCATATAGATGGATCGTGTTTCTTTATCCAGTCTGTGACTCTCTGTCTCTTTATTGGTGCATTTAGTCCATTTACATTCAGCGTAATTATAGATAAATATGTTTTTAGTGCTGTCATTTTGATGCTTTTTTCATGTGTGTTGTTGGCCATTTCATTTTTCCACATCCTTTTTTGTGCTGAGACGTTTTTCTTAGTAGATTGTGAGATCCTCATTTTCGTAATGTTTAACTTTATGTTAGTTGAGTCGTTACGTTTTTCTTGGCTTTTTTCTTGAGTTATGGAGTTGATATTCCTTTTTGTGGTTACCTTATTATTTACCCCTATTTTTCTAAGTAAAAACCTAACTTGTATCGTTCTATATCGCTTTGTATCACTCTCCATCTGGCAGTTCAATGCCTCCTATATTTAGTCCCTCTTCTTGATTATTGTGATCTTTTATCTATTGATTTCCATGATTCCCTGTTATGTGTATTATTTTGTTTATTTATTTATTTTTTAGAATTAATCTTAATTTGTTTGTTTTTGTGCTTTCCCTATTTGAGTTGATATCAGGATGTTCTGTTTTGTGACCTTGTATTGTGCTATTATTGGTCATCTGACCAAACAATCTCCTTTAGCATTTCTTGCAGCCTTGGTTTGGTTTTTGCAAATTCTCTAAACTTGTGTTTATCTGTAAATATCTTAATTTCTCCTTCATATTTCAGAGAGAGTTTTGCTGGATATATGATCCTTGGTTGGCAGTTTTTCTCGTTCAGTGCTCTGTATATGTCGTCCCATTCCCTTCTTGCCTGCATGGTTTCTGCTGAGTAGTCTGAACTTATTCTTATTGATTCTCCCTTGAAGGAAACCTTTCTTTTCTTCCTGGCTGCTTTTAAAATTTTCTGTTTGTCTTTGGTTTTGGCAAGTTTGATGATGATATGTCTTGGTGTTTTTCGTTTTGGATCAATCTTAAATGGGGTTCGATGAGCATCTTGGATAGATATCCTTTCATCTTTCATGATGTCAGGGATGTTTTCTGTCAGGAGTTCTTCAACTCTTTTTTCTGTGTTTTCTGTCCTCCCTCCCTGTTCTGGGACTCCAATCACTCGCAAGTTATCCTTCTTGATAGAGTCCCACGTGATTCTTAGGGTTTCTTTATTTTTTTAAATTCTTTTATCTGATTTTTTTCAGCTATGTTGGTGTTGATTCCCTGGTCCTCCAGATGTCCCAGTCTGCATTCTAATTGCTCGAGTCTGCTCCTCTTACTTCCTATTGCGTTGTCTAATTCTGTAATTTTATTGTTAATCTTTTGGATTTCTATATGCTGTCTCTCTATGGATTCTTGCAACTTATTAATTTTTCCACTATGTTCTTGAATAATCTTTTTGAGTTCTTCAACAGTTTTATCGGTGTGTTCCTTGGCTTTTTCTGCAGTTAGCCTAATTTCATTTGTGATGTCTTTAAGCATTCTGTAAATTAGTTTTTTATATTCCGTATCTGATAATTCCAGGATTGTATCCTCATTTGAGAAAGATTTTGATTCTTTTGTTTGGGGGGTTGTAGAAGCTGTCATGGTCTGGTTCTTTATGTGGTTTGATATGGACTGCCGTCTCCGAGCCATCACTGGGAAACTAGTTTTTCCAGAAAATCGGCTAAAAAAAAAATGCAGTCAGATCCCTATCAGAGTTCTCCCTCTGGCTCAGGCTATTCGGATGTTAAGGGAGCCGCCTGGGGAGGGTGGGGGAGGGATCAGAGAGCTAGGAGTGTAGCACCTCAGAATATAGCCAGAGTTGTTTGTCTTACTTGGAATGACTCTTATATCTGAGATTTCCGCGGGGCGTGTCGCCTATATGTACTGGCTGTGTGGAAATTGCCCCCCGGGGGGTCTGGCCTGCTGGCATCACAGTCAGATCCTCCGCCGTCAGCCCCACCCCCAAGGTTAAGGCTCCCCTACTGGGACGGTGCCCTCCCGGCTCCAAAATCAGTCGCTGCCTCCCGGGGACTCCCCGTCCCGCCAGCCGCGTCACCTGCCGCTCCCGCGAACCAGGTGGGCTCCCCCCCAGGGTCAGCTCAGGAGAGCGGAGCAGTGCCCCGCGCCTGATTCGCGACTGCGCTTCCTGGTTGGGACGCTGCTCTCCCCGGTCCAAGACCAGTCACTGCCTCCTGGGGACTTCTCCCACCGGCTGCGCCACCACGCCGCCCATGCCAACGGGCTGGGCTCCCTCCCGGGATGAGTTCAGGGGCTAGGGCTGGGTCCCTTGTCTGTGCCGTCTGCCCCCCTGGGCTCTGCCCCAAATCGGGCTCCGAAGGTCACCTGACTGGTACGCTGGCTCCTGGCTCTGAAAACAATCGCTGTCTCCCCGTATTTGTTTGTTCTCCGTCTCTAAATCTGTGTTTGTTGTTCAGAGTTCGTAGATTGTTATGTATGTGATTGATTCACTTGTTTTTCCGAGTCTTTGTTGCAAGAGGGATCAGCGGTAGCGTCCACCTAGTCCGCCATCTTGGCCCCGCCCCCCAATTTTTTTTTAAATATGTCATCCCATTGCCTTCTTGCCTGCATGGTTTCTGCCAAGTAGTCCGAGCTTATTCTTATTGGCTCTCCTTTGCAGGTGACTTTTCTTTTATCCCTCACTGCTCTTATAATTGTCTCTTTATCTTTAGTTGTGGCAAGCTTGATTATAATACGTCTTGGTGACTTTCTTTTTAGATCTACCTTATTTGGAATTTGATGAGCATCTTGGATAGATATCTTCTCATCTTTTATAATATCAGGGAAGTTTTCCGCCAACAAATCTTCAACAATATTCTCTGTATTTTCTGTTATCCCTCCCTGTTCTGGTACTCCAATCACTCGTAGGTTATTTCTCTTGATAGTGTCCCACATGATTCTTAAGGTTTCTTCATTTTTTAAAATTTTTATCTGATTTTTCTTGAAATATATTCGTGCCAAGTGATTTATCTTCGAGTTCAGAAATTCTAGCTTCTACTTGCTCAATTCTGCTCCTCTGACTTTCTATTGAGTTATCTAATTCTGTGATTTTATTGTTAATCTTCTGAATTTCTGATTGCTGTCTGTCTATGGATTTTTCCAGCTTATTAAACTTTTCTTTATGTTCCTGAATTATCTCTTCGATTTCTTCAGCTGCTTTATCTGTGTGTTCCTTGGCTTCTTCTGCGTATTGCCTCATTTCCTTCCTGATGTCTTGAAGGGTTTTGTATATTAAACTTTAGTATTCTGCATCTGGTAATTCCAGGAATGCACTTTCATCTAGAAGATCCCTGGTTTCTTTGTTTTGAGAGCCTGTTGAGGTGATCATGGTCTGTTTCTTTATGTGACTTGAGATTGACTGTTTTCTCCGAGTCATCTATGTTATTGTATTATTTTATGCTTGTTTACTGTGTCATAGCTGCTTGCTTTGTTTTGTTTTGTTATACCCCTATGGATTGCTTGAGTGAGCTAGCTTGATTATTTCGTCTTTGTAGCTCTTGTGTTCATAGCTGGCTAGAGCTGTTATCAGGTATATCAGTCTAGGAGTCCATTCAGTTTTCTTGTATGAATTCAGCTCAGGTTTCCAGGTAGGTGATATCATGTGTGTCGTACAGGCTCTGTCCTACAGTTTTAGAGGGGCAGGGGTGATTGGTGTATATACCAGTATCTGATTTTAGCAGGTGGTCACGCTCTGAACAAGGCAGGGAGCTGAGAACTGACCCCCAAGTGTCTCTGAGGAAAACATTTCTCTGTTCCTTAGAGCGTGCTTGTTGATGGGTTCTACAGAGGGACCATGGGAACCAAAAGTTTTTGGTTGTAAGGAATGGGAGATACCAGTTATCTTTGGACCCCTGTCGCCGGTGGCTGGGTGACCTGTGTAGCTACCAGTCCTTACATGCCTGATGTGGGTAGGTGAGGACCTTGTTTAATAGGCAAAGCAATGTCAAAAGTCAAACACGCACCTTTCCACCGCAAAGATGAAATGGTTGGAGTTTGCCAACAAGGGTCTATTCTCCTGTAATAGGCCCACACAAGTCCATTGAAAGGGAAAGGCGCTCAAGTTCCACAGGCAGTTTATGCCTGGACAGGAGCCACTTCTGTCCTGAGCTCCCCTGGTTAATGGAGCTAGCAAATTGTCTTTTCCCCCTAGTTGCAATTTTTTTTCCTTCCCCAAGGCCGGGAGGATGGTTCTAGGTGCTCACCAGGGTCTATCTCAGGCCCAGGGATTCAGCCACTGAAGCCGGCTTGGGGGTGCGGGGGCAGGATGCGGTAAAATATACACAAGTACTTAGCTTTTGCCGAAAGCGCCCTTCTCCTCAGGTTCTGGAGGTGTGAGTAGGCTGTGTGGCTGGCTGCTTCTCCCTAAGGAAACTGCATCCAAAGGGTAGTACCAGCCCGCCACCACCACCGCCGCTCTGGGAATGGTGCCTGAGAGCTCCCCGCGATTCAGGTCTGGTATCTCCTCTCCACTTCTGAATGGCCTCTTCCTCCCCCTGCCCCTCAGTTCGTTGTCTAAGCTTGCCTTTGATGCTCAGGGCTCCCAGCTTGTCACAAATATACTTGTTTCACTTGTTTTTTTGGGTCTTTGTTGTAAAGAGGGCTTGACTGAAGCGTCTGTCTATTCTGCCATCTTGGCTCCACTTGTTGGGAGTTTTTTGGTTACTTTTTCAATTTCTTGTTATGGGTCTATTTAGTTGTTCTACCTCTGTGTTAGTTTAGGTAGGTAGTGTGTTTCTAGAAATTCACCCATTTCTTATAGTTTTTTAAATTTGTTAGAGTACAATTTTTCATAGTAATCTGATATGATTCTTTTAATTTCAGTTGGGTCCATTGTATATTGCCTGACTCATTTCTTATTCAGATTATTTGCTTCCTCTCCTGTTTTTCTTTTGTCAGTTTGACCAACAGTTTATCAATTTTGTTAATTTTTTCAAAGAACCAGCTTTTGGTCTTGTTAACTCTTTCAATTGTTTTTCTGTTTTCTATTTCATTTATTTCTGCTCTAATTTTTTCTTTGCTTTCTTTTTGTGCCAGAGGGTTTCTTTTGCTGCTGTCTTTAATTTGTTCAAGTTGTAGGGATAATTCTTTGATTCTGGCCTTTCTTCTTTTTGGATGTGTGCATTTATTGATATAAATTGACTTCTGAGCACTGCTTTCACTGTGTCCCAAAGGTTCTGATAGGAAGTGTTTCCATTCTCATTGGATTCTATGTATTTCTTTATTTCGTCCTTAATGTGAATGGTGCCTGAGGGATCCCAGTGATTCGGGTCCAGTAACGCCTCTTTGCTTCTGAACCATCTCTCCCTCCCCTGCTGCTCTGTCCATTTTCTAACTTTCCCTTTGATTTTCAGGGCTTCTAGCTTGTCATAAATATAATCGTTTCACTTTTTTTCGGACTGGAAGCATCTGGCTATTCCATCATCTTGGCCCCACCTCTTCCAACTTATTGTTGATAAAAACTGTCAGCATAATAGAAATAGAAGATAAATTCCTCAACATAATATAGGAAACTTCTAAAAAAAAACAACAGCCAACATTATCCTCAAAAGAGAGAATCTGAAAGCATTCTTCCTGAGAACGGAAACCAGACAAAGGATGCCCTTATCACTGCTCTTATTCAACATTATTTTGGAAGTCCTAGAGGATAGCAACAAGGCAAGAAAAGCAAATAAAGGGCATCCACGTTGGTAAGTGCAATGGTTAAGGTTTTGTGTCAATTTGGGTGGGACATGATTCTCAGTGGTTTGGCAGTCATATGTTGTGATCACCTCTATGATGGGATCTGTAGCCAATCAGTTGAAAGGCAGTTTCCTTGGGCATGTGGTTGCATCAAATATAAGTGAACATTCTGGCAAAGCTCATGGGCTTTTTCTCACCTTGGATCCTGCAACTTGCTCCTTTTCATCTGATTTTCAGTTCCTGGAAGCTGATCTGTGGTCTTGCCTGCATATCTTGAGATTAATTGATCCTTGAAGCCTGTGAACAACAGCGCTGCTCCCTGATCTGCCATTCTTGGCTTCACCATTCCCTGTGGTTACGTGAATCAGAAGAAGCCTCTATCATGACACATGGACTTGGGATGTTCCAGCCTCTACAACCATATGAGCCATTTACTTGATATAAATCTTTCTATACACAGGTTTATACGCTTTACTTGTTTTGATTCTTTAGAGAACCCAGCCTAAGACGGTACTGAGAGTATTTCTAGAGAAACAAAATTATAAGGATGAATTTTCTAAATTGTTTCTCAAGTCTGGTTAGTCTTAAAGATGCTGATGACTCTGCTTCCAGTAGTAACGTTGGCACTACTAATCTATGGTGTGAGGTGTCAACAGAAATACACAAAATATCACCACCAATAGATCAGGTATTGGTGAAAGGCGAGGCTCTGGGTGATTGTGTATGGCATCTTTCTACAATTTTGTCATAATGAGAAATATAAGGAAGCTTGTTGGTTGGCCCTATTTTTGCTAGACAAACTGGTGAAAGAAAGAGATGTGCTTAGGGCTTCAGAGTCAAAGCTCAAGTGCCCCATACATGATCTCAATGTTTCTGCTTGTGCTTTGAAAGAAAGCCTTATTTCTTCTAGTAACAGAGCTGATATTGCTGAAAACCAAACCCAGAATATTACTGTAAAAGTGGGTGAATCATAACGCCAACTGAATTGTTAACCTCAAGAGGTGTCTGGAGTTAAAGTGAGGGCATTGATTGGGAAGAAATGGGATCCTGAAACTTGGGAAGAGGACGTACGTGCAGATAATCAGGAAGCCGGAGACACTAAGATCCTAAATTCCGTTGAATCACTCCTGACAACAGAACTAGCACTCTCACTCCCATATGAAGAGATTACTCCATCTATGTATGCTAAACCACCCTCCCCAGTAAAACCATTATTCCATCCACCTGCATCTAATGAGATTAACCCAGATGCTTCTAAAGAGTCCTTGTCTGAGTCGTTGCCTGGGGCATTGCTTGAGGCAGATGCTTTACAAGACAATGTTGAATGTTCTCAAAACACTTCCTCACTACTGATTTTTGCTTCTAAACCTATAACTAGACTTAAGTCCCAGCAAACCCCAAAAGGTGAAGTACAAAGTGTAACCCAGGAGGAGGTACGCTACACTCAAAAGAACTACTTGACTTTTCTAACACGTACAAACAGAAACCTGGGAATATGTGTGGGAATGGCTATTAAGGGTGTGGGATAATGGTGCAAGGAACATAAAGAAGGGTTAGTCTGAGTTTATTGATATGGGCCCACTAGGCACATAATGACATGTGCAAAGAGCTGGAGATGGAAAACCAAAAGGGAAGAACATGCTCGGTGTTTCTCAAGCTGAAAGAACTGAAGAAAAAATTCAAGCCTCGAGTTGGAAGAGCAAAGGATTCTATGGGGAAAATATTAAATGACACAGGAAGCATCAAAAGAAGGTGGAAGGAATACACTAAGTCATTATACCAAAAAAAAAAAAAAATTAGTCGATGTTCAACCATTTCAAGAGGTGGCATATGATCAGGAACTGATGCTACTGAAGGAAGAAGTCCAAGCTGCTCTGAAGACCTTGGTGAAAAACAAGGCTCCAGGAATTGATGGAATATCAATTGAGATGTTTCAACAAATAGATGCAGCGCTGGAGGTGCTCACTCGTCTATGCCAAGAAATATGGAAGACAGCTTCCTGGCCAACTGACTGGAAGAGATCCATATTTATGCCTATTCCCAAGAAAGGTGATCCAAACAAATGTGGAAATTATAGAACAATATCATTAATATCACACACAAGCAAAATTTTGCTGAAGATCATTCAAAAATGGCTGCAGCAGTATATCCACACAGAACTGCCAGAAATTCAGGCCGGTTTCAGAAGAGGACGTGGAACCAGGGATATCATTGCTGATGTCAGATGGATCCTGGCTGAAAGCAGAGAATACCAGAAGGATGTTTACCTGTGTTTTATTGACTATGCAAAGACATTCAACTGTGTGGATCATAACAAACTATGGATAACACTGAGAAGAATGGGAATTTCAGAACACTTAATTGTGGTCATGAGGAACCTTTACATAGATCAAGAGGCAGTTGTTCGGACAGAGGAAGGGGATACTGATTGGTCGAAAGTCAGGAAAGGTGTGCATCAGGGTTGTATTCTTTCACCATACCTATTCAATCTGTATGCTGAGCAAATAATACTAGAAGCTGGAGTATATGTACAACAGGGCATCAGGATTGGACGAAGACTCATTAACAGTCTGCATTATGCAGATGGCACAACCTTGCTTGCTGAAAGTGAAGAGGACTTGAAACACTTACTAATGAAGATCAAAGACCACAGCCTTCAGTATGGATTGCACTTCAACATAAATAAAACAAAAATCCTCACAACTGGACCAATGAGCGACATCTTGATAAACAGAGAAAAGATTGAAGTTGTCAAGGATTTCATTTTACTTGGCTCCACAATCAACAGCCATGGAAGCAGCAGTCAAGAAATCAAGACACATTGCATTGGGTAAATCTGCTGCAAAGGACCTCTTCAAAGCGTGGAAGAACAAAGATGCCACCCTGAAGACTAAGGTGTGCCTGACCCAAGCCGTGGTATTTTCACTCGCATCATATGCATGTGAAAGCTGGGGAATGAATATGGAAGACCGAAGAAGAATTGACGCCTTTGAATTGTGGTGTTGGCGAAGAATATTGAATATACCATGGACTGAGAAAAGAACAAACAAATCTGTCTTAGAAGTACGGCCAGAATGCTCCTTAGAGGCAAGGATGGCGAGACTGCGTTTTACATACTTTGGACATGTTGTCAGGAGGGATCAGTCCCTGCAGAAGGACATCATGCTTGGCAGAGTACAGGGTCAGCGGAAAAGAGGAAGACCCTCAACGAGGTGGATTGACACAGTGGCTGCAACAATGAGCTCAAGCATAACAACAATTGTAAGGATGGCTCAGGACCGGGCAGTGTTTTGTTCTGCTGTGCATAGGGTCGCTATGAGTCAGAACCGACTTGATGGCATCTAACAACAACAACTACAACAACAAGCACATATTCTTCAGTCAATGTTTCAGGTTGAGATGTTAGGAAAGGATCTAATAGTTTACTTGGTTGGGTTGCTGAAGAATGGATTATGTGGTGGCTTACACTAAATCAAGTTGAAGTACCAGACCTGCCTTGGTATACTGTAGAAGAATGTATCAAAGACTTAGGAAAATTGGCCTGCTAGAGTACATTCATCAGGTTAGATCCATAGACTCACACATGGAGTACCCAGAGGACACATCTTATACCACAACTGTGAGGAAAAAATTTGTGAAGGGTGTCCCAGCATCCTTGAAGACTGTTGTGATTGCTATTTTATGTAAGTCAGATTTGACGGTGGGAACTTCTCTAACTGAATTAAGACACTTTACTACAACAGGGCTGATTGGACTCCTTGGTAGTAGGGGCCAAGTGGCAGCACGCAATCGACAAAGACAAGGTGGGCGTGGTGACCGTAATGAACAGCAGAATCAAAGCAGTAATCAGAATAACCTGACTCGTATGGACTTATGGCATTGGCTACTTAGTCATGGTGTCCCTAGGAGGGAAATAGATAGAAAATCTACTAAATATTTACTTGATCCATATGAGCAGATGTTTTCTAGGTCAAGTGAACAGCAGTCTAATTCAAATCATCGGAATAGACAGTTATGCCCCCTCAATCAATTCCCAGACTTAAGTGAGTTTAAAGACCCACAGCCTCTTGAATGAAGGGGAGGCTGGGTCCCCTTGAAGAAGGACTCCAATACACTACCAAAAATTTATACTGTTAATCTTTCTCCCAGCCTCTCCATAGGGATCTAAAGCCTTTTACAAGAGTGACTGTTCATGGGGGAAAAGAAAACAATCAGACTTTTGGGGATTACTAGAAACTGGCTCTAAACTGATACTAATTCCAGGAGACCCAAAATGTCACTGTGGTTCACCAGTCAGAGCAGAGGCATATGAAGTTTGGGTTATTAATGCAGTCTTAGCTTATGTCCATCTCACAGTAGGTCCAGTGGGTCACCAAACCCATCCTGTAGTGATTTCCTTAGTTCCAGAATGCATAATTGGAATAGATATATTCAGCAAGTGGCAGAGCCCCCACACTGGATCCCTGACAAATGGAGTAAGTACTATTATGGTAGTAAAAGCCAAGTCGAAGTCCTTAGAGCTGCCCCTACCTAGGAAAATAGTAAACCAAAGGCAATACTACATTCCTGGAGGGATTGCAGAGATTACTGCCACCATCAAGGATTTGAAGGATGCTTGGGTAACAATTTCCACCACGTCCCCGTTCAACTCACCTATTTGGCCTGTGCAAAAAACAGCTGGATCTTGGAGAATGACAGTGGATTATCAAAAACTTAACCATGTGGTGACTCCAATTGCAGCTGCTGTTCCAGATGCAGTTTCATTGCTTGCGCAAATTAATACATCTCCTGGTACCTGGTATGCAGCTATTGGTCTGGCCAATGCCTTTTTCTCCATACCTGTTTCAACACCTCAACAACAAAAACAAACAAACAAACAAAGACAAATAATCCAATTAAAAATTGGCAAAGGATATGAATAGACACTTCACCAAAGAAGATATTTAGGCTGACAACAAAATATATGAAGAAAAGCTCACAATCATTAGCAATTAGAGAGGTGCAAATCAAAACTGCAATGAGATACCAATTCACCCCGACATTACTGGCACTAATCAAAAAAAGAAAATAACAAATGTCGACAAGGGGGCGGGGAGATTGGAACTTTTATACACTGCTAGTGGGAATATAAAAAGGTAAAACCACTATGGAAAACTGTATGGAGCTTCGTTAAAAAGCTAGAAATATAAATAGTGTATGATTCAGCAATCACACTCCTAGGTATATACCCTGAAGAAATAAAAGCTGTGACATGAATAGATATATGCTCACCCCTGCTCATTGCAGCATTATCCACAATTCCAAAAAGGTAGAAGCAATTTAAGTGCTTGTCAACAGATGAATGGATTAACAAACTGTGGTACATATACGCAATGGAGTATTACACAACGATAAGGAATAATGATGAATCTGGGAAACATCTCATAATATGGATGAATCTGGAGGGCATTATGCTAAGTGAAAAAGTAAATCACAAAAAGACAAATATTGTATAAGACCACTTCTATAAAGTAACAAAGAAAAGTTTACATACAGAAAAAAAAAACTCTTTGATGGTTACTAGGGCTGGGAGGAGAAGAGAGGGAAAACTACCAAAGAGATAGTAGACATGAATTAACATGATGAAGAGAAAAGCAATACACAATATGGGAGAAGTCAGCACAACTTGACCAAGGCAAGAGAGGACACTGAGAGAAATGCAGGAATAAAGGACAACTATTTTTATATGATAGGATCAACAAACAATAATCTACGAATGGGTACATAGAGAGATATGCCAAGAGGTGGGGGAGGAATGGGCAAGAGAACACACCAACTAACAGATACAAGTTTGGAGGTGGAAATTTCTAAATCCATGTATGTAGGCACTCCTTTTATATTAATATAGACAATAGAGCACACAAGTGGCACAGTCAGGGAAACCTCTTAGACATAACCAAACACCCGATGGGATGAAGTTCCCAGGCTCGAAGGCAAAGGACTCAGGGGACATCTATGTTAATTGGCACAACAGAGTTCTTAAAGACAATGTTCTACACCCTACTTTGGTGAGCAAAGGAGGGGGAAAAAAACTAAAGACTCAAGGGAGCAATTAGTCCTAGGACTAATGGACCACATGAACTACAGCCTACGCAACTTGAGACCAGAAGAACTAGATAGTGCCCAGCTACCACTACTGACCGCTCTAACTGGGATTACAACAGAGCGTCCTGGACAAAGTGAGAGAAAAATGTAGAACAAATAATCAAATGCACAAAAAAGACCAGACTCACTGGTCTGACAGAGATTGGAGGAACCCCTGTGACTATGGCTCCCAGACACTCTTCTAACTCAGACTTGAAGCCACTCCCAAAGTCCACCTTTCAGTCAAAGATTAGACAGTCCCATAAGACAAACAATAATACACATGAGGAACATACTTCTTAGATCAATCAAGTTTATGAGATCAATGGGCAACACCTGCCCAGGAACAAAGCATAGAAGGCAGGAGGAGACAGAAAAACTGGATGAATGGACACAGTGAACCCAGGGTGGAAAGGGTGGAAAGTTAAAGGGGAAGAATGCTTACACAATGTGGGATTGCAGCCAATGCCATGAAACAATTTGTGTATAATTTTTTTAATAAGAAAAAATAAATAAATAACAACTCAGAACACCATTAACAAGCAGATTACTATGCAGGTTTAATAGACAACTTTAAAGTTAGGCAGCACGTCATTACCAAGTAAATCAGTGCTCTGATTAATTAAGATTTTCAGGGTACTTATATATAATTTCATCAGGAATTTTAAAGAAAAAGATTTTTGATTGTGTCTTAGTCATCTAGTGCTGCCATAACAGAAATACCACAAGTGGATGGCTTTAACAAAGAGAAATGTATTTTCTTACAGTAAAGTAGGCTAAAAGTCTAAGTTCTGGGCTTCAGCTCCTGGGGAAGGCTTTCTCTCTCTGTCAGCTCTAGAAGAAGGTCCTTGTCCTCTATCTTCTCATGGTCGAGAAGCTTCTCAGTTGCAGGGACCCCGGGTCCAAAGGACACACTCTGCTCCAGGTGCTGCTTTCTTGGTGGTATGAGGTCCCCAACTCTCTGCTTGCTTCCCTTTCCTTTTATCTTTTGAGAGATAAAAGTAGTGCAGGCCACACCCCAGGGAAACTCCCTTTACATTGGATCAGGGAGGTGACCTGAGTAAGTGTGGTGTTACAATCCCACCCATATCCTCTCAACATAAAATTACAATCACATAATGGAGGACAACCACACAATACTAGGAATCATGGCCTAACCAAGTTGATACACACATTTTTGGGGGGGGACATAATTCAATCCATGACAGATTGGTTGATGATTATGTAAGAATACATAAATCTTATATGTTCAAACATTATAAAGAATAGAAAAATAGAAACCTTGCTAAGATAATCACAAGATCAGTGAGCTTTGATTGCAAGACCTCTGGAGTCTTGGAAACAAGACATGTTAATTAATCTTCAGGTGAGACAGTGAAAGAGACTGAGAATGAGTGGACAAAGAATGAGAAGGAAAATCAGGAGATATGACTCACTATGAATGTGAAAGTTTTAAACACACTTCATAATTCTATGGATCACTGGGTTCATATTCTTGGTTCTTACCTGTAGGGGAGTGGCTTTGCCATGATACCCTGGAGCCCTTGCATGTATCCATCTAGGCAAAGACTTGAACCATAGCTAATCTGAGTCCTGAAAGAACACTTTGAGACCTTCCCAGATTACCAGAGAATGAGAGGCCTGTGAGCTGCTGCTACAAGACCATCTCCCACTTACCTCCCTAAATCCCCTGGGAGGCTAACATGAGACAGTTTCTCATTGTTTCCTGGATTCTGATGAGATAGGAAGTTTTCTTCTCTGCACCCGTCAGAATTGAGCTGTGGAATATAAAACCGCTTAGCTACAGTATAGATTTGGCTCCTCAGCAACAAAGTATCCCACAACTTGTGTTGTAGTCATCTGACCCATTTTGTTTCTGTGTCCTCCTTTTTGGTGTATGGAACAAGGATCAGAGGGAGCTGGCACCTTTGGTTAATCTTCATTTCACTGTCTATTCAAGTAACAAACTGGCTTATTGCATCTCTACTGGTCAAATCGATCAGGACTTGGCCTTGGCCTTGGCATGTTTTGTATTTGTGAGCTTGACAAGTGGGGCCAGTAAAGTTACAACACCCTTTTAAAGAAAATGGGGGTGTGTGCAGTACAAGTTAAGGGATAAGATAGATTCCTGGGCACCTGGTAGCACATGTTCTCACCTACGTGGTGGGTGAGAGGGTTCTCCAGCTAAGGGATTGTGAGATTCAGGTTAGGAAGGAAAAGACTCCCCAAGAACTGGTTACACAGCCCTTACCTAAGTGGTGGGTGAGGGGTGGGATGAGAAGGGGTCCTACTTAAGTTCTACCTATATTTAGGGGCTGTGTGGACTAGGTTATGGGACAGGATTTCCAAGGACCCAATAGCATATGTTATCTGTTGATAAACATTTGGAGGTCAAGTTGGTAGAATTTAGATTGAAAACCAGCAGCCTGACTGATGCTTTCTTATTATTAAAAATTCTTTTTTTGAGGCGCACTGAATGGTCACTTGAAACCAAAGGTAAATACAAAGCTGGGCTTAGTGGTGCAAGTTGTTGTCTCTATGCCATCCCTTCCCTCATTCCCTGAGCTTCCAGTTACTGTGTAATTCCAGAAGTGCCTATGTTAAAACGCATTCTTCTGTGTTTCTATTAAAAAAAATAATAATAATAGAGTTTTTGCAAAATTGCCATGAAGAGAGAAAAAAAAGTAAATTGTAAGTGAGGCTCCAGCTGATTCTTTGTATGTTGTAAAAAATGTGTAATTGGTAAGAAATGTGTTACATGTTTGAACTTTGACTGTTCACATAAAGTGTTAGAAAATCCCTCTGATGTCCAAAGTTTTCACTGTATAATGGTGTCTTGTTGGTTGGCAAATTAAAGGTCTCATTCTCAGTGGCCTTGGCTGCCCACCAGCAGAGCAAATGATAAGCTCCAACAAAATTCAAGTCCTGCTTCCCAAGTAAAAATTCTTGAAACAATGTAGGTGTCTTCACAAGACTGAATCCCTCTGGTCATCAAAGAAAAACTGCTGTAGTCTGCAAAGTAAAAAACAGTATGTTCCTGATAGAAAAATTTTAAGTCCTGCAAAAATTGGTTGTTTGTTTTGTGGTAAAAGAGGCCACACTACAAGGTGGTTTGGCCCCACATGTTCCGGACAGATTGACTCCATTCAAAAATTTAACCCCCTTCTCCTGGAGTTTTATGGTCAAAATTCCCCTTTTTGGAAAAAAAAGATAGGTGAGACTCTGTAGTTCAGCTAGCTAAGTATGAAACAGGATCCTGGTGGGCGGTAGCAGACCTGGTGTTTGGTGACAAGGGGAACAAGTGGTCCTTGATCATCATCCCTGAGACCCTAATGAGTTGCATTGACAGAGTCAGAGATAGAATGGGGAGATCCCATAAAGTTAAAAGAAAGTATCCTGCTGTTGTTGCTCACACTTCTGCACCATTGGGAAAGCAAAACTGTTTCCCTCTGATCAGTGGCCATAACTACAAATAAAATATGCCCCGGTAATCAAGGGCAGATACTCAAAGATGTACTGAGGTCTTCTCTTATATGAGCAGAAAAGGAGGAAAAGTAGAGATAGGTTTGGGCAAAAGCCCAGTGAGACTATAGAGGCTTGGCTCCTATGGCTAGCAGATGAGGGAGCCATGCAAGTTTTGATGGATGAGAAGGAATGGAAATCATACCTAAAGACTAACTCAGGGCATGACCACCTTGGCTGATGATATGAGCATGGAGGAAGAACATGTAAAGGCTGATCAGGGTTTCTTGCAGTGGATCTTTACATCCATAATGAAGCAGTAGCCTACCTGATCAGTTTCCACCATCTGATAAACACCCATGGATGAGAGCAGGGGAAGCTGTAACTTCTCTCAGGGCCATTGTAACCTAGACCTATATTTACAAATGCATTGTATCCTTTCACCATGTTATTCAATCCATATGCTGAGCAAATAATGTGAGAAGCTGGACTATATGAAGAATATAGCCTCAGCATTGGAAGAAGATTCATTAACAGCCTGTATTATGTAGATGACACAACCTTGCTTGCTGAAAGTGAAGAGGACTTGAAGTACTTATTAATGAAAATCAAAGACCACAGCCTTCAGTATGGATTACACCTCAACACAAAGAAAACAAAAATTCACGCAACTAGGCCGATAAACAATGTAGTGACAAACGGAGAAAAGATTGATGTTGTCAAGGATTTTATTTTACATGGATCCATAATCAATGCCCATGGGAGCAGCAGTTGAGAAATCAAACAAGGAGGCAGGGCCAAGATGGCAGAGAAGTCAGGCGCTTCCTGTGGTCCCTTTTACAACAAAGACAAAAAAAAAAAAAGTGAATCAATTATATATGACAATCTAGGAGCCCCGAACATAAAGGCAAAGTTGAGGAATTGGACTGAGCAGCAGGGGGAGGAAAAGATTGTTCAGAAGCAGCGAGGAGTTGCCAGACCTGATTTGGCAGGAACTGGCACCCCACAGCCTGGGTCCAGTGGTGTGAGTGCAATGAGATAAGCAGTGGCGTTCTGGATGTGTTTTCCACATTGGGAGAGACCGAGCAGAGGGGAGTCCACTCACACCTCCAGAATCAGTGAAAAGTGGCTCTCTCAGCAAAAGATAAGTACATGCCCGTAATCTACCGTGTGGACCAAAAAACACCCCATTGGAGAAAAAACTCTCCCATTTTCCTGAACCCTCCCCACTCTGCACCAGGTCCCAAGTCCGCTTCAATGATAGCCACTTTCCCTGGGCTGGAAGTAGGACCTGGTGCGCACGCTGTGCCATTCTCCCAGGCTTGGTGAAGGAAAAAATAATCTTCTGGCTCCCCAAAGCCGGGAACTCAGGGCAGAAACAGCTCCTTTGCCTAGGCACAGGCATAAGGGATCCATGGACTTTGAATGAGTTTCACCCCTGCATAGACCTGTGTGGGCCAATTTCAACAGTGTAGGCATTCATTAGCACAGTACAATAGGGTATATACCAGAAGTCTAACTTCAACTGTTTCAGCTATATGCTAGAGAGGCAGGTTCATGACATTTAACAGCTCTCTGCGTATTAAGCAGGGTCATCACCTACCAACATCAGGGGCCTGAGGACTGGTGGCTCCACCTATGACACCTAGCCACCCGCAATAGGGGTCCAAGGATAAGTGGTGCCTCCCGGTCCTTACAGCCAACAGCATCGGGTGCTCATAGTCCAGTTGCAAAACCTACCTACACAGGCACTCCAGGGGACAGGGAGACACTTCCTCGCAGACACTCAAGGGTGGTTGCCAGCCTCCTTCCTTGCTCAGTGTGTGACCCCCTACTGCAGCCAGATACCTGTGCCTACACCAATCACTCCTGTTGGTCTAAGACTGAAAATGAGAGCCTGCACCACGCACTTGGTGACCAGATACCTGGACACCTGAGCTGAATCCATACAAGAAAAATAAATAGACTCCTGGGCTCATATACCTAGTAACAGCTCTAAAAACGTGCTGACAGGGTGTTAGAGCTTCAAAGGCACCAATAATCAAACTAACTCACTCAAGCAGCCTATTTGAGCATTTCAAAACAAAACAAAACAAGCTAGGACACAGTAAGCAAACAAAATAAATAGATACAATAATATGTTGATGGCTTGGAGACAACAGTCAATATCAAATCACATAAAGAGGAAGATCATGACGGTTTCAGCAAGTTCCCAAAACAAAGAATCAAGAAATCTTCCAGATGAAGATAACTTCCTGGAATTACCAGATGCAGAACAAAAACTAATAAAGAGAGCTCTTCAAAAGATCAGTAAGGAGCTCAGGCAAAATGCATAACTAGCCAAGCAACACACAGAGAAAGCAGTATTAGAACTTAAAAAGCTTAGAGAAGAGCATAATGACAAATTTAATAGGCTGCAAAAATTCACAGAGACAACAACCAGAAATGCAGAAGATAAACAATAAAATTTCAGAACTAGACTCCTCAATGAAAAGTCATAGGAGCACAATTGAGGAAATGGAAGTCAGAATTAGTGATATTGAAGATAAAGCACTCGACACCAACATATTTGAGGGAAAACCAGATAAAAGAATTTTGAAAAATGAAGAAACACCAAGAATTATGTGGGACTCTATCAAAAGGAATAACCTATAACTAATTGGAGTAAGAGAATGGGGGGGGGGAGATAACAGAAAATACAGAGAGAATTGCTGAAGATTTGTTGGCAGAAATCTTCCCTGATATCATGAAAGATGAGAAGATACCTATCCAAGATGCTCACACAAGGTAGATCCCAAAAGAAAGTCACCAAGACATATTATAATCAAACTTCACAAAAGCAGAGACAAAGAGATAATTTTAAGAGTAGCTAGGGATAAATGAAAAGCTACCTACAAAGGGGAGTCAATAAGACTAAGGCTGAACTACTCAGCAGAAGCCACACAGGCAAGAAGGCAATGGGATGACATATATAAAGCCTTGAAGGAAAAAAAGAAAATTACCCATCACGAATTATATATCCAGAAAAATCTCTCTCAAATATGAAGGCCAAATTAGGACATTTCCAGGTAAACAGAAGTTTAGGGGATTTGCAAAAACCAAACAAAAAATTACAAGGAATACTAAAGGAAGTCCTTGGGTTAGAAGATCATTAACATTGGATAACCCAAGACAAGAACACAGGACAGAGCAGCCAGATAACCCAGATAGGGAAATCACAAAAAAAGATCAAAGCTAAAATGCTCAGAACACGGAAACAGAGTTGTCATTATGTAAAAGATGACAACACTAAATCAATAAAGAGGGACTAAAAATGTAGCCATAAGTCTTTCATGCAGAGAGAAAGTCAAGGCGATAGAGAGAGATAAAAATTTGGTTAAAACTTAGAAAAATAGGTGTAAACATGGAGGTAACCACAAAGGAGACAAACAATCCTACACATCAAAATAAAACAAGAAAAACATAGTCAGCAAATACAAAAGCAACAATGAAAAAGAGGAAAAGAAAATATGTGAAGAAAAATGACTCAGCACAAAAAATTAATTTGAAAAAAGAACTGTCAACACACACAAAAAAACATCAAAACGACAGCACTAAACTCATACCTATCAATAATTATGCTGAATGTAAATGGACTAAATGCACCGATAAAGAGACAGACAGTGGCAGAATAGATAAAAAAAACACAATCCGTCTATATGCTGCCTATAAGAGGCACACCTTAGACTTAAAGACACAAACTAAAACTCAAAGGATGGAAAAATATATATATCAAGCAAACAACAATAAAAAAAAAGAGCAGGAGTGGCAATATTAATTTCTGACAAAATAGACTTTAAAGTAAAATCCATCCAGAAGGGTTAGGAAGGACAATATACAGTGATTAAAGGGTCAATACACCAGGAGGACATAACCATAATAAATATATATCCACCCAATGACAGAGCTCCAAAATACATAAAATGAACACTAATGGCATTGAAAAGAGAAATAGACAGCTCCACAATAATAGCAGAAGTCTTCAACACACCATTTTTGGTGAAGAACAGAACATTCAGAAAGAAGTTCAATAAAGACATGGAAGATCTAAATGCCATAATCAACCAACTTGACCTCATAGACACATACAGAACACACAGCCCGACAGCAGCCAAGTATACTTTCTTTTCCAATGCATGTGGAACATTCTCTAGAATAGACCACATTTGGGCCATAAAACAAGCCTTAATAGAATCCAAAACATCAGAATATTACAAAGCATCTTTTCCGACAATAAAGCCGTAAAAGTAGAAATAAATGAGAAAAAGCAAGGAAAAAAATCAAACACATGGAAACTGAACAACGCGTTGCTCAAAAACTTCTGGGTTATAGGAGAAATTAAGGACGGGATAAAGAAATTCATAGAATCTAATGAGAATGAAAACACACTTCCTACCAGAACCTTTGGGACACAGCAAAAGTAGAGCTCAGAGGTCAATTTATTGCAATAAATGCACACATACAAACAGAAGGGCCAAAATTAAAGAATTATCCCTACAACTCAAAGAGATTGAAAGAGAGCAGCAAAAGAAGCCCTAGGGCACCAGAAGAAAGCAAATAATAAAAATTAGAGCAGAATTAAATGAAATAGAGAACAAAAACACAATCGAAAGAGTCAACAAGACCAAAAGCTGGTTCTTTGAAAAGATCAACAAAATCGATAAACCACTGGCTGAACTGACAAAACAAAAACAGAAGAGGAAGCAAATAACCCGAATAAGTAATGAGATGGACAATATCACAACAGACACAACTAAAATTAAAAGAATCATAATAGAATACTATGAAAAATTGTGCTCTAACAAATTTGAAAACCTAGAGAAAATGGACAAATTTCTAGAAACACACTACCTACCTAAACAAACACAAACAGAGGTAGAACAACTAAATAAATCCATAACAAAAGAAGAGATTGAAAAGATAATTAAAAAACTCCCAACAAAAAAAATGTCCTGACCATGACGGTTTCACTGGAGAATACTACCAAACTTTCAGAAAAGAGTTAACACCACTATTACTAAAGGTATTTCAAAGCATTGAAAAGGACAGAATACTCCCAAACTCATTCTACGAAGCCACCATATTCCTGATACCAAAACCAGGTAAAGATACCACACGAAAAAAATATTACAAATATCCCTCATGAACTTAGATGCAAAAATCCTCAACAAAATTCTAGCTAATAGAATTGAACAACATATCAAAAAAAATAATTCACCATGACCAATTGGGATTCATACCAGGTATGCAGGGATGGTTTAACATCAGAAAAACAATGTAATCCGTCATATAAATAAAACAAAAGACAAGAACCACATGATCAATTGATGCAGAAAAGGCATTTGACAGTCCAACACCCATTCATGATAAAAACTCTCAGCAAATGGGAATAGAAGGGAAATACCTCAACATAATAAAGGGCACTTATACAAAGCTAAGAGCCAACATCATCCTGAATGGAGCCTGAAAGCATTCCCCGTGAGAACAGCAACCAGACAAGGATGCCCTTTATCGCCACTCTTATTCAGCATTGTGGTTGGAGGTCCTAGCCAGAGCAATTAGGTGAGAAAAAGAAATAAAGGGCATCCAAGTTGCTAAGGAAGAGGTAAAAATATCTCTATTTGCAGATGATATGATTTTATACACAGAAAACCCTAAAGAACCCACAAGAAAACTTCTGGAACTAATGGAAAAGTTCAGCAAAGTATCAGGATACAAGATAAACGTACAAAAATAAGTTGTACACCAACAAAGAGAATGTCAAAGAGGAAATCACCAAATCAATACCATTTACAATTGCCCCCAGGAAAATAAAATACTTAGGAATAAATCTAACCAGAGAAGTAAAAGACCTATACAAATAAAACTACGAGGCACTACTGCAAGAAACCAAAAGAGACCTACATAAGTAGAAAAATAGACCTTGCTCATGGATAGGAAGACTCAACATTGTGAAAATGTCTATTTTACCCAAAACGATCTACGGATACAAGGCAATCCCAATCCAAATTCCAATGGCATTTTTTAATGAGATGGAGAAACAAATCACCAACTCCATATGGAAAAGGAAGAAGCCCCAGATAAGTAAAGCATTACTGAAAAAGAGAACCAAAGTGGGAGGCCTCACACTACCTGATTTTAGAACCTATTATACTGCCACGGTAGTCAAAACACCCTGGTACTGGTACAACATAGACCAATGGAACGGAATTGAGAATCCAGAAAGAAATTCATCTATCTACAAGCAGCTGATATTGGACAAATGCCTGAAGTATGTTAAATGGGAAAAAGACAGTCTCTTTAACAAATGGTGCTGGCATAACTGGATATCCATCTGTAAAAAAAAAAATGAAACAAGACCTATACCTCACACTGTGCACAAAAACTATCTCAAAATGGATCAAAGACCTAAATGTAAAATATGAAACTAAAAGGATCATGCAAGAAAAAAAATAGGGACAACACTAGGAGCTCTAATACATGGCATAAACAGTGTACAAAACATTACTAACAATGCACAAACACCAGAAGAGAAGCTAGAAAACTGGGAGCTCATAAAAAATCGAACAATTATGCTCATCCAAAAACTTCACCAAAAGAGTAAAAAGACAACCTACAGACTGGGAAAAAGTTTTTCGGCTACAACAAATCTAATCAGCATCTAATCTCTAAAATCTACATGATACTGCAAAACCTCAACAACAAAAAGACAAATAACCCAATTAAAAATGGGCAAAGGATATAAACAGGCACTTCACTAAAGAAGACATTCAGGCAGCTAACAGATACATGAGGAAACGCTCATGATCATTAGCCATTGAAAAACCATTAGCCATTAGAGAAATACAAATCAAAACTACAATGATACGATCTCACCCCATCAAGGCTGGCATTAATCCAAACAACACAAAATAATCAATGTTGGAGAGGTTGTGGAGAGACTGGAGCACTTATACACTTCTGATGGGAATGGAAAATTGTACAACTACTTTGGAAATCGATTTGGTGCTTCCTTAAAAAGCTAGAACTACCATACTGTCCAGCAATCCCACTTGGAATATATCCTAGAGAAATAAGAGCCTTTACACGAATAGATAAATGCACACCCATGTTCATTGCAGCATTGTTTACAATAGCAAAAAGATGGAAGCAACCAAGGTGCCCATCAACTGATGAACGAATAAATTATGGTATAGTCACACAATGGAATACTAGGCAATGATAAAGAACAATGAGTCTGTGAAATAGCTCATAACATGGATAAATCTGGAACGCGTTATGCTGAGTTTAATTAGGCAGTCACAAAAGGACAAATATTGTATGAGACCACTATTATAAGAAATCAAGAAAAGGTTTAAATACAGAAGAAAACATTCTTTGATGCTTACAGGGGTGGGGAGGGAGGGAGAGGGGTGTTCACTAACTAGAGAGTAGATCAGCATTATTTTAGGTGAAGGGAAGGACAACACACCATACAGGGGAAGTCAGCACAACTGGACTAAACCAAAAGCTAAGAAGTTTCCTGATTACAACCAAACACTTTGAGGGACAGAGTAGCAGGGGCCGGGGTCTGGGGACCATGGTTTCAGGGGACATCTAGGTGAATTGGAGTAACAAAGTGTATTAAGAAAATGTTCTGCATCCCACTTTGATGAGCGGCTATGGGGTCTTAAGCACTAGCCAGTGGCCATCTAAGATGCATCAATTGGTCTCAACCTACCTGGAGCAAAGGAGACTGAAGAACACCAAAGACACAAGGAAAATATGAGCCCAAGAGACAGAAGGGGCCACATAGACCAGAGATTCCATCAGCCTCAGACTGGAAACTAGATGGTGCCCGGCTACCACTAATGACTTGCCCTGACAGGGAACATGACAGAGAATCCCTGATGGAGCAGGAGAAAAGTGGGATGCAGATCTCAAATTCTAGTAGAAGAGCAGACTTAATGGTCTGATGGAGACTGGCAGGACCCCAGAGGTCATGGTCCCTGGATTCTCTGTTAGCCCAAAACTAAAGCCATTCTTGAAGGCTAGGGCTCTGGAAGAAGGTCCTTGTCCTCAATCTTCCCCTGGTCGAGGATCTTCTCAGGCGCAGGGACCCTGGGTCCAAAGGACGCGGTCTGCTCCTGGTGCTGCTTTCTTGGTGATATGAAGTCCCCAACTCTCTGCTTGCTTCCATTTCATTTTATCTCTTGAGAGATAAAAGGTGGTGCAAGCCACATCTCAGGGAAAATCCTTTTATATTGGATCAGGGGTGTGGCCTGAGCAAGGGTGTTACATCCCACACAAATCCTCTTTAACCACAGGCAGATTATGATTTATAATACATAGGAAAATCAAAAAATGGAGAAAAACCACACATGGCCTAACCAAGTTGACACATATTTTGAGGGGACACAATTCAATCCATTACACTGGGGAACTACTCGATCTTAGGATTGAAATCCATTTACTGCTTGAGGGGCAGCTTCACATTCACAGCCCTTCACACTTAGGAAGGCATTCATCTTCCCTGGAAGGAGCCTGCAATGTTGTTCCCACTTTCTAGGATGCCTGCTCCTTCCTGACCCATAAAGTTAGAACAGACCCAGCATCTGTTAATTTCAGCACAGCTTCACTAAATTCTGACCTAGAAGATTTTATCTTTTACAGAATTCTAAAGGAGCCCTGGTGGCAGAGTGGGTAAAGTGATCTGCTAACCGAAAGGTCAGTGGTTCAAACCCACCAGCCACTCTGAGGGAAAAAGATGCGGCAGCCTGCTTCCATAGAGATTTACAGCCTTGGAAACCCTATGAGGTTGCTATTCATCAGAATCGACTCCACAGCAGTGGGCTTGTTTTGTTTTTGGTTTAAGCACAGTCCAGAACTGAAGTATCATCCGCAGGCTGTGAAATATAAAATGTTTCATTATAGTCAGGAATATTAACTGTTTCATTTTCTGTTTCACCCACCAGCATATATAACTTTAAACTTAATTAATGCATAACCAACAACTCTACAACCACTGTTCCCCTAAAAAACTGGTTAAAAATGGTGTTATGTGGATTTTTAGAAAATTCTATAAATTTGCTCTCTGGAGAATTCACCCTTCAGTTTTTTCACATTGATACGAACTGAAGTATAGTGCTGTCAAAAACCCAGCTTAATAGCATATGAGAATCCATTTTTCATCTTCCAATAGGTATAAATAGGGACTGAACTTTACCTATTTGAATAGGCCAAGTTAAAGGAAAAATACACCTAAAATAGACCTCTAGTAAGGGAACCACTAGCCACTCCAAAAATGCCACCTGTCTCTTTTTTGGACTTTTGACCTCTTGGTATCGGAGAACTAATAGTTTTAATCTAAGTTTTTCCTACTATTCTTTTTTCTCTCTGTCTTATATATTAGACTTAGTGACAAGAGCTCGAGTAACTATTTTTATGAACTTTTTTTATCAACTTTTATTGAGCTTCAAGTGAAAGTTTACAAATCAACTCAGACTGTCACATATAAGTTTATATACATCTTACCCCGTACTCCCACTTGCTCTCCCCCTAATGAGTCATCCCTTCCAGTCTCTCCTTTCGTGACAATTTTGCCAGCTTCCAACTCTCTCTATCCTCCCATACCCGCTCCAGACAGGAGATGCCAACACAGTCTCAAGTGTCCGCCTGATATAATTAGCTCACTCTTCATCAGCATCTCTCTCCTACCCACTGTCCAGTCCCTTTCATGTCTGCTGAGCTGTCTTCGGGGATGGTTCCTGTCCTGTGCCAACAGAAGGTTTGGGGACCATGACCGCCGGGATTCCTCTAGTCTCAGTCAGACCATTAGTCTGGTCTTTTTATGAGAATTTGGGGTCTGCATCCCACTGATCTGCTCCCTCAGGGGTTCTCTGTTGTGCTCCCTGTCACGGCAGTCATCGATTGTGGCCGGGCACCAACTAGTTCTTCTGGTCTCAGGATGATGTAGGTCTCTGGTTCATGTGGCCCTTTCTGTCTCTTGGGCTCTTAGTTATCGTGTGTCCTTGGTGTTCTTCATTCTCCTTTGCTCCAGGTGGGTGGAGAACAATTGATGCATCTTAGATGGCCGCTTGTTAGCATTTAAGACCCCAGACGCCACATTTCAAAGTGGGATGCAGAATGTTTTCATAATAGAATTATTTGGCCAATTGACTTAGAAGTCTCCTTAAACCATGGTCCCCAAACCCCTGCCATTGTTCCGCTAACCTTTGAAGCATTCAGTTTATCCCGGAAACTTCTTTGCTTTTGGTCCAGTCCAGTTGAGCTGACCTTCCGTGTATTGTCCTTCCCTTCACCTAAAGCAGTTCTTATCTACTAATTCATCAGTAAGTAACCCTCTCCCTCCCTCCCTCCCTCCCCGCCTTGTAACCACAAAAGTATGTGTTCTTCTCAGTTTTTACTATTTCTCAAGATCTTATAATAGTGGTCTTATACAATATTTGTCCTTTTGCCTCTGACTAATTTCGCTGAGCATAATGCCTTCCAGGTTCCTCCATGTTATGAAATGTTTCACAGATTCGTCACTGTTCTTTATCGATGTGTAGTATTCCATCGTGTGAATATACCACAATTTATTTACCCATTCATCCGTTGATGGACACCTTGGTTGCTTCCAGCTTTTTGCTATTGTAAACAGAGTTGCAATAAACATGGGTGTGCATATATCTGTTTGTGTGAAGGCTCTTGTTTCTCTAGGGTATATTCCGAGGAGTAGGATTTCTGGGTTGCATGGTAGTTCTATTTCTAACTGTTTAAGGTAACGCCAGAGAGATTTCCAAAGTGGTTGTACCATTTTACATTCCCACCAGCAGTGTATAAGAGTTCCAATCTCTCCGCAGCCTCTCCAACATTTATTATTTTGTGTTTTTTGGATTAATGCCAGCCTTCTTGGAGTGAGATGAAATCTCATCGTAGTTTTAATTTGCATTTCTCTAATGGCTAATGATCGAGAGCATTTTCTCATGTATCTGTTAGCTGCCTGAATATCTTCTTTAGTGAAGTGTGTGTTCATATCCTTTGCCCACTTTTTGATTGGGTTGTTTGTCTTTTTGTGGTTGAGTTTTGACAGAATCATATAGATTTTAGAGATCAGGCGCTGGTCGGAGATGTCATAGCTGAAAATTCTTTTCCAGTCTGTAGGTGGTCTTTTTACTCTTTTGGTGAAGTCTTTAGATGAGCATAGGTGTTTGATTTTTAGGAGCTCCCAGTTATCGGGTTTCTCTTCGTCATTTTTGGTAATGTTTTGTATTCTGTTTATGCCTTGTATTAGGGCTCCTAGGGTTGTCCCTATTTTTTCTTCCATGACCTTTATCGTTTTAGTCTTTATGTTTAGGTCTTTGATCCACTTGGAGTTAGTTTTTGTGCATGGTGTGAGGTATGGGTCCTATTTCATTTTTTTGCAAATGGATATCCAGTTATGCCAGCACCATTTGTTAAAAAGATTATCTTTTCCCCAATTAACTGACACTGGGCCTTTGTCAAATATCAGCTGCTCATACGTGGATGGATTTATATCTGGGTTCTCAATTCTCTTCCACTGGTCTATGTGCCTGTTGTTGTACCAATACCAGGCTGTTTTGGCTACTGTGGCTGTATAATAGGTTCTAAAATCAGGTAGAGTGAGGCCTCCCACTTCTTCTTTTTCAGTAATGTTTTGCTTATCCGAGGCTTCTTTCCCTTCCATATGAAATTGGTGATTTGTTTCTCCATTACATTAAAAAATGTCATTGGAATTTGGATCGGAAGTGCATTGTATGTATAGGTGGCTTTTGGTAGAATAGACATTTTTACTATGTTAAGTCTTCCTATCCATGAGCAAGGTATGTTTTTCCACTTGAGTATGTCCTTTTGAATTTCTTGTAGTAGAGCTTTGTAGTTTTCTTTGTATAGGTCTTTTACATCTTTGGTAAGATTTATTCCTAAGTATTTTATCTTCTTGGGGGCTACTGTGAATGGTACTGATTTGGTGATTTCCTCTTCTATGCTCTTTTTGTTGATGTAAAGGAATCCAAGTGATTTTTGTCTGTTTATCTTATAACCTGAGACTCTGCCAAGCTCTTCTATTAGTTTCAGTAGTTTTCTGGAGGATTCCTTAGGGTTTTCTGTGCATAAGATCATCTCATCTGCAAATAGAGATAATTTTACTTCTTCCTTGCCAATCCGGATGCCCTTTATTTCTTTGTCTAGCCTAATTGCTCTGGCTACGACTTCTAGCACAATGTCGAATAAGAGTGGTGATAAAGGGCATCCTTGTCTGGTTCCCGTTCTCAAGGGAAATGCTTTCAGGTTCTCTCCATTTAGAGTGATGTTGGCTTTTGGCTTTGCATAGATGCCCTTTATTATGTTGAGGAATTTTCCTTCAATTCCTATTTTGGTGAGAGTTTTTATCATAAATGGGTGTTGGACTTTGTCAAATGCCTTTTCTGCATCAATTGATAAGATCACGTGGTTTTTGTCTTTTGTTTTACTTACATGGTGGATTACATAAATGGTTTTTCTAATATTAAACCAGCCTTGCATACCTGGTATAAATCCCACTTGGTCGGGGTGAATTATTTTTTTGATGTGTTGTTGAATTCTATTGGCTAGAATTTTGTTGAGGATTTTTGCATCTATGTTCATGAGGGATATAGGTCTGTAATTTTCTTTTTTTGTAATGTCTTTACCTGGTTTTGGTATCAGGGAGATGGTGGCTTCATAAAATGAGTTGGGTAGTATTCCGTCATTTTCTATGCTTTGAAATACCTTTAGTAGTAGTGGTATTAACTCTTCTCTGAAAGTTTGGTAGAACTCTGCAGTGAAGCCATCCTGGCCAGGGTTTTTTTTTGTTGGGAGTTTTTTGATTACCGTTTCAATCTCTTTTTTTGTTATGGGTCTATTTAGTTGTTCTACTTCTGAATGCGTTAGTTTAGGTAGGTAGTGTTTTTCCAGGAATTCATCCATTTCTTCTAGGTTTTCAAATTTGTTAGAGTACAATTTTTCGTAATAATCTGATATGATTCTTTTAATTTCATTTGGTTCTGTGGTGATGTGGTCCTTCTCGTTTCTTATTCGGGTTATTTGTTTCCTTTCCTGTATTTCTTTAGTCAGTCTAGCCAATGGTTTATCAATTTTGTTAATTTTTTCAAAGAACCAGCTTTTGGCTTTGTTAATTCTTTCAATTGTTTTTCTGTTCTCTAATTCATTTAGTTCAGCTCTCATCTTTATTATTTGTTTTCTTCTGGTGCTTGATGAATTCTTTTGTTGCTCACTTTCTATTTGTTCAAGTTGTAGGGACAGTTCTCTGATTTTGGCTCTTTCTTCTTTTTGTATGTGTGCATTTATCGGTATAAATTGACCTCTGAGCACTGCTTTTGCTGTGTCTCAGAGGTTTTCATAGGAAGTATTTTCATTTTCGTTGCATTCTATGAATTTCCTTATTCCCTCCTTGATGTCTTCTCTATCCCAGTCTTTTTTCAGGAGGGTATTGTTCAGTTTTCAAGTATTTGATTTCTTTTCCCTAGTTTTTCTGTTCTTGATTTCTAGTTTCATTGCCTTGTGGTCTGAGAAGATGCTTTGTAATATTTCGATGTTTTGGATTCTGCAAAGGTTTGTTTTATGACCTAATATGTGGTCTATTCTAGAGAATGTTCCATGTGCGCTAGAAAAAAAAGTATACTTTGCAGCAGTTGGGTGGAGAGTTCTGTATAAGTCAGTGAGGTCAAGTTGGTTGATTGTTGTAAGTAGGTCTTCCGTGTTTCTATTGAGCTTCTTACTGGATGTCCTGTCCTTCTCCCAAAGTGGTGTGTTGAAGTCTCCTACTATAATTGTGGAGGTGTCTATCCCACTTTTCAGATGTGTTAAAATTTGATTTATGTATCTTGCAGCCCTGTCACTGGGTGCATAAATATTTAATATGGTTATGTCTTCCTGGTCAATTGTCCCTTTTATCATTATGTAGTGTCCTTCTTTATAATTTGTGGTGGATTTAAGTCTAAAGTCTATTTTGTCAGAAATTAATATTGCTACTCCTCTTCTTTTTTGCTTATTGTTTGCTTGATATATTTTTTTCCATCCTTTGAGTTTTAGTTTGTTTGTGTCTCTAAGTCTAAGGTGTGTCTCTTGCAGGCAGCATATAGACAGATCGTGTTTCTTTATCCAGTCCGCGACTCTCTGTCTCTTTATTGGTGCATTTAGTCCATTTACATTCAGCGTAATTATAGATAAATGTTTAGTGTTGTCATTTTGATGCCTTTTTGTGTGTGTTGTTGACAATTTCATTTTTCCACTTACTTTTTTGTGCTGAGACTTTTTCTTAGTAAATTGTGAGATCTTCATTTTCGTAGTGTTTGACTTTATGTTTGTTGAGTCGTTACGTTTTTCTTGGCTTTCATATTGAGTTCTGGAGTTGTTATACCTCTTTGTGGTTACCTTAATATTTACGCCTATTTTTCTAAGTAAAAACCTAACTTGTATTGTTCTATATCGCCTTGTATCACTCTCCGTATGGCAGTTTTATGCCACCTGTATTTAGTCCCTCTTTTTGATTATTGTGATCTTTTACATATTGACTTCAGTGATTCCCTGTTATGAGCATTTTTTTAATTAATCTTAATTTGTTTTTGTGATTTCCCTATTTGAGTTGATATCAGGATGTTCTGTTTTGTGACCTTGTGTTGTGCTGGTATCTGATATTATTGGTTTTCTGACAAAACAATATCCTTTAGTGTTTCTTGTAGCTTTGGTTTGGTTTTTGCAAATTCTCTAAGCCTGTGTTTATCTGTAAATATCTTAATTTTGCCTTCATATTTCAGAGAGAGTTTTGCTGGATATATGATCCTTGGCTGGCAGTTTTTCTCCTTCAGTGCTCTGTATGTGTCATCCCATTGCCTTCTTGCCTGCATGGTTTCTGCTGAGTAGTCTGAACTTATTCTTATTGATTCTCCCTTGAAGGAGACCTTTCTTTTCTCCCTGGCTGCTTTTAAAATTATCTCTTTATCTTTGGTTTTGGCAAGTTTGATGATAATATGTCTTGGTATTTTTCTTTTTGGATCAATCTTAAATGGGTTTCGATGAGCATCTTGAATGGATATCCTTTCGTCTTTCATGATGTCAGGGAAGTTTTCTGTCAGCAGGTCTTCAACTATTTTCTCTGTGTTTTCTGTCGTCCATCCCTGTTCTGGGACTCCAGTCACACGCAAGTTATCCTTCTCGATAGAGTCCCACATGATTCTTAGGGTTTCTTCATTTTTTTAAATTCTTTTATCTGATTTTTTTTCAGCTATGTTGGTGTTAATTCCCTGGTCCTCCAGATTTCCCAGTCTGCATTCTAATTGCTGGAGTCTGCTCCTCTGACTTCCTATTGCGTTGTCTACTTCTGTAATTTTATTGTTAATCTTTTGGATTTCTACATGCTGTCTCTCCATGGATTCTTGCAACTTATTAATTTTTCCACTATGTTCTTGAATAATCTTTTTGAGTTCTTCAACAGTTTTATCGGTGTGTTCCTTGGCTTTTTCTGCAGTTTGCCTTATTTCGTTTCTGATGTCTTGAAGCATTCTGTAAATTAGTTTTTTATATTCTGTATCTGATAATTCCAGGATTGTATCTTCATTTGGGAAAGATTTTGATTCTTTTGTTTGGGGGGTTGTTGAAGCTGTCATGGTCTGCTTCTTTATGTGGTTTGATATCGACTGCTGTCTCCGAGCCATCACTAAGATATAATAGTGGTTTATTCTGTAATTGCTCACTGAGTCTTATCTTGTTTTGTTTTCTTTCAATATACGTGCATGGGCTACTAGATTGTGCTGTCTTGTTTGTTGTAGCTCTTGACTTACTTATGACCTATTACCAGCTGGTTTAGGCTGTTGCCAGATATATATGCCTGAGTCTATTCACTATTCTTGAGTAGAATCTGATTTTGGGTCATCAAGTGTGTGCTGCACCCTAACACCTATCCACCTCGAGAAGTAGTGGCGATAGTTGTGTGCACCAGATTCTATTAGCAGCTGGGGTTCACCCTCCATGGGGGGCAGGATGCTGACAGGCTTCCCCCAAGTGTCAGTGAGGTAGGTGTGTCTCTATTCCTATAGCACCTTGGTGGGAGAGCACTGCAGCTGTACCTTAGGCCCCCAATGCAAGTACCTCTACTGATTGGTAGATGTCACCCTCCTTAGATCCCTAAGGCAAAAGGCTAGGTGGTCTGGCGGGAGCTTCAGCCCTCAGTTCCGTGTTGTGGGTCAGTTAGGGCTCTGTTGAATAAGCAGAGATATCAGACCTGGGAAACTTGTTTTTCCAAAAAATCCGCTAAAAAAAATGCAGTCAGATCCCTATCAGAACTGCCTTTAGATTATAACCGCCACCTTGTTCCCTGTAAGGATGAATGTCTGAGATTTAGATCATATATGCTTGGCTGTAGCTGGTTCTGTATTTTTAGTCCAATTAGGGATGGATTTTTGGTCCCTGGGTTTTTTGTGGTTCCTTCTCTCAGGCCGGAAGAATGGGTTAGGAAAAGACCAAAAAAAAAAAAAAGTGGGGGGGAAGCAAAGCCGCCGCGGAGCCGGAGCCTTTCTCCCTCTGGCTCAGAAAATTCCAATGTTAATGAAGCCGCCTGGGAAGGGTGGGGGAGGATTCAGAGAAATAGGAGAGTAGCACCTCGGAATATAGCCAAAGTTGTTTATCTTGCTTGGAATGACTATTTTATCTGAGATTCCTGAGGGGCGTGTCACCTATATGTGCTGGCTGTGTGGAGATTGCCCCCGAGGGTCTGGCCCGCTGAAGCCGCGGTCAGATTCTCCACTGCCAGTTCAAAGCCCAGCGTCAAGGTTCCCCTGCTGGGACGCTGCACTCCCGGCTCCAAAATCAGTCTCTGCCTCCCGGGGACTTCTCCTCCCACCAGCCGCGTCACCACGCTGCCCCCGCGGACCGGCTGGGCCCCCTCCCGGGGTTAGTTCAGGGGAGTCAGGCTGCGCCCCGTGCTTGCGCCATTATGGCGCCCAGTCAAAAGCCCGGTGCCAAGGTTCCCCAGCTGGGACGCTGCACTCCCGGCTCCAAAACCAGTCACTGCCTCCCGGGGACTTCTCCCACCAGCCGCGTCGCCACGCCGCCCACGCGGACTGGCTGGGCCTCCTCCCGGGGTCAGTTCAGGGGGGTAGGGCTGCTCCCCTTGTTTGCACTGTCACAAGAATTTGAGTTCAGCTCCCCTGGGCCCAGACCTAAGCCCAGCGCCAAGGTTACCTGACTGGGACGCTGGCTCCAGGCTCCGAAAACAGTCACTGCTTCCCCGTATTTGTTCGTTCTCCGTCTCTAAATCTGTGTTTGTTGTTCAGGGTTCGTAGATTGTTATGTATGTGATCAATTCACTTGTTTTTCCAAGTCTTTGTTGCAAGAGGGATCCGAGGTAGCGTCTACCTAGTCCGCCATCTTGGCCCCACCTCTTTTATGAACTTTTTTATTCTGGAAAATGTCAAACATACAAAAGTAGAGATCATATATAATGAAACATCATTTAACAATCACCCAGCTTCAAGAACTATCAGCTCAAGGCCAACCTTGTTTCATCTGTATCTCCAACCCACTTACATTCACAGACATATTAATTTTGAAGCAAATCCCAGATATATCATTTCAACCATATTTTAGAATGCATCTCTTCTAAAAGATAAGAACTTTTGTTTCCAACATAACCACAATACCATTATCCCAACTAATATGAAATATATAGTCAATGTTCATAAATGTAATTTTTTACAGTTCAGTCAAGTCAGGATGCAAATAAGACCCATATATTAAAATTGGTCTCTTTTAATCTATAGATTCATACTCCATTTCTTTCTTTTATCCTTGCAATTTATTTATTGAAGAAACTGGGTCATTTGTCCTGTAGTTTCCTACAGTGGGGCTTCTACTGATTTCATCTCCATGGTGTAAAATGTTCATCTGTCACCTGCACTTTCTATAGATTAGGAATTAAGTCTAGAGGCATGATCAGATTCAGCTTCAAAATTCTGACAAATATATTTTCACAGGTGGTGTAGTGTACTGCCATCAGGAAACACATAATTATCTGGGATGAAAAAGCAATATGAGTGAGAATCTTTGTTCTCTAATATCTCACAGTTGCCTTGAAATGGTTGTGTAACACGTGATACACAAAAGTCATATATGTTAGACAGACTTACTATACTTACACCAGACTAGAAGGAGAATGTTTTACCACTCAGTGTCATTATAAAATTTAATTATTTTCTTTTTTTAAAAAAAACCTTCAGTCATGTCTACCAGGTTTCAAGCAAAGTATTGTATGCTAGATATATTCAAAGACTAAGAAAACGTAGTCTGGTGGGGAATACAGACACACGATCATAAAAGCATGAAAAGGTTGCAGGTGCCAAATTAGAAGCTTGTACAGATACAACAGTAATGCAACAACAAGGAGAATAGCGATTATAATAGACAGGGAAGAATTGTCCAACAGGATAGGATGAGCTGTGTCCTTGGAAGTGTGAAAGAGCTTACCTGTGCTTCACAATTCCATTCATCATTGGGTTCACATGCTTGATTCTTTCAAAGACAATTTGAATAACACCTATGCCATTCACCTAAAAAAAAAACCTTATTAATAGGGCTTTATTGCCTTATCAGTTTTCTAGTCAACAAATATTTATTGAGGGCCTACTCTGTTCATCAGCCACTTTGTATTGGGAAAGGCTTCAGTGAATTATCCAATGCAGTTCTGCTGTGAGGCAAAATGCAAGCCTGAGAGAGTAATGTATTATACCAGGTACATCATGGAGCTAAGAAATCAGGAATACAATGGCAGCAGACATTTCTAATCTGCAGATTAGAAATTCCATCCACTCTTCTAGGCTTTGAGGATGTAGGGAAAATCCAGGCTGGGTCTTAGTCCATAAAGAGTTCATAGTTTAGAAGTAGAGCCAAGATGGCAGAAAAGACAGACGCTTCCAGCGAGCCCTCTTTAAACAAAGACAGGAAAAAACAAGTGAAACGAATGTATTTATAACACGCTGGTAGACCTGAGCTTCAAAGGCAAGCTTAGAAAATGAGCTGAGGGGAAGGGGGAGGAAGAGACTGTTCAGCAGCGGAGAGGAGTTACCGGAACTGAATTGCAGGGAGCGCTCAGGCACCATTCCCAGAGCAGCGGCGGCAGGCTGGTACTAGCCTTCGGACTCAGTTTACTCAGGGAGAAGCAGCAAGCCACAGCCTACTCACACCTCCCGAACCTGAGAAGAACGGCGCTCCTGGCAAAAGCTAAGTACTTGCGTATATTTTACCGCATCCACCCATCCCCAAGCCGGATTCAGTGGCTAAATTCCCTGAGCTTGAGACAGGCACTGTTGAGCACCTAGAGTCATCCTCCCAGCATTGGGGAAGGAAAAAATTTGCAACTGGGGGAAAAGATAATTTGCTAGCTCCACTAACTGGGGGAGATCAGGACAGAAGCAGCACCTGTCCAAGCATAAACTGTCCGTGGACTTTGACCACCTTTCCTTTCTGCATGGACCTGTATGGGCCTATTTTGGAAGAATAGGCCCTTGTTGGCAGACTCCAACCGTTTCAGCTGTGCGATGGAGAGATGAGTGTATGATGTTTGATGTTGCTTCACCTATTAAACAAGGTCCCCACCTACCCACATCAGGGACCTAAGGACTGGTAGCTCCACTCAGGTCACCCAGTCACCCTTGACAGGGGTCCAAGGGTAACTGGCACCTCCCAGTCCTAAAAACCAAAAAATACTGGGTGCTGATGGTCCATCTGCAGGACCCACCCACCTGCACAGTCTAGGTAACAAGGACAGGCTTTCCTCAGAAACACTCGGGGGTCAGTTCTCAGCCCCCTGCCTTGTTCAGAGCATGATGCCCTGCTGCAATCAGATACCAATACCTACACCAATCACCCCTGCCCCTCTAAGACAGTACGACAGAGTCTGTACCACACACTTGATGATCAGCTACCTGGATACCTGAGCTGAATTCATACAAGAAAACTGAATGGGCTTCTAGACTGATGTACCTGAAAACAGCTCTAGCCATCTGCTGACAGGATGTCAGAGATCCAAAGGCGAAAATAATCAAGCTAGCTCACTCAAGCAACCCATTTGGGTATATCAAAACAAAACAAAGGAAGAAGCTACAACACAGTAAACAAGCATAAAACAATACAATAACTTATAGGTGACTTGGAGACAATAGTCAATATCAAGTCACATAAAGAAACAGGCCACGATCACCTCAAAAAGCTCTCAAAACAAAAAATACAGGGATCTTCTAGATGAAAGTGCATTCCTGGAATTACCAGAGCCGGAATACAAAAGTTTAATATACAAAACCCTTCAAGGCATCAGGAAGGAAATGAGGCAATATGCAGAACAAGCCAAGGAACACACAGAAAAAGCAATTGAAGAAATTAGAAAGATTATTCAGGAACATGATGAAAAGTTTAATAAGCTGGAAAAATCCATAGACAGACAGCAATTAGAAATTCAGAAGATTAACAATAAAATTACAAAAGTAGACAAATCGATAGAAAGTCAGAGGAACCAAATTGAGCAAGTAGAAGCCAGAATTTCTGAACTCAAAGATAAATCACTTGGCACTAATATATTTGAAGAAAAATCAGATAAAAGAATTTTAAAAATATGAAGAAACTTTAAGAATCATGTGGGACTCTTTCAAGAGAAATAACCTACAAGTGATTGGAGTACCAGAACAGGGAGGGATAACAGGAAATACAGAGAGAATTGTTGAAGATTTGTTGGCAGAAAACTTCCCTGATATTGTGAAAGATGAGAAGATATCTATCCAAGATGCTCACCGAACTCCACATAAGGTAGATGTTAAAAGAAAGTCACCAAGACATATTATAATCAAACTTGCCAAAACCAAAGATGAAGAGAGAATTTTAAGAGCAGCTAGGGATAAATGAAAAGTCATCTACAAGGAGAGCCAATAAGAATAAGCTCGGAGTACTCAGCAAAATCCATGCAGGCAAGAAGGCAATGGGATGACATATTTAAAAAATTGAAGGAAAAAATTGCCTGCCAAGAATCATATATCCAGCAAAACTGTCTCTTAAATATGAAGGTGAAATTAAGACATTTCCAGATAAACACAAGTTGAAGGAATTCGTAAAAACCAAACCAAAACTACAAGAAATACTAAAGGGAGGTCTTTGGTTAGAAAATCAATAATATCAGGTATCAACCCAAGACTAGAACACTGGGCAGAGCAATCAGAAGTCAACCCAGACAGGGAAAAAAAAAATACAGGAAGATTATATATATATATATATATATATATATATATATATATATATATAAGCCCAAAAAGGGTAACAGTGATGTTATTACATAAAAGAAGACAACATTAAAACGATAAAGAGGGACTAAGATTTTTTTTTTTTTAAGAAATGAAATCATAGATTTTCTGTATGGGGTGGAAGATATGGCAATACAAAGCAATAAAAGTTAGGTTTAAATTTAAAAGAAAAATAGGGGTAAATAACAAGGTAAGCACAAAAGAGACAAACTATCCTACTCATCAATTTAAAATACAAGAAAAAAAATAGAGACTCAGCAGAAACAAAATCAACAAAAACGAATATGAGGGAAGGACAATATATAAAGATAATCTACTCAGCACATAAAATTCAGTGGGAAAAAACTGTCTACAACACACAAAAAAAGACATCAAAATGATAGCACTAAATTCATACCTATCCATAATTACCCTGAATGTAAATGGACTAAATGCACAAATAAAGAGACAGAGAGTGGCAGAATGGATTAAAAAACAAGATCCATCTATATGCTGCCTACAAGAGACACACCTTAGACTTAGAGACACAAACAAACTAGAACTCAAACCATGGAAAAAATTCTATCAAACAAACAACAATCAAAAAAGAGCAGGAGTGGCATATTAATTTCTGACAAAATAGGCTTTAAAGTTAAATCCATCAGAAAGGATAAGGAAGGATACCATATAATGATTAAAGGGACAATACACCAAGAAGATATAATCCTATTAAATATATGTGCACCCAATGACAGGGCTGCATGATACATAAAACAAACTCTATCAGCATTGAAAAGTGAGATAGACAGCTGCACAATAATAGTAGGAGACTTCAACATACCACTTTCAGTGAAGGACAGGACATCCAGAAAGAAGCTCAATAAAGACAAGGAAGATCTAAATGCCACAATCAACCAACTTGACCTTATAGACATATACACAACACTCCACCCAACAGCAGCCAAGTATACTTTCTTTTCTAGTGCCCATGGAACATTCTCTAGAATAGACCACATATTAGGTCATAAAGCAAGCCTTAGGAGAATCCAAAACATCGAAATATTACAAAGCATCTTCTCTGACCATAAGGTCATAAAAGTGGAAAACAATAACAGAAAAAGCAGGGAAAAGAAATCAAACACTTGGAAACTGAACAATACCCTACTCAAGAAAGACTGGATTATAGAAGATATTAAGGATAGAATAAAGAAATTCATTGAATCCAATGACAATGAAAACACTTTGTATTAAAACCTTTGGGACACAGCAAAAGTGGTGCTCAGAGGTCAACTTATATCAATAAATGCACACAGAGAAAAAGAAGAAAGGGCCAAAATCAAAGAATTATCCCCACAACTTGAACAGATAGAGAACAATAAAAGAAACCCACAGGCACTAGAAGAAAACAAATCATAAAAATTAGAGCTGAACTAAATGAAATAAAAAAAAATAGAAAACAGAAAAACAATTGAAAGAATTAACAAGACCAAAAGCTGGTTCTTTGAAAAAATCAACAAAATTGATAAACCACTGGCCAAACTAACAAAAAAAAAAAACAGGAGAGGAAGCAAATAACCCGAATAAGTAATGAGATGGGCAATATCAAAACAGACACAACTGAAATTGAAAGAATCATATCAGATTACTATGAAAAATTGTACTCTAACAAATTTGAAAACCTAGAAGAAATGGATGAATTTCTAGAAACACACTACCTACCTAAACTAACACAAACAGAGGTAAAACAACTAAATAGATACAAAACGAACGAAGAGATTGAAAAGGTAATCAAAAAACTCCCAACAAGAAAAAGCCCTGGTCTGGACGGCTTCACTGCAGAGTTCTACCAACCTTTCAGAGAAGAGTTAACACCACTACTACTAGGATATTTCAGAGCATAGAAAAGGACAGAATACTACCAAACTCATTCTATGAAGCCACCATATCCCTGATACCAAAACCAGATAAAGACACCACAAGAAAAGAAAATTATACACCTATATCCCTCATGAAGGTAGATGCAAAACTACTCAACAAAATTCTAGCCAATAGAATTCAACAACATATCAAAAAAATAATTCACCATGACCAAATGGAATTCATACCAGGTATGCAGGGATGGTTCAATATTTAGAAAAACAATTAATGTAATCCACCACATAAATAAAACAAAAGACAAGAATCACATGATTTTATCAATTGATGCAGAAAATACATTTCGCAAAGTTCAACATCCATTCATGATAAAAACTCTCAGCAAAATAGGAATAGAAGGAAAATTTCTCAACATAATAAAGGGCATTTATACAAAGCCAACAGCCAACATCACCCTAAATGTAGAGAGCCTGAAAGCATTCCCACTGAGGTCGGGAACCAGGCAAGGATGCCCTTTATCATCACTCTTATTCAACATTATGTTGGAGGTCCTAGCCAGAGCAATTAGGCTAGATCAAGAAATAAAGGGCAACCAGACTGGCAAGGAAGAAGTAAAATTATCTCTATTTGCAGATGACATGATCTTACACACAGAAAACCCTAAGTAATCCTCCAGAAAACTACTGAAACTAATAGAAGAGTTCAGAAGAGTATCAGGTTACAAGATAAACATCCAAAAATCAGTTGGATTCCTCTACACCAACAAAGAGAACGTCCAAGAGGAAATCACCAAATCAATGCCATTTACAGTAGCCCCCAAGAAGATAAAACACTTAGGAATAAATCTTACCAGAGATGTGAAAGACTTATACAAAGAAAACTACAATACACTTCTGCAAGAAACCAAAAGGGACTTACATAAGTGGAAAAACATACCTTGCTCATGGGTAGGAAGACTTAACATTATAAAAATGTCCATTCTACCGATAGCAGTCTATACATTTAAAGCAATTCCGATCCAAATCCCAACGACATTCTTTAATGAGATGGAGAAACAAATCACCAACTTCATATGGAAGGGAAAGAGGCCCCACATGAAAAAGAACAAAGTGGGAGGCCTTACTTTACCTGATTTTAGAACGTATTCAGTAGTCAAAACAGCCTGATACTGGTACAACAACAGATATTTAGACCGATGGAACAGAATTGAGAATCCAGACATAAATCCATCCACATATGAGCAGCTGATGTTTCACAAAGGCCCAAAAACAGTTAAATGGGGAAAGGACAGTGTTTTCAACAAATGGTGCTGGCATAACTGGATATCCATCTGCAAAAAAATGAAACAAGACTCATACCTCACTCCATGCTCAAAAACGAGCTCAAAATGGATCAAAGACCTAAATATAAAATCTAAAACGATAAAGATTATGGAAGAAAAAATAGGGACAAGGTTAGGAGCCCTAATACATGGCATAAACAGTATACAATATTATTAAGAATGCAGAAGAAAAACTAGATAACTGGGAGCTCCCAAAAATCAAACACCTATGCTCATCCAAAGACTTCACCAAAAGCATAAAAATACTACCTACACTCTGGGAAAAAGTTTTTAGCTATGACATTTCTGATCAGCGCCTGATCTCTAAAATCTACACGATACTGCGAAAACTCAACTACAAAAAGACAAATAACACAATTAAAAAATGGGCAAAAGATATGAATAGACACTTCACTAAAGAAGACATTCAGGCAGCTAAAAGATACATGTGGAAATGCTCACGATCATTAGCCATTAGATAAATGCAAATCAAAACTACAATGAGATTTCATCTCACTCCAACGAGGCTGGCATTAATCCAAAAAACACAAAATAATAAATGTTGGAGAGGCTGTGGAGAGATTGGAACACTTATACACTGCTGGTGGGAATGTAAAATGGTACAGCCACTTCGGAAATTGATTTGGCACTTCCTTAAAAAGCTAGAAATAGAACTCCCATATGCACACCCGTGTTTATTGCAGCACTGTTTACAATAGCAAAAAGATGGAAGCAATCAAGGTGCCCATCAACAGATGAATGGATAAACAAATTATGGTATATTCACACAATGGAATACTACACATGGATAAAGAACAGTGATGAATCTGTGAAATATTTCATAAATGAAGGAACCTGGAAGCATGCTGAGTGAAATTAGTCAGTTGCAAAAGGGCAAATATTGCATAAGACCGCTATTATAAGAACTTGAGAAATAGTTTAATGTGAGAAGAAAACACCCTTTTGTGGTTAGGAGAGGGGGGAGGGGGGAAGGGTGGGAAACGGGTATTCACTAATTAGACAGTAGATAAGAACTGCTTTAGGTGAAGGGAAAGGCAACACACAATAAAGGGGAGGTCGGCACAATGGAACTAAACCAAAAGCAGTTTCTTGAGTAAACTGAATGCTCCGAAGGCCAGCGCAGCAGGGGCAGGGGTCTGGGGACCATGGTTTCAGGGGACATCTAAGTCAATTGGCATAATAAAATCTATTAAGAAAACATTCTGCATCCCACTTTGAAGAGTGGCGTCTGGGGTCTTAAACGCTAGCAAGCAGCCATCTAAGATGCATCAATTGGTCTCAACCCACCCGGATCAAAGGAGAATGAAGAACACTAAGGACATAAGGTGATTACGAGCCCAAGAGACAGAAAGGGCCACATGAACCAACGACTACATCAGCCTGAGACCAGAAGAACTAGATGGTGCCCGGCTACAACCGATGACTGCCCTGACAGGGAAGACAACAGAGAACCCCTGAGGGAGCAGGAGAGCAGTAGGATGCAGACCCCAAATTCTCATAAAAAGACCAGACTTAATGGTCTGAGACTAGAAGGACCCTGGTGGTCATGGCCCCCAGACCTTCTGTTGGCCCAGGACAGGAACCATTCCCGAAGCCAACTCTTCAGACATGGATTGGACTGGACAGTGGGTTGGAGAGGGATGCTGGTGAGGAGTGAGCTTCTTGGATCAGGTGGACACTTGAGACTATGTTGGTATCTCCTGCCTGGAGGGGAAGTGAGAGGGTAGAGGGGGTTAGAAGCTGGTGAAATGTATACAAAAAGAGAGAGTGGAGGGAGGGAGCAGGGTGTATCATTAGGGGGAGTGTAATTGGGTCTATGTAGCAAGGTGTACATACGTTTTTGTGTGAGAGACTGACTTGACTTGTAAACTTTCACTTAAAGCACAATAAAAATTATTTTTTAAAAAAAGTGTTCATAGTCTAATGGGCCAATTTTTCAGAAAGATGATTACGTTAGAGTGATGCTGAAAATATTTCTTGTTTTGCCTGGTGATTCCACAAAAGGAACACTGAAAAAGAAAAGTTCTGGCCAGCTGTTAGTACTAAAAAAAAAAAAATTTCAAATCCCATTGCCAATTAACATTTATTGATGGTGGAATTGGTGCTCTTATGATTCCATTACACAAAAAGGGAAATGAGAGGATAAGCTCCAGCTTCAGAGTTCTTTTAATCAGGGTAAAACCCTCAGAAAAGCCCTCAAATGTTGCTGTCACTTTATAAGCTGTCTGTTCCTGCTTAAACTTATATATTAAATTTTGATTTGATGTTTCAAAATACAAAAATGTTGAAAACTTTACATTTCTAATGAAATACAAAAGAATTAAAAATATTTATAGCCACCTCCTATCCCCTTTCAGGGTTATTTCTTTCAACAATGATCTGATCAACACAATACTGGTTTCTTAGAAAACACTGTATATGATACATTAGATATCCAAGGCAAATGTGTACCAAGCATACCAATATTACCTTTATTCCAACATGTGTTCTCAAAACATTTCTTCGGGATAAGAGTAGGCTTTTTTTGCTTTTTTTAGGGCGTGGTGGGCTGAAAAATTCAACTACACAATTTCAGTGCAATCATCACATAAATAACAAATACCATCGCTATCAAGTCAAAGCTGACTCATAGCAGAGGACAGAGTAGAACTGCCCCATAGGGTTGACAAAGAGCAGCTGGTGGATTCAAACTGCTGACCTTTCGGTTAGCAGCCACTCTCTTAACCACTGCGCCACCAGGGCTCCAGATAATGAATAAGTGCTATGTAATGGCTCTTAAGGAGGCAATCCCAACTGTGTATCAAACTTTTGGAAGATGGTGATTATAGGCACCGCCAATTTATTGTCCGTGTGTTAACTGTTTTAGCCTGATTTTAAAAAATTATTCTTTTTAAGGCAAACATCTACTTGGACACTTCTACTTAATTTTTTCTAGACTGTCCAGGAGCATATTTAGCAAGAACTACCTGTGTGAATTTGAAAGTTTACCTTGAAGAGTAATAATTATAAAATGTTCCGGTGTAATTTAGAATAAAAAGCCTTGTGAAATTTACTAATTACATAAATTGAAGATATCTGATCACTGAAGAAAATCCTGTCAAATGGCAACATTCAATCCAAATGATTCTGAACAAAATACAGTAAAATATTTACAAGCCAGCAACTCTTAATAGTTGGTTAACATCAACACTGTTCTTTTCGAGTACATAGTTCAAAAGTAAAAAAAAAAAAAAAAGGTTGTGTATTATCACCTGTAAAAATGTCATGTATGAATTAAATCTCCCAGGTATTTGTGGCAGCATTTTAGATGGAGACAGTTTTATGTATGAAATACAATCACAACACAATAATACAGTTTCTCTTCTGGTAGTGTATAATTTAAAGAATCTCAGGCTACTGAGACTAATAGATTTCATATACTGGAAGAGGAAAGGTCAACTTGTGGGATTTAAAAAGTATGTTTAAAAACAGCAAGACATGTCTTTCTGCACAAGAAACATAATTGTCTAATTTAGAATATGAAATTACATAATTGGTTTTAAAAATTTACTCATTTTCAAATCTACTCATTCCTTTGACTGCATTAATTTAATTTTTGTTAACTATAATGTGGATTTTAGCTGTATTTATATATGGCAAAGATCTTATTCTGAAAACAGCCGCAGCACCAAAGTTAAAATAATAATAAACAGCATTCAATTTTACCATTAATTGTGTTCTAATTTGTGAAATAACAAAACATTTAAATTACATTTTTTGTCCATTTTATACTTTATTGGACTATGGAACATTCTTAAGATGTTAAATATACTACTTAGAAAGATATCTTCTACCCATACCCTCTTCACAAAGTAGGTTTTTTCTTAACCTTCCCCAGAGCGGAGTTCCATATGAGGAATCTACACTTTACAGAGTAAAACTCAAAATTTCTTAAAACACAGTGCATTACAGTGACTCAAAAAAAAAAAAAAGTTATTTCACACAAAATAACTACCAACAATCTTTTTAAGAGACATGACGTATTCCAGGTTGCCCTAACAATTAGGAATGATGTTTCCATCCCCAGTACCCTCTTCACGAAGTAGGCTTTCCCTCTACCCGATTTCTGACATGGCTGTAGAAACAGGGAGTTCCAGAAGGGAGACCTACGTACTTCAGATGGGATTCCTGATTTCAAGCAAGTATCAAGATAAATCTAGTTCTTAATTCAGCACCTAAAAAAGTTGGTCATACAAGACAAAATATTTATCCACGATCCTTGAGATTGTTCAGGTGTCCTAACAGTTTGAGAAATCTGTTACACTGAGTACCAAGAAAGCTACTTCAGTCAATTGAAATGCAATCACCATGTAAGATTCCATTCCTGTGGCTACTGCTAGCCAGGGGAGCTTAACTGCAATGTCACTAAATTAAAAAAATGGGAAATAACATTTTTTCAGAAGCTTATTTTTATTGAGTGAATCAAGGTTTTTATAGGGAACCAGGAGAAAGAGGCAATGGAGTTTTCATGATAAGGTGTATATACCAAAATATGTTTGGCTAACAATACCTTTCCCACAGAAATATCTACTCTGCAAGGTACAGGAGCCCCAGTAGCGCAGTGGTTCGAATCTTGGAAACCCTATGGGTCAGTTCTACTCTGTCCTATAGGGTTGCTATGAGTCGAATCTACTCAACTGTAATGGGTTTGGTTTTGGGGTTTGTAAGGTCATCAACAACCTTAAGTTGCTTGCTAGTGGATTCTGCCTCATGATGGCCTTATGTGGGTCAGAGTAGAATTGTATTCCTCCACAGGGTTTTTCAATGGCTGAATTTTAGGAAGTAAATCACCAGGCCTTTCTTCTGAGGTACCTCTGGGTGGACCAAAACTGCCAACCTTTCAGTTAGCAGCCATGCACCTTAACTGTTTGCACCACCCAGGGACACTCTATAAGGTAATGCTTTGTTAAACTACACTTGAACTGTAAGGGAAATGGCCTTCCAAGTCAGCAGTGAAGAAATTACCAATTGTGAAAATTTGTTGAAAATCAAAAGATGTGCATAGGAAAAGCCTAAGAAATTTCTGAAAAAGGCATATTAGATCACATTTCTCAAGAAATAATTATTGTTAAGTGCAGAAAGCACAAACTAGAGATTTTCTTTAGTTTTTTTTTTAAATTATTCAAAACTGAGCTTTTAAACCAATTCCCACCATAGAAGGGCTGGCTAAAAAGGGCTAATGCTGTAAATGAGAAACCACCTTTGGGAAAAAAAGATAAAAGATGTCCACACAATCAAACTGATGGGATTTTAAAGGCCTCCACTACAAAACAAACCACTAGACTGGTATCAAAAATGCACATGCACAATCACACACAGACATGTGAAGGAAAAACCACACACGCACAACCACTCCCCACAAAGGAGGGGTGAGCAATTAAGGTGCCTTAAAAAAAAATCTCATGTGGCTTTGGCTTACCAAGAAAGGATTTTCAAAGCATCTGAAAAACGTGCCAACTGTCTGAAAACCCTGCCTGGCAAATGAGACAGTTTGCAAGCATGATTCAGAAGTTTGCCAAGGACACAAAAGAAGCTTCCCTCCTCCCTGTGAGATCTCACATGGCATAAGAGGTGCTCCAGGCATTATTTATTTAAAAACAAAACAAACAAACAAAAAACACTCGTTGCCACCAAGAGGATTCCGACTCATAGCAACTCTATAGGACAAAGTAGAACTGCCCCATAGTGTTTCCAAGGAGCGGCTGGTGGATTCAAACTTAGGGCCTTTTGGTTAGCAGCCAAGATCTCCATTTATTTTAAAAAGGTAGGTGGAAAATCAGAAGTCTGTGCAGGAGCAGTACATACTAGGCATCGCTATCCGGCAGGAAAGGAGCCAAGGAGCTTCCACTGGTTGGAGAACCGCCCAGCTTGAGTTTTTCCAGATACTCGGCATGTACCGGTTTGTGGCACTGGAGAACCTTGATGGCATCTTCGATTTTGAACCACTCTCGCTTCCTCCCAATGCTGATCGAATCTTCCCAATCCTCCAGGATCTCAGTGACCGTCAGTACATACACATACGTTCTGTGTTTGCGATCTTGGTTCTGTTCGAATACGCCCAGGAGCCGGCCTAACTTCCCCTTGACTCCCGCCTCTTCGTACACCTCTCGCACTGCCGCACCGCCGGGCTCCTCCTCGGGCTCCATGCCCCCGCCCGGCACGATCCAGCGGTCTGGATACCGACTGCTACTCACTAACAGCACTTCGTCCTCCTGCTCGCTCCGGAAGCACAGGCATGCCGCCCGCTTTTTGAACCCCTCCGGGTCGTAGGTCCGCGTCTGGTTCGGCTTACACTTCATCCTGCAGCGGCTGCTCGGGTCGCCGACGCGGGGCCCAGCAGCCACCGCCGCAGCCAACCTGCCGAAGTGCTGGGAAGAGAAAGGGCCGAGGCGAGGGGAGGGGGGACAGAGGCGTCCAGCTGGCGAACTCAGGGGAGCTGAGGGAAAGATGAGGCGGGGGTGGGGGCGGGGACCCGAGGGAGAGGGCGAGGTACGTCAGTCAATGGGTCTGGTCTTCGGGGCGGCCAGCCAGCGCAGCTCACAATATCCCAGATGACTGAGTGGAGGGGCGGCACCGGCATCCCAGCCGCTGCCACCCGGAAGTTCACAACTCTCCACAGGTCTCCCTCGCTCTTTCCCGTCCTCCGTCGCCCCAGGCTGGGGTTGAGTGAGGTGAGGCACAAACCCGTGCGCTTCCGCGTTCCTATTCCCGTGCGCGTTCCAGCCCGGGGGTCTCCGGGCTCTCGCACCTCGCGAAGCCTCAGGCCCACTGCGCAGGCGCTGGGCGCCTGGAGGTAGGAATCTTACGCCGAGTTAGATTGACTGCATTCCGACTTTCGCCAAGATTCTTTCCACGTCTGCCTTTCAGCTAAACGTGGCAGTGGAGCGGCCGGACCCTTCTCACCCTCCTCGCCAGTTTGGAAAAAACACAGGCAACATCATTTTGCACAAAATAGCGTCAAGGCCATCATCTTTACCACCTGTAATGGATAACACTAACTCATTTGTAGGAAGACCCTTATTTTGTCAGAATGGTCGAAGTATTTTGGGGCAAAATATTACCGAATCGTTGCTGAGTCACATTATGCAGTTTTATTTCTCAGTGGGTTCTTAACCGTGCCGGAGATCTTGCCAAAGACAATAACTTAACATTTTTCTTCAACCCCCACTTAGCTCTTACCTCACTTCTGTTTCTAGGTAAACTCTCCTACTTGTTTCAGCTCCTGGCACTTTGATTGATACACACCTAACCAGAGACTGACTACCCAATAAGCGGAGATATGGTGAAACCCATGTGAAATTGTGCACTACAGATTAGTAAGTAAACACAATTAAGCCCATGCATACCTTGCTTAGGGTAAACCAGTGCTTACCCTCCTCACTGGTTAGTCTACCCCTGCACCTAACAACTGGAGAACCACTGGAAGTAGCGTTTTATTAAATCCCAAGAATCCCCACACTATCTTTTTCTGCCTTTCACTTTGAGAGCACTGATTGGAGTTTTGGAAAACATGCCTATGGAAATCCCTTCATATTTAACATTTGATTTTTTTTAATCTCAGGGCATGGAATTTGGCAAGGGCACTTGGTACTCTCTCCATTGGGTCATCATGTCCTCTTGACCAAGAAGTGGCACCCCCACAGCCAAAGATTTAACAACCTAAAACCTTCTCTTTCATTTTTATTTCTTCTTTTTTCCCTGCTGGCACTAGAAAAAAAAAAAAAAAAAAGAGTAGCCTTATAAAAGACCTCTGATGCCCTTAACTTTTGTCGTGTTGCAAGTTAGGCATCTTTGTCTCTCTCTTCCTGACATACTGTTGGCATAAGCCAAGAAGGATCACGAAAAATTCCTTTTTCAATGAAATAATCCCTTCATCAAGGGGAAATTGAGCCTGAAATGGAAATAGAAATTAGTAATTAAAAATAAATTAAATTTAAACTGTACAATTTAGCTCAGTTTCCCAGAATCTGGTCAACTCCATTTACACCCGAAATCACTGGTAAAAGTGATTATATTTAAAATGGCAACAGACACCTGGCAATATGTAGGCATAATATGACACAAACGTATGGGTCATATACGAAGAAAAGGATAAAATGGAGAGATAAAAAGAATGACTTCAGTAAATACAGATAATACTGCAACTGGATTATATGACCATATTGTAAAGATATGGATGCTCAAAGAACACTTGGAAAAAAAAATCAACACCTGACTAAAAAACAAACAAAAAAACTTAGGCAAACAGATTTTGGCAGACTATTTTTTTTATATTCCTCAGTGTGTTTATATTCACAAATACACAAAATGATGTTAAATGACTAGAGAAAATACATTATAATCAGTATTATATTGAGGCTTCCCCCACTCTGCTACAATTTTCTCCCTCGCAGCCTGCCAAGTTGCAGTTTCTGATTGCGCCTCAGCCGTGACCAAGGTTTGAATTTGGAGCTGGAATCCCAGGCATGCACAAACCAGCATCTTGGCGCATGGGCAGGACCTGGGGAGCCATGGCCCGAACTTGAACCTGGACCTGAACTCCAGGGAAGAGGAAGGTGTTCTCTGGCCCACAGATGCATCCGAGCGCATTTGAAAAGCAAAGGGTCCCTTCCTTTGCAACATGACACAGCACCTGGATCTCCAAATATGGGCATAGGCAGGATCAGGGCGTTGGATATTGGGCGCCGATCCCTGCCTCTTGGGGACTGGAGGGCATAAAAGCTCCAGGCTCCCCTGGGGCGGGGAGTGTGTGGTCTTTTGGCTGCTAGGCCCCACGTTGCTCCTTGTTTGTGCAAACAATAAATTTCTACTTTCTTTTTCCCTTGCAACTGGTGGTATGGTGTCCTTCTTGTTTTGATCGGCTAATAGGACAGGACAAGATCCTGCATTTGGTTACAGTATTATTTGACATTGTCTTAGAAGTCCTTTCCAATATAATGAGATTGTAAAGAGAAAAAGCCTGCCATTTTGATAAAGAAGACAAAATTGTCATTATCTCCAGATAATAAGAGTATATTCTTGGAAAACACCTAAGAAACAATGTAAAAAATGTTATTTTTTCATGGTAGAATGGAATATTAATATTTAAAATATCAATGCCTTTCATGCACACTAATAATTCACACCCATTGGTCATGTAGAAAATATAAGGGGAGGGGAAAAATGATGACATTCACAATATCAACCACCACAAAACAAGTAAAATACCAAAGAATCAAAAAAAATGATTAAGACTTAGTAGGAAATGAACAAACTTTTCCTCAGAGCTTTGAAAGAAGATCTAAATAAATAAAGAGGCACTGTAGCAAAGCTAGGAGATTGGGCTGGTGTCTAGGGTGGGGAGAAAGCTATCAAAACGGCCCTAACAAGCACATCACAGGTCTACTTCACAGTTACCGGGTACTATCTATCCTCTTGTCTCACCAGAGGTGCCATTTTATAGTCTATCCCATTAGTTCCACATCAGATTATGCCTATGCAATATATCTCTGCTGGGCTCATACTTACTGGACGGGAGAGGAATAGAAGCATTATAATATGGAACAAAGTATAGGCTGGCCTCCTACTGACAAAGTCATAGCATGTTGCTGGATAAGGAGATCCACAACTTAAACAGGGTTAATACAATAGCAATTAAATTTTCAAATTTTTTTTTCAGAATTTCACAACATAATTTTGGGCATTTGGTGGACACAAGGAAGAATAAGACAGGGTGTCTGCCCTGGAGGAGTTCACAATCTGCTGGGGCATGCACATGAACAGATAATTCTGCTAATCTTCATTGACGATCTGCTTTTTGTTTTTTTTTTTGCAATTTTTATTTATTTACCTGAAAAGTGAGTATCCAAATTCTCCTTCAACAGATTAAGAAACAGGTTGTGATGGCTTTCAGTAACTAAGCCAGTAAGTGGTGGAGCTGAGATTCACCCCTTAGTCTCTCTGACTCTAAAGACAATCCTCTTCCACTCACCATGACACATTTCACATACGTCAGAAGTTAATCAGATGTAGTTGTCATTCCTGTTGATGGCCTTCTTCCTCTCAAAGTCACTTCTACCTGAAAAACGCAGGCACCCCAGAGAACATAGCTTCCACGTAAAGTCCTAGGACACCCAGGATCAAAGCTGAGAAGATCTGCTCTGAAACCAGCAAGTTCTGAGATACATATTTCTGTATTTTGTCTAAGTTAGCAAGGAGCAGGTAGATTAGAAAGTGACAGTCACAATTAGAAGCATTTATGTGGAAAGTTGGGTGCCTTAGTGAGAAAGGTGTGGAAGCTGGAGCCACTCTTCTGTGGCTCACTTTTAAGTAGGGTACAATCCTAAGAGAGAGAAGCTCTCCAGAAATAGGTGTAACCTCGGATAGAGTTAAAGACCTTCTCAGAACCCTACAATACTCACAGCTGGGCACAGCTTTCAGGGGAGGAACTGTGACATACCTGAGACTTTCAGGGTATTTTGAAGGAAATCGGAGACAAGGGATGTGATTTTCATAGCAGTCAATGAGGAAACAATAAATGATGTTTTGTAAAACAACTGAGCTAGAATTTTTTTTCTTAGTACTTATGCAACCTTTACAAGTTAATAACTTTGATCCTAATATTTCTTTTCTATAAAATGGGAATCATAAATGTGCCTACTTCATTAACCTCACCTCTCCTGAAAAGGCTTTCCTGACCACTTGTGCTCACTCACGCATAACACTAGGATTAAATTGCCCTCCTTTGTTTTTCCTCATGGACAACCCATGTATGCAGAGTAGAACTGCTCCATAGAGTTTCCAAGGCAGTGATCTTTCTGAAGCAGACCTCCAGGCCTGTTTTCCAAGGTGACTCTGGGTGGGTTTGAACTGCCAACTTTCAGCTAGTAGTCAAGCACTTAACTGTGCCACCCAGGGACCCTCGACTCGACAGCAACTAACAACAAGGAATACTTTTTCCAGGCTACCTTGAGTTTAATTCTGTCATAATTCTAATTATAGGAGCTCTGTAATGATCTATGTTTATCTGTGAGAAATTTGACGGCTGGGACACAGCCTGAAGCATATCTGTTCTCCATGAGTCAGCCTGATGCCTGGGACATGGTGTCCAGCCAGGATTCAAAATACATTTATTGAATGAAAGATCATGATACAAGATACATGCATCATAAAGGGAAATTATTATTGTAACCGTTAATCATTTTTTAGCAACAATAAATGAAAAATACATGAACATAGCGGAGGTCCATACATGACTTTTCTCTCCAGAGAGGGGGCTGGGTTTTGTCTTTCAAATCAACCTCCATATGTTACCAATTTCTTTGCTACATTATGTACCTTGGACACTTCTTCTTTCAACTGCAGATACAGCTTCACACTGGTCTATACCAGATAATTCACCAAAAGCTTCTCAGATAAAAAGCAATTGAAACACAAAATACCCTGCCAATATTTCTGCTTGTTTAATTGATGGATCATTAGATGAATTCAGGACTGCTAATTATGTGATTTTGTGAGTAATGGCATAGATGTGCAGAGTCAAGGATGTGGGCATGATGAGCAATGGAATTGTCAAGTCCAGGTGAGCTCTTCCAGCCTCAAAAGGAGGCAGCACTCGTTGATTTCTCCTACTTCTTTGGCCAGTACCTGTACTTCACTGACTGTCGTGTCGCTCCTTTTCACTGACACTGTACTCTGTACATCTAATTCAATATCTATAACTCTTATGCTTATTATGTTCATGTGTCAGAGTAAAATGCTAAATCCTTTACAAAGATCTAGAAGGCTCTGCAAGATATGACCCCTGGTTCCTCTTTGACTTTACCCCTACCACTCTCCACTTCAATCAGTCATCTACAGCTGTGCTGGACTCTTTGCAGTTTCTGGATTATGTCAGGCAGGATCCTTCCTCAGATCCTTGGCTCTAGATATTCCCGTTGCCCAGAATGCTTCTCATCCATATCTGTGTGACTAGCTCCCTGACTTCCCTCAAGTCCTTGCTCTGTTTTCACCTTCTCAGTGAGGCCTACCCAGAAAACTGTATTATATAGTACTACATTCACTCATCTTTCCTTCTCTACTCCAGATATTCCTGATTCCCTTTACCTTGTACTAAATTTCCTTTTCTGTTTTTGTAGCAATTATCATCTAACTATGTGATTTACTTATTTATTATGTTTAATGCTTATTTCTCTTTTTCCCCCATAGGCCCTGCTAGAATATAAGCTCCTTAATGGTAGGGATCTTTGTCCATTGGTCAATGGTATACTATCTCAAGCAGTAGTCCTTCAGAAAATATCTGTTGATATAATGAATGTTCCCTACCTGTCTGTCAGTTTCTCATACTGTGGAGACTTGTGTGTTGCTGTGATACTGGAAGCTATGGCACTGGTATTCAAATACCAGCAGGGCCACCCATGGTGGACAGGCTTCAGCTCAGCTTCCAGATTAACACAGACTAGGAAGAAGGACCTGGCAATCTACTTCTGAAAAGAATTCACCAGTGAAAACCTAATGAATATCAGTGGAACATTGTCTGATATAGTGCCAGAAGGTGAGCCCCTCAGGTTGGAAGGCACTCAAAATATGACTGGGGAAGAGCTGCCTCCTCAAAGTAGAGTCGACTTTTGTGAAGTAGATGAAGTCAAGCTTTCCGGACCTTCATTTGCTTATGTGGCACGACTCAAAATGAGAAGAAACAGCTGTAAACATCCACTGATAAGCAGTACATGGAATGTACAAAGTCTGAATCTAGGAAAATTGGAAATTATCACAATGAAATGGAATGCATAAACATCAATATACTAGGCATTAGTGAGCTGAAATGGACCAGTGCTGGCCATTCTGAATCAGACAATCATATGGTCTAATACTCCAGGAATGACAACTTGAAGAGGAATAGCATTGTATTCATCGTCAAAAAGAACATGTCAAGATCTTTACTGAAGTAAAACACTGTCACTGATAGCATAATATCCATACACCTTGCAAGGAAAACCAGTTACTATGACTATTGTGCAAATTTATGCACCAACCACTAAGGCCAAAGATGAAGAAACTGAAGATTTTTACCAACTTCTGCAGTCTGAAATTGACTGAACATGCAATCAGGATGCGTTGATAATTACTGGTGATTGGAATGCAAAAGTTGGAAATGAAGAAGGATCATTAGTTGGAAAATATGGCCTTGGTGATAGAAACAATGCCAGAGATTGCATGATAGAACTTTGCAAGAACAACAAATTTTTCATTGCAAATACCTTTTTTCATGTACATAAACAGTGACTATACACATGTACCTCGCCAGATAAAATACACAGGAATCAAATCAACTACATCTGTGGAAAGAGACAATGGAAAAGCTCAATATCATCAGTCAGAACAAGGCCGGGGCAGAGTGCGGAACAGACCATCAAGTGCTCATATGCAAGTTCAAGTTGAAGCTGAAAAAAATTAGAACAACACCACGAGAGCCAAAGTACAACCTTGAGTATATCCCGCCTGAATTTAGAGACCATCTCAAGAATAGATTTGAGGCATTGAATACTAATGACCAAACACCAGACAGTTTGTTGAATGACAGCAAGGACATCATACATGAAGAAAGCAAGAGGTCTTTAAAAAGACAGGAAAGAAAGAAAAGACCAAAATGGATGTCAGAAGAGACTCTGAAACTGGCTCTTGAATGTTCAGTAGCTAAAGCAAATTGAAGAAAAGATGAAGTAAAAGAGTTGAACAGAAAATTTCAAAGGGCAGCTCGAGAAGATGAAGTAAAGCATTATAATGACATGTGCAAACACCTGGAGTTACAAAACCAAAAGGGAAGAACACGATTGGCATTTCTCAAACTGAAAGGACTGAAGAAAAAATTCAAGCCTCAAGTTGCAATAGTGAAGGATTCTACAGGGAAAATATTAAACAACACAGGAAGCATCAAATGAAGATGGGAGGAATATACAGAGACGCTATACCAAAAAGAATTGATCGACACTCAACCATTTCAGGAGGTGGCATATGATCAGGAACTGATGGTATTGAAGGAAGAGGTCCAAGCTGCACTGAAGGCACTGGCAAAAAACAAGGCTCCAGGAATTGAAGGAATAACAATTGAGATGCTTCAACAGCAGTGCTAGAAGTGCTCATTTATCTATGCCAAGAAATTTGGAAGACAGCTACCTGGCCAACTGACTGGAAGAGATCCATATTTATGCCTATTGCAAAAAAAGGTGATCCAACTGAAGGCAAAAGTTATTGAACAAGTAAAATTTTGCTGAAGATCATTCAAAATGGCTGTAGCAGTACATAAACAGCGAACTGCCAGAAGTTCAAGCTGGATTCTGAAGAGGACTTGGAATGATTGATATCATTGCTGTTATCAGATGGATCCTGGCTGAAAGCAGAGAATACAAGAATGGTGTTAACACCTGTGTTTTATTGATTATGCAAAGACATTAGACTGTGTGGTTCATAACAAATTATGGGTAACATTGTGAAGAATGGGAATTCCAGAACACTTAATTGTGCTCATGAGGAACCTGTACATAGATCAAGAGGCAGTAGTTCAAACACAACAAGGAGATACTACGTGTTTTAAAGTCACAAAAGGTACGTGTCAGGGTTGTATCCTTTCACCATAATTATTCAATCTGTATGCTGATCAAATAATGTGAGAAGCTGCACTATATGGAGAAGAACATGGCATTAGGATTGGAGGAAGACTCATTAACAACCTGTGTTATGCAGATGACACAACCTTGCTTGCTGAAAGTGAAGAGGACTTGAAGCACTTTCTGATAAAGATCAAAGACCACAGCCTTCAGTATGGATTACACCTCAATATAAAGAAAACAAAAATCCTCACAACTGGGCCAATAAGGAACATCATCGGAAAATGGGGAAAAGACCAAAGTCATCAAGGATTTAATTTTACTTGGATCCACAATCAACAGCCATGGAAGCAGCAGTCAAGAAGTCAAACAACACATTGTGTTGGGCAAATCTGCTGCAAAAGACCTCTTTAAAGTGTTAAAAAGCAAAGATGTCACCTTAAAGACTAAGGTGAGCCTGACCCAAGCCATGCTGTTTTCAATAGCCTCATATGCAGGCGAAAGGTGGATGATGAATAAGGAAGATGGAAGAATTGACGACTTTGTATTATGGTGTTGGCAAAGAATATTGAATATACCATGGACTGCCAAACAAATAAACAAACCTCTCTTAGAAGAAGTACAACCAGAATGCTCTTAGAAGAAAGGGCGGTGAGACTACATGCCACATACTTTGGACATGTTATCAGGAGGGATTCATCAGTCACTGGGATCAACACGCTTTGTAAAGAAGAGTGTCAGTGAAAAAGAGGAAGACCCTGAAAGAGGTAGATTGACACAGTGGCTGCAACAATGGGCTCAAGCATAACAATGATCATGAGGATGGAGTAGGACTGGGTTGTGTTTTATTCTGTTGTACATAGGGTCTCTACAAGTCAGAACTGGCTCGACGGCACCAAAGAACAACAACAATGAAGTATTTCACAGCAGGTAGCAGAATGAGGTGGAATCTCAGGGCTAATTGGTGATAACACTCCACAAACACTGCAGTATAAGACAGACCTCAGCTTCACTTAGCCCAGCAATTCACTCTGGTTCCCTTTCCTTTTCTCACTAATAAGGCTCTCCAACCTTTTCATCCCATCGCCTAACACTTTTAGCAGCTCCTCATCTCAGAGACTTCTCCCCAGGGCCTTTGGCTAAATGTTGGCATATTCAACACTGATTCTCCCTGTGGCATAGAAAAGATGATTGTTTCAAGTCATTGTGAAGGGAAAAGGATCCTGAGGAGGGTCCTTTGCTGCAGAGCTAGTTACTGTGTGTGATAATACTATCTTTGGCAGGATGCCCTTCCCTTTTACAAAGACATCAAACTGGCCCAGGAGGGAAGATAGTTTACTTATCAATGGAAGGCACACTAAGCACCTACAGGCCCAGGTACTGAGACTAGTTCCCTCAGTGACAGAACAGGCTACCCAGGGTCACCAAATAAATGTTCCAAAAATTTCACAGCTTTCTTAGATGAAGTCAAGACACACAGTAGTCATGTTTGGCATCAAAAACTAAAACAAGACATGGAGCCAAAATGGCAGAATAGACAGAAGCTTCCGGCTAGCCCTCTTTACAACAAAGACCTGAAAAAACAAGTGAAACGAGTAAATTTGTGAGAAGCTGGGAGCCCTGAGCTTCAACGGCAGGCTTAGAAAACAAACTGAGGGGCAGGGGGAGGAAGAGACTGTTCAGAACCAGAAAGGAGTTACTGGACCTGAATCGCGGGGAGCCCTCGTGTACCATTCCTGGAGCTGCAGCGGCAGCTGGTACTAGCGTTTGGCCACAGTTTCCTCAGGGAGACACAGCCAACCACACAGCCTACTCACACCTCCCGAACCTGAGAAGAACGGCGCTCCCGGCAAAAGCTAAGTACTTGTGTATATTTTACTGTGCCCACCCACCCCCAAGATGGATTCAGTGGCTGAATTCCCTGGGCCTGAGACAGGCCCTGTTGAGCACCTAGAGCCATCCTCCCGGCATTAGGGAAGGAAAAAATTTCCAATTCGGGGAAAAGATAATTTGCTAGCTCCACTAACGGGGGGAGCTCAGGACAGAAGCAGCTCCTGTCCAGGCATAAACCGTCCATGGACTTTGAGCACCTTTCCCTTCTTCATGGGCCTGTGTGGGCCTATTTTGGGGGAATAGGCCCTTGTTGGCAGACTCCAACCCTTTCAGCTGTGCAGTGGAGAGGTGGGTGTTTGGTGTTTGACATGGCTTTGCCTATTGAACAAGGTCCCCACCTACCCACATCAGAGACCTAAGTACTGGTAGCTCCACTCAGGTCACACAGCCACCTGCAACAGGGGTCCAAAGATAACTGGTACCTCCCAGTCCTTACAACAAAAACTTTGGGTGCCCACAGTCCATCTGAAGAACCTACCCACCTGCATGCTGTAGGGAACAGGGACGCACTTTCCTCAGAGACACTTGGAGGTCCGTTCTTAGCCCCCTACCTTCTGCAGAGCGTGACCCTCTGCTGCAATCAGATACTGGTATATACGCCAATCACCCCTGCCCCCCTAAGACTGTGGGACAGACCCTGTACCACACAGTTGATGCTCAGATACCTGGACACCTGAGCTGAATTTGTAAAAGAAAACTGAATGGACTCCTAGACGAATATACTTGATAACAGCTCTAGCCATCGGGGAACAGGATGTCAGAGCTCCAAAGGTGAAAATAATCAAGCTAGCTCACTCAAGAAACCCACAGGTGTATAACAAAACAAAACAAAGCAAGAAGTTACGATACAGTAAGCAAGCATAAATTAATACAATAACTTATAGATGGCTAGGAGACAACAGTCATTATCAAGTCACATAAAGAAACAGACCATGATCACCTCAATAAGCTCTCAAAACAAAAAATACAGGGATCTTCTAGATGAAAGTGCATTCCTGGAATTACCGGAGCAAGAATACAAAAGTTTAATATACAGAACCCTTCAAGACATCAGGAAGGAAATGAGGCAATATGCAGAACAAGCCAAGGAACACACAGAAAAAGCAATTGAAGAAATTAGAAAGATTATTCAGGAACATGATGAAAAGTTTAATAAGCTGGAAAAATCCATAGACAGACAGCAATTAGAAATTCAGAAGATTAACAATAAAATTACAAAAGTAGACAAATCGATAGAAAGTCAGAGGAACCAAATTGAGCAAGTAGAAGCCAGAATTTCTGAACTCAAAGATAAATCACTTGGCACTAATATATTTGAAGAAAAATCAGATAAAAGAATTTAAAAAAAATGAAGAAACTTTAAGAATCATGTGGGACTCTTTCAAGAGAAATAACCTACAAGTGATTGGAGTACCAGAACAGGGAGGGATAACAGGAAATACAGAGAGAATTGTTGAAGATTTGTTGGCAGAAAACTTCCCTGATATCGTGAAAGATGAGAAGATATCTATCCAAGATGCTCACCGAACTCCACATAAGGTAGATGTTAAAAGAAAGTCACCAAGACATATTATAATCAAACTTGCCAAAACCAAAGATGAAGAGAGAATTTTAAGAGCAGCTAGGGATAAACGAAAAGTCATCTACAAGGAGAGCCAATAAGAATAAGCTCGGAGTACTCAGCAAAATCCATGCAGGCAAGAAGGCAATGGGATGACATATTTAAAAAATTGAAGGAAAAAATTGCCTGCCAAGAATCATATATCCAGCAAAACTGTCTCTTAAATATGAAGGTAAAATTAAGACATTTCCAGATAAACACAAGTTGAGGGAATTTGTAAAAACCAAACCAAAACTACAAGAAATACTAAAGGGAGTTCTTCGGTTAGAAAATCAATAATATCAGGTATCAACCCAAGACTAGAACACTGGGCAGAGCAACCAGAAGTCAACCCAGACAGGGAAATCAAAAAAACAAAAGAAAATTAAAAAACAAAAAAGCTAAATACAGGGTAATAGCAAAGTTATTATATAAAAGAACAGAGCATTCAAATAATAAAAAGGGACTAAGAAATGTAATCATACATTTTCCATATGGAGAGGAAGATACGGCGATACAAAGAAATAAAATTTAGGTTTAAATATAGAAAAACAGGGGTAAATAATAAGGTAACCACAAAGGAAACAAACTATCCTACTCATCAAAATAAAATACAAGAAAAAAATAGAGAATAAGCAGAAACAAAATCAACAACAACCAATATGAGAAAAGGACAATATATAAAAACAGGGGTAAATAATAAGGTAACCACAAAGGAAACAAACTATCCTACTCATCAAAATAAAATACAAGAAAAAAATAGAGAATAAGCAGAAACAAAATCAACAACAACCAATATGAGAAAAGGACAATATATAAAGAAAATCTACTCAGCACATAAAATCGAGTGGGAAAAAGAAGCTGTCAACACACAAAAAAGACATCAAAATTATAGCACTAAATTGTAAATAGACTAAATGTATCAAAAATAATTTTTTTTTATCAATAAAAGGGCTGAGAGGGGCAGAATGGATTAAAAAACAAGGTCTCTCCATATGCTGCCTACAAGAGACACACCTTAGACTTAGAGACACAAACTAAAACTGAAAGGATGGAAAAAAATACATCAAGCAAACAACAATCAGAAAAGAGCAGGAGCGGCAATGTTAATTCTGACAAAATAGACTTTAAAGTTAAATCCATCATAAAGGGTAAGGAAGGATACTATATAATGATTAAAGGGACAATACACCAAGAAGCTATAACCATATTAAATATTTGTGCACGCAATGACAGGGCTGCATGATACATAAAACAAACTCTATCAGCATTGAAAAGTAACATAGACAACTCCACAATAATACTAGGAGACTTAAACACACCACTTTTGGTGAAGGACAGGACATCCAGAAAGAAGCTCAATAAAGACACTGAAGATCTAAATGCCACAATCAACCAACTTGACCTCATAGACATATACAGAATACCCCACCCAACAGCAACCAAGTATACTTTTTTTCTAGTGCACATGGAACATTCTGTAGAATAGGCCACATATTAGGTCATAAAGCAAGCCTTAGCAGAATCCAAAACATTGAAATATTACAAAGCATCTTCTCTGACCATAAGGCCATAAAAGTGCAAAACAATAACAGAAAAAGCAGGGAAAAGAAATCAGACACGTGGAAACCAAACAATACCCTGGTCCAAAAAGTCTGGATTAGAGAAGACATTAAGGATAGAATAAAGACATTCATGGAATCCAATGACAATGAAAACACTTCCTATCAAAACCTTTGGGACACAGCAAAAGCAGTGCTCAGAGGTCAATTTATATCAATAAATGCACACGTACAAAAAGAAGAAAGGGCCAAAATACAAGAATTATCCCTGCAACTTGAACAGATAGAGAGTAAAAAAAGGAAATCCACAGGCACCAGAAGAAAAAAATAATAAAATATAGAGCAGAGCTAAATGAAATAGAAAACAGAAAAGCAACTGAAAGAATTAACAAGACCAAAAGCTGGTTCTTTGAGAAACTCAACAAAATTGATAAACCACTGGCCAAACTAAAAAAAAAAAAAAAAAGTAAAACAGGAGAGAAAGCAAATAACCTGAATAAGAAATGAGATGGGTGATATTATAACAGACCCAACTGAAATTAAAGAATCATGTCACATTACTATGAAAAACTGTACTCTAACAAACTTCAGAACCTAGAAGAAATGGATGAATCCTTAGAAACACACTACCTACCTAAACTAACACAAACTGAGGTAGAACAACTAAATAGACCCATGACAAAAGAAGAGATTGGAAAGGTAATCAAAAAACTCCCAACGAAAAAAAAAAAAAAAAAAAGCCCTGGTCCCAACGGCTTCACTGCAGAGTTCTAACAAACTTTCAGAGAAGAGCTAACACCACTACTACTAAAGGTATTTCAGAGCATAGAAAAAGACGAAAAACTCAAAAATCATTCTATGAAGCGACCATATCCCTGATACCAAAACCAGGTAAAGACACCACAAGAAAAGAAAATTATAGACCTATATCCCTAATGAATGTAGATGCAAAAATCCTCAAGAAAATTCTAGCCAACAGAATTCAACAACATATCAAGAAAATAATTCGCCATGACCAAGTGGGATTCATACCAGGTATGCAGGGATGGTTCAACATTAGAAACACAATATAATCCACCACATAAATAAAAAACAAGAATCACATGATTTTATCAATTGATGCAGAAAAAGCATTTGGCGAAGTTCAACACCCATTCAAGATAAAAACTCTCAGCAAAGTAGGAATAGAAGGAAAATTCCTCAACATACTAAAAAAAAAAAAAACCTCAACATAATAAAGGGCATTTATACAAGGCCAACAGCCAACATCGCCCTAAACGGAGAGAGCCTGAAAACATTCCCACTGAGATCAGGAACCAGACAAGGATGCCCTTTATCACCAGTCTTTTTCAACATTGTGTTGGAGTTCCTAGCCAGAACAATTAGGCTAGATAAAGAAATAAAGGGAAACCAGATTGGCAAGGAAGAAGTCAAAGTATCTCTATTTGCAGATGACATGATCTCATACACATAAAACCCTAAGGAATCTTCAAGAAAAGTACTGAAACTAATAGAAGAGTTGAGCAGAGTATTGGGATACAAGATAAACATACAAAAATCAGTTGGAGTCCTCTACACCAACAAAAAGAACATCAAAGAGGAAATCACCAAATCAATGTCATTTACAGTAGCCCCCAAGAAGATAAAACACTTAGGAATAAATATCACCAGAGATGTAAAAGACATATACAAAGAAAACTACAGTACACTTCTGCAAGGAACCAAAAGAGACTTACATAAGTGGAAAACCATACCTTGCTCATGGGTAGGAAGGCTTAACATTATAAAAATGTCTATTCTACCAAAAGCGATCTATACATTTAATGCAATTCCAATCCAAATCCCAACGACATTCTTCAATGAGATGGAGAAACAAATCACCAACTTCATACTGAAGGGAAAGAGGCTCCGGATAAATAAGGCATTACTGAAAAAGAAGAACAAAGTGGGGGGCCTTACTTTATTGGATTTTAGAACCTATTATACCACCACAGTAGTCAAAACAGCCTGGTACTGGTACAACAACGGATACATAGACCAATGGAACAGAATTGAGAATCCAGACATTAATCCATCCACATATGAGCAGCTGATATTTGGCAAAGGCTCCGAAACAGTTAACTGGGGAAAAGACAGTCTTTTTAACAAATGGTGCTGGTATAACTGGATATCTGTCTGCAAAAAAATGAAACAAGACCCATACCTCACTCCATGCACAAAAATGAGCTCAAAATGGATCAAAGACCTAAATATAAAATCTAAAAGGATAAAGATCATGGAAGAAAAAATAGGGACAACGTTAGGAGCTCTAATACATGGCATAAATGGTAAACAAAACAGTATAAAGAATGCAGAAGAAAAACTAGATAATTGGGAGCTCCCAAAAATCAAACACCTATGCTCAACCAAAGACTTCACCAAAAGAGTAAAAAGACTACCTACAGACTGGGAAAAAGTTTTTAGCTATGACATTTCTGATCTCTAAAATCTACATGATACTGCAAAAACTCAACTACAAAAAGACAAATAACCCAATTAAAAAATGGGCAAAAGATATGAATAGACGCTTCACTAAAGAAGACATTCAGGTAGCTAACAGGTACTTGAGGAAATGCTAACAATCTTTAGCCATTAGAGAAATGCAAATCAAAACTACAATGAGATTTCATCTCACTCCAACAAGGCTGGCATTAATCCAAAAAACACAAAATAATAAATGTTGGAGAGGCTGTGGAGAGATTGGAACACTTATACACTGCTGGTGGGAATGTAAAATGGTACAACCACTTCGGAAATCGATTTGACACTTCCTTAAAAAGCTAGAAATAGACCTACCATACGATCCAGCAATCCCACCCCTTGGAATATATCCTAGGGAAATAAGAGCCTTTACACAAACGGATATGTGCACACCCATGTTTACTGCAGCGCTGTTTACAATAGCAAAAACATGGAAGCAACCAAGGTGCCCATTAACGGATGAATGGATAAATAAATCATGGTATATTCACACAATGGAATACTACGCATCGATAAAGAACAGTGAGGAATCTGTGAAACATTTCATAACATGGAGGAACCTGGAAGGCATTATGCTGAGTGAAATTAGTCCGTTGCAAAAGGACAAATATTGTATAAGACCACTGTTATAAGAACTTGAGAAATAGTTTAAACTGAGAAGAAAACATTCTTTTGTGGTTAGAAGAGGGGGGAGGGAGGGAAGGTGGGAGAAGAGCATTCACTAATTAGATGGCAGATAAGAACTACTTTAGGTGAAGGGAAAGACAGCACACAATACAGGGGAGGTCAGCACAATTGGACTAAACCAAAAGCAAAGAAGTTTCCTGAATAAACTGAATGCTCCAAAGGCCAGTGTAGAAGGGGCTGGGGTCTGGGGACCATGGTTTCAGGGGACATCTAAGTCAATTGGCATAATAAAATCTATTAACAAAACATTCTGCATCCCACTTTGAAGAGTGGCATCTGGGGTCTTAAATGCTAGCAAGCAGCCATGTAAGAAGCATCAATTGGTCTCAACCCACCTGGATCAAAGGAGAATGAAGAACACCAAGGACACAAGGCAATAACGAGCCCAAGAGACAGAAAGGGCCACATGAGCCAGCGACTACATCAGCCTGAGACCAGAAGAACTAGATGGTGCCTGGCTACAACCGATGACTGCCCTGACAGGGTATGCAACAGAGAACCCCTGAGGGTGCAAGAGAGCAGTGGGATGCAGACCCCAAATTCTCATAAAAAGACCAGACGTAATGGTCTGACTGAGACTAGAAGGACCCCGGTGGTCAAGGCCCCAGACCTTCTGTTGGCCCAGGACAGGAACCATTCCCGAAGCCAACTCTTCAGACATGGATTGGACTGGACAATGGGTTGGAGAGGGATGCTGGTGAGGAGTGAGCATCTTGGATCAGGTGGACACTTGAGACTATGTTAGCATCTCCTGCCTGGAGGGGAGATGAGAGGGTGGAGGGGGTTAGAAGCTGGTGAAATGGACATGAAAACAGAGAGTGGAGGGAGGGAGCAGGCTGTCTTATTAAAAAAAAAATTTTTTTTTTTTAGAGGGAGATTAATTGGGAGTGTGTAGCAAGGTGTGTATATGGGTGTTTGTGTGAGAGATTGACTTGATTTGTAAACTTTCACTTAAAGGACAATAAAAATCATAAAGAAAAAAGGGGGCATTGGGATGGAGGTCTCATCTGTAACTTCTTCATGCTGAAAACGGGCAACATTAGGGGCCTTCATGGAACTTCTGTACTGCTTCTTTTTGGGAGATCGGCTGGAACCTTTGAACTGTTACCATTTGGAAATGTAGCTTTTCAAGTCTGGAAGAAACAAACTTTATGAGACAATTAAAAATGTAAGGGCCAAATAGAAGAAGGGTGAAGATCATGTAGGTCGGGGGAACTAGGGGCCATAACCAGCTAAACAATTGTGAAAACCACCCCCTCTTTAAGTCGCTGGTAATGCCAGGCAGATTGTTGGCAGATATGAGGGTGGTTTGTAGCCTTTTTAACCAAGATATTTGTTCAAAAATGTGTTGAATATTGACCTTTACTTTCGCTGAGTTATTAATATAAGTATAGCAGGAGGTATTAGCCATGGCACACACTCTTCTTTCTTTAGCAAGTAAGAAGTCCAGCGCCATACGGTTGTCAATGACCATGTTAACGAGGAAATCTAGGGATTGTTGTTGAAGCTTGATGGAAGTTCTTGTTTCATTAGCAATGTGCTCTAGGGTATAAGTGAGATTGGCCAGCATGCTTTAAAATATCTGTCCAGGGCACTGTCAGGTTAAATGACTTTATTGTCCAAAAGATAGTGTTATCCAAAATCTCTTGTTTTTGATGGGTAGATTTTATCACCTCTCCACACTATTGTTAAAGATAGTTATGGGCCGTCATATGTGGGCTAGTGCACACTGTCCATTTGTGAGGAAGGGGTTTAGACAGTGGGTGGCTACAACTCGGAGGTCATCTCGCCTAGGGATATACAATTGGGGAAGTGAGGATTTCTCACAAACGAAGATGTATCCAAGTGGGGCACATGTTTGATGAGTATTTAGGGTGATGTTTGGTTATACCAGGAATCAGTACTTACACACCCCGGTAGGAGGCCTGGGGTCCCCAAGTTGTTCTTAGCTGACATGTAGGCTCTCAGAGTTTCTGGAGGGTCTTATAAGCACAAGCCTGAGACAGTTGGGCCCAGTTTCTGGGATATTGAGGTACTAAGGCCCAAGGACATGGCCCTTTTATTAAGTATTTACAAGGCATTGGTTTAGAGTCATTTCTACAAACATTTCTACTGCCGTTAAGACAAGTATGAGTTGTATTTGGGGAACATGATAGAGGGTTCCAGTCTGATGCCCATTCCCAGGTTTTATCAGTAAAGGTGAAGGGATCAGTAAGCTGGGAGAGTGTATGATTCTAAATTAGGTTTTTAGTGTTCTCACAAGTAGACTGGTTCTCCTGGGTGTAGTTATAAAAGTCAGTTATGTTAAAACAAGGATATTGTTGTGGTATGTTAAGAAGGGTCACGATGAAAATTGGGGTAAGGGTATATATTGAGGTTCTCTCTCTTTGGACTACTTAGGGTACATTTGACAAATTGGCTATAGGGACAGCGGTGGGTAGGCCACGCCCCTCACTCTGGGGATGTTGATGACAAACCCAACAGTCTTTGAGATTGCCCCCAGTGGGAGCAGCCTGAGAAATTTGAATAACAGTATTTTTACCCAATGGGGAAACTAGGGTTTTGAGTCAGGTATTAGGGGAGGCGGTGGCAGGTCTCTCACTCTAGGCCAAGACAAAGGTGACGGTTAGGCTGAGCATCATACCTTTAAGAGTAGTAGAGGTGGTTAAAAATAACTATTAAAAAGGTTATGTGGAAGGCTGATGGGGGTGTTTGAAATAGAACACCTCAGGCCAAAAAAACCTGTTTTTACTTATCTCTTAAGGGTTATTTTTCTTGAACAGCCACCTGAGGTCTCTTGTCTGTTCTGCTTTCCAGGGAGGGTCACAGCGAACTGTTTCTGTGTCGCTAGAAGTTCTGGTCTCGGTGACAGGCAGAGCCTTCTTTAGCCGAGTGTAATGGACCCAAGGCCTCACTCCTTCTAGTTTTACAGAAGAGTGGGTGGTTAATAAAACAAGATAGGGTCTCTCCCACGCTTCCTGTAGGCCACAGTCTGTCTCCCAGTGTTTAAGGAGAACGCAGTCACCAGGTTGGAAAGAATGGAGAGGGGTATCAGAAATAAAAGACAGAGCTTCTTCAGAGAATTGAGTTATTGATGACTGAGCTGCCTGCAAGGCTTGTAGGTAAGCTCGGATCAAGGCCTTTTGTCCTAAGTGAGGGTCCCAACCCACCCGCCTTAGGAAGGGCCTCCCGTACAACATTTCAAAAGGGCTTCTAGGAGCAACCCTTATCCTCAAGAGAGCCAGTGGCAGGGTCTTTACCCAAGGTAGGTGGGTTTCTTGACACAGTTTGGCAATAGTCCTTTTTAAGGTGTGGTTCGTCTTTTCTACTTTTCCTGAGGATTGGGGCCTCTGAGCAGTATGTAGTTTCTACTTAACTCTCAACGCAGAGATGAAGAGTGTTACTTTAGTGATGGCTGGCCAATTGTGTGATTGGATGGAGGCCGGGAGCCCAAACTGCGGGATAATTTGTTCTAACAAGATGTTTGCCACTTCTGCAGCTTTTTCTGTCTTGCAGGAGCAAGCTTCAATCCAATTTTTAAAAGTATCTACCAAGACTAGTAGGTATCTGAGGCCTCCGGGGGCATGACCGTAAAGTCTAACTGCCAGTCTTCTCTTGGTATTGCCCTCTATATGGTGTTCTTTGAATGGGGGGGGGATAGCCATGTGTGTTGTGGGTCGTTCTGTGCACAAATTTCTCATCTGCGAAATATTTCTTGGATGACACGGGTCATTCGAGGTCTCGTCATCACCGGTCTAGCCAAGTTTTGAGTAGTCTCTACTCCCCAATGGGTACCTTTGTGGAGAGTTTTGAGGATCATCCACAATTGTCCCTCAGGTATATATACCTTGTCCTCAGGGTTTTTATACAACTGTCTCTCTTTTTCAGTGAACTCCCACTCTCCTCTCCTTTTTTAGTCTTCGAGGGTATAAATGGGCTGAAGGTCTCTTAGGGAGTCCATGAGAACAAGGGGACACGCCTGGACAGGCTTGGTTGAGGGCGAGCTTACCTGTCGTGCTGTCTGTTTGGCGGCTTGGTCAGTAAAGTTGTTACCCTGGGCCTCTGGAGGTGTCCCCTTCTGGTGTCCAGGGCAATACACAACTGTTACCTCAGTGGGTAGGAGTACAGCCTCTAAGAGTTTTCGTATTTGTTGTCTGTTTCTTTATTGTTACCTGTTAACATTCCCCTCTCTCACCAGATGGCGCCATAGGCATGTACCACAGAGAAGGCATAACGTGAGCCAGTCCAAAACTGTGACCCTCTTACCTGTGGCTAGGTGGAGGGCCCTGGTTAAGGCTATCATTTCTGCCTTTTGAGCCAATGCCTCAATGGGTTTGGCTATGATCACCCCTGGAGTGGGTTTGATGATGACAACTGCATATCTAGTGTGTCACACACCCTCTTTTACAAAGCTGCTGCTGTCAGTGAACAGCTCTAGGCCTGGAGCCTCTAGAGGCTGGTCTCACAGATCTGGACAACGTGAGAAGACCTCTTCTATTGTCTGGACACAATCATGTCGCTGGTCCTCATCTAGTGATGGTGTAGGGAGGAGGGTGGCTGGATTCAAGGTGGTGTATACCTTCAGGGTGATCAAGGGGTTGTCTAGTAACATAGCCTGGTGCCTTCCCATCTGACTGGTAGTTAACCAGAGTCCACCCTTTTGTTCTAGAAGGGTCAAAACTGCATGAGGGGTGTATACTACCATGAGCTGTTGCACAGTCAATTTTTTCAGCTTCTGGGATTAGATCACAAGTGGCTATCACTGCCCTAAGGCAGGTGGGCCAGCCCTGGGCTACAGAGTCTATCTGTTTTGAAAAATACCCTACCGGTCTCTTCAGGTACCCCAGCATTTGTGTGAGGACTCCGAGAGCAACTCTTCATCTCTCATGTACACAGAGCTCGAAAGGCTTGGTTAGATTCGGGAGGCTGACAGTGGGGGCCCTCATGAGGTAGGCTTTTAGTTCTTGAAATGCCTGTTGGCACTAGGGTGTCTATATAAAAGGATCACTGTCTGCTCTCTTTGTGGCCTCGTATAGGGGTTTTGCAATGAGTCTAAAGTTAGGGATCCAAATTCGGCAGAAAGTTGTCATCCCCCAAAACTCTTGGAGTTGTCGCTTTGTTGAGGGGACCTGAGTTTGACAAATAGCCTCTTTATGGGCTGGGAGGAGAGTTCTTTGTCCCTCTGTTAGGGAAAAGCCTAGGTATTGGACCTCTTGGCGAGTGGCCTGGGCCTTTTCTTTTGAGACTTTATAACTTAAGGCTGTCAGGTGATTCAGGGTTTTAATTGTATTTTGGTCTGAGGCCTCTTTATTGGTGCTGGTGATCAGCAGGTCGTCAAAATATTGAAGAAGGGCCCCCTCCCCTAATTGTAACTTTTGGAGCTCTCTCCCCAGGATTTCTCCAAAAATAGTGAGGCTATTTTTGAACGCTTGGGGCAGTAAAGTACTGTCCAACAATACTGAGATCTTTACCCACTTTTGTTCTCCCACTCAAAAGCAAAGATTTCTTGAGAATCTCTTTCAAGGGGGATGCAATAGAAGGCATCTTTTAAGTCTAAAGCAGTGAACCATCTGCTGTCTCCCAGGAGTGCAGATAATAGAGTGTATGAGTTGGGGACCACAGGGTGTATGTCACTTACGATTTGGTTGATGGCTCTCAGATCTTGTACAAACCGATACTCTCCAGTTGGTTTCTTCACCAGGAGGATCGGGGTGTTGTAGGGAGATTGGCAAGGCTGGATCAATTTATGTTTCAGGAACTTGCCTACCACCTCCTGGAGCCTGTCTTTTGCTTCTTTCCTGATGGGATACTGTCCCAGGCAGGGGATGGGAGCCCCTTCTTTGAGCCTGATTTTAACAGGTTGGGCAGAGACTGCCCGTCTTGGGAGTCTGTCATCACGCACACAGGGATCTACCAACCCTTCCCAGTCTTCTTCTAAGGAGAAGTTCTCACCATGGGGCCTTTGGGTATCAGTGAGGAATGCCTGTAAGGCCCATGCTTGTTCTGGGGGTACACTTACCTCAACTGCTGGTGAGGCGAATGTGACCTAGGCCTGTAATTTGGTTAGAATATCTCGCCCCAAGCAGTGGGACAGGGCATTCTGGGATATACAGGAAGGTATTTTTATGTACCAATTGCTGGGCCCCTGCTTTGAAGGTGAGGGGTTTCAAGAAATTCAGTTTTTCTGGTCACCCTGTGATTCATAACTTGAGTTTTTTTTTTTTAGATAGAGGAGCAGGGGCTTGGTTTAAGACTGAGTGGGTGGCCCCAGTGTCCAGTAAGAACTCAACTTTTTCTTCGCCCACTTGCAGGGTTACCCGTGGTTCTTTGGGGGAGATTTTAACTGATCCCTTAAGGGGGTCAGTTGTATTCCCTGGGCCCCACCACTGTGAACTTGGGTCTTGACTCACCATGTGGCATTCTCCCTTCACAATTTCTTTATACCCTTTTCTCTGGGGGCATTCTCGTGGCCAGTGGCCCTCTTGTTTGCAATATGTGCACTGGTTTGGGCCCAAAGGGGGTAAGCCTCTTGGCTTCCTGGGCTTCTGGTGGGCTCTCAGCTCTCTCTCTCTCGGCGCTGGGAAACTTGGGTCTGGCCTGTAGGTGCTGGTTGGGTCAGGGCCGCTGCCTGTCGTCTCATTTTCCGATCTTTTTTTTGTACAGTGTCTTGGTCCCTGTTGTTAAAAACTGGAAAAGCAATTTCTACCAACTGAGATATTGGCATACCTGGTCCCCCGCCTTTTATTTTTTGGAGCTTTTTCTTGGTGTCTGGAGCACTCTGATGAAGAGAACCATAATCATCCATTGATTCTCTTGTGCTTCTGGGTTCAGGTCCGTGTGTTGTCGGAAGTCCTGAAAGTTTCTTTCAAGAAACTCAGAAGGATTTTCTTTAGGTTTTGGTACTACATATATTTTAGAGAGGTTTTGTTTTTGTTTTTGAGCCCCCTCTTTTAGACCGGTTAGTAGACAGTGTCGGTAGTGCCTCAGCCTGTTCTGTCCTAGTTCCTGATTGGGATCCCAGTTGGTTCTTGCCCCAGTACGGCTAAAGATGCCTCTTGTTTAACCAGGTCCTGTAGGTTCTCTGTATGTTCTTGCTCTGCCTGTTGTCTAGCTTTTTCTAGTATCCTTCTCTTTTTTTTCTGTTGTAAAGTAATAAAAATTATTACTTTTTTTTTTTATTACGGAGGACCTCAATTAGAGCTTGGCAATCTGCCCAGGTGGGCTGGTGGGTATCGAAAATGGAGGAGAACATATCATTCATCCTTAGGGGATCCTCTCTATAGGTGGGTAAATTGTTTTTCTAATTAAACAGGTTTTTTAAGTGGTAAAAGGTACATGGTTGAGAGTACATCCCCGTGGTTGGCCATCTGCAGTGCTCTCGACTGGAGCTTGCCTTAATGGGAATCGGCTTTTACTGGTTGAGGATACGGAAACCCTGGTGGCGTAGTGGTTAAGTGCTATGGCTGCTAACCCAGTTCAAATCCTCCAGACGCTCCTTGGAAACTCTATGGGGCAGTTCTACTCTGTCCTATACGGTCATTATGAGTCAGAATCCACTCGAGGGCACTGGGTTTGGTTTTGGTTTTTGGTTGAGGATACAGGTGGCTCCTGGCCAAAAGACAGCCCACTATGGGTGTGGGAGGGGGAGGCCATCCCTACTGCTGGGCTTGTTGTCCTTGGCCCACTTCTTCTTGTGGCCTGAGTGCCACTCCCAAAATTCTAGCCCCTGGTCCTGGGTTGGCTGGGGCCATTTGGGGAATCTGGGAATAGGTGGGTTGATGTGGGGGAGGGGCCCAGGGGCCGAGAACAGGATCCTTCTCTGACTGCATAAGGATGGGGGGCTCCTGCTTTTCTTTAGGCTTTTGCCTTTCTCCCTTTTGAACTATTATTTTACACTGTTTTTGTAGATCCTTGTTACTATCCCAAAAGAGGGCCATAAAAGTCTGTACATAGGGGATCTTGTCCCACTTTTTTTTTTTTCACAAAATAAATCTATCTCTAAAATTGTGCTGTAAGCTATAGAACCCCCAACTGGCCATTCTTGTTAGTTACCTAGTTGGTACTGGGGCCAAGCTACATTACAAAAGAAAATCAATTTCTTTTTCTTCATTCCCTCTTATTTGAAAAAATTTCAATGCTTTAAGACATATCCTAAAAGGGAGTCAAAAGGTGTTGAACTTTTATTCTCTATTTAGATATTTACCACTACTAGGTTTCTGTCTCTTGTATTTAATTAGGGGTCAGACACCACAGCCTTTAACTCAAATGAGGCTAGAATTTTTTTTAAGAAAGAGGAAAAGAAAAGAAAAAAAACTTTAAGGCTACAGAGGGACTCTCAAGCTTATCTTCTTGGGCTGTTCCCAAACCGATACCTATGTCTACAACCCACAGCCAGGCTTGGTAATTCTTGGGATTACAGTCTTTCCAGGGGTGAGGAAAAAAAAAACCCTTTTCAACGTGGAGAGGAAAGAAAGAGGAAATAAAAGAAAGAGACCAAAAAGAGCAGAGTGGATACTAAGATGAGAAAGGGAAGAAGAGTGTTCTGAAAAACCGCAGAGTGACTTGAAACCCCCAGATCACCAATGGGGCAAGAGCCCCTTAATTAGGCGCGAGTGGGTCCCAGTGGGCCACAACCCCTATTTCCCTCATCGTTATGGGGTCTGGTCTTAGGACTGTGCTTGGCCGCCCTCTTCTTGCCTAATTCCCTGAGACCAGTGGAACAACTTGGTAGAGAGAGCTTACCTGAAGTTAGGGGCCTCTCCTGTCCAGTTTTGTTCTCAAGCTGAGGTGGGAACTTGGCAGACTTTATCCCGAGCAGGAATCGTGGTGGCCGCCCAAAACTCCTTACGCCTTAAGGGGTATCGGGGGTCCAGATTCTCACTGCCCGGGTTTCGCAGTTGGCTGTCCCTGCAGAAGTCACCAGAATTTGTAACCAAACGCCACTCGGGTTCTTGTCCTGTCTTATTAGCCGATTGAAATAAGACAGCACTGATTGTAAGGGAAACAGAAAGCGGCAAGTTTATTGTCTCCGCATACAAGGAGAGCGTGGGGTCTAGTAACCATAAGGCCACATGCTTGCCATCTAAGGGGGCTGGGGAGCTTTTTGTTTCCAATGGTGTCTGGGGTTGGGTTTGGTAATCAGAACTTTCCAACCTTAGCCCTCCCATGCCCATATTTGGGGGTCCAGATACTAAATTATCTTCTGCCGGATGTGCGCATAGTGGGACCCCTCACTTCTAAAATGGAATCAGGTAGAATCATAGACTGGGAAACACTGTTCCTTCCGGTGACAATCGGGTCGGGGCGGGGGCAGGTCAGTTGAAGGATGTGATTTCTTCAGTCTGCGCATGCTTCAAGGTGTAGCTTGGGTCAGTTCAGTGGATAGAGCCACTACATGCTGCAGCTTCCTGAAAAATGCTGTTCAAAACAAGCTTGTGGTTGGCAAGACAAAGAAAGGGGGGAAGGAGTGTTGATTGGGGTTTTCAATTTCACAGATTAAAACTCAAAAAGGTAGATAACTTGTCCCTGATCATGTAACTAGGAAGTGACAGAATTTGGATTTAAAAGAAGCTCCATCACAATCCCCAAACTATTTAAAAAAAAAAAACCTGGGAAAGAAATCCTTGCATACTTTAAAATCACCAATTACATTAAAATATTCCAGAATGTTTTTATATAATCATTCTATTTTTAGAGTTTTACTCATGAGAAACAATGTTTTCTTTACATTAAACTATTAAGCCTATGGAAACCCTGGTGGCATAGTGGTTAAGAGCTACAGCTGTTAACCAAAAGGTAGGCAGTTCGAATCTACCAGGCTCTCTTTGGAAACTCTATGGGGCAGTTCTACTCTGTCCTATAGAGTCGCTATGAGTTGAAATCAACTTAACAGCAGTGGGTAGTGGGTAGTAGTATTAAGCCTATATTACAGTTGAAGATATCATATATGAAAAGGCATGTATATGACTAAGTTCTGGAAAATGTTGATTTAAGCCATATTGCATGCTGGAGACTATGCTGTGCACTGTGTAGAGGTACATGGACAAATGAGTCAGATTTCTAGTCCTCTAACACCTGCTAGCTTCTAGAAGGGTTTGCATGGCACCTGATACACAAATGCCACATGTATGGTACATGTATAGAAATAATCCACTGTACTACCTCCAGATTGGAAGTGGGTGTTTTTGCTCTAAGTGTTTCAGTATGAAATAAATTACTTCAACAAACCTTCAGTGATGTCTACCATGCTTCATATAGTGTACTTGATAGATAATATGCAAAGCTAACCCTCAATTATTTCACAGAAAAACACAAAAAGGACTGTAGGTACTGAATTAGAAATCTATATACAGTATGGTTGGAGTACAAAAAAAAAACCCGTTGCTGTTGAGTCGATTCCGACTCATAGCAACCCTACGGGACAGGGTACAACTGCGCCATAGAGTTTCTAAGGAGTGCCTAGGGGATTTGAACCACCAACCTTTTGGTTAGCAGCTGTAGTAATTAACCATTACGCTACCAGGTTTCCAGTTGGAGTACAGAGAGGGGAAAAAGAGGAAGCAGAGACAATGAAATAGATTGAGAAAGGGTAGAGGAAATAGGAGCAGAAGTCAAATCAGGAGAACAGAGTCCATGTGACTATGAACATGCATGCCTGTACCTGAAAATTCTGTTGTTTTGGGCTTCACAGACTTGATTCCATACTCCTGAATATTTATGCTTTTAATCTTAAAAATCAAATAATCAGAGGAAATAGAGGCGGGGCCAAGATGGCGGACTAGGGAGTTGCTACCTCGGATCCCTCTTGCAACAAAGACTGGGAAAAACAAGTGAATCGATCAAGTACATAACAATCTACGAACCCTGAACAACAAACACAGATTTAGAGACAGAAAATGAACAAATACGGGGAAGCAGCGATTGTTTTCGGAGCCTGGAGCCAGCATCCCAGTCAGGTAACCTTTGGCGCCCGATCTAGGGCAGAGCCCAGGGCAGCTGACGGCGCAAACAAGGGGCCCAGCCCTACCGCACTGAACTCACTCTGGGAGCGGGCCCAGCCGGTTCGCGCGGGCGGCGTGACGACGCAGCCGGTGGGAGAAATCCCCGGGAAGCAGTGACTGGTCTTGGAGCTGGGAGAGTAGCGTCCCAGCCGGGGAACCATCCCACCGGGATTTTGACTAGGCGCTGGTATGGCACAAGCACGGAGAGCTGCTCCACTCCCCTGAACTAACCACGGGAGGGTGCCCAGCTGGTCCGCGGGGGCGGCACGGCGACAGCTGGCGGGACGAGAAGTCCCCGGGAGGCAGCGACTGATTTTGGAGCCAGGAGTAAAGCGTCCCAGCAGGGGAACCTTCATGCTAGGATTTAGACTGGCAGCGGGTAGCTCCAGAGGGCCAGACCCCCGGGGGCAATCTCTACACAGCCAGCACACATAGGTGACACGCCCTGCGGGAATCTCAGATATGATAGTCATTCCAAGCAAGACAAGCAACTCTGGCTATATTCTGAGGTGCTATTCTCCTATCTCTCTGATCCCTCCCCCACCCTTCCCAGGCGGCTTTATTAACATTGGAATTGCCTGAGCCAGAGGGAGAATGGCTCTGCGGCGGCTTTGCTTCCCCCCCCCTTTTTTTTTTCTTTTGGTCTTTTCCTAACCCACTCTTTTGGCCTGAGAGAAGGAACAACAACAAAAAAAAAACCCAGGGACCAAATATCCACCCCAATTGGACTAAAAACACAGAACCAGCTATAGCCAACCATATATAATCCAAATCTCAGACTTTCATGCTTACAGGGAACAAGGTGGCAGTTATAACCCAAAGGCAATTCTGATAGGGATCTGACGGCATTTTTTTTAGCGGATTTTCTGGAAAAAATAGTTTCCCAGTGATAGCTCGGAGACAGCAGTCCATATCGAACCACATAAAGAAGCAGACCATGACAGCTTCTGCAACCCCCCAAACAAAAGAATCAAAATCTTTCCCAAATGAAGATACAATCCTGGAATTATCAGATACAGAATATAAAAAACTAATCTACAGAATGCTTCAAGACATCACAATTGAAATAAGGCAAACTGCAGAAAAAGCCAAGGAACACACCGATAAAACTGTTGAAGAACTCAAAAAGATTATTCAAGAACATAGTGGAAAAATTAATAAGTTGCAAGAATCCATAGAGAGACAGCATGTAGAAATCCAAAAGATTAACAATAATATTACAGAATTAGACAACGCAATAGGAAGTCAGAGGAGCAGACTCGAGCAATTAGAATGCAGATTGGAATATCTGGAGGACCAGGGAATCAGCACCAACATAGCTGAAAAAAAAAATCAGATAAAAGAATTTAAAAAATGAAGAAACCCTAAGAATCATGTGGGACTCTATCAAGAAGGATAACTTGCGTGTGATTGGAGTCCCAGAACAGGGAAGGGGGACAGAAAACACAGAGAAAATAGTTGAAGAACTCCTGACACAAAACTTCCCTGACATCATGAAAGATGGAAGGATATCTATCCAAGATGCTCATCGAACCCCATTTAAGACTGATCCAAAAAGAAAAACACCAAGACATATTATCATCAAACCCACCAAAACCAAAGATAAACAGAAAAATTTAAAAGCAGCCAGGGAGAAAAGAAAGGTTTCCTTCAAGGGAGAATCAATAACAATAAGTTCAGACTACTCCGCAGAAACCATGCAGGCAAGAAGGGAATGGGACGACATATACAGAGCACTGAAGGAGAAAAACTGCCAGCCAAGGATCATATATCCAGCAAAACTCTCTCTGAAATATGAAGGCGAAATTAAGATATTTACAGATAAACACAAGTTTAGAGAATTTGCAAAAACCAAACAAAAGCTACAAGAAATACTAAAGGATATTGTTTGGTCAGAAAACCAATAATATCAGATACCAGCACAATACAAGGTCACAAAACAGAATGCCTTGATATCAACTCAAATAGGGAAATCACAAAAACAAACAACTTAAGATTAATAAAAAAAAATAATACACATAACAGGGAATCATGGAAGTCAATAGATAAACGATCACAATAATCAAAATGAGGGACTAAATACAGGAGGCATTGAACTGCCAGATGGAGAGTGATACAAGGCGATATAGAACGATTCAAGTTAGGTTTTTACTTAGAAAAATAGGGGTAAATAACAAGGTAACCACAAAAAGGTATAACAACTCCATAACTCAAGATAAAAGCCAAGAAAAACGTAACGACTCAACTAACATAAAGTCAAACACTATGAAAATGAGGATCTCACAAACTACCAAGAAAAACGTCTCAGCACAAAAAAGTATGTGGAAAAATGAAATTGTCAACAACACACATAAAAAGGCATCAAAATGACAGCATTAAAAACTTATTTATCTATAATTACGCTGAATGTAAATGGCCTAAATGCACCAATAAAGAGACAGAGAGTCACGGACTGGATAAAGAAACACAATCCATCTATATGCTGCCTATAAGAGACATACCTTAAACTCAGAGATACAAACAAAATAAAACTCAAAGGATGGAAAAAAATATATCAAGCAAACAATAAGCAAAAAAGAAGAGGAGTAGCAATATTAATTTCTGACAAAATAGACTTTAGACTTAAATCCACCACAAAGGATAAAGAAGGACACTATATAATGATAAAAGGGACAACTGATCAGGAAGACATAACCATATTAAATATTTATGCACCCAATGACAGGGCTGCAAGATACATAAATCAAATTTTAACAGAATTGAAAAGTGAGATAGACACCTCCACAATTATAGTAGGAGACTTCAACACACCACTTTCGGAGAAGGACAGGACATCCAGTAAGAAGTTCAATAGAGACACGGAAGACCTAATAACAACAATCAACCAAATTGACCTCATTGACTTATACAGAACGCTCCACCCAACTGCTGCAAAGTATACTTTTTTTTCTAGCGCACATGGAACATTCTCTAGAATAGACCACATATTAGGTCATAAAACAAACCTTTGCAGAGTACAAAACATCGAAATACTACAAAGCATCTTCTCAGACCACAAGGCAATAAAACTAGAAATCAAGAACAGAAAAACTAGGGAAAAGAAATCAAATACTTGGAAAATGAACAATACCCTCCTGAAAAAAGACTGGGTTAGAGAAGACGTCAAGGAGGGAATAAGGAAATTCAGAGAATGCAACAAGAATGAAAATACTTCCTATCAAAACCTCTGGGACACAGCAAAAGCAGTGATCAGAGGCCAATTTATATTGATACATGCACACATACAAAAAAGAAGAAAGAGCCAAAATCAGAGAACTGTCCCTACAACTTGAGCAAATAGAAAGTGAGCAACAAAAGAATCCATCAGGCACCAGAAGAAAACAAATAATAAAAATGAGAGCTGAACTAAAAGAATTAGAGAACAGAAAAACAATTGAGAGAATTAACAAAGCCAAAAGCTGGTTCTTCGAAAAAATTAACAAAATTGATAAACCATTGGCTAGACTGACTAAAGAAATACAGGAAGGAAACAAATAACCCGAATAAGAAATGAGAAGAACCACATCACAACAGAACCAAATGAAATTAAAAGAATCATATCAGATTCTTACGAAAAATTGTACTCTAACAAATTTGCAAACCTAGAAGAAATGGATGAATTCCTGGAAAAACACTACCTACCTAAACTAACACATTCAGAAGTAGAACAACTAAATAGACCCATAACAAAAAAAGAGATTGAAACGGTAATCAAAAAACTCCCCCCAAAAAAAAGCCCTGGCCCGGACGGCTTCACTGCAGAGTTCTACCAAACTTTCAGAGAAGACTTAACACCACTACTACTGAAGGTATTTCAAAGCATAGAAAATGACGGAATACTACCCAACTCATTCTATGAAGCCACCATCTCCCTGATACCAAAACCAGGTAAAGACATTACAAAAAAAGAAAATTATAGACCTATATCCCTCATGAACATAGATGCAAAAATCCTCAACAAAATTCTAGCCAATAGAATCCAACAACATATCAAAAAAATAATTCACCACGATCAAGTGGGATTTATACCAGGTATGCAAGGCTGGATTAATATCAGAAAAACCATTAATGTGATCCATCACATAAATAAAACAAAAGACAAAAACCACATGATCTGAGCAGTTGATGCAGAAAAGGCATTTGACAAAGTCCAACACCCATTTATGATAAAAACTCTCACCAAAATAGGAATTGAAGGAAAATTCCTCAGCATAATAAAGGGCATCTATGCAAAGCCAACAGCCAATATCACTCTAAATGGAGAGAAGCTGAAAGCATTTCCCTTGAGAACGGGAACCAGACAAGGATGCCCTTTATCACCGCTCTTATTCAACATCGTGCTTAAAGTCCTAGCCAGGGCAATGAGGCTAGACAAAGAAATAAAAGGCATCTGGATTGGCAAGGAGGAAGTAAAATTATCTCTATTTGTAGATGACATGATCTTATACACAGAAAACCCTAAGGAATCCTCCAGAAAACTACTGAAACTAATAGAAGAGTTTGGCAGAGTCTCAGGTTATAAAATAAACATACAAAAATCACTTGGATTCCTCTACATCAAGAAAAAGAACACCGAAGAGGAAATAACCAAATCAATACCATTCACAGTAGCTACCAAGAAGATAAAATACTTAGGAATAAATCTCACCAAGGATGTAAAAGACCTATACAAAGAAAACTACAAAGCTCTACTACAAGAAATTCAAAAGGACATACTTAAGTGGAAAAACATACCTTGCTCATGGATAGGAAGACTTAACATAGTAAAAATGTCTATTCTACCAAAAGCCATCTATACATATAACGCACTTCCGATCCAAATTCCAATGTCATATTTTAAGGGGATAGAGAAACAAATCACCAATTTCATATGGAAGGGAAAGAAGCCTCGGATAAGCAAAGCATTACTGAAAAAGAAGAAGAAAGTGGGAGGCCTCACTCTACCTGATTTCAGAAGCTATTATACAGCCACAGTAGTCAAAACAGCCTGGTACTGGTACAACAACAGGCACATAGACCAATGGAACAGAATTGAGAACCCAGATATAAATCCATCCACGTATGAGCAGCTGATATTTGACAAAGGACCAGTGTCAGTTAAGTGGGGAAAAGATAATCTTTTTAACAAATGGTGCTAGCATAACTGGATATCCATTTGCAAAAAAATGAAATAGGACCCATACCTCACACCATGCACAAAAACTAACTCCAAGTGGATCAAAGACCTAAACATAAAGACTAAAACGATAAAGATCATGGGAGAAAAAATTGGGACAACCCTAGGAGCCCTAATACAAGGCATAAACAGAATACAAAACATTACCAAAAATGATGAGGAGAAACCCGATAACTGGGAGCTCCTAAAAATCAAACACCCATGCTCATCTAAAGACTTCACCAAAAGAGTAAAAAGACCACCTACAGACTGGGAAAGAATATTCAGCTATGACATCTCAGACCAGCGCCTGATCTCTAAAATCTACATGATTCTGTCAAAACTCAACCACAAAAAGACAAACAACCCAATCAAGAAGTGGGCAAAGGATATGAACACACAGTTCACTAAAGAAGATATTCAGGCAGCTAACAGATACATGAGAAAATGCTCTCGACCATTAGCCATTAGAGAAATGCAAATTAAAACTATGATGAGATTCCATCTCACACCAACAAGGCTGGCATTAATCCAAAAAACACAAAATAATAAATGTTGGAGAGGCTGCGGAGAGATTGGAACTCTTATACACTGCTGGTGGGAATGTCAAATGGTACAACCACTTTGGAAATCTATCTGGCATTATCTTAAACAGTTAGAAATAGAGCTACCATACAACCCAGAAATCCTACTCCTCGGAATATACCCTAGAGAAACAAGAGCCTTCACACAAACAGATATATGCACACCCATGTTTACTGCAGCTCTGTTTACAATAGCAAAAAGCTGAAAGCAACCAAGGTATCCATCAACGGATGAATGGGTAAATAAATTGTGGTATATTCACACAATGGAATACTATGCATCGATAAAGAACAGTGACGAATCTGTGAAACATTTCATAACATGGAGGAACCTGGAAGGCATTATGCTGAGCGAAATTAGTTAGAGGGAAAAGGACAAATATTGTATAAGACCACTGTTATAAGATCTTGAGAAATAGTAGAAACTGAGAAGAACACATACTTTTGTGGTTACGAAGGGGGGAGGGAGGGAGGGAGGGAGAGGGTTTTTATTGATTAATCAGTAGATAAGAACTGCCTTGGGTGAAGGGAAAGACAACACTCAATACATGGAAGGTCAGCTCAATTGGACTGGACCAAAAGCAAAGAAGTTTCCGGGATAAAATGAATGCTTCAAAGGTCAGCGGAGCAGGGGCGGGGGTCCAGGGTACATGGTTTCAGGGGACTTCTAAGTCAATTGGCAAAATAATTCTATTATGAAAACATTCTGCATTCCACTTTGAAATGTGGCGTCTGGGGTCTTAAATGCTAACAAGCGGCCATCTAAGATGCATCAATTGGTCTCAACCCACCTGGAGCAAAGGAAAATGAAGAACACCAAGATCACATGACAACTAAGAACCCAAGAGACAGAAAGGGCCACATGAACCTACATCATCCTGAGACCAGAAGAACTAGCTGGTGCCCGGCCACAATCGATGACTGCCCTGACAGGGAGCACAACAGAGAACCCCTGAGAGAACAGGAGATCAGTGGGATACAGACCCCAAATTCTCATAAGAACACCATAATTAATGGTCTGACTGAGACTAGAGGAATCCCGGCGGCCATGCTCCCCAGACCTTCTGTCAGCACAGGACAGGAACCATCCCTGAAGACAACTCATCAGACATGAAAGGGACTGGTCAGCAGGTGGGAGAGAGATGCTGATGAAGAGTGAGCTAATTATATCAGGTGGACACTTGAGAGTGTGTTGGCAGCTCTTGTCTGGAGGGGGGATGGGAGTATAGAGAGAGAGGGAAGCTGGCAAAATTGTCACGAAAGGAGAGACTGAAAGGGCTGACTCAATAGGGGAAGAGCAAGTGGGAGTACGGAGAAAGATGTATGTAAACTTATACGTGATAGACTGGATTTGTAAACGTTCATTTGAAGCTTAATAAAAGTTAATAAAAAAAATAGGGGTAAATAATAAGGTAACCACAAAGAGGTATAACAGCTCCATAACTCAAGATAAAAGCCAAGAAAAATGTAACGACTCAACAAATATAAAGTCAAACACTACGAAAATGAGGATCTCACAGTTTACTAAGAAAAACGTCTCAGCACAAAAAAAGTATGTGGAAAAATGAAATTGTCAACAACACACATAAAAAGGCATCAAAATGACAACACTAAACACTTATTTATCTATAATTATGCTGAATGTAAATGGACTAAATGCACCAAGTAAGAGACAGAGAGTCTCGGACTGGATAAAGAAACACGATCCATCTGTATGCTGCCTACAAGAGACACACCTTAGACGTAGAGACACAAACAAACTAAAACTCAAAGGATGGAAAAAAATATATCAAGCAAACAATGAGCAAAAAAGAAGAGGAGTAGCAATATTAATTTCTGACAAAATAGACTTTAGACTTAAATCCACCACAAAGGATAAAGAAGGACACTACATAATGATAAAAGGGACAATTGATCAGGAAGACATAACCATATTAAATATTTACGCACCCAATGACAGGGCTGCAAGATACATAAATCAAATTTTAACAGAATTGAAAAGTGAGATAGACACCTCCACAATTATAGTAGGAGACTTCAACACACCACTTTCGGAGAAGGACAGGACATCCAGGAAGAAGCTCAATAGAGACACGGAAGACCTAATAACAACAATCAACCAACTTGACCTCATTGACTTATACAGAACGCTCCACCCAACTGCTGCAAAGTATACTTTTTTTTCTAGTGCACATGGAACATTCTCTAGAATAGACCACATATTAGGTCATAAAACAAACCTTTGCAGAGTCCAAAACATCGAAATACTTACAAAGCATCTTCTCAGACCACAAGGCAATAAAACTAGAAATCAAGAACAGAAAAACTAGGGAAAAGAAATCAAATACTTGGAAAATGAACAATACCCTCCTGAAAAAAGACTGGGTTAGAGAAGACGTCAAGGAGGGAATAAGGAAATTCAGAGAATGCAATGAGAATGAAAATACTTCCTATCAAAACCTCTGGGACACAGCAAAAGCAGTGATCAGAGGCCAATTTATATTGATACATGCACACATACAAAAAGAAGAAAGAGCCAAAAGCAGAGAACTGTCCCTACAACTTGAACAAATAGAAAGTGAGCAACAAAAGAATCCATCAGGCACCAGAAGAAAACAAATAATAAAAATGAGAGCTGAACTACATGAATTAGAGAACAGAAAAACAACTGAAAGAATTAACAAAGCCAAAAGCTGGTTCTTTGAAAAAATTAACAAAATTGATAAACCATTGGCTAGACTGACTAAAGAAATACAGGAAAGGAAACAAATAACCCGAATAAGAAACGAGAAGAACCACATCACAACAGAACCAAATGAAATTAAAAGAATCATATCAGATTCTTACGAAAAATTGTACTCTAACAAATTTGCAAACCTAGAAGAAATGGATGAATTCCTGGAAAAACACTACCTACCTAAACTAACACATTCAGAAGTAGAACAACTAAATAGACCCATAACAAAAAAAGAGATTGAAACGGTAATCAAAAAACTCCCCCCCAAAAAAAAAGCCCTGGCCCGGACGGCTTCACTGCAGAGTTCTACCAAACTTTCAGAGAAGACTTAACACCACTACTACTGAAGGTATTTCAAAGCATAGAAAATGACGGAATACTACCCAACTCATTGTACGAAGCCACCATCTCCCTGATACCAAAACCAGGTAAAGACATTACAAAAAAAGAAAATTATAGACCTATATCCCTCATGAACATAGATGCAAAAATCCTCAACAAAATTCTAGCCAATAGGATCCAACAACATATCAAAAAAATAATTCACCACGATCAAGTGGGATTTATACCAGGTATGCAAGGCTGGATTAATATCAGAAAAACCATTAATGTGATCCATCACATAAATAAAACAAAAGACAAAAACCACATGATCTGAGCAGTTGATGCAGAAAAGGCATTTGACAAAGTCCAACACCCATTTATGATAAAAACTCTCACCAAAATAGGAATTGAAGGAAAATTCCTCAGCATAATAAAGGGCATCTATGCAAAGCCAACAGCCAATATCACTCTAAATGGAGAGAAGCTGAAAGCATTTCCCTTGAGAACGGGAACCAGACAAGGATGCCCTTTATCACCGCTCTTATTCAACATCGTGCTTAAAGTCCTAGCCAGGGCAATGAGGCTAGACAAAGAAATAAAAGGCATCTGGATTGGCAAGGAGGAAGTAAAATTATCTCTATTTGTAGATGACATGATCTTATACACAGAAAACCCTAAGGAATCCTCCAGAAAACTACTGAAACTAATAGAAGAGTTTGGCAGAGTCTCAGGTTATAAAATAAACATACAAAAATCACTTGGATTCCTCTACATCAAGAAAAAGAACACCGAAGAGGAAATAACCAAATCAATACCATTCACAGTAGCTACCAAGAAGATAAAATACTTAGGAATAAATCTCACCAAGGATGTAAAAGACCTATACAAAGAAAACTACAAAGCTCTACTACAAGAAATTCAAAAGGACATACTTAAGTGGAAAAACATACCTTGCTCATGGATAGGAAGACTTAACATAGTAAAAATGTCTATTCTACCAAAAGCCATCTATACATGCAATGCACTTCGCATCCAAATTCCAATGACATTTTTTAAGGTGATAGAGAAACAAATCACCAATTTCATATGGAAGGGAAAGAAGCCCCGGATAAGCAAAGCATTACTGAAAAAGAAGAAGAAAGTGGGAGGCCTCACTCTACCTGATTTCAGAAGCTATTATACAGCCACAGTAGTCAAAACAGCCTGGTATTGGTACAACAACAGGCACATAGACCAGTGGAAGAGAATTGAGAACCCAGATATAAATCCATCCACGTATGAGCAGCTGATATTTGACAAAGGACCAGTGTCAGTTAAGTGGGGAAATGATAGTCTTTTTAACAAATGGTGCTGGCATAACTGGATATCCATTTGCAAAAAAAATGAAATAGGACCCATACCTCACACCATGCACAAAAACTAACTCCAAGTGGATCAAAGACCTAAACATAAAGACTAAAACGATAAAGATCATGGAAGAAAAAATAGGGACAACCCTAGGAGCCCTAATACAAGGCATAAACAGAATACAAAACATTACCAAAAATGACGAAGAGAAACCCGATAACTGGGAGCTCCTAAAAATCAGACACCTATGCTCATCTAAAGACTTCACCAAAGGAGTAAAAAGACCACCTACAGACTGGGAAAGAATTTTCAGCTATGACATCTCAGACCAGCGCCTGATCTCTAAAATCTACATGATTCTGTCAAAACTCAACCACAAAAAGACAAACAACCCAATCAAAAAGTGGGCAAAGGATATGAACACACACTTCACTAAAGAAGATATTCAGGCAGCTAAGAGATACATGAGAAAATGCTCTCGACCATTAGCCATTAGAGAAATGCGAATTAAAACTACGATGAGATTCCATCTCACTCCAACAAGGCTGGCATTAATCCAAAATACACAAAACAATAAATGTTGGAGAGGCTGCGGAGAGATTGGAACTCTTATACACTGCTGGTGGGAATGTCAAATGGTACAACCACTTTGGAAATCTATCTGGCGTTATCTTAAACAGTTAGAAATAGAACTACCATACAACCCAGAAATCCCACTCCTCGGAATATACCCTAGAGAAACAAGAGCCTTCACACAAACAGATATATGCACACCCATGTTTATTGCAGCTCGGTTTACAACAGCAAAAAGCTGGAAGCAACCAAGGTGTCCATCGACGGATGAATGGGTAAATAAATTGTGGTATATTCACACAATGGAATACTACGCATTGATAAAGAACAGTGACGAATCTGTGAAACATTTCATAACATGGAGGAACCTGGAAGGTATTATGCTGAGCGAAATTAGTCAGAGGCAAAAGGACAAATATTGTATGACCACTATTATAAGATCTTGAGAAATAGTAAAAACTGAGAAGAACACATACTTTTGTGGTTACGAGGGGGGGAGGGAGGGAGGGAGGGAGGGAGGGAGAGGGTTTTTTATTGATTAATTAGTAGATAAGAACTGCTTTAGATGAAGGGAAAGACAACACTCAATACATGGAAGGTCAGCTCAATTGGACTGGACCAAAAGCAAAGAAGTTTCTGGGATAAAATGAATGCTTCAAAGGTCAGCGGAGCAAGGGCGGGGGTTTGGGAACCATGGTTTAAGGGGACTTCTAAGTCAATTGGCCAAATAATTCTATTATGAAAACATTCTGCATTCCACTTTGAAATGTGGCGTCTGGGGTCTTAAATGCTAACAAGCGGCCATCTAAGATGCATCAATTGGTCTCAACCCACCTGGAGCAAAGGAGAATGAAGAACACCAAGGTCACACGACAACTAAGAGCCCAAGAGACAGAAAGAGCCACATGAACTAGAGACCTACATCATCCTGAGACCAGAAGAACTAGCTGGTGCCCGGCCACAATCGATGACTGCCCTGACAGGGAGCACAACAGAGAACCCCTGAGGGAGCAGGAGATCAGTGGGATGCAGAACCCAAATTCTCATAAAAAGACCATACTTAATGGTCTGACTGAGACTAGAGGAATCCCGCCGGCCATGGTCCCCAGACCTTCTGTGGGCACAGGACAGGAAGCATCCCTGAAGACCAACTCATCAGACATGAAAGGAACTGGACAGTGGGTGGGAGAGAGATGCTGATGAAGAGTGAGCTAATTATATCAGGTGGATACTTGAGTTTGTGTTGGCATCTCATGTCTAGAGGGGGGTTGGGAGGATAGAGAGAGTGGGAAGCTGGCAAAATTGTCACGAAAGGAGAGACTGGAAGGGCTGACTCAGTAGGGGGAGAGCAAGTGGGAGTACGGAGTAAGATGTATGTAAACTTATATGTGACAGACTGACTTGATTTGTAAACGTTCACTTGAAGCTCAATAAAAGTTCATAAAAAAAATGAAATAATCAAATTCGATTCCAACTCTCAACAACCCTGTCGGACAGAGTAGAACTGCCCCATAGGGTTTCCAAGTAGTAGCTGGTGGATTCCAACTGTTGACCTTTTGGTTAGCAGCCGAGCTCCTACCACTGTGCCACCAGGGCTCCAATAATCAAATTAGCAGTCTTATAGTCACTCATTAATTTCTCCAGTTAAATTTTTTTTAATTATTTTTGTACATCGGTCACTTTGTATTTGCAAAGCCTTTGTGAAATTCAGAAGTTGCCCACTGTGAGGACATTTCAGAAAATGAGAGATTGTTATGAAGCCAGAAAGTCAGCAATACACTGGTACTAGAAGTTATTGAAAAGGGGGAGCTGGGATAAAAGTCAAAGTCCCCATATTCCATGTACTGTGGTAGGCTTTTGGGTTAGAGAGATAATTCAGCCAGTATTCAGCTCTCTTTAAGTTCAGTCTATTGGGCAGAAATCCCTGCAGGTAGAACTTAATGCCAGCGGCCTGTAAATGTTTCTCCAAATTGTTTATCAAGGAGGTGTTTTACGCACACACACACACACACACACGCACGCACTTCATCAATTAGAATTCTGTAACTTGGCTAGAATCACAGAGTTGGCTAGTGTTGAAGCAAGTCTGTCTTACTCTAAAGTCTCAGGGGGTGTCTATCACGCCAGACCTTTTCTCATAACAATTTATTTCAATTTAATTCAGAGGCAGGAGAACTCTGGAATTGAAAGCTCTGCCCCATTTAAAGGGAAGTGACTGAAGGGGCAGCTCCAGACTCTAAGCCATTCTCTTTGAGTATGGGTTAACTGTGTCTTAACACTTGCTGCCACACTTCATGCTGTCTGTTCCCACTTTTTTACTGCAATTAATCTTTGTTACCCAAAAAGTTAGAGTCCTCTGCACTGTGACTTTGGTCTTTATTATTTTAACTTGCACCTTAGAGCTAAATGTGGTTATTGCCAGAAATAATTCCTCATTCTCTCCAGTAGGATGGATGATACACACAGAGAATCATTTTAACCACAACAGAATAAATACAGTAATAACTTAAATACCTGTGTATTAGGTTTCCATTGCTGTGTAAAACATCACCACACACTTAGTGACTTAAAACAACATACATTTATTATTTCAAAGTTTCTATAGGTCACACTGGGTTTTTTATAGGTCACAAGTCTAGCATGAATCAAGTGAGTTCTCTGCTAACGATCTCACAAGGCTGAAATCGTGTTGTTGGCTGGGTTGGACTCTAATCTGGGGGCTCTGTGGAACAAACTTCTTCCAATTTTCTTTCAGGTTGTTTGCAGAATTCATTTCCTTGTGGTTATAGGACTGACCCCACTTCCTTGCAGGCTGTCAATGGCAATTGCTCTCACTTCTAGATGCTGCCTGCAGTTCTTATAAAGTACCTCCCTCCATCCAGCAATGGTGTGTTAAATGTTCCTTGTGCTTCAAATCTCTCTTGTTTTCCCTTCTGCTGCTAGCAGGAGAACTCTCTGCTTTTAAAGGACTCATATAATTAGATTAGGCCCTTCCGGGTAATTCAGAATAATCTCCTTATTTAGGGTCAACTGCTTAATAACCTTAAGTATATCTGCAATATCTCTTTTGACATACAATATAACATAATCATGGGTGAGATACCTCACTGTATTTGCAGTCCCTGGGGTTCGGGCAGGAAATCTTGGGGGGGCATTATTAGAATTCTGTAAACATCAATTAATCATTTCTGAAAGCTTCATTTTGTGAATGCGATTGCCTGTATTCCTGTGAACATACTGCAAGCTCTTTATTGTTACATCATGACATCATGTAATTTTATTTCACCAACAGGTATGTTGCCTTTTAAACCATCTTGACACAGTCCATAAATTAACATTTTTAATTCTTATTGGACCTTAGTTAAATGCTCTACTTCCTTGATGCCTTATGTATTCAATGAAGCTATCAATAATTTCACTTTTAGCCTTTTTATTTGCATGCTAATTAATCTTTTTTTTATTGTGGAAAGTATATATATAACAAACATTTACCATTTCAACATTTTTATGTGTACAATTCAATAACAGTATTCATGTTCACCATGTTGGGCAACCGTCACCACTATCCATTTCCAAATTTTACATCAGCCTTAACAAAACCTCATTGCCCCATAAGCAATGACTCCCCATTTGCCTTGGTCCCAGTGCCATCCCCTACTGATAAACTTTGATCTCTCTACATTTGCCTATATTAGATGCTTCATATAAGGCGGATCATACAGTATTTGTCCTTTTGTGACTGACTTGTTTGACTCAGCATAATATTTTCAAGGTTCATCTATGTTGTTGCATGTATCAGGACTTCATTTCTCATTATGGCTGAGTGATATTCCATTGTGTGTATTACCACATTTTGCTTATCCAGTCATCTGTGATGGACATTTAGGTTGCTTACACCTTTTGGCTGTTGTGAGTAGTGATACATTGAACATTGGTGTACAAGTATCTATTAGAGTTCCTGCTTTCAGTTTTTATGGATATATACCTAGGAGTAGAATTGCTGGATTATATGGTAATTCTATGTTTTGAGGAAACACCAAGCTGCTTTCCACAATGGCTGTACCATTTTACAATCTCACCAGCAATGGATAAGCGTTGCAGTTTTCTTTACATCATCAAAACCTATTGTTTTCTGTTTTGTTTTTTGTTTTAATCATAGCCATTTTAGTGGGGATAAAGTGACATCTCCTTATGGTTTTGATTAGCATTTCCATAAAGGGTCACTATGAGTCAGAATCAACTCAACACCAATGGGTTGAGTAATGATGCTGAGCATTTTTTCATGTGCTTCTTGACCATTTGCATTTCCTCTATGGTGAAAAGTCTTTCCTTTGTTCATTTTTTGATTTGTTTGTTTGTCTATTTGTTGTTAAGTTGTAGGAGTCCTTTATAAATTCTGGATATTGAATCTTTTTCAGATATGTCCCAAAAATCTCCTGATCTGTAGGTTGCCTCTTCTTTGTTAATAAAGTCCTTTGATGTACCATTTCTTTTTAATTTTTATGTTTTCATTTACTTGTTTTGCCTTTTGTTGCTTGTACTTTTGTGTCATATTTAAGAATCCATTGTTAAAAACTACGTTCCAAAGTGTTGACCTACCAACTGGAAGAGATCCACATTTATGCCTATTCCAAAGAAAGATGATCCAACTGAATGCAGAAATTATTGAACAATCTCATTAATATCACACACAAGTAAAATTTTGCTGAAGATCATTGAAGGGCAGTTGTTATTGTTGTTAGGTGCCATCGAGTCAGTTTTGACTCATAGCCAACCTGCATACAACAGAATGAAGTGCTGTCCAGTCCTACCCCATCCTCACAATTGTTGCTATGCTTGAGCCCATCGTTGTAGCCACCGTGTCAATCCATCTCATTGAGGGTCTTCCCCCCTTTTGCTGGCCCTCTACTTCACCAAGCATGATGTCCTTTCCTAGGGACTGGTCCCTCCTGATAACATGTCCAAAGTACATGAGACATAGTCTCGCCATTCTTGCTTCTAAGGAGCATTCTGGCTGTACTTCTTCCAAGAGAGATTTGTTCATTCTTCTGGAAGTCCATGGTAAATTTAATATATACCATAATTCACAGGCATTAATTCTTCTTCAGTCTTCATTATTCATTGTGCAGCTTTCCAATGCATACGAGACGATTGAAAATACTGTGGCTTGGGTCAGGTGCACCTTAGTCCTCAAAGTGACATCTTGCATTTTAGGACCGTAAAGAGGTCTTTTGCAGCAGATTTGCCCAATGCAATATATCATTGAATTTCTTGTCTCCTGTTTCCAAAGGCTTTGATTGTGGATCCAAGTAAAATGAGATCCTTGACAATCTCAATCTTTTCTCCATTTATCATGACTTTGTTTATATGACCAGTTGTAAGGATTTTTATTTGCTTTATGTTGAGGTATAATCCATACTGAAGGCTGTAGTCTTTGATCTTCATCAGTAAGTGCTTCAAGTCCTCTTCACTTTCAGCAAGCAAGGTTGTGTCATCTGTATATTGCAGGCTATTAATGAGCCTTCCTCCAATCCCGATGCAGTGTTCATCTCCATATAGTCCAGCTTCTCTGATTATTTGCTCAGCATACAGATTGAATAGGTATGCTGATGCACAGTTTTTCTGATTTTAAACCATGCAATATTGCCATGTTCTGTTTGAAGGACTGTCTCTTGATCTATGTACAGTTTCATCATGATCACATTTAAATGTTTTGGAATTCTCATCGTTCACAATGTTATCCATAATTTGTTATGATCTGCATGCAGCCTATGATCCAGTGGCCTGCTGTCTTACTGCAATCTTGGGATTTGACGGCCTCCACAGCCTGTGAGCCAGAGGCCTGGCATCTGACCTGTTGATCTTGTGTTTGTTAGCCCTGCAGCTACATTATGAGAAGTCTCCAACCTGACCCATGGACTTGGAACTTTTCAGCCTCTACAACTGCATGAGCCATTTTCTTGATATAAATCTTTCTTGCTCTCTCTGTCTCTGTCTACACACACACGCACACACACACACACACACACACACACACACACACACACATATATGTACTTCACTGGTTTTACTTCTCTAGAGAACCCAGCCTAAGACATTTGGTCCCAAAATATTACCCTATTTTTCTTCCAAATAGTTTTATGTTTTTAATTCTTACATTTGGTCATTGATCCATTTTTAGTTAATTTTATTATATGCTGTGAGGTATGGGTCCAGCTTCATTCTTTTGCATATGGAAATCCAGTTGTCCTAGCACCATTTACTAGACTGTTGTTTGCCCACTGAATGGACTTAGCACCACTGTCAAAAATGAATTGACCATAGATGTGCAGGTTTATTTCTGGACTCTAAGTTCCATCCCATTGGTCTATCATTAATTATACCAGTACGAGACTGTCCCGATTACCGTAGCGTTATAGTATGTTTTCAGATTAGGAGGTGTGAGTCCTCCTACTTTGTTCTTTTTCAAGATTGCTGTGGCTATTCGGGACACCTTGCAGTTCCACATAAATTTTAGGATAGGCTTTTCCGTCTCTGCAATGAAAGATATTGGAATTTTGATGGGGATTGCATTGAATCAATAGATCAATTTGGGTAGTATTGACATCTTAACAATATTAAGTCTTCCACTCCATGAACATGGAATGTCCTTCCATTTTGTTAGGCCTTCTTTAATTTCTTCTAGTAATGATTTATTGTTTTTTAGTGTACAAGTCTTTCAGTTCCTTGGTTAAATTTATTATTTTAAATGCTATTGTAAATGGAATTGTTTCCTTAATTTCCTTTTCAGAATTCTCATTGCTGCTGTATAGAAATCCAGCTTATTTTTGTGTACTATATATATCCTTATATCTTGCCATTTTGCTGAATTCATTTATTCTCTCTAGTGACTTTCTTGTAGATTCTCTGGGGTGTTTTATATACAGGAGCATGCCATCTTGAAAAGGGATAGTTTCACTTCTTTCTTCCCAATTTTGATACATTTTATTTCTTCTTCTTGCCTAAATACTTTGGCTAGGAATTTTAAATTTCTCTGCGTCAATGAGCAAAACAATTAAGCAAGCAATCTACATTCTTTACTAAAAGGAGAATTTTGCATTTTGTGGCATACAAACTTAATGATATGTAATATTTATGAAATGTGTACCATGTGGCACACTTTTTGAAAGCTCTTCACATATTTTACCTCATTTGATTAACAAAGTACCATAAGTGCCATTGTTAGCAGCATTTTTCATATTAAAAAACTGAGGTACTATAGTTAAGTAATTTTCCCAAGATGACAGCTTGTAAGTGACAGAATCAGGATTGAAATCCATGTTGTACAGCTTTAGAATCAATGTTCTCAACTAACATAATAAGAGTTACTTTGTAATCTATCATCCAAACTAGAACAATTTTGAGAATGAGAACACTATTAAAAAATATGCCTGTACAGTAGGCATAAACAGAAAAGTCTTAAATGTGCCAAGATATCACTCACTCTATTAGTGAGAATTCTTTTGGCTGCAAGTAGCAGAAAATTTTTAACTATAATGGCTTTATCAAAAAGGAGACTCGTAATCTCACAGCATGAGCAACATTATTATCACTTTTCCTCCTGCCACTAGATTATCCCCCACTATGCCCCCCTCTCTGACCACACCCACATTTCTCCTTGATAGAAGTATCTATGATCCTGATCATTATTTAGAATCTCTTGCTTGCCACTCATTATAGCTTTCTCATCTATGAAATAATCTAGTTAACTTTTCTAAAATTTTTTAAAAATAATTTTTATTGTGCTTTAAGTGAAAGTTTACAAATCAAGTCAGTCTCTCACACAAAAACCCATATACACCTGGCTACACAATCCCAATTACTCTGCCCCTAATGAGACAAATTTTTTTTTTTTTAATGAGACAGACTGCCCTCTCCCTCCACTCTCTCTTTTTGGGTCCTTTTTGCCAGCTTCTAACCCCCTCGACCTTCTCATCTTCCTTCCAGGCAGGAGATGCCAACATAGTCTCAAGTGTCCACCTGATCCAAGATGCTCACTCCTCACCAGCATCCCTCTCCAACCCATTGTCCAGCCCAATCCATGTCTGAAGAGTTGGCTTCGGGAATGGTTCCTGTCCTGGGCCAACAGAAGGTCTGGCGGCCATGACCCCCGGGGCCTTCTAGTCTCAGTCAGACCATTAAGTCTGGTCTTTTTATGAGAATTTGGGGTCTGCATCCCACTGCTCTCCTGCACCCTCAGGGGTTCTCTTTTGCATTCCCTGTCAGGGCAGTCATCGGTTGTAGCCAGGCGCCATCTAGTTCTTCTGGCCTCAGGATGATGTAGTCGCTGGCTCATGTGGCCCTTTCTGTCTCTTGGGCTTGTAATCACCTTGTGTCCTTGGTGTTCTTCATTCTCCTTTGATCCAGATGGGTTGAGACCAATTGATGCATCTTAGATGGCTGCTTGCTAGTGTTTAAGACCCCAGACACCACTCTTCAAAGTGGGATGCAGAATGTTTTGTTAATAGATTTTATTATGCCAATTGACTTAGATGTCCCCTGAAACCATGGTCCCCAGACCCCAGCCCCTGCTACGTTGGCCTTTGGAGCATTCAGTTTATTCAGGAAACTTCTTTGCTTTTGGTTTAGCCCAATTGTGCTGACCTCCCTTGTATTGTGTGCTGTCTTTCCCTTCACTGAAAGTAGTTCTTATCTACTATCTAATTAGCGAATACCCCATCCCTCCCTCCCTCCCTCCCCCGTCTCGTAACCACAAAAGAATGTATTCTTCTCAGTTTAAACTATTTCTCAAGTTCTTGTAATAGCGGTCATGCAATACTTGCCCTTTTGCAACGGACTAATTTCACTCAGCATAATGCTTTCCAGGTTCCTCCATGTATGAAATATTTCACATATTCATCACTGTTCTTTATCGATGCGTAGTATTCCATTGTGTGAATATACCATAGTTTATTTATCCATTCATCCATTGATGGGCACCTTGGTTGCTTCCATGTTTTTGCTATTGTAAACAGTGCTGCAATAAACATGGGTGTGCATGTATCTGTTTGTGTAAACGCTCTTATTTCTCTAGGATATATTCCAAGGAGTGGGATTGCTGGATTGTATGGTAGTTCTATTTCTAACTTTTTAAGGAAGTGCCAAATTGACTTCCAAAGTTGTTGTACCATTTTACATTCCCAACAGCAGTGTATAAGTGTTCCATCTCTCCGCAGCCTCTCCAACATTTATTATTTTATGTTTTTTGGATTAATGCCAGCCTTGTTTTTTTTGTTGGCGTGAGATGAAATCTCATTGTAGTTTTGATCTGCATTTCTCTAATGGCTAATGATTGTGAACATTTCCTCATCTATCTGCTAGCGACCTCAATGTCTTCTTTAGTGAAGTATCTATTCATATCTTTTGTCCATTTTTTAATTGGGTTATTTGTCTTTTTGCAGTTGAGTTTTTGCAGTATCATGTAGATTTTAGAGATAAGGCACTGATCAGAAATGTCATAGCTAAAAACTTTTTCCCAGTCTGTAGATAGTCTTTTTACTCTTTTGGTGAAGTCTTTGGATGAGCATAGGTGTTTGATTTTTATGAGCTCCCAGTTATCTAGTTTTTCTTCTATGTTCTTTATAATGTTTTGTATACTGTTTATGCCATGTACTAGGGCTCCTAACGTCCCTATTTTTTCTTCCATGATATTTATCCTTTTAGATTTTATATTTAGGTCTTTGATCCATTTTGAGTTAGTTTTTGTGAATGGAGTGAGGTATAGGTCTCATTTCAATTTTTTTGCAGACAGATATCCAGTTATACCAGCACCATTTGTTAAAAGACTGTTTTTTCCCCCATTTAACTGTTTTGGGGCCTTTGTCAAATATCAACTGCTCATATGTGAACGCATTAATGTCTGGATTCTCAATTCTGTTCCATTGGTCCATGTATCTGTTGTTGTACCAGTACCAAGCTGTTTTGACTACTGTGGCGGTATGATAGTTTCTAAAATCAGGTAAAGTAAGGCCTCCCACTTTGTTCTTGTTTTTCAATAATGCCTTATTTACCGGGGGCCTCTTTCCCTTCCATATGAAATTTGTGATTTGTTTCTCTATCTCATTAAAGAATACCCTTGGGATTTAGATAGGAATTCCATTAAATGTATAGATCGCTTTTGGTAGAATAGACATTTTTATAATGTTAAGTCTTCCTATCCATGAGCAAGGTATGTTTTTCCACTTACGTAAGTCTCTTTCGGTTTCTTGCAGAAGTGCACTGTAGTTTTCTTTGTATAAGGCTTTTACATTTCTGGTAAGATTTATTCCTAAGTATTTTATCTTCTTGGGGGCTACTCTAAATGGCATTGATTTGGTGATTTCTTCTTCTATGTTCTTTTTGTTGGTGTAGAGGAATCCAACTGATTTGTGTATGTTTATCTTGTATCCCGATACTCTGCTGAACTCTTCTATGAGTTTCAGTAGTTTTCTGGAGGATTCCTTAGGGTTTTCTGTGTATAAGATCATGTCATCTGCAAATAGAGATACTTTGACTTCTTCCTTGCCAATCTGGTTTCCCTTTATTTCTTTATCTAGCCTAATTGCTCTGGCTAGGACTTCCAGCACAATGTTGAATAAGACTGGTGATAAAGGGGCATCCTTGTCTGGTTCCCTATCTCAGTGGGAATGCTTTCAGGCTCTCTCCATTTAGGGTGATGTTGGCTGTTGGCTTTGTATAAATGCCCTTTATTAGGTTGAGAAATTTTCCTTCTATTCCTATTTTGCTCAGAGTTTTTATCATGAATGAGCATTGAACTTTGTCAAATGCCTTTTCTGCATCAATTGATAAAATCATGTGATTCTTGTCTTTTGTTTTATTTATGTGGTGGATTACATTAATTGTTTTTCTAATGTTGAACCATCTCTGCTTAAAAAAAAAATGAATCCCACCTGGTCATGGTGAATTATTTTTTTGATATATTGTTGAATTCTATTGGCTAGAATTTTGTTGAGGATTTTTGCATCTACACTGATGAGCGATATAGGTCTATAATTTTCTTTTCTTGTGGTGTCTTTACCTGGTTTTGGTATCAGGGATATGGTGGCTTCATAGAATGAGTTTGGTAGTATTCCATCCTTTTCTATGCTCTGATTTCAGTAGTAGTGGTGTTAACTCCTCTGAATGTTTGGTAGAACTCTGCAGTGAAGCCGTTGGGACCAGGGCTTTTTTTTTTTTCGTTGGGAGTTTTTTGATTACCTTTTCAATCTCTTCTTCTGTTACGGGTCTATTTAGTTGTTCTACCTGTGTTAGTGTCAGTTTAGGTAGGTAGTGTGTGTCAAGGAATTCATCCATTTCTTCTAGGTTTTCAAATTTGTTTGAGTATAGTTTTTCATAGTAATCTGATATGATTCTTTTAATTTCAGTTGGGTCTGTAATATTGCCCATCTCATTTCTTATTTGGGTTATTTGTTTCCTCTCCTGTTTTTCTTTTATCAGCTTGGCCAATGATTTATAAATTTTGTTGATTTTTTTAAAAAAACAGCTTTTGGTCTTGTTAATTGTTTCAATTGTTTTTCTGTTTTCCATTTCATTTTGTTCAGCTCTAATTTTTATTATTTGTTTTCTTCTGGTGCCTGTGGTTTTCTTTTGTTGCTCTCTTTCCATTTATTCAACTTGTAGGGGATGGTTCGTTGATTTTGGCCCTTTCTTCTTTTTGGATGTGTGCATTTATTGATACAAATTGGCATCCGAGCACTGCTTTTGCTGTGTCCCAAAGGTTTTGATAGGAAGTGTTTTCGTTCTCATTGGATTCAATGAATTTCTTTATTCTATCCTTAATGTATTCTATAATCCAGTCTTTTTTGAGCAGGGTATTGTTCAGTTTCCAAGTGTTTGATTTCTTTTGCCTGCTTTTCCTGTTATTGATTTCCACTTTTATAGCCTTATGGTCAGAGAAGATGTTTTGTAATATTTCAGTGTTTTGGATTCTGCTAAGGCTTGCTTTATGACCTAATATGTGGTCTACTCTAGAGAATGTTCCATGTGCGCTAGAAAAGAAAGTATACTTGGTTGCTGTTGGGTGGAGGGTTCTGTATATGTCTACAAGGTCAGGTTGGTTGATTGTGGTATTTAGATCTTCCATGTCTTTACTGAGCTTCTTTCTGGATGTCCTGTCCTTCACCGAAAGTGGTGTGGTGAAGTATCCTACTATTATTGTGGAGCTATCTCACTTTTCAATGCTGATAGAGTTTGTTTTATGTATCTTGCAGCCCTGTCATTGGGTGCATAAATATTTAATATGGTTATAACTTCTTGATGTATTGTCCCTTTAATCATTATATAGCATTCTTCCTTATCCTTTATGATGGATATAACTTTAAAGTGTATATTGTCAGAATTTAATATTGCCACTCCTGCTCTTTTTTGATTATTGTTTGCTTGATATATTTTTTTCCATCCTTTGAGTTTTAGTTTGTTTGTGTCTCTAAGTCTAAGGTTTGTCTCTTGTAGGCAGCATATAGACAGATCTTGTTTTTTAATCCATTCTGCCACTCTCTGTCTCCTAATTGGTGCATTTAGTCCATTTACATTCAGGGTAATTATGGACATATATGAATTTAGTGCTATCATTTTGATGTCTTTTTTTGTGTGTTGAGCGCTTCTTTTTCCCACTTGATTTTATGTGCTGAGTAGACTTTCTTTATATATTGTCCTTTCCTCATATTTGTTTTTGTTGATTTTGTTTCTGCTGAGTCTGTATTTTTCCCTTGTATTTTATTTTGATGAGTAGGGTAGTTTGTCTTCTTCGTGATTACCTTATTATTTACACCTATTTTTCTAAATTTATAGCTAACTTTTATTTATTTGTATCAGCATATCACCCTCTCCATAAGGAAGGTGTATGATTACATTTCTTAGTCTCTCTTTATTATTTTAATATTGTCTTCTTTTATATAATAACATCGACGTTACCCTGTGTTGGGCTTCTTCTTTTTTTTTTTTTTTAATCTTGCTTTGTTGTTTTTTTCTTTTTTTCCCTGTCTGGGTTGACTTCTGGTTGCTCTGCCCAGTGTTCTAGTCTTGGGTTAAAACCCAATATTATTGATTTTCTAACCGAAGAACTCCCTTTAGTATTTCTTGTAGTTTTGGTTTGGTTTTTACGAATTCCCTCAATTTGTGTTTATCTGGAAATGTCTTAATTTCACCTTCATATTTAAGAGACAGTTTTGATGGATATATGATTCTTGGCAGGCAATTTTTTTCCTTCAATTTTTTAAATACATCATCCCATTGCCTTCTTGCCTGCATGGTTTCTGCCGAGTCGTCCGAACTTATTCTTATTGGCTCTCCCTTGTAGGTGACTTTTCTTTTATCTCTCATTGCTCTTATAATTGTCTATCTTTGGTTTTGGCAAGCTTGATTATAATATGTCTTGGTGACTTTCTTTTAAGATCTACCTTATATGGAGTTCGATGAGCATCTTGGATAGATATCTTCTCATCTTTCACAATATCAGAGAAGTTTTCTGCCAACAAATCCTCAACAATTTTCTCTGTATGTTCTGTTATCCCTCCCTGTTCTGGTACTCCAATCACTCATAGGTTATTTCTCTTGATAGAGTCCCACATGATTCTTAAGGTTTCTTCATTTTTAAAAATTTTTTTCTCTGATTTTTCTTCAAATATATTAGTGCCAAGGGATTTATCTTCGAGTTCAGAAATTCTAGCTTCTACTTGCTCAATTCTGCTCCTCTGACTTTCTATTGAGTTATCTAATTCTATAATTTTATTGTGAATCTTCTGAATTCCTGATTGCTGTCTGTCTATGGATTTTTCCAGCTTATTAAACTTTTCATTATATTCCTGAATAATCTTTCTGATTTCTTCAGTTGCTTTATATGTGTGCCCTTGGCTTGTTCTGCATGTTGCCTCATTTCCTTCCTGGTGTCTTGAAGGGTTCCATATATTAAACTTTTGTATTCTGCATCTGGTAATTCCAGGAATGCACTTTCATCTAAAAGATCCCTGGATTCTTTGTTTTGAGAGCCTGTTGAGGTGATCATGGCCTGTTTCTTTATGTGACTTGACATTGACTGTTGTCTCTGAGCCATCTATAAGTTATTGTATTAGTTTATGCTTGCTGTGTCATAGCTTCTTGCTTTGTTTTGTTTTGGTATACCCCTATGGGTTGCTTGAGTGAGCTAGCTTGATTATTTTTGCCTTTGGAGCTCTGGTGTCCTGTCCCAGCTAGCTAGAGCTGTATCAGGTATATCAGTCTAGGAGTTCATTCAGTTTTCTTGAATGAATTCAGCTCAGGTTTCCAGGTAGCTGATATCAAGTGTGTGGTACAGGCCCTGTCCTACAGTCTTAGAGGGGCAGGGGTGATTGGAGTATATACCTGTATCTGATTGCAGCAGAGGTCACGCTCTGAACAAGGCAGCGGGCTGAGAACCAACCCCCAAGTGTCTCTGAGGAAAATGCGCCTCTATTCCCTAGAGCATGCTGGTGGGTGGGCTCTGCAGAGGGACCATGAGCACCCAAAGTTTTGTTGTAAGGACTGGGAGGTACCAGTTATCCCTGGACCCCTGTTGCGGGTGGCTGAGTGACCCAAGTGGAGCCACCAATCCTTAGGTCCCTGTTGTGGGTAGGTGAGTATCTTGTTTAATAGGCAAAGCAATGTCAAATGTCAAACACCCACCTCTCCACCGCACCACTGAAATGGTTGGAGTTTGCCTGCAAGGGCCTATTCTCCCAAAATAGGCCCGCACAGGTCCATGCAGAAGGGAAAGGTGCTCAAGGTCCACAGATGGTTTATGCCTGTACAGGAGCCTCTTCTGTCCTCAGCTCCCCCAGTTAATGGAGCTAGGAAATTATCTTTTCCCCCCATTTGCAAATTTTTTCCTTCCCCAAGGCTGGGAAGATGGCTCCGGGTGCTCACCAGGGTCTATCTCAGGCCTAGGGATTCAGCCGCTGAAGCTGGGTTGCGGGAGGGGGCACAAAAAAATACAGGCAAGTACTTAGCTTTTGCCGAGAGTGCCCTTCTCCTCAGGTTCCAGAGGTGTGAGTGGGCTGTGTGGCTGGCTGCTGCTCCCTGAGGAAACTGCGGCTGAACGCTAGAACCAGCCTGACACTGCTGCCGCCTCCGCTCAGGGAATGGTGCCTGATTGCTCCCTGCAATTCAGGTCTGGTAACTCCTCTCCGCTTCTGAAAGGTCTCTTCCTTCCCCTGTCCCTCAGTTCATTGTCTAAGCTTGCCTTTGATGCTCAGGGCTCCCAGCTTTTCACAAGCATACTCGTTTCACTTGTTTTTTCTGGTCTTTATTGTAAAGAGGCCTCAACGGAAGCATCTGTCTATTCTGCCATCTTGGCTCCACCTCCTAGTTTACTTTTTTTTTTACTCTATCTGAGTTCTTTGTGTAAACATAGAGAATAATCTTATTTAGCAGTATTCTAGAGGCTCCTAGAAATGTTTAAAGGCAAACATTCTTCTCAGGTTAGAGTCAGCATGTATTACTTGGATACTTACTGTTCTTTAGGAGTGTACTAGGTTCCATGGCATAAATAAGAGCAGAATGGTTTTCTCTACCTTCAATGAGACTACAGTCTAGTTGGGAAGTTGTGGATACTGATGGTGTACAATGATAGAATTGAAGGCAGTTCAGGTTAGCAGCAAAGCCATGAGTATTAGTGTGAGATATTCCAGGTGTCAGCTCTTAGTGCCTTTGTGACTCTGGCAAAGTCTATCTCTGAACCTGTTTATTCACATCTAAAGATAGATTCAAAACCTACTCCTCAAGGTTGTTGTGTGTGGTACATAGTTGTTGTTGCAGTTTGCCATCGAGTTGATTCCAACTCATAGTGACCCCCATGTGACAGAGTAGAACTGCCCCATATGGTTTTCTTGGCTGTAGTCTTTTTTTAAAATAATTTTTATTGTGCTTTAAGTGAAAGTTTACAAATCAAGTCAGTCTCTCACATAAAAACTTATATACGCCTTGCTACATACTCCCAATTACTCTCCCCCTAATGAGACAGCCTGCTGTCTCCCTCCACTGTCTCTTTTTTTGTCCATTTCACCAGCTTCTAACTCCCTCTACCTTCTCATCTCCCCTCCAGGCAGGAGATGCCAACATAGTCTCAAGTGTCCACCTGATCCAAGAAGCTCTCTCCTCACCAGCATCCCTCTCCAACCCATTGTCCAGTCCAATCCATGTCTGAAGAGTTGGCTTCGGGAATGGTTCCTGTCCTAAGCCAGCAGAAGGTCTGGGGCCCATGACCACCGGGGTCCTTCTAGTCTCAGTCAGACCATTAAGTCTGGTCTTTTTATGAGAATTTGGGGTCTGCATCCTACTGCGCTCCTGCTCCCTCAGGGGTTCTCTGTTGTGTTCCCTGTCAGGGCAGTCATCGGTTGTAGCCAGGCACCATCTAGTTCTTCTGGCCTCAGGATGATGTAGTCGCTGGCTCATGTGGCCCTTTCTGTCTCTTGGGCTCATAATCACCTTGTGTCCTTGGTGTTCTTCATTCTCCTTTGATCCAGGTGGGTTGAGACCAATTGATGCATCTTAGATGGCTGCTTGCTAGTGTTTAAGACCCCAGACGTCTTGGCTGTAATCTTTATGGAAGCAGATCACCAGGTCTTTCTTCTGCAGAGCTCCTGGCTGGGTTCAAACCACCAACCTTTTAATTAGCAGCCAAGCATTTAACCATTGCACCACCAAGTGGTACCTAGTAGGCTTTCAATAAACGGTAGACACGTTAATGTGATAAATTGTGCTAGTCAGAAGGAAGGGTGAATAATAATTAAATTCTGTCTGTACAAGGGAGACAGCACATATATAAGCCTAGTGACCTCAATACTAGATGTTAACCTGAGATGTGTTAGTCTGGCCCCAGGAACAGACTTTGGCAGCTAAGTGGAATGGTAAGAAGTTGGAAATTACATTCAGAAATATTGGAATCAATAGTTATAATCAGGATGCAAGCTATTTTTATTGATCATATATCTACCCCAAAATTAGATAATCTGAAGCCTGGTGGCTAACTCAGTGACACAGTCAGATCTGAGTTCTTGGAGCCAAAAATGTCTAGGTTAATGATGTACTTTAAAAACATTAAAAAAATAAAAAAACATTAGGAGCTGACTTTTATAGAGTGTTCCTTCTGCCCAAATTGATGTTCAAACCATATTATATGCATCATCTCATTTAATCTTTACCATGGCACTAGGAGGTAGGTAAGCTCGCTGATCAAAAAGTTGAATTCAGAGCTTAAGTAACTTTTCTGTGATCATACAGCTACTAAATGGAAGACCTAGGACTTTATTCCAGTTGGTGTCCAAAGCCCACATTTTTTTTTGAGCAAGTAATTTTTATTCTGAAATAATTTCAAACTCACAGAAAAGTTGCAAGAATAATACAAGGAATTTCCATTAATATTTTACTCAGATACCTCAATTGTTAGCATTTTACATATTTATACTGGCTGTCTCTTATGTATCTCTCTCTCTCTGTCTTTCTCCATACACACAGACATGTAAACACATATACTGTATTTTTACACAAATAACGCACACTTTCTATGTTTGTTTGCCAGTCGTGCCCTCCCCTATGAGGTGTTTTTGTAAGTACGCTATGCTAATTTTTTACACCAACATGTAAAAAAAATGGCATAGCAGCACTTACAAAAACACATATTTATGTATTTTTTTCCTCTAAATACTTCAGTGTTATTTTCTGGGAACAAGAATATTCTCATAAAAACACGGCACAATTTTCAGAATGTGGAAATTAGCACCGATACAATACTATTATCTATATCATTTACAGATATTATTCGAATCAAGTCAATGTTCTCAACAATGTCATTTAGAGAAAGTTTTATTATTTTCCAGCTCAGGACCTAGTCTAGGATCACACCTATATTTAATTGTTATTTCACTTTCCTTTCAGTTTTGAACAAGTCCACAGAGTGTCTTTATCTTTCATTGCTTTGACATTTTTAAGAAGTATGGTACATTTATAAGAATATCCCTTAATTTGGACTTGTCTGATTTTCTATCAATTTGCACATTCTTTTTCCAGGAAGACCACTAAAGTGATAGTCTGTCCTTCTCAGTGCGTCATATCAGGAGAATCATGATATCTATTTATCCCATAACAGCTTCTGTTAAATTTGATCATTTTATTAAGACTGTATTCACAATGTTACCCAATCAGGGTCTGTGCCCTGGAGCAGTCGAGCCAATGAAATGTACTCCAAGTCAGAAAGAGTGAGAAAGCTTATTTAGGAGATGTATACACCACCAGGAACCAGACAGCAACACAGACTGTCTCTACGGAATCCCAAAGAACAATTTTACATTAGAGCTTATATGGAATTTTTACAAGGGTTAGAAGTGTCTTTGTAGCCCGCAGATGGCATGGCCAGAGAAATTATTCGTTACAAGATAGTGACAAGAGACTCTTTATCAGACTAAAGAGATACATGCCAGACATCTCCTTATCAGGCTAAAGATATACTTGTCAGACACCTGGGCTCTGATTTCCCTGTGAAGGGTTGTAACCCACAGAATAAGGCAAAGTTATCTGCACCAGATTGAACAAAGAACAAAGTCATTAGCATTAGGTCAAAACAAAGTCATTAACAAAGGTATGTGAAGGAAGAGGCAGGAAAAGGAAGGAGAAGAGCTTACAGGTTCATCATGGCATTAATTATGTCAAGCTCTCAGTTTCCCATTTTGAAAAGGAGAAAACATGCTGGGGAGTATTAGGGTCACAATAAGGTTACTATGATGTAATCTTATTATTTTCCAGACTTTTGGTTTTTCATCTAAAGAGTGTGGATAACATCAATGCCATTATAACAAACAGAAAAAAGCTGAAGGAAGGGAAAAGCAACAACTCTTCTTAGATCCGTCAGAGAATTGAAGTCATAGAGCAAGTCTCTGCCCCAAAATTGGAAGAAGAGGCAGATACAGAGAATCAGAGTTTACCAGGAGCAGAAGCCCTCCACTGCACCTACTAGGGACAAGGACAATACCCCTACAATGTAAATGATTAATTTCTTTCTAGAGAATCAGTGTAGACTAGCTTAAAGTTCAAACTTCTGGGAGCACAGTCTTAGGGTGGCTACCACAATTTTGTGAGTTTTACCTCCAGATCAAACTAGATTCTCATTGTGAAAACTAGAAGAAAATCCCCTAATGCTTCCAGCAGGGGCAAGGGAAATGTAAATAATTCCTCAGCTTTTGTTCTCCTTAACAAAGGCCTGCCCTCAGGGAAACTTTTTTTTATTCTTGTTGTGTGCCACCCAATAGCAAAGCTACAGGACAGAGTAGAACTGCCCCATATGGTTTCCTCAGCTGTAATATTTACAGGAAAAAAATCACCAAATCTTTTTCTCCCACAGAGCCACTGGTGGATTCAGAACAAAGACCTTTCAGTTAGTAGCCAAATGCTTAACTGTTGCATCACCACAGCTCCTTGTAAACTATTTTTACCAGAACCTTAACAACGTGGAGGAAGGGTCATACCCAACTTCAGTCCCCTTTAGCCTTCCTGTCACATCTGGAAAAAAGGGGAAAAATCTGAGAAGTCCTTGTGAAGGTCACAACCCAGGGACATTACCACCACATCAATAGGGCTCCTGTATAATAACAGAGGATTATAACTGAAGGATCAGAAAGTCTCAGACCTTATTTAAGAAGTCTATAGGGAAATCCAAAGACAACCGGGGGGGGGGGGAGTGGAAATTTTAGCCTCTGTCACCTACAACTGTAGCAAATGGTAAACACAGACTAACTCCTAGACGATAAATTTAAAACTTCAAATTAAAGGCCTATTTACCTCAGTTTCTTTTACCATGTACATCATATCCTGCATTCAACAAAAAATTACAAGGCACACTGTCATGGATTGAATTTTGTCCCCCCAAAACATAAAACATGTGTATCAAATTGGCTTGGCCATGATTCTCAGTATTGTGTGATTGTCCAACACTTTGTCATTTGATGTGATTTTCCTATGTGTTGTAAATCCTGTCGCTATGATTTTAATGAGATGGATTAGTGGCAGTTAGGTTGATTGGATCTACATAACTAGATTTTGTCAAAAGCCAATCCCTTTTGAGATATAAAAGAAGCGAGCAGAGAGACATGGGGCACCTCATACCACCAAGAAAGCAGTGCCAGGAACAAAGCTCATTATTTGGACCTGAGGTTCCTGCATGGAGAAGCTCCTAGATCCAGAGAAGATTGATAACAAGGACCCTCCGCCAGAGCTGACAGAGAAAGAAAGACTTCCCCTGGAGCTGACACCCTGAATTTGGACTTCTAGCCTCCTAAACTTTGAGAGAATAAACTTCTGTTTGTTGAAACCACCCACTTGTGGTATACCTGTTATAGCAGCGCTAGGAAACTGAGACACTTTCTAAAAGGCAAAAAACACAATCTGGAGAGACACAGCAAGCACTGGAACCAGACTCAGATATGACAGGGATTTGGAATTATCAGATCAGAAATTTAAAATAATTATGATTAATATGCGCTAAGGGCTTGCCCCTAAAAAAAATAAAATACTTGGGAATAAACCTAACCAGCGATGTAAAAGACTTATACAAAGAAAACTACAAAACACTACTGCAAGAAAACCAAAAGAGATCTACATAAATGGAAAAACATACCGTGTTCATGGATAGTTAGACTCAACATTATGAAAATGACAATTCTACCCAAAGCGATTTATAAATACAATGCAGTCCCGATCCAAATACCAACAACATTCTTTAAAGAGATGGAAAAACTTATTGTTAATTTTATATGGAAAGGGAAGAAGCCCCAGATAAGTAAAGCACTACTGAAGAAGAATAAAGTAGGAGGAGTACCTGACCTCAGAACCTACTATACAGCTATGGTAGTCAAAACAGCCTGGTACTTGTACAATGACAGATACATTGACCAATGGAACAGAATTGAGAACCCAGATGTAAATCTATCCACCTATGGTCACCTGACCTTCGACAAGCACCCAAAGTCCATCAAATGGGGAAAAGACAGTCTTTTTAACAAATAGTGCCAGCAAAACTGGATGTACATCTGCAAAAAACATGAAACAGGACCCATATCTCACGTCACATACAAAAACTAATTCAAAATGGATCAAAGACCTAAATAGAAAACCAAAAACTATAAAGTTCATAGAAGAAAAAATAGGATCCATGCCAGAAGCCCTAATACACAGCATTAACAGGATACAAACCACAATCAACAACACTAAAACTCCAGAAGATAAGCTAGATAACTGTTATCTTCTAAAAATTAAACACTTATGCTCATCAAAAGACTTCACCAAAAGAGTAAAAAGAGATCCTACACACTGGGAAAAAATTTTTGGCTATTACAAATCAGATGAAAGTCTAACCTCTAAAATCTACAAGAAAATCCAACATCTCTACAACAAAAAGACAAATAATCCAATTAAAAAATGGGCAAAGGAAATGAACAGACACTTCACCAAAGAAGACATTCAAGTGGCCAAAAGGCACATGAGGAAATGCTTTCGATCACTAGCCATTAGAGAAATGCAAATCAAAACCACAATGAGATACCATCTCACCGGGGCATTACTGGCACGAAACAAACAAAACCCAGGAAATAACAAATGTTGGAGAGGCTGCAGGGAGATTGGACCCCTTATACAATGGTGGTGGGAATGCAAAATGATGCAGCCATTTTCAAAAATGATATGGCACTTCCTTAGAAAGTTAGAAATAGAAATACCATATGATCCAGCAATCCCACTCCTAGGAATATATTGTAGAGAAATAAGAGTTGTCATATGAGTAGACATATGCACACCCATGTTCACTGAAGCACTGTTCACGGTAGCGAAAAGATGGAAACTACCTAGACACCCATCAACAGATGAATGGATAAACAAACTGTGGTACATACACACAATGGTGTATTATGCAAAGATAAAGAACAATGATGAATCTATGAAGCATCTGATAACATGGATGAATCTGTAAGGCATTATGCTGAATCACGAAAGAACAAATATTGTATGAGACCACTACTGTAAAAACTCATAAAAAGGTTCACACACAAAAAGAAACAATCATTGATGGTTACCAGGGAGGGGGTGGGTGGCGACGGAAAAACACTAAATAGACAATAGATAAGTGGTAACTTTGGTGAAGGGCAAGGCAAGGCACAGTACTGGGGAAGCCAGCACAACTTGTACAAGGCAAGGTCATGGAAGCTCCATAGACACATCCAAACTCCATGAGGGTCCAAATTACTGGGGTGAGGGCTGTGGAGACCATGGTCTCGGGGAATATCTAGCTCAACTGGCATAACATAGTTTATAAAGAAAATGTTATACATTTAATTTTGGTGAGTAGTGTCTGGTCTTAAAATCCTGTGAGCGGCCTTCTAAGATATTCCACTGGTCTCACTCCCTCTGGAGCAAGGAAGAATGAAGAAAACCAAAGACACAAGGGAAAGATTAGTCCAAAGGACTAATGGACCACAACTACCACTGCCTCCACTAGACTCAGTCCAGCACAAATAGATGGTGTCTAGCTACCACCACTGATTGCTCTGACTGGGATCACAATAGAGCATCCCGGACAGAGCTGGAGAAAAATGTAGAACAAAATTCTAGCTCACAAAATAAGACCAGACTTACTGGCCTGACAGAGACTGGAGAAACCCTGAGGGTATGGCTCCTGGACACCCTTTTAGCTCAGTAATGAAGTCAGTCCTATGGTTTACCCTTCAGCTGAAGATTAAAAAAATAATAATAATATATTTTTTTTATTAGACAGGCTCATAAAACAAAACCAGACTAAAGGGGTACATCACTCCAGGGGTAAGGACTAGAACACAGGAGGGGACAGGAAAGCTGGTAACAGGGAACCCAAGGTTAAAAAGGGAGAATGTTGACATGTCATGGAGTTGGAAACTATCATGGTTTGGTTTGAATTATGTCTCCCCAAAATGTATCAATTTGGCTGGGCCATGATTCCTGGTATTGTGTGATTTTCCTATATGTTCTAAATCCTGCCTCTATAATGTTAATGAGGGAGGATGGGTGGCAGTTGTTTTCATGAGATAGGACTTAATCTACAAGATTGGATTGTGTCTTGAGGCAATCTCTTGAGATATAAAAGAGATAAGCGAGCAGAGATACAAGAGGACCTCCTCATACCACCAAGAAAGCAGTGCCAGGAGCATGCATGGTCCATGCGTGGAGAATCTCCTAGTCCGGAGGAAGATTGATGAGGAGGCTGACTGAAAGTGAAAGCCTTCCCCTGGAGCTGACACCCTGAATTTGGACTTTCAGCCTACTTCACTGTGAAGAAATAAATTTCTCTTGTTAAAGCCATCCTCTTGTGGTATTTGTTATAGCAGCACTAGATAACTAAGACAGTAACCAATGTCGCAAAACCATACGTGTATTAATTGGTTAAGTAGAAGCTAATTTGTTCTGTAAACCTTCAACTAAAGTACAAAGTAAAAAAAAAAGAGGGAAAGAATTTGTTCAATTCTCTAACAAATAGAAAGAGAACTGAAAAAGAAGCCCACAGGCACTAGAAGAAAGAAAATAGTAAAGATTAGAGCAGAAATAAATGAAATACAGAATAGAAAAACAATAGAATGAATCAACAGGACCAAAAGTTGATTTTTTGAAAAGATTTAAAAAATCTACAATTCATTGGCCAAACTGACAGAAGAAAAAAAAAGGAGATGAAGTAATTACCCAAATAAGAAATGAGATGGGGAACATTACAAGAGTCTTAACTAAAATCAAAGAGAATACTATGAAAAATTATACCTCAACAAATTTGAAAACCTAGAGAAAATGGACAAATTTCTAGAAACACTCTACCTTCCTAAACTAACACAAACTGAGAAAGAATATCTGAACAGACCCATAACAAGAGCAGAAAATGAAGAAAGAATAATCCCCCCACCCCCAAAATTAAACTAAATTAAAAAATCCCTGGTCCAGATGGCTTCACTGGAGAATTCTACCAAGCATTCAGAGAAGAGCTCACACCAACATGACTCAAACTATTTCAGAGCATAGAAAAGGAATGAATACCCTCAAATTCATTCTATGAAGCCAGTATAACCCCGATGCCAAAGCCAGGCAAAGACACCACACAAGAAAAGAAAGTTACATACCAATATCTCTTATGATATAGATGGAAAAATTATCAACAAAATTCTAGCAAATAGAATGCAGCATCATATCAAAAAATAATACATCACAACCAAGTGGGATTTAAACCGTGTATGCAAAGATGAGGAAACCCTGGTGCTGTAGTGGTTAAGTGCTATGACTGCTAACCAAAGGGTCGGCAGTTCGAATCCACCAGGTGCTCCTTGAAAACTCAATGGGGCAGTTCTACTCTGTCCTATAGGGTCGCTATGAGTCGGAATCGACTTGATGGCACTAGGTTTGGTTTTTGGTTTGGGGTATGCAAAGGTGATTCAGCATTAGAAAATAAATCAATGTATTCCAACACAGAAATATAACAAAATAAAAAAAATGACCATCTCAATCCATAAAAGGTATTTGATACAGTCCAACACATATTCCTGATAAAAATTCTCTATAAAGTAGGAATAGAAGGGAAGTTCCTCAACAGAATAACGGGTATCTATGCAAAACAAACAGACAAAATCATTCATTTTTTTAATGCAAAACAAACAGACAAAATCATTCTCAACAGATAGAGACTGAAAGGATTCCCCCTGAGAATGGGAACAGGGCAAGGATGCCCTTTATCATTACTCCTGTTTAACTTTGAGCAATAAGGAAAGAAAAAGAAAAAAAAGGCATCCAAATTGGAAAGGAAGAAGTAAAACTATCCCTATTCACAGATGATATGATCCTATACATACAGAACACCAAAGATTCCACAAGAAAACTACAGGAACTAATAGAAAGATTCAGCAGAGTATCAGGACATAAGATCAACATAGAAAATCAGTTGAATTCCTACATACCAAAAAAGAGAACTTTGAAAAGGAAATCGGGATAATATTACCATTTACAATATACCCCAAAAGATAAAATACTTAGGAAAAAACCTAACCAGAGATGTAAAAGACCTATACAAAAAAAAAAAAAAAACTATTGCAAGAAACCAAAAAAGATCTGCCAAAAAGTAAAAACATACCAAGCTCTTGGATAGGAAGACTCAACATTGTGAAAATGTCAATCCTACCTAAAACAATCTACAGATATAATGCTATCCTTAACCAAATATCAACAGCATTCTTTATCAAGATAGAAAAACTAATCACCAACTCTCATGGAAAGGAAAGAAGCCCTGAATTAGCAGAGAATTGTTTAAGAAAAAGAACAAAGTAGAAGGCCTCACCCTACCTGATCTCAGAACCTACTACACAGCTATAGTGGTAAAAATAGCCTGGTACTCAGAACAGGAAGGGATAACAGAAAATACAGAGAGAATTGTTCAAAGTTTGCTGGCAGAAAATTTCCCCGATAATGTGAAAGATGAGAAGATATATATCCAAGATGCTCCTTGAACTCCACATAAGGTAGGTCTTAAAAGAAAGTCACCAAGACATATTATAATCAAACATGCCAAAACAAAAGATAAAGAGAGAATTTTAAGAGGGGCTAGGGATAAATGAAAGGTCACCTACAAAGAAGAGTCAATAACAATAAGTTCAGACTACTGGGCAGAAACCATGCAGGCAAGTAGGCAATGGAATGACTTATATAAAGCATTGAAGGAAAATAATTGCCAGCCAAGAATCATATATCCAGCAAAACTGTCTCTTAAAAAAATATAAAGATGAAATTAGGACATTTCCAGAGAAACAGAAGTTTAGGGACTTTGTAAAAACCAAACCAAAACTACAAAAAATACTAAAGGGAGTTCTCTGGTTAGAAAATCAATATCAGATATTAACCGAAGACTAGAACACAGCAACCAGATGTCAACCCAGACAGGGAAACCACAAAAATAAATCAAGATACAAAAACATTCAAAATAGGGAAACAGCAATGTCATTTTGTAAAAGAAGACAACATGAAAACAGAGGGACTAAGAAATGTAGTCATAGATATTTCATATGAAGAGGAAGTCAAGGCAATATAAAGAAATAAAAGTTAGGTTTAAACTTAGAAAAACAAGGGTAAATATTAAGGTAACCACAAAGGAGATTAACAATCCTACGATAAAATACTCAGCACAAAAACATGACGTGGGAAAAAGAAACTGTCAACAACACATAAAAAAGGACATCAAAACAACAGCACTAAATTCATACCTATCCATAATAATGCTAAATGTAAATGGACTAAAAGCACCAAAAAAGAGATAGAGAGTGGCAGAATGGATAAAAAGAAACACGATCTGTCTATATGCTGCCTACAAAAGACACACCTCAGACTTAGAGATACAAACAAGCTAAAACTCGAAGGATGGCAAAAAAACATATGAAGCAAACAACAATCAAAACAGAGCAGGAGGAGGTGGGGCAGATGGTACAATAGCCAGATGCTTCCTGCTATCCCTCTTACAACAAAGACCCGAAAAAACAAGTGAAACAATTATATTTATGACAAGCTAGGAGCCCTGACTATTAAAGACAAAGCTAAAAGATGGAATGAGTGGCAGGGGGAGGGAGAGACAGTTCAAAGGCAGAAAGGTGTTGCCGGACCTGAATCACTGGGATCCCTCAGGCACCATTTCCAGGAGTGGTTGTGGCAGGCTGGTGGTAATGTTCGGCTGCAGTTTCCTCAGGAAAAAGCAGCCAGCCACACAGCCTACTCACACCTCTAGAACCAGAGAATGGTGCTTTCGTCAAAAGCTAAGTACTAGTGTATATTTTAAGGTGCCCCCAGGCCCCAAGCCGGCTTTACTGGCGGTTGAATTTCCTGGGCCTAAGATAGGCCCTATTAAGTGTCCTGAGCCATCCTTCCAGCCTTGGAGTAGGAATAAATTCATAATTAGGGTAAAAGATAATTTGCCAGCTCCACTAACTGGGGAAGCTAAGGACAGAAGCAGATCCTGTCCAAGCATAAATGGTCTGTGGACTTTAAATAAACTTCCCCCCCTGCATAGCCCTGTGTGGGCCTATTTCAGGGGAATAGGCCCTTGTTGGCAGACTGAAACTATTTCAGCTGTGCAGTGAAGAGGTGGGTGTTGGATATTTGACACCACTTTGCCTATTAAACAGGGTTCTCACCTACCCACATCAGGGGAATAGGGACTAGTGGCTCCACTCAGGTCACCCAGCCATCCACGACAGGGGCCCAAGGACAACTGGTACCTCCCAGTCCCTACAACTAAAAGCATTGGGTGCCCATGGTCCATCTGCAGAACCCACCCACCTGTATGCTGTAGGGAACAGGGACATACTATCCTCACAGACACTTGGGGGACAGTTCTCACCAACCTGCCTTGTTTAAAGTATGACCGCCTGCTGCAACCAGATACCGGTACCTACACCAATCACCCCTGCCCCTCTAAGACTGTAGGACAGAGCTTGTAACACACACTTGATGATCAGCTACCTGGACACCTGAGCTGAATTCATAGAAGAAAAGCGAATGGAATCCTAGACTGATATACCTGATAACAGCTCTAGCCATCTGGTGACAGGATGTGACAGCTTCAAAGGTGAAAATAGTCAAGCTACCTCACTCAAGCAACTCATTTGGTCATATCGAAACAAAACAAAGCAATAAGTCAGGATACAGTAAGCAAACAAAAGAAACTAATACAATAACTTATAGATGGCTTGGAGGCTAGAGTCAATATCAAGTCAGATAAAGAAACAGACCATGATTGCCTCAAAAACCTCTCAAAACAAAGAATCAACGGATCTTTTGGATGAAGGTACCTTCCTGGAATTACGGGATGCAGAATTCAAAAGATTAATATACAGAACTCTTCAAGACATCAGGAACAAGATTAGGAAGGAGATCAAGCAATACACAGAACAAGCCAAAGAACACACATATAAAGTAGTGGAAGAAATTAAAAAGATTATTCAAGAACATAATGAAAAATTTAATAAACTGCAAGAATCCATAGAGAGGCAGCAATCAAAAACTCAGAAGATTAACAATAAAATTACAGAATTAGACAACTTAATAGAAAGTCAGAGGAGCATAATTGAGCAAGTGGAAGGCAGAATTGGTGAGCATGAAGATACAGCACTTGGTACCAATATATTTGAAGAAAAATCAGATAAAAGAATTTAAAAAAATGAAGAAACCTTAAGAATCATGTGGGACTCTATCAAGAGAAATGACATATGAGTACTGGAGTGCCAGAACAGGGAGAGATAATAGAAAATACAGAGAGAATTGTTAAAGATTTGTTGGCAGAAAACTTCCCTGATATCGTGAAAGATGAGAAGATATCTATCCAAGATTCTCATCGAATGCCACAGAAGGTAGACATATTATAATCAAACTTGCCAAAACCAAGAATATAGAGAGAATTTTAAGAGCAGCTGAGGATACACAAAAAGTCACCTACAAAGGAGAGTCAATAAGAATAAGTCCGGAATACTCGGCAGAAAAAAATGCATGTCAGACAACAATGGGATGACTTATATAAAGCATTGAAGGAAAAAAATTGCCAGCCAAGAATTCTATATCCAGCAAAACTGTCTCTCAAATATGAAGGTGAAATTAGGACTTTTCCAGATAAACAGAAATTTAGGGAATTTGTACAAACCAAACCAAAAGAAATACCAAAGGAAGTTCTTTGGTTAGAAAATAAATATTATCAGGTATCAACCCAACACCAGAACACTGTACAGAGAAATCAGAAGTCAACTCATATCAGGAAATCACAAAAATGAATTAAGATACAAAAACACTCAAAACAAACAGGGAAACAGTGATATTATTATGTAAAAGAAGGCAACATTAAAACAATAAAGAAGGGAGAGGTGGGGCCAAGATGGCTGACTAGGTAGATGCTACCTCGGATCCCTCTTGCAACAAAGACCTGGAAAAACAAGTGAATCGATCACATACATGACAATCTACCAACCCTGACCATCAAACACAGTTCTAAAAAGTTGACCTGAGTGACAAGGGAGTGAAAAGCTGTGCCCTGAAGCAGCGACCGCCTCTGGAACCAGCAACCTGCCCCACAGCCTTGAGCCCTCTCAGTTCCCTGGCGCCGAGTGGTGTGGCTGATTGCGACTTGCTGAGGTGGAGCAGGCACGGGACACAGCCCTAACCCCTAGCCCCCTGGGGTAACCTCGGTAGAGACTCAGCCAGCGCAAGCAAGCTGCACACTGACGTGGCTAAAGAGAGAACGAGAAGCCACAGGGAAGGAGCTACTGTTTTCAGAGACTGGACCCAGCGTCCCAGTCAGAAAACCTTGGCGCCAGGCTTTGGACTTGGCACAGGAGCAATGAGCACGGCTTCCTGAGATGGCGCAAACGTGGGACACAGCCCTAGCCCCCTGAAGTGACCTCAAGGGAAGCCCATCCAGTGCATGCAGGCAGAGCAATGATGTGGCTGGCAGGAGGAGAAGTCACTGGGAGGTAGTGAATGGTTTTGGAGCCTGGAGTGTGGCGTCCCAGCCAGAGAACCATGGTGCTGGGCTTTGGACTGGGAGCGGAGGAGCTGACCACGGCTTCTGAGACAGCACAAGCACAAGACGCGTTCCTGACCCTCGGGGGCAATCTCAACCCAGCCATTGCACACAGGCTACATGACCCTCCCCCTCGGGAATCTCAGATACAACAGTCATCACCAAGCAAGACAAGTAACTTTGTCTATATTGCTGGGTGCTACTCTCTCCTATCTATCTGATCCCTCCCCTCCCTGACCCAGGTGGCTTCATTAACATTGGAATTTCCTGGGTCAGGGAGTGAAGTGATTTGCGCTTTTTTTTCTTTACCTAACCCATTTTCCTGGCCTGAGAGAAGCAGCTACTGAAAACCCAGGGACAAAAAATACTTCCCTAACATCCCTAAATTGGAATAAAAACAGAGAACCAGCTCCAACCAAGCATATGAGATCCACAGTCTTGGGCTTTCATCCCTACAGGGAACAAGGTGGCTATTATAATGCAAGGCAATTCTGATAGGGATCTGACTGTAATTGTTTCAGCGGATTACTGGAAAGACAAGTTTCCCAGGTCTGATATCTCTACCTATTAAACAGAAAACTCACTGACCCACAACAGGGAACTGAAGGCTGAAGCTCCACCCAGACCACCTAGTCTCCTCTGCCTTAGGGGTCTAAGGAGGGTGACACCTACCAATCTGTAGAGGTACTTGCATCGGGTGCCTCAGGTACAGCTGCAGAGCCCACCCACCAAAGTGCTTTAGGAATAGAGACACACCTACCTCACTGGCACTTGGGGGAATCCTGTCAGCATCCTGCCCCCCCTGGAGTGTGACTCCCTGCTGCTACTAGAATCCGGTGCACACAACTATCACCACTACTCCTCTAGGTGGATAGGTGACAGTCTGCACCACACACTTGGTGATGCAAAATAAGATTCTACTCAAGAATAGTGAATGGACTCTTAGGCTTATATATCTGGTAACAGCCCAAACCAGCTGGTAATAGGACATAAGTGATTCAAGGGCAACAACAATCAAGACAGCGCAATCTAGTAGCCCATCTAAGTATATATACTGAAAGAAAACAAAACAAGACTCAGTGAGCAAATATAAAATCAATCACTACAATATCTTATGCATGGCTGAGAGACAGCAGTCGATATCAAACCACATAGAGAAGCAGAACATGATTGCTTCTACAACTCCCCAAACTAAAGAATCAAAATCTTTCCCAAATGAAGATACAACCCTGGAATTGCCAGATGCAGAATATAAAAAAACTAAATTACAGTATGCTTCAAGACATCAGGGATGACCTCACGAATGAAATAAGGCAATCTACAGAAAAAGCTAAGGAACACTGATAAAGCAGTTGAAGAAAACAAAAAGATTATTCAAGAACATAGTGGAAAAATTAATAAGCTGCAAGAATCCATAGAGAGACAGCATTCAGAAATCCAGAAGATTAACAATAAAATTACAGAATTAGACAACCCAACAGGAAGTCAGAGGAGCAGACTCAAGCAATTAGGATGCAGAGTGGGGGACCTGGAGGATAAGGGAATTGACAACAATATAGCTGAAAAAAAATCAGATAAAAGAATTAAAAAAAATGAAGAAACCCTAAGAATCATGTGGGACTCTATCAAGAAAAATAACTTGCGTGTGATTGGAGTCCCAGAACAGGGAGGGATAAAAGAAAATACAGAGAGAATAGTTGAAGATCTGTTGGCAGAAAACTTCCCTGACATCATGAAAGACAAAAGGATAGCTATCCAAGATGCTCATTGAACCCCATATAAGATTGATCCAAAAAGAAAATCACCAAGACATATTATCATCAAACTTGCCAAAACCAAAGATAAAGAGAAAATTTTAAAAGCAGCCAGGGATAAAAGAAAGGTCTCCTACAAAGGAGAATCAATAAGAATAAGTTCAGATTACTCAGCAGAAACAATGCAGTCAAAAAGGCAATGGGATGACATATATAGAGCACTGAAGGAGAAAAACTGCCAGCCAAGGATCATATATCCAGCAAAACTCTCTCTCAAAAATGAAGGTGAAATTAAAACATTTACAGATAAACATAAGCTTAGAGAATTTGCAAAAAACAAACCAAAGCTACAAGAAATACTAAAGGAAATTATTTGGTCAGAAAATCAATAATATCAGATGCCAACACAACACAAGGTCACAAAACAGAACCGCCTCATATCAACTCAAATAGGGAAATCACAAAAACAAACTAAGATTAATTTTAAAAAGAAAAAAATGCTCAAAACAGGGAACCATTGAAGTCCTTATGTAAAAGATCACAATAATCAAAAAGAGGGACTAAATACAGGAGGCATAGACCTTTCATATGGAGAGGAAAACAAGGCAATATATGACAATAGAAGATAGGTTTTTACTTGGAAAACTAGGGGTAAAAATTAAGGTACCCACAAGGAGGTCTGACAATTCCATAATTCAAAATAACAACCAGGAAAAACATAAAAACTCAGCAAACATAAATTTAACTACTATGAAAATGAGGATCTCACAATTTACAAAGAAAGACGTCTCAGCACAAAAAACTAAGTGGAAAAATGAAATTGTCAACAACACACATAAAAAGGCATCAAAATGACAGCACAAAGCTCGTACTTATCTATAATTACGCTGAATGTAAATGGACTAAATGCACCAACTAAGAGACAGAGAGTCTCAGACTGGATAAAGAAACACGATCTGTCTATATGCTGCCTACAAGAGACACACCTTAGACTTAGAGACACAAACAAACTAAAACTCAAAGGATGGAAAAAATATATCAAGCAAACAACAATCAAAAAAGAGCAGGAGTGGCAATATTAATTTCTGACAAAATAGACTTCAAAGTTAAATCCACCATGAAGGACAAAGAAGGGCACTACATAATGATTAAAGGGATAATTGACCAAGAAGATATAACCATATTAAATATTTATGCACCCAATGACAGGGCTGCAAGATACATAAAACAAACTTTAACAGAATTGAAAAGTGAGATAGACACCTCCACAATTATAGTAGGAGACTTCAACACACCACTTTCGGAGAAGGATAGGACTTCCAGTAAGAAGCTCAATAGAGACACGGAAGACCTACTTACAACAATCAACCAACTTGACCTCATTGACTTATACAGAACTCTCCACCCAATAGCTGCAAGGTAAACTTTTTTTTCTAGCGCACATGGAACATTCTCTAGAAGAGATCACATATTAGGTCACAAAACAAACCTTTGCCGAATCCAAAATGTCGAAATATTACAAAGCATCTTCTCAGACCACAAGGCCATAAAAGTAGAAATCAATAACAGAAAAATCAGGGAAAAGAAATCAAATACTTGGAAACTGAACAATACCCTGCTTAAAAAAGACTGGATTATAGAACACATGAAGGAGGGAATAAAGAAAATCATAGAATGCAACGAGAATGAAAACACTTCCTATCAAAACCTCTAGGACACAGCAAAAGCAGTGCTCAGAGGTCAATTTGTATCGATAACACATATACATAAAGAAGAAGAAAGAGCCAAAAACAGAGAACTGTCCCTACAACTTGAACAAATACAAAGCGAGCAACAAAAGAATCCATCAGGTACCAGAAGAAAATAAAAACTAGAGCAGAACTAAATGAATTAGAGAACAGAAAAACAATCGAAAGAATTAACAAAGCCAAAAGCTGGTTCTCTGAAAAAATTAACAAAATTGATAAACCATTGGCCAGACTGACTAAAGAAATACAGTAAAGGAAACAAAAAACCTGATTAAGAAATGAGATGGGCCTTATCACAACAGACCCAAATGATATAAAAAGAATTATATCAGACTATTACAAAAAATTGTACTCTAACAAATTTGCAAATCTAGAAGAAATGGATGAATTCCTAGAAAAATACTACCTACCTAAACTAACACAATCAGAAGTAGAACAACTAAATAGACCCTTAACAAAAAAGGAGATTGAAAAGGTCATCAAAAAACTTCCAAAAAAAAAAAAAAAAAAAGCCCTGGCCCGGATGGCTTCACTGCAGTGTTCAACCACACTTTCAGAGAAGAGTTCACACCACTACTACTAAAGGTATTTCAAAGCATAGAAAAGGATGGAATACTACCTAACTCATTCTATGAAGCCAGCATATCCCGGATACCAAAACCAGGTAAAGACACCACAAAAAAAGAAAATTACAAACATATATCCCTCATGAACATAGATGCAAAAATCCTCAACAAAATTCTAGCCAATAGAATTCAAAAATATAACAAAAAAATAATCCACCACGACCTAGTGGGATTTATACCAGGTATGCAAAGTTGGTTCAATATTAGAAAAACCAGTAATGTAATCCAGCATATAAATAAAACAAAAGACGAAAACCACTTGATCTTATCAATTGATATAGGAAAGGCATTTGACAAAGTCCAACACCCATTCATGATAAAAACTCTCAGCAAAGTAGGAACTGAAGGAAAATTCCTCAACATAATAACGGGCATCTCTACAAAACCAACAGACAACATCATTCTAAATGGAGAGAGCCTGAAACCATTTCCCTTGAGAACGGGAACCAGACAAGGATGCCCTTTATTGTGACTCTTACTCAACATTGTGCTAGAGGTCCTAGTCAGAGCAATTAGGATAGACAAAGAAATAAAGGCCATCCGGATTGGCAAGGAAGAAGTAAAATTATCCCTATTTGCAGATGACATGATCTTATACACAGACAACCCTAAGGAATCCTCCAGAAAACTACTGAAACTAATAGAAGAGTTTGGCAGAGTCTCAGGTTATAAAATAAACATACAAAAATCACTTGGATTCCTCTATATCAATAAAAAGAACATCGAAGAGGAAATCACCAAATCAATACCATTCACAGTAGCCCCCAATAAGATAAAATACTGCGGAAAAAATCTTACCAAAGATGTAAGAGACCTATACAAAGAAAAATACAAAGTACTAGTGCCAGAAACTAAAAAGGACCTACAAAAGTGGAAAAATATACCTAGCTCATGGATAGGAAGACTTAATATAGTAAAAATGTCTATTCTACCAAAAGCCATCTATACAGACAATGCACTTCCGATCCAAATTCCAATGACATTTTTTAATGCGATGGAGAAACAAATCACCAGCTTCATACGGAAGGGAAAGAAGCCCCGGATAAGTAAAGCATTACTGAAAAAGAAGACGAAAGTGGGAGACCTCACTCTACCTGATTTTAGAACATATTATACAGCCACAGTAGTCAAAACAGCCTGGTACTGGTACAACAACAGGCACACAGACCAATGGAAGAGAATTGAGAACTCACATATAAATTCATCCCCATATGAGCAGCTGATATTTGACAAAGGCCCAGCGTCAGTTAATTGTGGAAAAGAGTCTTTTTAACAAATAGTGCTGGCATAACTGGATATCGATTTGCAAAAAAATGAAACAGGACCCATACCTCATACCATGCACAAAAACTAACTCCAAGTGGATCAAAGACCTAAACATAAAGACTAAAACGATAAAGATCACGGAAGAAAAAATAGGGACAACCTTAGGAGCCCTAATACAAGGCATAAACAGAATACAAAACATTACCAAAAATGACAAAGACAAACCAGATGACTGGGAGCTCCTAAAAATCAAACACCTATGCTCATCTAAAGGCTTCAACAAAAGAGTAAAAAGACCACTTACAGACTGGGAAAAAATTTTCAGCCATGACATCTCCGACCAGCGCCTGATCTCTAAAATCTACATGATTCTGTTAAAACTCAACCACAAAAAGACAAACAACCCAATCAAGAAGTGGGCAAAGGATATGAACACACAGTTCACTAAAGAAGATATTTAGGTGGCTAACAGATACATGAGAAAATGCTCTTGATTATTAGCCATTAGAGAAATGCAAATTAAAACTATGATGAGATTCCATCTCACTCCGACAAGGCTGGAGTTAATCCAAAAAACAGAAAATAATAAATGTTGGAGAGGCTGTGGAGAGATTGGAACTCTTATACACTGCTGGTGGGAATATAAATTGGTACAACCACTTTGGAAGTCTATGTGGCGTTTTCTTTAAAAAGTTAGAAATAGAACCACCATACAACCCAGAAATCCCACTCCTCGGAGTATACCCTAGACAAATAAGAGCCTTCACAAGAACAGATATATGCACACCCATGTTTATTGCAGCTGTTTACAATAGCAAGAAGCTGGAAGCAACCAAGGTGTCCATCAACGGATGAATGGATAAATAAATTGTGGTATATTCACACGATGGAATACTATGCATCGATAAAGAACAGTGATGAATCTGTGAAACATTTCATAACATGGAGGAACCTGGAAGGCATTATGCAGAGCAAAATTAGAGGCAAAAGGAGAAATATTGTATAAGACCACTATTATAAGATCTTGAGAAATAGTTTAAACTGAGAAGAACACATACATTTGTGGTTACGAGGAGGGGAGGGGGGAGGAGGGGAGAGGGTTTTTTACTGATTAGTTAGTAGCTAAGAACTACTTTAGGTGAAGGAAGGACAATACTCAATACACGGAAGTTCAGCTCAACTGGACTGGACCAAAAGCAAAGAAGTTTCCGGGATAAACTGAATGCTTCAAAGGTCAGTGGAGCAAGGGCAGGGGTTTGGGGACCATGGTTTAAGGGGACTTCTAAGTCAATTGGCAAAATAATTCTATTATGAAAACATTCTGCAGCCCACTTTGAAATGTGGCGTCTGGGTCTTAAATGCTAACAAGCGGCCATCTAAGATGCATCAATTGGTCTCAACCCACCTGGATCAAAGGAGAATGAAGAACACCAAGCTCACACGATAACTATGAGCCCAAGAGACAGAAAGGGCCACATGAACCAGAGACTTACATCATCCTGAGACCGGAGCAAATAGTTGGTGCCCGGCCACAATCGATGACTGCCCTGACAGGGAGCAAAAAAGAGGACCCCTGAGGGAGCAGGAGATCAGTGGGATTCAGACCCCAAATTCTCTCAAAAAGACAATACTTAATGGTCTGACTGAGACTAGAGGAATTCTGGCGGTTAGGGTCCCCAAACCTTCTGTTGGCACAGGACAGGAACCATTCCCCAAGACAACTCATCAGACATGGAAGGGACTGGACAGTGGGTGGGAGAGAGATGCCGATGAAGAGTGAGCTATTTGTATCAGGTGGACATTTGAGACTGTGTTGGCATCTCCTGTCTGGAGTTGGGATGGGAGGGTAGAGAGGGTTGGAAGCTGGCAAAATTGTCACGAAAGGAGAGACTGGAAGGGCTGACTCATTAGGGGGAGAGAAAGTGGGAGTATGGAGTAAGGTGTATATAAATTTATATGTGACAGACTAACTTGATTTGTAAACGTTCACTTGAAGCTCAATAAAAATTAAAAAAAAAAATAAAGAACCCCGAATAGGAAATCACCAAATCAATACCATTCACAGTAGCCCGCAAGAAGATAAAACACTTAGGAATAAATCTTACCAAAGATGTAAAAGACCTACACAAAGAAAACTACAAAGCTCTACTACAAGAAACTAAAAGGGACCTACATAAGTGGAAAAACATCCCTTCTTCATGGATAGGAAGACTTACATTGTAAAAATGTCTATTCTACCAAAAGCCATCTATACATACAATGTACTTCTGATCCAAATTCCAATGACATTTTTTAATGCGATGGGGAAAGAAATCACCAACTTCATATGGAAGGGAAAGAAGCCTCGGATAAGTAAAGCATTACTGAAAAAGAAGAGGAAAGTGGGAGGCCTCACTCTACCTGATTTTAGAACATATTATACAGCCACAGTAGTCAAAACAGCCTGGTACTGGTACAACAACAAGCACATAGACCAATGGAACAGAATTGAGAACCCAGATATAAATCCATCCACATATGAGCAGCTGATATTTGACAAAGGCCCAGTGTCAGTTAATTGGGGAAAAGATAGTCTTTTTAACAAACGGTGCTGGCATAACTGGATATCCATCTGCAAAAAAATGAAACAGGACCCATACCTCACACCATGCACAAAAACTAACTCCAAGTGGATCAAAGACCTAAACATAAAGACTAAAATGATAAAGATCATGGAAGAAAAAATAGGGACAACGTTAGGAGCCATAATACAGGGCATAAACACAATACAAAACATTACCAAATTTGACAAAGAGAAACCAGATAACTGGGAGCTCCTAAAAATCAAACACCTATGCTCATCTAAAGACTTCACCAAAAGAGTAAAAAGACCACCTACAGACTGGGAAAGAATTTTCAGCTATGACATCTCTGACCAGCGCCTGATCTCTAAAATCTACATGATTCTGTCAAAACTCAACCACAAAAAGACAAACAACCCAATCAAGAAGTGGGCAAAGGATATGAACACACACTTCACTAAAGAAGATATTCAGGCAGCTAAGAGATACATGAGAAAATGCTCTCAATCATTAGCCATTAGAGAAATGCAGATTAAAACTATGATGAGATTCCATCTCACTCCAACAAGGCTGGCATTAATCCAAAAAACACAAAATAATAAATGTTGGAGAGGCTGTGGAGAGATTGGAACTCTTATACACTGCTGGTGGGAATGTAAAATGGTACAACCACTTTGGAAATCTATCTGGCGTTATCTTAAACAGTTAGAAATAGAACTACCATACAACCCAGAAATCCCACTCCTAGGAATATACCCTAGAGAAATAAGAGCCTTCACACAAACAGATATATGCACACCCATGTTTATTGCAACTCTGTTTACAATAGCTAAAAGCTGGAAGCAACCAAGGTGTCCATCAACGGATGAATGGGTAAATAAATTGTGGTATATTCACACAATGGAATACTACACATCGATAAAGAATAGTGACGAATCTGTGAAACATTTCTTAACATGGAGGAACCTGGAAGGCATTATGCTGAGCGAAATCAGTCAGAGGAAAAGGACAAATATTGTATAAGACCAATATTATAAGATCTTGAGAAATAGTATAAACTGAGAAGAACATATACTTTTGTGGTTACGAGGGGGGGAGGGAGGGAGGGAGGGTGGGAGAGGGTTTTTTTTACTGATTAATTAGCTGAAAAGAACTGCTTTAGGTGAAGGGACAGACAACACTCAATACATGGAAGGTCAGCTCAATTGGACTGGACCAAAAGCAAAGAAGTTTCTGGGATAAAATGAATACTTCAAAGGTCAGCGGAGCAAGGGCGGGGGTTTGGGAACCATGGTTTAAGGGGACTTCTAAGTCAATTGGCCAAATAATTCTATTATGAAAACATTCTGCATCCCACTTTGAAATTTGGCATCTGGGGTCTTAAAAGCTATCAAGCGGCCATCTAAGATGCATCAATTGCTCTCAACCCACCTGGATCAAAGGAGAATGAAGAACACCAAGGTCACACGACAACTAAGAGCCCAAGAGACAGAGAGGGCCACATGAACCAGAGGCCTACATTATCCTGAGAACAGAAGAACTAGTTGTTGCCCGGCCACAATCGATGACTGCCCTGACAGGGAGCACAATAGAGAACCCCTGAGGGAGCAGGAGATAAGTGGGATGCAGACCCCAAATTCTCATAAAAAGACCATACTTAATGGTCTGGATGTGACTAGAGGAATCCCGGTGGTCATGGTCCCCAAACCTTCTGTTGGCACAGGACAGGAACCATCCCCGAAGACAGCTCAGCAGACATGAAAGGGACTGGACAGTGGGTGGGAGAGAGATGCTGATGAAGAGTGAGCTAATTATATCAGGTGGACACTTGAGACTGTGTTGGCATCTCCTGTCTGGAGGGGGGATGGGAGGGTAGAGAGAGTTGGAGGTTGCCAAAGTTTTCACGAAAGGAGAGACTGGAAGGGCTGACTCATTAGGGGGAGAGCAAGTGGGAGTAAGGAGTAAGATGTGTATTAACTTATATGTGACAGACTGACTTGATTTGTAAACGTTCACTTGAAGCTCAATAAAAGTTAATAAAAAAAGGAAAAAAAATTAGAATAGTGAACAAAAATCTAGAATATCCAAGAACTGTGGATAGTTTCAAAAAGTGTCCCATATGCATAATAGCAATACTAAAAGGATAAGAAATGGAAAAAGAGAACAAATGTTTCAAGAAAAATACCTGAGAACTTACCAAAATTAATGACAGACATCAAATCACAGACCTAGGAAGATCAAAGAAAACCAGTCAGGATAAATACTGTAAATTTATGTAGGCATATCATATCTGAACTGCAGAAAAACAAAGAGAAAACCTTGAAAGAACCAAGAAGAAATAAAATTATTGAGTAACAATGGGCAAAATTCGAGTGGACTTCTCGTGAGAAACTATGCAAGCAAGAAGAGAGTGAATGAAGTATTTAAAGTGGTGAAAGAAAAAAAAAACTACTAATCTAGAATTTTATATCAAATGAAATTATCCTTCAAAAGCAAAGGAGAGAGCTCCACTTGTAGAATGATAGTAGGAGATGTGCAGAACTGGTGAAAATTATTTTAAAAAAATCAACATTTATATATCTGGATATTGTCCTAAGGGTATACAGCAAAGAGAGAAACACTTATTCAACAATATCCACTAAAAATTGGTAAGGATAATGAGAGTGTGACACTTCAATCATGACCCTCTCCCTCCCTCTCCCCAATAAGCTCAGCAGTATGAAAACTTCACTATGGGAAGGTGTGGCCAAGAAAACCCACTACTGCTGAGTCAGTTCTGACTCATAACGACCCTATAGGACAGAGTAGAACTGCACCATAGGGTTTCCAAGGCTGTAATCTTTACAAAAGCAGATTGCCACATCTTTCTCCCATGAAGCAGCTGGTGGGTTTGAATTGCCAATCTTTTGGTTAGCAGAGAAGCGCTTTAACCACTGCATCACCAAGTTTCCATTGCCAAGAAGACGGGGATATTTATTCTCTCAGATTCCAGTTAAGGGACACATATCTCAATGGGAAAAGAAGGCCACTAGCATTTTTCTTCCCAAGTTTTGAGTTGCAGAGGCAAGATTCCTGGCAAGTGCAGCCATGAGGGCAAGGGCAGGCTTCCTTAACCCAATCTCCACTCACAGGATGGATGCTCCACCTTAGGCATGGTAGAGCATGAATACTAGGCCCTAACTCACTTGTTGCAAGGGAGCTGACAAGACCAAAGCCTTCAAACCAAAAGCAGGAATTTAACTACAAAAGAATAAGGCCACTGTCCAAACTATCAGCTCTGGATCAGCAGCTCAGATATGTTATTTAAGAAAAAGGAAGTCCACAAGGAGAAAAAGCTGGGAAGCTTTCCTCGAAGAACTTACTTTATTTGACATAGAATGTAGAGTTTCAAGACTGAAAGCACTCTCAAAAACAAAGGAGATTTTGGTGTTAAGTAACTAAGTAGAGACTGGTAGCTCTTTGTCTCATCAAAGAGGGAGTATAAGTAAATATACATTATAAAAAGAACCAAATGGCAATTCCGAAGTTGAAAAGTAACAGTAATGAAAAATTAACTAGAAGGACGCAAGTGTTTAAAAAAAAAAGTCAGAAACGTGAAGAAAGGTCAATTGATATCTGATCTGAGGAGCAAAAAGAAAAAACAATGAAGAAAATATGAAAAAAGCTTCAGAGAAATGTAATACATCATTAAGCACGTGAACATATGCATAATGGAAACACCAAAAGGAAAGGAGAAAAAAATACCAGGGAGGCAGAGCCAGGATGGCGGAATAGATAGATGCTTCTGACAGGCCCTCTTTACAACAAAGACCAAAAAAAAAAATGAACTGAGTATATTTATGACAAGCTAGGAGCACTGAGCCTCAAAGGCAAGCTTAGAAAACGAACTGAGGGGCAGGGGGAGGAAGAGACGGTTCAGAAACCAGAGAGAAGTTACCGGACCTGGATCACGGGGAGCCCTCAGGCACCATTCCTGGGACCAGCGGTGGTGGGCTCTTACCAGTGTTCAGCCACATTATCATTAGGGAGAAGCAGTCAGCCACACACCCTACTCACACCTCCGGAACCAGAGAAGAGTGGCGTTCTCGACAAAACCTAAGTACTCGCGTATATTTTACTGCACCCCCCATCCCGGCCCCAAGCCGGCTTCAGCTGCTGAATTCCCTGGGCCTGAGATAGGCCCTGCTGAGTGCCTAGAAACATCCTCCCGCCCTTGGAGAAGGAAAAAAATTGGAAATGATAGAAAAGATAATTTGCCAGCTCTACTAACTGGGGGAGCTCAGGACAGAAGCAGCTCCTGTCCAGGCATAAATGGTCTATAGACTCTGAGTACCTTTCCCCTCTGCATAGACCTCTGTGGGCCTATTTCAGGTGAATAGGCCCTTGTTGGCAGACTCCAACCATTTCAGTTGTGTGGCGGAGCGGTGGGTTTTTGATGTTTGACATTGCTTTGCCTATTAAACAGGGGCCTCGCCTACACACATCAGGGGCGTAAGGACTGGACTGTCCATTCAGGTCACCCAGCCACCCGCAACAGGGGTCCAAGGATAACTGGTACCTCCCAGTCCTTAAAACCAAAAACATTGGGTGTCCAAGATCCATCTGCAGAACCCACTCTCCTGCCTTGTTCAGACTGTAACCCCCCTGCTGCAACCAGATACTGGTACCTACACCAATCATCCTGCCCCTCTAAGTCTGTAGGACAGAACCTGTACCACACACTTGATGATCAGATACCTGGACACCTGAGCTGAATTCATACAAGAAAAGTAAATGGACTCAGACTGATATACCTGAAAACAGCTCTAGCCATCTGGGGACAGGACGTCAGAGCTCCAAAGGAGAAAATAATCAAGCTAGCTCACTCAATCAACCCATTTGGGCATATCAAAACAAAACAAAGAAAGAAGCTACGACACAGTAAGCAAACATAAACTAATACAATAACTTATAGATGGCTCGGAGACAACAGTCAATATCAAATCACATAAAGAAACAGGACACGATCACCTCAACAAGCTTTCAAAACAAAGAATTGAGGGATCTTCTAAATGAAAGTACATTCCTGGAATTACCAGAAGCAGAATACAAAAGATTAATATACAGAAACCTTCAAGACATCAGGAAGGAAATCAGGCAATACACAGAACAAGCCAAGGAACACACAAATAAAGCAACTGAAGAAATTAAAGATTATTCAGGAAAATAACGAAAACCTTAATAAGCTGGAAAAATCCAGACAGACAGCAATCAGAAATTCAGAAGATTAACAATAAAATTAGAGAACCAGACAACTCGATAGAAAGTCAGAAGGGCAGAATTGAGCAAAAGGAAGGCAGAATTACTGAACTTGAAGATAAATCACCTGGCACTAACATATTTGCAGAAAAATCAGAGAAAAAAAATTTTTTAAATGAAGAAACCTTAAGAATCATGTGGGACTCTATCAAGAGAAATAACCTACGAGGGATTGGAGTACCAGAACAGGGAGGAATAACAGAAAATACAGGGTAAATTGTTGAAGATTTGTTGGCAGAAAAATTCCCTGATATCGTGAAAGATGAGAAGATATCTATCCAAGATGCTCATCAAACTCCACATAAGGTAGATGTAAAAAGAAACTCACCAAGACATATTATAATCAAACTTGCCAAAACCAAAGATAAAGAGAGAATTTTAAGAGCAGCTAGGAAGAAATGAAAAGTCACCTACAAAGGAGAACCAATAAGAATAAGCTCAGACTACTTGGCAGAAACCATGCAGGCAAGAAGGCAAAGGGATGACTTATTTAAAAAATTGAAGGAACAAATTGCCAGCCAAGAATCATATATCCAGCAAAACTGTCTCTTAAATATGAAGGTGAAATTAGCACATTTCCAGATAAACAGAAGTTTAGGGAATTCATAAAAACCAAAGCAAAACTACAAGAAATACTAAAGGGAGTTCGTTAGTTAGAAAATCAATAATATCAGGTATCAACCCAAGACTAGAGCTGAGCAATCAGAAGTCAACCCAGACAGGGATATCAAAAAAACAAAGCAAGATAAAAAAAACGACAAAAAATGCCCAAAACAGAGTAACAATGACGATATTATGTTAAAGAAGACAACATTAAAACAATAAAGAGGAACTAGGAAATGTAGTCATAGATCTTCCATATGGAGTGGAAGATAAGAAAGAAATAAAAGTTCATTTTAAATTTAGAAAAAAGGAGTAAATAATAAGGTAACCACAAAGGAGACAAACTATCCTACACATCAAAATAAAATACAAGAAAAAAAAAGAGACTGAACAGAAACAAAATAAAAAACAATGAATATGAGGAAAGGCCAATATATAAAGATAATCTACTCAGCACATAAAATTAAGTGAGAAAAAAAACTGTCAACAACACAAAGAAAAAGACATCAAAATGTTAGCACTAAATTCATACCTATCCATAATTATGCTGAATGTAAATGAACTAAATGCACCAGTAAAGAGAGAATCGCAGAATGGATTAAAAAACACTATCCGTCTATATGCTGCCTACAAGAGACACACCTTAGACTTAGAGACACAAACTAAAACTCAAAGGATGGAAAAAAATATATCAAGGAAACAATCCAAAAAAAGCAGGAATGGCAATACTAATTTCTGACAAAATAGACTTTAAAGTTAAATCCATCATAAAGGATAAGGAAGGACACTATATAATGATTAAAGGGACAATACACCAAGAAGATATAACCATATTAAATATTTATGCACCCAGTGACAGGGCTGCAAGATACATAAAACAAACTCTATCAGCATTGAAAAACAAGATAGACAGCTGCACAATAATAGTAGGAGACTTCAAAACACCAATTCAGGTGAAGGACAAGACATCCAGAAAGAAGCTCCTTAAAGACATGGAAGACCTAAATGCCATAATAAACCAAATTGACCTCAAAGACACATACAGAACACTCTACCAAACAGCAACCAAGTACACTTCCTTTTCTAGTGCACATGGAACATTCTCTAGAATAGATCACATATGGGATCACAAAACAAGTCTTAGCAGAATCCAAAACATCGAAATATTACAAAGCATCATCTCTGACCATAAGGCCATAAAAGTGGAAATCAATAACAGGAAAAGCAGGGAAAAGAAATCAAATACTTGGAAACTGAAAAATACCCTGCTCAAAAAAGACTGGATTATAGAAGACATTAAGGATGAAATAAAGAAATTTATAGAATCCAATGACAATGAAAACACTTCCTATCAGAACCTTTGGGACACAGTGAAAGCAGTGCTCACAGATCAATTTATATCAATAAATGCACAGATACAAAAAGAAGAAAGGGTCAAAATCTAAGAATTATCTCTACAACTTGATTAAATAGGAGGAGAACAACAAAAGGAACCCTCAGGCACCAGAAGAAAACAAATAATAAAAATTAGAGCAGAATTTAATGAAATAGAAAACAGAAAAACAATTGAAAGAATTAACAAGACCAAAAGCTAGTTCTTTGAGAAGATCAAGAATATTGATAAAGCATTGGCCAACCTGAAAAAAGAAAAACAGGAGAGGAGCAAAAAACCTGAATAAGAAATGAGATGGGTGATATTACAACAAACCCAACTGAAATTAAAAGAATATCAGATTACTATGAAAAACTATGCTCAAACAAATTTGAAAACCTAGAAGAAATGGATGAATTCCTAGAAACACACTACCTACCTTAACTAACACAGAGGTAGAAGAACTAAATAGACCTGTAACAAAAGAAGAGATTGAAAAGGTAATCGAAAAATTCCCAACAAAAAAAGCCCTGCCCCTGATGGCTCACTGCAGAGTTCTACCAAACTTTCAGAGAAGAGTTAATACCACCACTACTACTAAAATTATTTCAGAGCATAGAAAAGGATGGACTACTCTCCAACTCATTTTATGAAGCCACCATACCCCTGATACCAAAAACAGGTAATGACACCATGAAAATGACAATTAAAGACCTATATCCCCACTGGGTTTTGGTTTTTATCCCACATGAAGTTAGATTCAAAAATCCTCAACAAAATTCTAGCCAATAGAATTCAACAACATATCAAAAAAATAATTCACCATAACCAAGTGGGATTCATACCAGATACGCAGGAATGGTTCAACATTAGAAAAACAATTAATGTATTTTTTTATTCTATAAATAAAACAAAAGACAAGAATCACGTGATTTTATCAATTGATGCAGAAAAGGCATTTGACAAAGTTCAACACCCATTCATGATAAAAACTCTCAGCAAAATAGGAATAGAAGGATAATTCCTCACCATAATAAAGGGCGTTTATAGAGAGCCAACTCCCAACATGATCCTAAATGTAGAGAGCCTGAAAGCATTCCCATTCAGATCGCGAACCAGACAAGGATGCCCTTTATCACCGCTCTTATTCAACATTGTGCTGGAGGTCCTAGCCAGAGCAATTAGGCTAGATAAAGAAATAAAGGGCATCGAGATGAGTAAGGAAGAAGTAAAAGTATCTCTATTTGCAGATGACATGATCTTATACACAGAAAGCCCTAAAGAATCCTCAAGAAAACTACTGAAACTAATAGAAGAGTTCAGCAGAATCTCAGGTTATAAAATAAACATATAAAAATCACTTGGATTCCTCTACATCAACAAAAAGAACATCGAAGAGGAAATCACCAAATCAATGCCATTTAGAGTAGCCCCCAAGAAGATAAAATACTTAGGAATAAATCTTACCAGAGATGTAAAAGACTTATACAAAGAAAACTACAAAACACTTCTGCAAGAAAGCAAAAGAGACCTACATAAGTGGAAAAACATACCTAGCTCATGGATAGGAAGACTTAACAGTATGAAAATGTCTATTCTACCAAAAGCAATCTACAGATTTAATGCAATTCTGTTCCAAATTCCAACGATATTCTTTAATGAGATGGAGAAACGAATCACCAGCTTCATAAAGTGGGAAGCCTCACTCTACCTGATTTTAGAACCTATTCTACCATCACAGTAGTCAGAACAGCCTGGTACTGGCACAACAGATACATAGACCAATGGAACAGAATTGAGAATCTAGACATAAATCCATCCACATATGAAAAAAAAAAAAAGAAGTTGATATTTGACAAAGGCCCAAAAACATTTAAATGGGGAAAAGACAGTCTTTTTAACAAACGGTGCTGGCATAACTGCATATCCATCTGCAAAAATAATGAAACTAGACCCATACCTCACTCCATGGACAAAAACGAGCTCAAAATGAATCAAAGACCTAAATATCAAATCTAAAATGATAAAGATCATGGAAGAAAAAATAGGGCCAACATTAAGAGCCCTAATACATGGCATAAACATTACTAACCATGCAGAAGGAAAACTAGATAGCTGGGAGCTCCCAAAAATCAAACATCTATGCTCATCCAAAGACTTCACCATGCCAGGCTTTATTTTATTCATTTCTTTTCTTTTACCTCGCACCTAGCCCTATATGCCACGTTCTCTCTTTCACACTGGCCCGCACTGCACTACTACAGCTAGACCATCCTCAATGTTCAAGCCCACTGCCATACCGGGACTTTATCACCCCTCCTCTCCTGCCACTCAACCAGCTGCTGGATGCTGGGGAGTGATCCTGAGCCACTCCCCATCTAGCACCCCATATGGTGAGGGGCTCTGAATGCTCCCACACAACTGGACCAATATCAGGATGCAGACAGCACCTGCCCCATCTGCCCTCAGTCGCCTTACCAAACCAGTGTACAGTGAAGTGGGTCGCCCTGCCTACTGCTGCCCTGTCCTGCTGGACAAGATGGTGACAGCTATGCCAACAGATGAGCCGGCAGTTAAGTATGCCTGGCCCAGTCACCCTGATATACCAAAACAAAACAAAAAAGCAGGATAAAACAAATGAACATACAATCCATAGAAAAAAATACCGTAATTTTTTGGAGACAGCAGAGAATATCAACACATATTTAAAAAAAAAAAAAAAAAAGCAGAACAGTATGTCTCTGGGAAGTGACCAAAATAATGAATCAGATAACCTTCTAGTAGAAGAAAAGGCAGCAGAACTATTGGATTTGGAATTCAAAAGACTAATACGTATGACTCTCCAAGAGATTAGGTAAGAGATCAAGGAAAACACAGATAAAACCAAGAAAAAAAATAGACAAAATCATAGAAAAAAACAGACAAAACCAATTAAAAATAGTTAAATCAAGGAAAACACAGTCAAAGCAATATAAAAATTTAGAAAAATAATAACAGAACAAAGCATCAAAATAAATAATTAGAAATCATACAAAAACAGAAATTGAAAAGATAACAAAATTTCAGAAATGGACAACTGAACAGAAGATTTTAGGAAAAACTGAAACAATGGAAGACAAAATCAGCAAGTTTGAAGAAAAATCCATGGACTCCATTTTGTTTGAGGAAAAAAATCAAAGAAAAGAAAAATGAAGAACACCTAAGAATTAAAAAAAATGGGACAAAATCAAAACCAAAATTTGCATGTGATCAGAGATCCAGAACAGGGGGAGAAAATGGAAAACATAGAGAAGATTATTCAAGATTTCCCGGCAGAAAACTATCCAAATGTCATGAAAGAAGAAAACCTGACTATCCAAGAAGAGCAATAAGCCCTGCATAGGACAGACCTCAAAGGAAAGTCACCAAAAAACAATTGAAAGAGCTAACGAGGCCAAAACCTGGTTCTTTGAAAAAACTAACAAAATTGATAAATTGGCCAGACTGATTAAAGAAATACAGGAAAGGAAACAAATAACCCAAATAAGAAATGAGATGGGCCATGTCACAACAGACCCAACTGAAATTAAAAGAATCATATCAGATTACTATGAATAATTGTACTCTAACAAATTTGAAAACCTAGAAGAAATGGATGAATTCCTAGAAACAGACTATCTACCTAAACTAACAATCAGAAGTAGAACAACTAAAAAGACCCGTAACAAAAAAAGGGGATTGAAAAGGTCATCAAAAAACTCCCAACAACAACAAAAAAAGCACTGGCCCTAACAGCTTCACTGCAGAGTTCTACCAAACTTTCACAGAAGAGATAATACCACTACTACTAAAGGTATTTCAAAGCATAGAAAAGGATGGAATACTCCCAAACTCATTCTATGAAGCCAGCATATCCCTGATACCAAAACCGGGTAAAGACAGCATGAAAAAAGAAAATTAAAGACCTATATCCTTCATGAACATAGATGCAAAAATCCTCAACAAAATTCTAGCCAATAGACTTCAACAACATATCAAAAAAATAATTCACCATGACCAAGTGGGATTAATACCAGGTATGCAGGGATGGTTCAACATTAGAAAAACAATAAATGTAATTCACCACATAAATAAAACAAAAGCCAAAAACCACATGATTTTCTCAATTGATACAGAAAAGGCATTTGACAAAGTCCAACACCCATTCATGATAAAAACTGCCAGCAAAATAAGAACAGAAGGGAAATTCCTCAACATAATAAAGCACATTTATACAAAGCCAACAGCCAACATCATCCTAAATGGAAAGATCCTGCAAGCATTCCCCTTGAGAACAGGAACCAGAGAAGGATGTCCCTTATCACCACTGTCATTCAAAATTGTGCTGGAGGTCCTAGCCAGAGCAATTAGGCTAGATAAATAAAGAACATCCAGATGGGTAAGGAAGAAGTCAAAGTATCTCTATTTGCAGGTGGCATGCTCTTATACACAGAAAACCCTAAAGAATTCTCAAAAAAACTACTGAAACTAATAGAAGAGTTCAGCACAGTATCGGGATACATGATAAACATCCAAAAATCAGTTGGATTCCTCTACACCAACAAAAAGAACATCAAAGAGGAAATATCCAAATCAACACCATTTACAGTAACCCCCAACAAGAAGAGTAAATCTAACCAGAGACGTAAAAGTCCTATACAAAGAAAACTACAAGGCACTACTGCAAGAAATCAAACGAGACCTACATAAGTGGAAAAAGACACGCTGCTCATGGATAGGAGGACTTAACATTCTAGAAATGTCTATTCTACCAAAAGCCATCTACATATACAATGCAATTCTGATCCAAATTCCAATGACATTTTTTACTGAGATGGAGAAACAAATCACCAACTTCATATGGAAGGAAAAGAAGCCCCGGATAATTAAAGCATTACTGAAAAAGAACAAAGTGGGAGACCTCACTCTACCTGATTTTAGAACCTATTCTACTGCCACAGCAGTCAAAACAGCCTGGTACTGGTACAACAACAGATACATAAACCAATGGAACAGAATTGAGAATTCAGATATAAATCCATCCACATATGAGCAGCTGATATTTGACAAAGCCCAGTGTCAGTTAACTGGGAAAAGGTAGTCTTTTTAACAAATGGTGCTGGCATAACTGGATATTCATCTGCAAAAAAAATGAAACAAGACCCGTACCTCACACCATGCACAAAAAGTAACTCAAAATGGATCAAAGACCTAAACATAAAGTCTAAAACAATAAAGATCATGGAAGAAAAAATAGGTACTTTAGGAGCCCTAATACATGGCATAAACACAATAGAAAAAATGCTGAAGAAAAACCAGATACCTGGGAGCTCCTAAAAATCAAACACCTATGTTCATCCAAAGACTTCACCAAAAGAGTAAAAAGACTGCCTACAGACTTGGAAAAATTTTTCAGCTATGACATTTCCTACCAGCGCCTCATCTCAAAAATCTACATGATTCTGCTAAAACTCAACCACAAAAAGACAAAAAACTCAATTAAAAAATGGGCAAAGGATATGAACAGGCACTTCACTAAGAAGACATTCAGGCAGTTAACAGGTACATGAGGAAATGCTCTCGATTATTAGCCACTGGAGAAATGCAAATCAAACTACAATGAGATTCCATCTCACTCCAACAAGGCTGGCATTAATCCAAAAAACACAAAATAATCAATGTTGGAGTGAATGTGGAGAGAGTGGAACACTTATACACTGCTGGTGGGAATGTAAAATGGTACAACCACTTTGGTAATGGATTTGGCCCTTTCTTAAAAAGCTAGAAATAGAATTACCATATGATCTAGCAATCCGACTCCTTGGAATATGTCCTAGAGAAATAAGAGCCTTTACACAAACAGATATATGCACACCCACGTACGTTGCAGCACTGATTACAATAGCAAAAAGATGGAAGCAACCAAGGTGCCCATCAACAGATGAATGGATAAATAAACTATGGTATTGTGACACAATGGAATATTACACCTCCATAAAGAACAATGTTGAATCTGTGAAACACTGTGTAACATGGAGAAATCTGGAGAACATTATGCTGAGTGAAAAATCAGTCAATTGCAAAAGGACAAATATTGTTTAAGACCGCTATTATAAGTACTGGAGAAAGAGTTTAAGCAGAGAAGAAAATACTCTTCGATGGTTATGAGAGGGGGGAGGGAGGGAGTAAGGAAGAGGGGTATTCATTAACTAGATAGCTGATAAGTTTATTTTAGATGAAGGGAAAGACAATACACAATACAGGAGAGGTCAACACAAATGGACTAATCCAAAAACAAAGAAATTTCCTTAATAAACTGAACACCTCAAAGGCCAGCATAGCAGGGGTGGGGGTTTGAGAACCATTGATTCAGGGGACATCTAAGTCAATTGGCAAAATAAAATCTATTATGAAAACATTCTGCATCCCACTTTGGAGAGTGGGGTCTGGGGTCTTAAACACTAGCAAGCGGCCATCTAAGATGCATCAATTGGTCTCAACCCACCTGGAACACCGAAGAATGAAGAACACCAAAGACACAAAATAATTATGAGCCTAAGAGACAGAAAGAACTACATAAACCAGAGACTACATCAGCCTGAGACCAGAAGAGCTAGATGGTGCTCAGGCACAACCGATGACACCCCTGACAGGGAACTTAACAGAGAAACCGTGAGGGAGCAGGAGAGCAGTGGGATGCAGATCCCAAATTCTCGTAAAAAGAGCAGACTTAATGGTCAGACTGGGACTGGAGGGACCTTGGAGGCCACGGACCTCAGACCTTCTGTTAGCCCAGGGCAGGAACCATTCCCAAAGCCAACTCTTCAGACAGGGATTGAACTGGAATAGGGGATGGAAAAAGATACTGGTGAAGAACGAGCTTCTTGGATCAAGTGGTCACATGAGACTATGTTGGCATCTCCTGTCTGGAGGGGAGATGAGGGGGCGGAGGGGGGCAGAAGCTACCCAAATGGACATGAGGAGAGAGAGTGGAGGGAAGTACTAACTCATCAGTGGGAGAGCAATTAGGAGTGTATAGCAAGGTGTATGTAAATTTTTATATGAGAGACTGACCTGATTTGTAAACTTTCACTAAGAGCACAATAAAAATTAATTTAAATAAATAAATATAATGTGTTAAGGAAAGAAAAGAAAGTCACCAAGAAATATCATTATCACACTTGTAAAAACCAAAGACAAAGAAAGTATCCTCAGAGCAGCTCAAGAAAAGAAAGAAAGAAAGAAAGGTCACTTACAAAGGGGAAACAATAAGAGTAAACTCTGATTACTCAACAGAAACTATGCAGGCAAGAAGAAAGTAGGATGACACATATAAAAACCTTCAAAGAAAAAAACTGCCAACCAAGACTAATATATCCTTTAGTAGTCTTTCTCAAGCATGATGGTGAAATTAAGGCATTTCCAGATAAACAGAAATTAAGGGAATTCATAAAAACCAAAGCAAATTTACAAGAAACATTAAAAGGTGTCCTTCAGTTAAAGAACCTACAACATCAGACAACAATCGAAATCTAGGACACATGTCAACATCAGCCAGATACCAAGCTAAGTAAAGGACACTCGATAACAAAAGAAATTTAAAAGTCTTTAACCAAGGAAAAACAGAGGTCAAACCTTAAATGACAACATTAAAATAATAACAGAAGAATAAATTGTGTAGGTATAGAACTTTCAAATGGAAAGAAAGCCAAGGAGATATCAAGTAATAAAAGACTGGTACACACTTAGGAAGATAAGGGTAAATTTCATAAAAATAAAGATGAAAAACAAAGACTCAGTAAACACAAAATATATAATTACGAAGGAAAAGAAAAGAAAATCGACAACCAAAAGGAACTCAGCACAGGAAAGAGGAACAAAGAAAATGTCAGCACCACAAAAATAAGCCCAAAAATATGACAGCAATAAACTCATACACACTGATGATCAAACTGAATCTAAATTGCTTAAATGCACTTGTAAGGAGACAGAGAGTAGCAGACTGGAAAAAACAAACAAAAAAAACAAAAACATGACCCATCAATATGCTGACTTCAAGAGACACACCTTAGACACAAAGACATACATGTATTAAAAATCAAAGGATGGAAAAAATATATCAAGAAAACAGTAACTAAAAAAGAGCAGGAGTGGCTAATAAACAATAGACAAGTGGTAACTTTGATGAAGAGTAAGACAGTACACAATACTGGGGAAGTCAGTACAACTTGAGCACACAAGGTAATGGAAGCGCCATAGACACATCCAAACTCCCTGAGGGACCAAATTACTGGGCTGAGGGCTGGGGACCATGGTCTTGGGGGACATCTAGCTCAGTTGGCATAACATAGTTTATAAAGAAAACGTTCTACATTCTTCTTTGGTGAGTAGTGTCTGGGGCCTTAAAAGCTTGTGAGCTGCCATCTAAGATACTCCACTGGTCCTACTGTGACTGGAGCAAGGGAGAATGAAGAAAACCAAAGACATAAGGGAAAAATTAGTCCAAAGGACTAACAGACAACAAATACCACAGTCTCCACCAGACAGAGTCCAGCACAACTAAATGGTGCCTGGCTACCATCACCAGCTGATCTGACACAGATCAGAATAGAGGGTCCTGGACAGAGCTGGAGAAAAATGCAGAACAAAATTCTAACTCATACACAACACACACATACAAATGACCAGACTTACAAGTCTGACAGAGACTGGAGAAACCCTGAGAGTAGGGTCCCTGGACACTCTTTTAACTCAGTACTGATGTCACCCCTGAGGTTCACCTTTCATCCAAAGATTAGACAGACACATAAAACAAAAATGTGACTAAATGGGCACACCAGCCCAGAGGCAAGCATGAGAAGGCAGGAGGGAACAAGGACAGGAAAGGTGGTAATGAGGCCAAGAAGGGCAGAGTGTTGACACATCGTGGGGTTGGCAACAGATGTCACAAAACAATATATGTATTGTTTAAAAAGAAACTAATTTGCTTTGTAAACCTTCATCTAAAGCACAATAAAGAAAATTAAAAAGAGCAGGAGTGGCAATATTAATCACAGATAAAATAGACTTTAAGGCAAAATCAATCATAAAAGACAAGGAAAGTCGTTATATAATGATTAAAGGGACAATCCACCAATAAGACATGACCTCGATAAATGTCTATGAAATCAATGATAGGGCCCCAAAATACATAAAACAAACACTAATAGCACTGAAAAAAGAAATAGACAGTACTACAGTAATAGTAGGAGACTTTAACACACCATTTTTAATGAGGGACAGAACAACTAGAAAGAAACTCAGTACAGATACAGAAGATCTAAGCATGAAAATCAACCAACTTGACCTCATTGACATGTACAGAACACTCCACCCAACAGCAGCAAAGTATACATTATTTTCCAATGTACATGGCACATTCTCCAGAATAGACCACATTTTAGATGTCAAAGCAACCCTCAATAAAATAAAAAAATAGAAAAAACATGTAGTATTCTCCCTGATCACAACATAAAAGTAGAAATGAATAATAAGAAGAGTAAGGGGAAAAAGAATCGAATATATGGAAACTGAATAATGCCTTGCTTAAAAACAACTGGGTAAAAGCAGAAATCAAAGATGGAATAAAAAAATTCCTAGAATCAAATGAGAATGAAAACTTATCATACCAAAACTTTTGGTTCACAGCAAAGGCAGTGCTCAGAGGTCAATTTATAGCAATAAACGCAAATATCAAAAAAGAGAACAGAGCAAAATAAAAACATTAGCCCTACAACTCAAAGAGAAAGAGAACAGCAAAAGAAGACTACAAGCATAAGCAAAAAGGAAATAATAAAAATTAGAGTAGAAATAAATGACATAGAGAACCGAAAAACATTCTATTATTTTTGGTGAACAAGACCAAAAGTTGATTCTTTGAAAAGATCAACAAAATCAACAATTGGCTAAACTGACAAAGGAAGAACAAGAGAGGAAGCAAGTAAGAAATGAGTTGGGGGACATTACAACAAATCCAACTGAAATAAAAGAACCGTAACAGAACACTATGAAAAATTACACTCCAACAAATTTGAGAACCCAGAAGAAATGGACAAATTTCTAGAAACACACTACCTACCTAAACTGACACAAACTGAGATAGAAAATCTGAAAAGATCCATAACAAGGGAAGGATTGAAGAGGTAAAACAAAAAAATCCTCCCAGCAAAAAAAGTTGTAGCCCAGATGCCTTCACTAGAGAATTCTACCAAACATTCAGAAAAGAGCTCACACCAGTACTACTCAAACTATTTCAGAGCGTAGAAAAGGAAGTAATGTTCCTGAATTCATTCTTTGAAGCCAGAATAACCCTGACACCAAAGCCAGGCAAAATCCATTGAAAAAACCCACTGCTATCAAGTCGATTCTGACTCATAGTGACCTTATAGGACAGAGTAGAACTGCTCCATAGAGTTTCCAAGGAGTGCCTGTTGGATTTGAACTGCTGACCTTTTGGTTAACAGCTGTAGCACTTAACCACTACATCGCCAGGGTTTCCAAGCCAGGAAAAGACACCACAACAACAATGAAAAAATTACAGATGAACATCTCTCAAGAATATATACACAAAAATTCTCAGCAAAATTCTGGCCAATAGAATTCAGCATCATAAAAAAAAATACATCACAACCAAGTGGGATTCATACCAGGTATGCAAGGATGGTTCAACATTAGAAAATCAACCAGTGTAATCCACCACATGAATAGAAAAAAAAAAACCATATGATCATCTCAATCAATGCAGAAAAGGAGTTTGGTAAAGTCCAACACTCATTCCTGATTACAAAAAAAAAAAAACTCAATAAAATAAGAACAGAAGGAAATTACTCAACATAATAAAGGGCATCTATACAAAACCAACAGCCGACATCATTCTCATTGGAGAGGTGGAAAACATTTCCCCTGAGAATGGGAACAAGACAAGGATGCCCTTTATCACTACTCCTATTTATCATTGTTCTGAAAGTCCTAGCTAGAACAATAAGGCAGGAAAAAGAAAGTATATCCAAATTGGAAAGGAAGAAGTAAAATTATACCTATTCACATATGATATGATACTATACATAAAAAATTTTTTTTTTTACATAGAGACTATAAAAGATTCCACAAGAAAACTACTGGAACTGATAGGAAAGATTCAGCAGAGTAGCAGGATGCAACACCAACATACAAAAATCAGTTGGATTCCTATACTGTAACAAAGAGAACTTAGAAATCAGAATAATGATACCATTTATAATTGCACCTAAAAAGATAAAATACTTAGGAATAAATCTAACCAAAGATGTAAAAGACCTTTACAAAGAATACAAAACGCTACTGCAAGAAACCAAAAGAGACCTACATATAGAAAAACATACCATGTTCATAGATATGAAGACTCAACATAGTAAAAATGTCATTTATACCCAAAGCAATCTACAGATATAATGCAATCTCAATCCAAATGCCAACCCCCCAAAAAACAAAACCCAGTGCCAGCAAGTCGATTCCGACTCATAGTGACCCTATAGGACAGAGTAGAACTGCCCCATAGAGTTTCCAAGGAGTGCCTGGCAGATTTGAACTGCAGACCCTTTGGTTAGCAGCCGTAGCACTTAGCCACTACGCCACCAGGGTTTCCCCAAATGCCAACAGCATTCTTAATGAGATGGAAAAACTAACCATCAAATTTCTATGGAAAGAAAACCTGGATAAGCAAAGCATTGTTGAAGAAGAACAAAGTAGGAGGCCTCACACTACCTGATCTCAGAACCTGCTATAAAGCCACGGTAGTCAAAAGAGCCTGGTACTGGTACAACAACAGACACAAAGACCAATGGAAAGAATCGAGAATCCAGATGTAAATCCATCCACCTATGACTAGCTTATCTTTGACAAAAGACCAAAGACCATTAAATGGGAAAAGACAGTCTTTTGAACAAGAATGACAGCCAAACTGGTTGTCCATCTGCAAAAAAATGAAACAGGATCCATACCTCACACCATACACAAAAACTAACTCAAAATGGATCAAAGACCTAAATATAAAACCTAAAAGGAAAAAGATCATGGAAGAAAAATGGGACAACACCACGGGCCCTAATAAATGGCATAAATGCAATACAAACTATATTTTTAAAAAAACCCAAACCTGTTGCCATCGACTTTGTTCTGACTCATAGCGACCCTACAAGACAGAATAGAACTGCCTCATAGGGTTCCAAGGAACTGCCGACCTTTTGGTTAGCAGCCATAGCTCCTAACTACTGCACCAGCGGGGCTCCAATACAAACTATAACTAACAAAAAATACACACCAGAAGATAAACTAGATAACCGGGAGCTCTTAAAAATTAAACACTTATGCTCATCAAAAGACTTCACCAACGAGGCAGAGCCATGATGCTGGATTGGTCAGAATCACTAAGTCATCCCACTGCAACAAAGATCCGAAAAACCAACTAAAACAGATACAGATGTCAATCCTGGAACCCAGACCCTTAAATGAAAGGATAAATAATTCTATTGGAAGCCACTAAGAAGAAACTGACAGAAAATGGGGAAGGAATAGAGATATGGAGTGGAGGTTCCTGACCAAACGACATGACTCAGCATCGACATCTTAGAATACAGCCAACAACCCTGCATGAGCAAAAGAACCTCCATAAATTCCCAACAGGAGAAAGAGCTTTGGTGTGGACATACCCAACATCAAGTAAGACCACGTTTGCCGGCTGCAACTCAAGGAGAAGCCGAGACTCTCTCTCCCTGTAACCATAGGAGCACGCTCCTACAATATCCATCCTTCTGGTGAACAGTGACTGTGACCACCCCATCACGGCAACCCTGACCGTCAGGAACCAGAGTATCAACCCACCCTATTCCACTCCTCCATCCTGACCCCTCTGCCCCTGCCTTTGTCCCCACTCCACCTCTCTCCACCACCCTGCAATCTGTGGCCCCAACGGGATGCGGCCCCAACCCCAGGCCCTTTCCTGTCAGCCCCGGATGCCTACTGCTGCTGTCTGTGGCCTGAGGGGACTTACCCTGGAGCCCAAGAACATTACCACCAGCTCCAGACACCTTCCTCCACTCGCTGTGGCATTCATGGAACCCAGCCTGGAGCCCAGACCCCTTCCCACCATCTCTGGACTATTCCCACCACAGCACCCAGGGAACCTGGCCCAAAACCTAGACCCTTTCCTGAAGGGGATGGATCCCACTCTTGCCACCCACCACAGCCCCAAGAGGACCCAGCCTGGAACCCCTGGTGTGATTGTGGCGAGGCTGGCATTGGTGTTAGGACATGTTTGCTACAGTGAAAGAAGGCAAGCGAGGTGCTGCAGCCCTGCCTCCCTGCCACTGCCATGACAGGGACTGAGCCAGCACAATCTACACCCGCCTCCGGAATCTGAGATAAAACAGTGCTCTCTTGGCACAAGATAAGTGATTTTGTCTGATTTACCAGGCGGCTCTAATACCTCCTCCTTTTGAACAAACTCTCTCCTATCTACCCGTTCCCTCCTCCCTCTGCCCCAGCTGGCTTCATTAACAGTTGACTTCCCTGGGCCTGAGATAGGTTCTGCTGCACTCCCTGAGCCATTCTCCTGGCTTTGGAGGAGGAACAAATTAACAAATGGGGGAAAAATACTCTGCCAACTCTCCTAATCTGGAAACTCAGAGCAGAAGCGGCTCCAGTCCAGGCACAAGCAGTACACGGACGTCTTTCACCCCTGCATAGATCCTGGTGACCACATTACAGCAGATAGGATCTGGCTATTACACTGCAAGGGAAAATCTGTTTGAGGTCTGACTAACTGTTTCAGCTGTGTGGTGGAGAGGCAGGTTTTTGACACTTGATACCACTCAACCTATTAAAAAGGGGACTGAGGACTGGAGGCTCCACCCACACCACCTAGCCACCCATGATAGGGGTCCCAGGATAAGTAGTGCCTACCAGTCCTTACAGTTAAAAGCACTGGATGCCTATGGTGCAGCTGCAGCGCCCACCCACCAGAGCGCTCTAGAGAACAGGGACATGCCTTCCTCACAGACGTTCAGGGGAAGGTTATCAGCCCCTTTGCCATCCTCAGAGTACGATGCCCTGCTGCTACCAGAAACCTGTGCATACACCAATCACCACTGCTCCTCTAAGATAGTAGGTGAGAGCCTGCCCCACACTAGGTGACCAGCTACCAGGACACCTGAGCTGAATCTATACAAGAATAGTGAGTGGACTCCTAGGCTCATATACCTGGTAACAGTTCTAGCCATCTGGTAACAGGACATTAGTACTTCAAAGGCTCCAATAATCAAGTTAGCTCACTCTAGTAGCCTATTTGGGTATATCAAAACAAAACAAAGCAAGAAGCTAGGACAGTGAGAAAATAAATTATTACGATAACTTATAGATGGCTCAGAGACAACAGTCAATATCAAATCACATAAAGAAGCAGACCATGATTGCTTCAACAAAGTCCCAAAACAGAGAATCAAGGACTCTTCTGGATGAAGATGTATTCCTGGAATTGCCAGATTTAGAATATAAAAGATTAATATACAGAACTCTTCAAGACATCAGGAACAACATCAGACATGAGATCAGGTAACACACAGAAAAGCCAAGGAACACACAGATAAAGTAGTTCAAGAAATTAAAAAGATTATTCAAGAACATAATGAAAAATTTAATAAGCTGCAAGAATCCATAGAGAGACAGCAGTCAGAAATTCAAAAGATTAACAATGAAATTACAGAACTAGACAACTCAATAGAAAGTCAGAAGAGCAGAATTGAGGAACTGGAGTGCAGAACTGGGGAGATGGAGGATAAGGCACTTGGCACCAATATATTTGAAGAAAAATCAGATAAAAGAATTAAAAAAAAAGAAGAAGAAACCCTAAGAATCGTGTGGGACTCTATCCAGAATAACTTGCATGTGATTGGAATACCAGAACAGGTAGGGATGACAGAAAATACAGAGAGTATTGTTGAAGATTTGTTGGCTGAAAATTTTCCTGCTATCGTGAAAGATGAGAAGATATCCATCCAAGGTACTCGTCAAACCCCACATAAGGTTTTCTGTGTACAAGATCATATCATCTGTGAATAGAGATACTTTTAATTCTTCCTTAACAATTTGGATGCCCTTTATTTCTTTAGCTAGCCTAATCGCTCTGGCTAGGACCTCCAGCACAATGTTGAATAAGAGTGGTGATAAAGGGCATCTTTATCTGGCCCCCGATCTCAAGGGGGATGCTTTCAGACTCTCCATTTAGGATGATGTTGATTGTTGTTTTTTTATAATTGCCCTTTATAATGTTTAGGAATTTTCCTTCTATTCCTATTTTGCTGAGAGTTTTTATCATGAATGGGTGTTGAACTTTGTCAAATGCCTTTTCTGCATCAACTGATAAGATCATGTGGTTCTTGTCTTTTGTTTTATTTATGTGATGGATTACATTAATTGTTTTTCTAATGTTGAACCATCCCTGCATACCTGGTATGAATCCCACTTGCTCATGGTGAATTATTTTTTTGATATGTTGTTGAATTCCATTGGCTAGAATTTTGTTGAGGATTTTTACATCTAAATTCATGAGGGATATAGGTCTGTAATTATTTTTTTTGTAAAGTCTTTACCTGGTTTTGGTATCCGGGATGTGTTGGCTTCATAGAATCATTTTGGGAGTATTCTATCCTTTTCTATGCTCTGGTATACCTTTAGTAGCAGTGATGTTAACTCTTCTCTGAAGGTTTTGTAGAATTCTCTAGTGAAGCCGTCAGAGCCAGGGCTTTACTTCATTGCGATTTTTAAATTGCTTTTTCAATCTCTTCTTTTGTTATGGGTTTATTTAGTTGTTCTGTCTCTGTGTTAGTTTTGGTAGATAATGTGTTTCTAGAAATTTGTCCATTGCCTTCAGATTTTCAAACTTGTTACACAGTACAATTTTTCATAGTATTCTGTCATGATTCTTTCAATTTCAGTTGGGTCTGTTGTGATATCGTTCATCTCATTTCTTATCTGGGTTATCTGCTTTGTCTCCTGTTTTTCTTTTGTCACTCTGGCCAATGGTTTATCGATTTTGTTAATCTTTTTAAAGAATCATCTTTTGGTCTTGTTAACTCTTTCAATTGTTTTTCTGTTCTCTATTTCATTTAATTCTGCTCTAATTTTTATTATTTGCTTTCTTCCGGTGCCTGAGGGTTTCTTTTGTTGCTCTCTATTTGTTCAAGTTGTAGTGATAATTATTTGATTTTGGCCCTTTCTTCTTTTTATATGTCTGCTTTTATTGACATAAATTGATTTCTGAGCACTGCTTTGCTGTGTCCCAAAGGTCCTGATAGGAAGTGTTTTCATTCTCATTGAATTCTATGAATTTCTTTATTCTCTCCTTAATTTCTTCTATAATCCAATCGTTTTTGAGCAAAGTGTTGTTCATTTTCCATATGTTTGATTTATTTTCCCTGATTTTTGTGTTATTGACTTGTAGCTTTACGGCTTTGTTGTCAGAAAAGATAGTTTGTAACATTTCGATTTTTGAATTCTGTTAAGGCTCGCTTTATACCTTAATGTGTGGTCTATTCTAGAGAATGTTCCATGTGCGTTGGAAGAGAAAGTATATTTGGCTGCAGTTGGGTGGAGTGTTCTGTATATGTCTGTAAGGTCAAGTTGGTTGATTGTGGCATTTAGATCTTCCGTGTCTTTATTGAGCTTCTTTCCGGATGTTCTGTCCTTCACCAAAGGTGGTGTGTTGAACTCTCCTACTATTATTGTGGAGCTGTCTATCTCACTTTTCAATGCTGATAGAGTTTGTTTTATGTATCTTGCAGCCCTGTCAATGGGTGCATAAATATTTATATAGTTGTATCTTCTTGGTATATTGCCCCTTTAATCATTATATAGTGTCCTTCCTTATCCTTTATGATGGATTTAACTTTAAAGTCTATTTTGTCAGAAATTAGTATAGCCACTCCTGCTCTTTTTTGATGGTTGTTTGCTTCATATATTTTTGTCCATCCTCTGAGTTTGTGTCTTTCAGTCTAAGGAGTGTCTCTTGTAGGCAGCATATAGCCTGATTGTATTTTTTTATCCATTCTGCAACTGTATGTCTCTTTATTAGTGCATTTAGTCCATTTACATTCAGCGTGATTATAGATAGGTATGAGTATAATGCTGTCATTTTGATGCCTCTTTTTGTGTTGTTGACAGTTTCATTTTTCCACTTATTTTTTTGTGCTGAAAAGATTTTCTTTGTGAATTGTGTGTTCCTCTTTTTCATTGTGGTTGAATTTGTTTTTGCTGAGTCTTTATGTTTATCTTGTTTCTTATTTTGAAGTGTAGGATTGTTAGACTTCTTTGTGGTTACCTTAATATTTACCCCTATTTTTCTAAGTTTAAACCTAACTCGTATCTCCCTATATCGCCTTGTTTCCTCTCTATATGGAAGATCCATGCCTACTTTAGTCCCTCTTTATTAATTTTTGTAATCTTTTACATAATGACATCACTGATTCCCTGTTTTGACCATTGTTTAATCCTGATTTATTTTTGTGATTTCCCAATCTGAGTTGATATCTGGTTGCTCTGTTCTGTGTTCTAGTGTTGGGTTGATATCTGATATTCTTGATTTTCTAACCAGAGAATTCACTTTAGTATTTCTTGCAGTTTTGGTTTGGTTTTTGCAAATTCCCTAAGCTTCTGTTTACCTGTAAATGTTTTAATTTCACCTTCATATTTGAGAGGCGGTTTTGCTGGATATATGATTTTTGGCTGGCAATTGTTCTCCTTCAATGTTTTATATCCCATTGCTTTCTTGCCTGCATCATTTCTGCAGAGTACTATGAAATTATTCTTATTGATTCTCCTTTGTTGGAGACTTTTCGCTTACCCATGGCTGCTCTTAAAATATTCTCTTTATCTTTGGTTTTGGCAAGTTTGATTATAATATGTCCTGGTGACTTTCTTTTGGGATCTACCGTGTATGAGGTTCAGTGAGCATCTTGGATAGATATCCTTTCATCTTTCAAGATATTAATGAAGTTTCCTGCCAACAAATCTTCAACAATTCTCTATGTATTTTCTGTCATCCCTCCCCTTTCTGGTATTCCAATCACTCTTAAGTTATTCTTCTTGATAGAGTCCACGTGATTCTTAGGTTTTTTTTCATTTTTTAAGTTCTTTTATCTGATTTTTCTTCAAATATATTGGTGCCAAGTGCCTTATCCTCCATCTCCCCAATTCTGCACTTCAGTTCCTCAATTCTGCTCTTCTGACTACTGAGTTGTCTAGTTCTGTAATTTTACTGTTAATCTTTTGAATTTCTGACTGCTGTCTCTCTATGGATTCTTGCAGCTTATTAAATTTTTCATTATGTTCTTGAATAATCTTTTTAATTTCTTCAACTGCTTTATGTTTGTTCCTTGGCTTTTTCTGTGTGTTCTCTGATCTCGTTCCTGATGTCTTGAAGAGTTTTGTATATTAATCTTTTGTATTCTATATCTAGTAATTCCAGGAATACATCTTCTTCTGAGAGAGCCCTTGATTCTCTGTTTGGGGACTTTGTTGAAGCAATCATAGTCTGCTTCTTTATGTGATTTGACATCAAGTGTTGTCTCTGGGCCATCTATAAGTTATTGTAATAATTTATTTTATGTTTGCTCACTATGCCCTAGCTTCTTGCTTTGTTTTGTTTTGACATGCCCAAATAGGCTAACTTGATTACTGGAGCCTTGAAGCACTAATGTCCTGTTACTTTATGGCTATAGTTGTTACCAGGTATATGAGCCTAGGAGTCCATTCACTATTCTTGTATAGATTCAGCTCAGGTGTTCTGATAGTTGGTCACCTAGTACGTGGTGTAGGATCTCACCTACTATCTTAGAGGAGCAGTGGTGATTGGTGTATGCGCAGGTTTCTGGTAGCAGCAGGGGGTCACACTCTGAGGAAGGCAGGGGGCTGACAGCCTTCCTCCAATGCCAGTGAGGAAGGCAGGTCCCTGTTCTCTAGAGTGCTCTGGTGGGTGGGCTCTGCAGTTGTACTTTAGGTACCCAATGCTTATACTTGTAAAGACTGGTGGCTCCACTATCCTCGGACCCCTTTAGTGGGTGGCTAAGTGGTGTGGATGAAGCCTCCAGTCCTCAGGCCCCTGCTGTGGGTAGGTGAAGGCCCTGTTTAATAGGCACAGTGGTGTCAAGCCTCCACAACCTGCCTCTCCACTGCACAGCTGAAACAGTTACAGACAGCCCTCAAACAGATTTGCCCTTGAAGTATAATAGCCAGATCCAATCTGGTGTGGTGGAGTCACCTGGATCCATGCAAGGGTGAAAGACAAAGTCTGTGGATTGCTTGTGACTGGACTGAAGCCACTTGTGCTCTGAGCTTCCAGATTAGGGGAGATGGCAGAGTATTTTTCCCCCATTTGTTAATTTGTTCCTCCTCCAAGCCCAGGAGAATGTCTCAGAGAGTGCAGCAGAACCTATCTCAGGCCCAGGGAAATCAACTGTTAATGAAGCCAGCTGGGGCAGAGGGAGGATGGATCAGATAGATAGCAAAGAAATCTTTCAAAAGAAGGAACTATTAGATCTGTGTGGTAAATCAGACAAAATCATTTATCTTGTGCCAAGAGAGCACTGTTTTATCTCAGATTCCAGAGGCATGTGTAACCTGTGTGCACTGGCTGAGTTCCCACCAAGATCGCCCCAGGGGGTTAGGGCTGTGTCATGCACTTGCCTTCTTTTGCTGAAGCAGCTGTGCCCTAAACTTCACTGCCAGTCCCACAGCTGTCACACTGAGGGGTCAGAGGTTCCAGCACTTTGGTTTCCTTCTTTCTCTGAAGCAGCTGTTTCCTAACTGCCATGGCCAGCACCACTGTAGACACTCCACGAGGTCAGGGGTGCGCCATTCTGACTGCCTTCTATTGCTGAAGTGGCTGTGTATCGGAAAATTACCATCAGCCCCACCACAGTCACACCAAGGAACACACCAAGGAGGTGCTGCCGCAGGCTTGGCAACTCCTAGCTGCTTCTGCACCCTCTCTCTCTCCCCCATCACTCAGTCTGATTCCTTAACTTTGCCTTTGATGCTCAGGGTTCCTAGCTTGTCATACGTATAATTGATTCACTTGTTTTTTCAGGTCTTTGTTGTAGGAGGTCACCGGAAGCATCTGACTACTTTGCCATCTTGACCCCTTCTCCTGAACCCTGCTTTGACCATGTCCCAATGGTTCTGGTAGAATGTGTTTTCATTCTCATTTGATTCTGTGAATTTCTTTATTCTGTCCTTAATTTCTTCCATAACCCATTATTTTTTGAGCAAGGTGTTCAGTTTCCATGTGTCTGATTTTTTTCCCCTTGCTTTTTTTTTTTTTTTCTGTTACCAATTTCTACTTTTATGGCTTAAATGGTCAGAAAAGACGCTTTGTAATATTTGATGTTTTGGATTCTGTTAAGGCTTGCTTTATGACCTAATATGTGGTCTATTCTGGAGAAAGTTCCATATGCATTGGAGTGTTCTATATATGTCTGTAAGATCAAGTTGGTTGATTGTGGCATTTAGATCTTCTGTCCTTGTCTTTATTGGGGTTCTTTCTGGATGTTCTGTCCTTCAACAAAAGCGGTGTGCCGAAGCCTCCTACTATTGTTGTGGAGCTGTCTATTTCTCTTTTTAATGCCATTAGTGTTCGTTTTATGTATTTTGGAGCCCTGTTGTTGAGTGCATAAATATTTATTATGGTTATGTCCTCCTGGTGTATTGAGCCTTTAATTATTATATAGTGTCCTTCCTTATCCTTTGTGGTGGATTTTGCTTTAAAGTCTGTTTTGCCAGCGATTAATATTGCCACTTTTTGACTATTGTTTTCTTGATATATATTTTTTCCATCCTTTGAGCTTTAGTTTGTTTCTTTAAGCCTGAGGTGTGCCTCTTGTAGGCAGCATATAGACAGGTCATTTTTTAAATCCATTCTGCCAATCCCTGTCTTTTTATTTGTGCATTTAGCCCATTTACATTCAGCATAATTATGGATAGGTATGAGTTTAGTACTGTCATTTTGATGTCTTTTTTGTGTGTTTTTGACAGCTTCTTTGTTCCACTTAATTTTCTATGCTGAGTCACTTTTCTTTATGTATTTCATTTGCATCCTTTTCAATATTATTGATTTTGTATTTGATGAGTCTTTATGTTTTTGTTGTTTTTTTTATTTTTATGTGTAGGATTGTTAGTTTCCTTTGTGGTTACTTTAATATTAACCTCAGAGGTCAATTTATACCAATAGGCACACACAAGAAAAAAGAAGAAAGGGACAATATAAAAAAAATAGCCTTACAACTTCATGAAATAGAAAGAGAACAGCAAAGAAGCCCACAGTCACCAAAAGAAAGGAAATAATAAAAATCAGAGCAAAAATACATGAAATAGAGAATAGAAAAACAATAGAGACAATCAACAAAACCAAAAGTTTGTTCTTTGAAAGGACCAACAAAGTCAACAAACCACTGGCCAAACTGACAAAAGAAAAACAGGAGAGGAATCAAGTAATCCAAATAAGAAATGAAATGGAGGACATTACAACAGACCCAACTGAAATAAAAAGGATCATAACAGAGCACTATGAGAAACTATACTTCATCAAATCTGAAAACCTAGAGGAAATGGGCAGATTTCTAGAAGCACACTCCCCACCTAAACTAACACAAACTGAGGTCTAAAATCTGAACAAACCCAAAATAATAGAAGACACTGAAAAGTAAATGAAAACAGCTCCCAAAAACAAGAAGAAAAAAAAATCCTTGTCCAGATTGCTTCACTGGAGAATTCTACCAAACATTCAGAGAAGAGCTCATACCAGTGCTACTCAAACTATTTCAGAAAATGGAAAAGGAAGGGATACATCTGTATTCATTCTATAAATCCACCATAATCCTAATACCAAAAACCAGGCAAAGAAACCCCCCAAAAGAAAATTACAGTCCAATCTCTCTCATGAATATGGAGGCAAAAATTGTCAACAAAATTCTAGCCAATAGAATTCAACAACATATCAAAAAACAATTCACTATGATCAAGTGGAATTCATACCAGGTATGCAAACACGGTTCAACATTAGAAAATCAGCCAGTGTAATTATGAGCTGGAATCGACTCGATGGCAGTGGGTTTGGTTTTTTAATCCACCAATAAATAAAAGAATCACACGATCATCTCAATCAATGCGGAGAAGGCATTTGACAAAGTTCAACACCCATTCCTGGTAAAAACTCTCAATAAAATAGGAATAGAAGGAAAATTCCTCAACATAGTAAAGTGCACCTATACAAAACCAACAGCCAATATCGTTCTTAATGGAGAGAGGCTGAAATCATTCCTTGAGAACAGGAGCAAGACAAAGATGCCCTTTAACACCACTCCTATTTAACATTCTGCTGGAAGTCCTAGCTAAAGCAATAAGACAAGAAAAAGAAATCATGGCCATCTAAATTGCTAAGGAAGAAGTAAAACAATTCTTATTCACAAATTATAGAATACTATACAAAGAGACCCCCACATGTCTGTCAGTTTGTCGTACTGTGGGAGCATACGTGTTGCTGTGATGCTGGAAGCTATGCCACTGATATTCAGATACCAGCAGGGTCACCCATGGAGGACAGATTTCAGCTGAGCTTCCAGACTAAGACAGACTAGGAAGAAGGACCAGACAGTCTACTTCTGAAAAGGATTAGCCAGTGAAAACCTTATGAATAGCAGTGGAACATTGGCTGATAAAGTGCTGGAAGATGAGCTCCCAGGGTTGGAAGGCACTCAAAAAATGACTGGGAAAGAGCTGCCTCCTCAAAGTAGAGTTGACCTTAATGACGTGGATGGAGTAAAGCATTCGGGACCTTGCTGCTGTGGCATGACTCAAAATGTGAAGAAACAGCTGCAAACATCCATTAATAATTGGAGCCTGGGATGTACAAAGTATGAATCCAGGAAAACTGGAAATAGTGAAAAATGAGATGGAATGCATAAAGATCAATATCCCAGGCATTAGTGAGCTGAAATGGACTGGTATTGGCCATTTTGAATTGGACAATCATATAGTCTACTATGCTGGGAATGACAACTCGAAGAGGAGTGGTGTTGCATTCATTTTCAAAAAGAACATTTCAAGATCTATCCTGAAGTACAACACTGTCAGTGATAGGATAATATCCATACACCTATTTTTTTTTTTTTACAAGGAAGAGCAGTTAATACGACTATTATTAAAATTTACACACCAACCACTAGGGCAAAAGATGAAGAAATGGAAGATTTTTATCAGGTGTTGGAGCCTGAAATTGATTGAACATGCAATCGAGATGCATTGATAATTACTGGTGATTGGAACGTGAAAGTTGGAAACAAAGAAGAAGGATCAGTAGTTGGAAAATATGGCCTTGGTGACAGAAACGATGCCGGAGATCAAATGATAGAATTTTGCAAGACAATCAACTTCTTCATTGTGAATACCTTCTTTCACCAATATAAACGGTTTTATACACATGGATCTCACCAGATGGAACACACAGAAATCAAATTGACTACATCTGTGGAAAGAGATGATGGAAAAGCTCAATATCATCAGTCAGAACAAGGCCAGGGGCTGACTGTGGAACAGACCATCAATTGCTCATATGCAAGTTCAAGCTGAAACTGAAGAAAATCAGAGAAAGCCCATGAAAGCCAAAATATGACCTTGAGTATATCCCACCTGAATTTAGAGACCATCTGAAGAACAGATTTGACACATTGAACACTAGCGACTGAAGACCAGACGAGTTGTGAAATGACATCAAGGACATCATCCATGAAGAAAGCAAGAGGTCGTTGAAAAGACAGGAAAGAACGAAAAGACCCAGATGGATGTCAGAGGAGACTCTGAAACTTGCTCTTGAGCATCGAGCAGCTAAAGGAAAAAGAAGAATTGATGAAGAAAAAGAACTGAACAGAAGATTTCAAAGGGCCTCTCGAGAAGACAAAGCAAAGTATTATAATGACATGTGCAAAGAGCTGGAGATGGAAAACCAAAAGGGAAGAACATGCTTGGCATTTCTCAAGCTGAAAGAACTGAAGAAAAATTTCAAGCCTCGAGTTGCAAGTGAAGGATTCCATGGGAAAAATATTAAATGACACAGGAGGCATCAAAAAAAGATGGAAGAAATACACAGAGTCATTATACCAAAAAGAATTAGTCAGTGTTCAACCATTTCAAGAGGTGGCACATGATCAGGAACTGATGCTACTAAGGAAGAAGTCCAAGCTGCTCTGAAGGCATTGGCAAAAAACAAAGCTCCAGGAATTGATGGAATATCAATTGAGATGTTTTAACAAACAAATGCATCGCTGGAGGTACTCACTTGTCTATGCCAAGAAAATATGGAAGACAGCTTCCTGGCCAACTGACTGGAAGAGATCCATATTTCTGCCTATTCCCAAGAAAGGTGATCCAACCGAATTTGGAAATTGTAGAACAGTATCATTAATATCACACTGCAGCAGTATACCGATAGGGAACTGCCCGAAATTCAGGCCGGTTTCAGAAGAGGACGTGGAACCAGGGATATCATTGCTGATGTCAGATGCATCCTGGCTGAAAGCAGAGAATACCAGAAGGATGTTTACCTGTGTTTTATTGACTATGCAAAGGAATTCGACTGTGTGGATCATAACAAACTATGGATAACACTGAGAAGAATGGGAATTCCAGAACACTTAATTGTGCCCATGAGGAACCTTTGCATAGATCAAGAGGCGGTTGTTCGGACAGAACAAGGGGATACTGATTGGTTTCAAGTCAGGAAAGTTTTGCGTCAGGGTTGTATGCTTTCACCATACATACCTATTTAATCTGTATGCTGAGCAAATAATATGAGAAGCTGGACTATATGAAGAAGAATGGGGCATCAGGATTGGAGGAAGATTCATTAACAACCTGTATTATGCAGATGACACAACCTTGCTTGCTGAAAGGGAAGAGGAGTTGAAACACTTACTAATGAAGATCAAAGTCCACAGCCTTCAGTATGGATTGAACCTCAACTTAAAGAAAACAAAAATCCTCATGACTGGACCAATGAGCAACATCATGATAAATGGAGAAAAGATTGAAGTTGTTAAGGATTTTATTTTACTTGGATCCACAATCAACAGCCACGGAAGCAGCCATCGAGAAATCAAAAGACACATCACATTGGGCAAATCTGCTGCAAAGGACCTCTTCAAAGTGTTGAAGAGCAAAGATGTCACCCTGAAGAGTAAGGTGCGCCTGACCCAAGCCATGATATTTTCAATCGTGTCATACACATGTGATAGCTGGACAATGAATAAAGAAGACCGAAGAAGATTTGACGCCTTTGAATTGTGGTGTTGGCGAAGAATATTGAATATACCATGGACTGCCAAAAGAACGAACAAATCTGTCTTGGAAGAAGTGCAGCCAGAATGCTCCTTAGAGGCAAGGGTGGCGAGACTGCATCTTACATACTTTGGACATGTTGTCAGGAGGGATCAGTCCCTGGAGAAGGACATCATGCTTGGCAGAGTACAGGGTCAGTGGAAAAGAGGAAGACCCTCAACGAAGTGGATTGACACAGTGGCTGCAACAATGAGCTCAAGCATAACAATGATTGTAAGGATGGCGCAGGAGTGTTTTGTTCTGTTGTGCATAGGGTCGCTATGAGTCGGAACTGATTCAACGGCACCTAACAACAACAATACATAGAGAATCCTAAAGACTCCAGAAGAAAACTACTTAAGCTAATAGAAACAAACATTTAGCAGTTAGCAAGATACAAGATAAACATACAAAACTACACATCGATAAAGAGAACTACAAAAAAGAAATCAAGAGAGCAACACCATTTATAACAGCACCTAAAAAAAACACTTAGTAATAAATGTAACCAGGACATAAGAGACCTATAGAAAGAAACTACAATACACTACCGGAAGAATCCAAAAAAAGACCAACATAAATGGGAAAACTTATCATGCTCGTGGATAGGTAGACTCAACATTGTGAAAATGCAATTCTACCATAAAAAAAAAAACCCATAAAAAAACAAATACAATGCAATCCTGATCTAAATACCAACAGCATTCTTTAAGTAGATGGAAAAACTGATCGCCAACTTCATATGGAAAAGAATGAGGCCCTGAGAAGTAAAGCATTACTGGTGAAAAAGAAAAAAAAACTAATAGGCCTCACATTATCTACAGACCCTACTACACAGCTATAATAGTCAAAACAGCCTTGTACTGGTACAATGAGAGACACATTGACTATTTTAACAGAATTGAACTACAGGCACCTGATGTTTGACAAAATCCAAAGTCCATTTATATGGGGAGAAGACAGTATTTTTAACAAATGCTGCTGGCAAAACTCGATGTCCATCAGTTAAAAAAAGAAAAGATAAAAGAAAGAAACAGGACCCATGTCTCACACTGTATGCAAGAACTAAATAAGATTGTATCAAAGACCTAAATATAAAACTAAAAACTATAAAGGTCATGGAAGCAAAAATAGAGTCAACACTAGGGGCCCTAAGATACGGCAGAAACAGCATACAAACCATAATTAATGATACACAAGCACCAGAAAATAAGCTAGATAAATGGGATCATCTAAAAATTAAACACATGTTCATCAAAAGTCTTCACCAAAAGAATTAAAAAGAGAACCTACAGACTGGGAAAATTTTTTGGCTATGGCAAAGCCAACAAAAGTCTAATCTCTAAAATGTATAGAAAAATCCAACACTTCTACAACAAAAAGACAAATAATCCAATTAAAAATGGGCAAAAGATAAGAACAGACACTTCACCAAAGAATACATTCAGGTGGCTAATAGACACGTGAGGAAGTGCTCGTAGCCATTAGAGTTATGCAAATCAAAACTACAATGAGATACCATCTCACCTGGACATCACTGGCATGAATAAAAAAAAAAAAGAAATTAACAAATGTTGGAGTGGTTGCAGGTGGTTGGAATGCAAAATGGTACAACCATTTGGTCGTTGGAAAACAATATGGAGCTTCCTTGAAAAGCTAGAAACAGAAAAACCATAAGATCCAGAAATCCCCCTCCTAGGAATATAGCCTAGAGAAATAAGAGCCATTACATGAATAGACATATCCACACTCAAGTCATTGCAGCATTATTCACAAATAGCAAAAAGATGGAAACAACTTATGTGCCCATCAACAAATTAATGGATAAACAAACGATGGTACATACACACAATGGAATAAGACACAACGATAAAGAACAATGATGAATCTGAGAAACATCTAACTACATGGGTGAATCAGGAGGGCATTATGCTGAGTGAAATAAATCAACTACAAAAGAACAAATGCTGAATGAGACCATGTCTTAGTTATCTAGTGCTGCTGTAACAGAAATACCACAAAGAAAAATTTATTCTCTCACAGTCTAATAGGGTAGAAGTGTGAATTCAGGACACCAGCTCCAGCGGAAGGCTTTCTCTCTCTGTCAGCTCTGGAGGAAGGTCCTTGTTGTCAGTCTTCCCCCTTGGTCTAGGAGATTCTCCACGCAGGAACTCTGGGTCCAAAGGACATGCTCTGCTCCCGGAGCTGCTTTCTTGGTGATATGAGGTCCCCATGTCTCTCTTCTCACTTCTGTCTTTTATATCTCAAAAGGGATTGGCTTAAAACTCAACCTAATATTGTAGATTGAATCCTGTCTCATCAACATAACTGCTACTAATCCCATCTCATTAACATCATAGAGATAAGATTTACAATACGTAGGAAAATCACATCAGATGACAAAATGGTGGACAATCACACAATACTGGGAATCATGGACTACCCAAGTTGACAGCTATTTTGGGGGGACACAATTCAGTTTATGACAGAGCACTATTATAAAAACACATGAAAATGTTCCTACACAGAAATAAAAAAAATATTTGATGGTTATGAGGAGGGGAGGGAAAAACACTAACTAGATAGTAGACATGTGGCAACTTGTGTGAAGTGTAGGACAGCACACAATACTGGGGTGGTCAGTACAACTTGACCAGGGCAAAGTCATAGAAGCTTCATAGAAACATCCAAATACCCTGTGAGACCAAGCTACTGGGCTGAGGACTGGGGACCATGACCTCAGGGGACATCTAGCTCAATTGGCATAATATAGCCTATAAAGAAAATGTTCTACATCCAACTGTGGTGAGTAGCAACTGGGGTCTTAAAAGCCTGCAAAGGGCCATCTAATGTACATCTACTGATCCCATCCTGGCTGTAGCAAAGGAGAATGAAGAAGATCAAAGACATAGGGAAAGATTAATCCAAAGGAGTAATGGACCACAACTACCACAATCTCCACCAGACTGAGCACAGAACAACTAGATGGTACCCAGTTACCACCACTGACTGCTCTGACAGGGATCATAATAGAAGGTCCCAGACAGAGTGGAGGAAAAATGTAGAACAAAATTCAAATTCATACAGACAAACACACACACACAAACCAGAATTGCTGGTTTGATAGAGACTGGAGAAATCCTGAGAATATAGCCCCTGAACATCTTTTTAACTCAGTATTGGAATCACTTCTGAAGTTCACCCTTCCTCCAAAGATTAGACAGGTCTATAGGACCAACGATAACACACACGAGGGGTGTGCTTCATAGTTCTATCATGTATATGAGACTAATGGGCACATCAGGCCAAAAGCAAAGATGAGAAGGCAGGAAGGGACAGGAAAACTGTACCAATGGTAAGAGGGAACCTGGGCTGGAGAAAGGGAGAGTGTTAACACATCACAGGGTAGGCAACAAATATCACAAAACAACCTGTGTATTAGATGTTTAATGAGAAACTAATTTGCTATGTAAACTTTCACATAAATTATTTAAAAAAAAAACTTCACAAAAAGAACCTACAGACTTGGGAAAAAAAAATTGGCTATGACATATCCAACAAGGGTCTAACCTCTAAAATCTGTAGAATACTTCAACACCTCAACAACAGAAAGACAAATAATCCAGTTAAAAATGGGCAAAGGATATGAACAGACACTTCAACAAAGAAGACATTCAGGCAGCTAACAGACAGATGAGGGAATACTCGTGATCATTAGCCATTAGAGAAATACAAATCAAAACCACAATGAGAAACCACCTCACCCCATAATTACTGGCACAAATAAAAAAAAAAAAACAGAAAATAACAAATGCTGAAGAGACTGTGGGGAAATTGGAACTCTTTTGCACTGCTGGTGGAACGATATGGCACCTCCTTGGAAAGTTAGAAATAGAAATACCATACGATCCAGCAATCCCACTCATAGGAATATATCATCGAGAAATAAAAGTCATCACAAGAATAGACATATGCACACGCATGTTCATTGCAGCATTATTCACAATAGCAAAAAGATGGAAACAACTGCTCATCAACAGATGAATGGATAAACAAATTATGGTACATACACAGAATGTAATGCTACGTAACAATAAAGAACAACGATGAGTCCGCAAAACATCTAACGACATGGTTGGATCTGGAGGGTATTATGCTGAGTGAAGTAAGTCAATCACAAAAGGACAAATATTGTATAAGACCACTATTACAAAAACTCAAAAAAATGTTTACACCCAGAAAAAAAAAAAGCAATTTTTGATGGTTACAAGGGAAGGGAGTGGTGGGGTGGGGAAATCACTAACTAGATAGTAGAGAAGTGTTAACTTTGGTGAAGGGAAAGACAGCACATGATATAGAGAAAGTCAACACAACTTGATCAAGGCAGTCACAGAAGCTTCCTAGATACATCCAAACACCTTGAGGGACTGAGTTACTGGTGCTGAGGGATGGGGACCATGGTCTCAGAGCTATCTAGGTCAACTGGCATAACATAGTTCATAAAGAATATGTTCTACATCCTACTTTGGTGAGTAGTGACTGGGGTCTTAAAAGCTTGCGAGCAACCATCTAAGATACATCTATTGGTGCCATCCTGCCCGGAGCAAAGGAGGATGAAGAAAACTAAAGACACAAGGAAAATATTAATGCAAAGGACCACAGTCTGAGCACCGACTGCTCTGACAGGGATCATAATAGAGGGTCCTGGACAGAGTGGGAGAAAAATATAGAACAAAATTCAAATCCACACACAAAAAAAAGACCAGACGTACTGGCCTAACAGAGACTGGAGGAACCCGAGACTGCGGCCCCAGGGCACCCCGCTAACTCAGAACTGAAATCACACCCGAAGTCCATCTTTCAGCTGAAGATTGACAGGCCTCTAAGACAAACAATAGCACACGTGAGGAACATGCTTCTTAGTTCAACCAAGTATACAAGACCAAATGTGTAACCAACTACGACTGCCGTCGAGTCGATTCTGACACCTGCCCAAAAGCAAAGACACGAAGACAGGGGGACAAGAAAACTAGACAAATGGACACAGGGAACCCAGGTTGTAAAGAGAAAGGAGGAGAGTGCTGACACATTGCAGGGATTGCAGTCAATGTCACAAAATAATTTGTGTATAAATTTCTGAATAAGAAATTAATTTGTGCTGTAAACTTTCACCTAAAGCCAGTAAAATTAAAAAAAAACAAAGCAGAGGGTCATCTGGACCCTGAGAAACCTGGAGTTGGGCAGTTTAGCTACACAGAGAGGCAGACAATGAGACACATTTCCTACCTGTAGTATTTGATTATACATTCCATGGCCCAAGCACAGGAAGCCCAACAGGTTTGCCACAAATGGTTCTCCAGAATGGAGTCATCCTAATCACTCAGAGATGTTTGGCAACATCACGCTACCTACATGATTTTGTCATGGACTCAGCCGTATCTTCAAAGACCATGGTTATCTTCAGTTTGGTAGTTCAAGGACTGCATAAATGAAAAAGGAGAAGGCAGCTTCAATGTAATGATTACCTTCCATATCAGCTACCTCCAAGCTTGGCGCTATAAAATTCTACTGGACTTACTAGCTGAGGTGTTGGCAGCAGCAGTAAGGTTCAGTGTGCAGGTAGTGCTGGAAAAGAATTCTTACAGTTTTCAGCTGAGCTTGCTAGTGCACTGAAAAATTGTAGTTGCTGAACCTACTTATACTCTGAAACCTAGCCCCCACTCCTTGAGATTGCTCTTACCACCTAACAGACCTTGTTCAGATAATTGGTACATTTCTGGTGTGTGAAAATCCTTATTTCCCTGCCTCTCTGACCTCAAGTCCCTCGAATCTTGCTTTCTTTTTTTTTTCCTGCTGGCTCTCCCAGGTCCAGATAAAAGCACAAGGCTCAAGGCCAGATTTCTTCTTGCTGAACATAAAAGCACTCAAATCCACAAAGATGAGAAAGTGATAAAGGCATTTGATTGGGTAACGACCCAGTGTAGGGACCCCATCTTCTTCCACCACATAAACACTAGCAATGAAGTCTACTTGCAAATGATGAAATTACAGATGGAATATATATATATATATATATATATATATATATATATAAAATGTATAAAATACTGCTGGCACAGTGGTTAAGATCTACGGCTGCTAACCAAAAAGTTGGCAGTTCAAATCCACCAGCTGCTCCTTGGAAACCCTATGAGGGAGTTCTACTATCTATCTATATATGATGGTTTGCTATAGGGTCACTGAGTCAGAATCGGCTCGATGGCAATGGGTTTTGGTATACGATGGTTAAAGATGTGTGTCAACTTGGCTGGGCCATGAATCTCAATGGTTTGGCAGTTATGTAACGTTGCAATCATCCTCCGTTTTGTGATCTGATGGGAGCAGTCAATCAGTGGGAAAGGGAGTTTCCTTAGGAACGTGGCCTGCATCCAGTATATACAGGTGTGTAAAGCTCATGTGCTCTGGATCCTTCCTCCAGCTTATCATCCTCTAATCTCTGGTTCTTGGGACATGAGCCAGCAGTCTGATGCCTAACCTGCAGATCTTGGGATTTGCCAGCTTCTGCAAACCTGAGAGCCAGAAGCCTTCCACCTGAACTGCCGATTTTGCCTTCGTCAGCCCCAGTAACAACGTGAGTCAGGAGAGGTCCCTAGTCTGATGCCTGACCCATTGATTTGGAACTTGCTAGCCTCCACAACTGCATGAGCCATTTCCTTGAGATAAATCTCTCTCTATATATACATTTATATATACACACTTCACTGGTTTTGCTCCTCTAGAGAACCCAGCCTAAAACATATATATATATACACACACACACATACACATACACATACACACACACATGCATATACATGTATATAAATACTCTGGTTTCTAAGACTGCTTAAAACTTCACAGGATGATGAGAAACAATCTATTACCTTGGGAACCCCATTTATATCTGTGGAATAAATAAATGAAAATAGAATACATGGAGCTCTAGGGCAAGACACAGTAAAATGGGGCTAATGGAACACTTCAAGAATGGCAGAGCAAGGACCACCAAAAAGCCACTCCTTAATAAAAAGTAATGATAGTTTGGGAAAAAAGCTATCAAAATCAACTTTTTCAGAACTCTGGCATTAACAAAAGGCCTGAAACTATCCAAGGAGCATTTATTCAAGAAAAAAAAAACCTGATGAATCTCACTAAGAACAGTGAGGTTTGTGGCATTTTAACTTGGCCTATTCCGATACCCCTCTCCCCAGCAGCCCTGCAAACCAATAGTCTCATAACTCCAGTATGAAAATCAGCAGCCTAATGCCAATGTTTAGAGCTCTTCCAACCCCATTTCTAAGAGAACTGTCACTATTTGACCAGTATGAAATCTCCCTGGAAACACCCACCCACATGACTCATCTTTATTTGGCCTGTCTCAGAGGTCACCCTAGGCAAACAGCCTTTTTGCTGGTACGAAGCTTGAAAACAATCAGCAGTGATTGTTTAACATCATAGCTGCCTCAGGTGAGGCTAAGAGTTGGAGCAAACAAGAGACTGACCAAAAATATCACAGGAAAAAAATGAGATGTCCGTAGAGGATGTTGAAAAACTCTGACATATTCCTTGGAATTTAGAAGTCTGCATTCATGAACAGGACTGTGTGCATACAGAGAAAAGATCTGAAAGGCCCTAAGTTCTCATGTCTAGCTGAACTTGAGGCTCTGAACAAGCAAGAATTGAATGCTGAGGCAGAGTTGTAAACTCCCTGTCAACAAGTTGAAAGCATGCCCCAACACACACAAAGAACTACTCACTGAAGGCTGGGAGACATATATGCTCAAGGCACTTAAAGAATTTTCTGTCTAATAAACTCGGAGTACTCAGCAGAAAACAAGCAGGCAAGAAGGCAATGGGATGACATATATAAAGCCTTGAAGGAAAAAAAAATGCCAGCCAAGAACCATATATCCAGCAAAAGTGTCTATCAAATATGAAGGTGAAATTAGGACATTTCACAGATAAACAGAAGATTTGAGAATTTGCAAAAACCAAACCAAAACTACAAAAAATACTAAAGGAAGTCCTCTGGTTAGAAAAATCAATAACATCAAATATCAACCCAAGACTAGAACACAAGACACAGCAACCAGATATCAACCCAGATAAAGAAACCACAAAAATAAATCAAGATAAAAAAACACTCAAAACAGGGAAACCGAGGTGTTATTATATAAAAAGATGACAACATTAAATTAATAAAGAGGGACTAAACACTGTAGTCATGGATCTTTCCTATGGAGAGGAAGTCAAGGCAACATAAAGAGATAAAAGTTTGGTTTAAACTTAGAAAAATAGGGGTAAATATTAAGGTAACCACAAAGGAGACTAACAATCCTACACATTAAAATAAAATACAAGAAAAACCTAAAGACTTAGCAAAAACAAAATCGACAACAATGAAAAAGAGGAAAAGACAATATATAAAAAAAAACTATTCAGTACAAAAAAATTAAGTGGAAAAAAGAAACTGTCAAAAACACAAGGAAAAAGTACATCAAAATGACAGCACTATCCATAATTACACTGAATGTAAATGGACTAAATGCACCAATAAAGAGACAGAGAATGGCACAATGGATAAAAAAACAGGATCCACCTATATGCCACCTACAAGAGACACACCTTAGACTTAGAGACACAAAGAAACTAAAACTCAAAGGATGGAAAAAATATATCAAGCAAACAGCAATCAAAAAAGAGCAGGAGTGGCAATATTAATTTCTGACAAAATAGACTTTAAAGTTAAATCCACCACAAAGGATAAGGAAAGACACTATATAATGATTAAAAGGTCAATATACCAGGAGGATACAACCATAATAAATATTTATGCACCCAATGACGGGGCTTCAAGATACATAAAACAAACTCTATCAGCATTGAAAAGAGAGATAGACAGCTCCACAATAATAGTAGGAGACTTCAACACACCACTTTCAGTGAAGGATAGAACATCCAGAAAGAAGCTCAATGAAGACACAGACAAGAGATCCAAATGCCACAATCAACCAACTTGACCTCATAGACACATACAGAACACTCCACCCAACAGCATCCAAGTATACTTTCCTTTCTAGTGCACATGGAACATTCTCCAGAATAGACCACATATTAGATCATAAAGCAAGCCTTAATAGAATCCAAAACATTGAAATATTACAAAGCATCTTCTCTGACCATAAAGCCATAAAAGTAGAAATCAATAACAGAAAAAGCAGGGAAAAGCAATCAAACACATGGAAACTGAACAACAGCTTGATCAAAAATTACTGGGTTACAGAAGAAATTAAGGACAGAATAAAGAAATTCATAGAATCTAATGAGAATGAAAACGCTTCCTATCAGAACTGTGGGACACAGCTAAAGCTGTGCTCAGAGGTCAATTCATAGCAGTATATGTACACATTCAAAAAGAAGAAAGGGCTAAAATCAAAGAATTATCCTTACAACTTGAACAAATAAAAAGAGCAGCGAAAGAAACCCACAGGCATCAGAAGAAAGCAAATAATAAAAATTAGAGCAGGATTAAATGAAATAAAAAAAGAGACTAGAAAAACAATTGAAAGAGTCAACAAGACCAAAAGTTGGTTCTTTGAAAAGATCAACAAAATTGATAAACCATTGGCCAAACTGACAAAAGAAAAACAGGGGAGGAAGCAAATAACCCAAATAAGAAATAAGATGGGTGATATCACAACAGACTCAAATGAAATTAAGAGTCATATGAGGTTTCTATGAAAAATTGTACTGTAACAAATTTGAAAACCTAGAGGAAATGAACGAATTTCTAGAAACATACTGCCTACGTAAACTAACACAAACAGAGGTAGAACAACTAAAGAAACCCATAACAAAAGAAGGAATTGAAAAGCTAATTAAAAAGCTCCCCACCCCGCAACAAAAGCCCTGGCCTGGATGGCTTCACTGGAGAGTTCTACCAAACCTTCAGAGAAGAGTTAACACCACTACTACTAAAGGTATTTTAGAGCATAGAAAAGGATGGAATACTCCCAAACTCATTCTATGAAGCCAGCATATCTCTGATACCAAAACCAGGTAAAGACACCACACACACACACACACAAAAGAATTACAGGGCTACATCCCTCATGAACATAGATGCAAAAATCTTCAAGAAAATTCTAGCCAATAGTATTTAACAACATATCAAAAAAAAATTCACCATGACCAAAGTGGGATTCATACCAGATATGCAGGGATAGTTCAACATTAGAAAAACAATCAATGTAATCCATCACATAAACAAAAAAGAGAACAATCACAGGATCTTATCAATTGATGCAGAAAAGGCATTTGGCAAAGTTCAACACCCATTCATGATAAAAACTGTCAGCAAAATAGGGACAGAAAGGAAATTCCTCAACATAATAAAAGGCATTTATACAAAGCCAACAGCCAACATCATCCTAAAGGGAGAGATTCTGAAAGCATTCCCCTTGAGAACAGGAACCAGACAAGGATGACCTTTATCATCACTCATATTCAACATTGTGCTGGGGGTCCTAGCCAGAGCAATTAGGCTAGATAAAGAAATAAAGGGAATCGAAATTGGTAAGGAAGAAATAAAAGAATTTTCTGTCTAATCATTAGCTGACTAGTAAGCTAAGTGAGTGGAGACTTCAGTGGCCATGTATGACAGAGAATTACCAACTTTACAGAATTAGTCCAGGAAAGTCACCAAACAAACAGCAACAAGAACAGCAAGAAATAGCAGCAGTGAAAAACAATGGGGAGAGGAGGATCTAATTCCGAGAGTTACCACATTATATAAAATTTCCAATTTTCAACAATAAAAAAATAAGACATGCAAGGAAATGTGAAAGTGTGGCATATACAGAGGAAAGAATTCAGTCAGTAGAAGCAGTCCCTGAGAAACACAGACACTGGACTTACTAGACAATTTAAACCAACTTTTTTTTTATTATAAATATGAGGGAGCCCTGGTGGTACAGTGGTTAAGCACTTGGCTGCTAATGGAAACCCTGGCAGTTTGAACCCACAGCCACCCGTGGCAGAAAGCTGTGGCAGTCTGCTTCGGTAAAGAAAGATTACAGCCTTGGAAACCATATGGGGCAGTTCTACTCTGTCTTATAGGGTCTCTATGAGTCAGAATCAACTCGATAGGTGTTGGTTTGTTTTTGTTTTTTTTGCATTATAAATACGTTCAAAGAGTTAAAGGAAACCACATCTAAAGAATTAAAGAATTTTAGCCAAAGAACAGATTGGCTCATAAGATGAAGGATATCACCCCTGAGTACTGCACTCCTTAAAAAAAATCATCTATATGAGACCAAACAGTCAACAGTTACCCTAAAGCAAGTGTGAGAAGGTGAAAGCAGTGTAACTAGAGTACTGGAAATAAAAGGAAAACACAGAATTGAAATAATGAGAATGTTGGCACATTGTGAGAAATGTAACTGATGTCCCTCAACAATTTGTGTAGAAATTGTTAAATGGCAACCTAGTTTGCTGTGTAAACTTTCACCAAAAACACAATAAAAATAAGAATTAAAGGAAAGTTTGAAAATGATGTCTCATCAAATAGAGAATAGCAATAAAGAATAGAAATTATAAAGAGGTACCAAATAGGAATTCTAATATCGAAAAGCACAATAACTAAAATGAAAAAATCACTAGAGAGGCTCAACAAAAGATTTGAGCTGGCGGAAAAATAATCAATATACTTGAAGATGTTGTTGGTAGGTGCTGTTGAGCCATTTTTGACTCAGTGACCTTGTGTGACAGAGTAGATTGGTCCATTAAATTTATCCAGTTGCCAGAACAGAAAGAAAAGGGATGGTATAAAATTTAAGAGACTCAGTTACCTGTGGGACACTATCAAGCATACCAATATATTTGTAATGACAGTCCCAGAAGGAGGGGAGAGAGAAAAAGAGGCAGAAAGAATATTTGGGAAAACATAATGTCCAAATACTTTCCAAATTTGTTTTAAAAAAACATTAAATGACCTTAATCTACACATACAAGAAGTTCAATGAACTCCAAGTAGGATAAACTAAAAGACAGCCACACTGTGACATATCATAATCAGACTTTCAAAAGAGAAAGAGAATCTTGAAGGCAGCAAAACAGAAGTGGCTCATCATGTACAAGAGATCCTCAGTAAGATCAACACCTTTCTTCTCCTCAGAAATAATGGCGGCTAGTTTTTTTTTTTAGAAAATGGTGAAATTACATATTAAGACCATTAAAGGAAAAAGACTAAACCATGAATTCTACATCAAGCAAGGCTAACACTCAAAAACAAAGGAAAAATTAAGACATTTCCAGACAAAGAAAAACGGGAGAATTTATCACTAGCAAATCTGCCCTAAAGAAATACTAAAGGAATCCTTCATGCAGAAATGAAAAGACAATAGAGAGTAACTATAACCCATATGAAGAAATAAAAAGTACCAGTAAAGATAACTGTATTGATAAATATAAACCAAACCCAGTGCCATCGAGTTGATTCCGACTCATAGCGACCCTATAGGACAGAGTAGAACTGCCCCATGGAATTTCCAAGGAGCGCCTGGCAGATTCGAACTGCCGACGCTTTGGTTAGCAGCCGTGACACTTAACCACTACACCACCAGGGTTTCCTGATAAATATAAAAAACAGTGTAAATGTATTTTTTATTTGTAACTCTTCTTCTATCTTATGACAATTACATAAACCAATAATTATAAAACTGTTGATGAGCTTATAAAGTATAAAGATGTAATTTGTGCAAAAACAATAGCACAAAAAGGGGAAAGTGAAGAGAGGCATATAGGAGCAAAATTTTGTATAGTATTTAAATTAATTTAGTATCAGTCTGAGTTATACTGTTGCTGTCGAGTCAATTCTGACTCAGTGATCCTATACGACAGAGTAGAATGGCGCATAGGGCTTCCAGGGAGCAGCTGGTGGATTTGAACTGCCGACCTTTTGGCTAGCAGCCAAATGCTTAATCACTTCGCCACCAGGGCTCCAATCTGAATTAGTTATAAATTACAGGTGTTAAATTTAATTCCCAGTGAAACAACTAAGAAAATAAAAAGATATAGTAAAAGAAATTAAAATTTACACTAGAAAATATTTAACACAAAAGAAGGTAGTAATGGAGGAAAGGGAGAACGAAAGATGTAAGACATTGAAAACAAATTGCAAAATGGAAGATGTATAGCCCATCTTTTCAGTAATTATGTTAAATTAAGATAAACATCCAAATCAAAAGGCAGAGCTTAGCAGAATGGATAAAAAATGGTCCAACCATATGTTGCCTACAAGAGACACATTTTAGATTCAAAGACACAAATAGGCTGAAAATAATGAAAAAAAAAAGAATGTACCATGCTATCAGTACCCAAAAGAGAACAAGAGTGGTTATACTAATTGTGATAGTTAATGTTCTGTGTCAACTTGGCTGGATCCTGAAATTGAGATGGGGACATGTTGGAAGATATGAAGAGGGGGACATTCAGCCCCTAAATTCTGTTGAATCACCCTTAATAGTAGAATCATTCCTTCCACCCCCATCTAAAGAGATTACTCCAGCTTTGTCTGCTAAATTACCTTTGCCAGTAAAATCAGCACTCCCAACCCCAACTAATGAGATTAACCTAGTTCTGAGGAGTCTTTGCCTGAGGTATCATCTGAGGCAGATGCTTTGCAAGACATTGCCATATGTCCCCAGGACCCACCCTCACCACTTATTTTTGCTTTTAGACGTATAACTAAACTCAAGTCCCAGTGAGCCCCAAGAGGTGGTACAAAGTATAACCCATGAGGAAGAACAAAATTTAATAATCTCATGTGCAAAGTATATCTTATATTACATTTATCTAAATGGAAAATTATGAAATATGTAAGTAATTAAATATTTGTGAGAAATGCATCCCTCACAAAAAATACCATCTTGTGTTTGTATTCATCAGGGACCTACTATTTGCCAGGCTCTGATAATACAGAAATGAGTGAGACACAGTTGACACTCTCAAAAGGAGCTCCATCTTTTTACAAAAAGACTGTTACACTAGGGTATGTTAAACATAGTATTATGTAAACAAAGAGGAGGGGCACCCACCTGATTCTGGGGTGTTATGGGAGGCTTGGCAAGATGAAGAGACATGTCTGAGCTGATTCTTGAAGATACAGTAAAGAAGGTAGATAAGAAAATGGGTGTTAAGAAATATCTCCTCAGATGGATAAAATTTTTGTATTTAACACACTTGAAAGCTATTCGGCTTATCTGGAACCAATTGTTGAGAAGTGAGTGGTGAGATGAGTTCATTTAGGACAGACAGGAAGAAAGATATGGATTTACTTTTGACAAACACATGAACCCAGCCTAAATCAACCCCATCTTCCTGAGAATGTAAGACCAATCAAGAGACAGGGGCAGGGGAAAAGGCTCACTGGGCTTCCTCAGAGAAGCCCTTAAGTGAGGACTGATCGCTAGCAGTGCTGCCTGCTAGTGAGCCTTTAGAGAGCAGGACTTCTGAGAAGCCTCTAGCTCTGGCCCTTACCATTGGGCTCTTGGCCTATTCTCTAGTATCATAGCTAAAGGCACCAGAGGAAATAAATTCCTCCCATCCACTCCTCCAACTCCCAAAACATTCAAGATTCTTTTTCACAACAAAGTGATTTATTTACAACACAGCCCAGCATGAGTAGAAAGGAGTCAAACTGCAAGCGTCGTTCAGTTCAAGGTAGAATGCCATGCTTCCCTAAGAGAGCAAGCCCATCTCCCTCCAGAGACCCATGCCCAGATCTGAGTTGAACAAGTGAAGCAGGAAAGCCCAAAGTGAAGTCTGCCCCAGGCCTTAGCATGCTACATAAACTCCTCCCACAGCCCTTCAAGCTTCCTAGCTGTAGCACTTTACCTCCACCCCCATTCAGGCCAATTTCTAATCTCTGAGCCACCAGGGAAATTTTTCTGTGACATAATTAACAGAGGTTTAAGTTTTATATAAAACAAGAAAATATCCTGTAAAATCTGACACTCCATATAGTTTAAAATGACCCTGCATACATAATCTTAATCAGCAATGACAACCGTTTCCTCTTCACCACAGATGCAGATGGTTTTGAAGCTCCTGCTATCTCAGACAACTCCATACTCAAATTTCCCTCTTGGCCTTACTAAGCATTGCTGTTCTCATCCTTGTGTAGAAAAGAATCTCAAGTACCATTCCCAGGTTCTGAGGCTGAGAAAAGCCTTAATAGCTTAGAAAAAGATTTCCTTCCTTCTGTTGCTCTCAAGAGATTTCTATGGAGGCTGTTAGCTAAAAATTTTCTAGGCCCTGTGAGAAAAGTTTTAATTTAGAGGGCAATTCAAAAACAGAAGACAGCAGTCTTTCAGATTAGGTACTAATTTCTAGGATATAGAAGACAAGGGAGGAAAGGAGTATAAAATTCCAAGCTGCTTTCTTCACACAAAATCTTTTAAGACCCTAATAAAACGGACACTAGGAAGACTCTACCTTTCCCAGGCCTTGGTGAGATAATTCCCAACGTTTTACCACCATAGACTAGTGACTTTTGACAAAGTCAAAATAAAGGAGACAAGAAAATAGAGAGCTTCTCCAAAAGAACATCTTAAGCAAGTCATTAAGGACTCTGATCAGTGGTCAAAAAGTACTGATCCATGCTGGGAGTTTGGTATCAGAACAGTTTTTATAAACTGAAGAGTTCAGAGGGGGCGGAGCCAAGATGGCGGACTAGGCAGACGCTACCTCGGATCCCTCTTACAACAAAGACACGGAAAAACAAGTGAATCGATCACATACATAACAATCTACGAACCCTGAACAGCAAACACAGATTTAGAGACGGAGAACGAACTAATACGGGGAAGCAGCGATTGTTTCCAGAGCCTGGAGCCAGCGTACCAGTCAGGTACGGCACAAGCACAGAGACCTACTCCACCCTCCTGAACTAACCCCGGGAGGGGGACCAGCCGGTTCCGCGGGTGGCGTGGGACGCAGCCGGTAGGAGAAGTCCCCGGGAGGCAGTGACTGGTCTTGGAGCAGAAAGAGCAGCATCCGAGCCGGGGAACCGTCCCGCAGGGATTTGGACTGGACGCAGGTACGCCATAAACACGGAGAGTTGCTCCACCCCCCTGAACTAACCCCGGGAAGGGGACCAGCCGGGTCGCGCGGGCAGCGTGGGACGCAGCCGGTAGGAGAAGTCCCCGGGAGGCAGCGACTGGTATTGGAGCGGGGAGAACAGCGTCCCAGCCGGGACACTTAGTCACGGCACAAGCACTGGGACCTGCTCCACCCATCTGAACTAACCCCGGGAGGAGGCTCAACTGGTTCTCGGGGGCGGCATGGCCACGCCGCTGGAGGGACGAGAAGTCCCCGGGAGGCAGCGACTGATTTTGGAGTCGAGAGTGCACCGTCCCAGTAGGGGAGCCTTGACGCTGGGCGTGGGGCTGGAAGCGGAGGATCTGACCGTGACTCCAGCGGGCCAGACCCCCCGGGGGCAATCTCCACACAGCCAGCACACATAGGCGACGCGCCCGCGGGAATCTCAGATATAATAGTCATTCCAAGCAAGACAAGCAACTCTGGCTATATTCTGAGGTGCTACTCTCCTATCTCTCTGTTCCCTCCCCCACCCTCCCCAGGCGGCTTCATTAACATCTGAATAGCCTGAGCCAGAGGGAGAACTCTGATAGGGATCTGGCTGCATTTTTTTTTTAGCGGATTTTCTGGAAAAACTAGTTTCCCAGTGATGGCTCGGAGACAACAATCCATATCAAACCACTTAAAGCAGCAGACCGTGACAGCTTCTCCAACCCCCCAAACAAAAGAATCAAAACCTTTCCCAAATGAAGATACAATCTTGGAATTATCAGATACAGAATATAAAAAACTAATTTACAGAATGCTCAATGATATCACAAATGAAATTAGGATAACTGCAGAAAAAGCCAAGGAACACACTGATAAAACTGTTGAAGAACTCAAAAAGATTATTCAAGAACATACTGGAAAAATTAACAAGTTGCAAGAATCCATAGAGAGACAACATGTAGAAATCCAAAAGATTAACAATAAAATAACAGAATTAGACAACGCACTAGGAAGTCAGAGGAGCAGACACGAGCAATTAGAATGCAGACTGGGACATCTGGAGGACCAGGGAATCAACACCAACATAGCTGAAAAAAAATCGGATAAAAGAATTTAAAAAAATGAAGAAACCCTGAGAATCATGTGGGACTCTATCCAGAAGGATAACCTGCAGGTGATTGGAGTCCCAGAACAGGGAGGGGGGACAGAAAACACAGAGAAAATAGTTGAAGAACTCCTGACACAAAACTTCCCTGACATCATGAAAGACGAAAGGATATCTATCCAAGATGCTCATCGAACCCCATTTAAGATTGATCCAAAAAGAAAAACACCAAGACATATTATCATCAAACTCACCAAAACCAAAGATAAACAGAAAATTTTTAAAGCAGCCAGGGAGAAAAGAAAGGTTTCCTTCAAGGGAGAATCAATAAGAATAAGTTCAGACTACTCAGCAGAAACCATGCAGGCAAGAAGGGAATGGGACGACATATACAGAACACTGAAGGAGAAAAACTGCCAGCCAAGGATCATATATCCAGCAAAACTCTCTCTCAAATATGAAGGCGAAATTAAGATATTTACAGACAAACACAAGTTTAGAGAATTTGCAAAAACCAAACCAAAGCTACAAGAAATACTAAAGGATATTGTTTGGTCAGAGAACCAATAATATCAGATATCAGCACAACACAAGGTCACAAAACAGAACGTCCTGATATCAACTCAAATAGGGAAATCACAAAAACAAACAAATTAAGATTAATTAAAAAATATATATAAAAATACACATAACAGGGAATCATGGAAGTCAATAGGTAAAAGATCACAATAATCAAAAAGAGGGACTAAATACAGGAGACATTGAACTGCCATATGGAGAGTGATACAAGGCGATATAGAACAACACAAGTTAGGTTTTTACTTAGAAAAATAGGGGTAAATAATAAGGTAACCACAAAAAGGTATAACAACTCTATAACTCAAGATAAAAACCAAGAAAAACGTAACGACTCAACTAACATAAAGTCAAGCACTATGAAAATGAGGATCTCACAATTTACTAAGAAAAACGCCTCAGCACAAAAAAGTATGTGGAAAAATGAAATTGTCAACAACACACATAAAAAGGCATCAAAATGACAACACTAAACACTTATTTATCTATAATTACCCTGAATGTAAATGGACTAAATGCACCAATAAAGAGACAGAGAGTCACAGACTGGATAAAGAAACACGATCCATCTATATGCTGCCTACAAGAGACACACCTTAGACTTAGAGACACAAACAAACTAAAACTCAAAGGATGGAAAAAAGTATATCAAGCAAACAATAAGCAAAAAAGAAGAGGAGTAGCAATATTAATTTCTGACAAAATAGACTTTAGACTTAAATCCACCACAAAGGATAAAGAAGGACACTATATAATGATAAAAGGGACAATTGATCAGGAAGACATAACCATATTAAATATTTACGCACCCAATGACAGGGCTGCAAGATACATAAATCAAATTTTAACAGAATTGAAAAGCGAGATAGATACCTCCACAATTAGAGTAGGAGACTTCAACACACCACTTTCGGAGAAGGACAGGACCTCCAGTAAGAAGCTCAACAGAGACACGGAAGATCTAATTACAACAATCAACCAACTTGACCTCATTGACTTATACAGAACTCTCCACCCAACTGCTGCAAAATATACTTTTTTTTCTAGCGCACATGGAACATTCTCTAGAATAGACCACATATTAGGTCATAAAACAAACCTTTGCAGAGTCCAAAACATCGAAATATTACAAAGCATCTTCTCAGACCACAAGGCAATAAAACTAGAGATCAATAACAGAAAAACTAGGGAAAAGAAATCAAATACTTGGAAAATGAACAATACCCTCCTCAAAAAAGACTGGGTTATAGAAGACATCAAGGAGGGAATAAGGAAATTCATAGAAAGCAACGAGAATGAAAATACTTCCTATCAAAACCTCTGGGACACAGCAAAAGCAGTGCTCAGAGGCCAATTTATATCAATAAATGCACACATACAAAAAGAAGAAAGAGCCAAAATCAGAGAACTGTCCCTACAACTTGAACAAATAGAAACTGAGCAACAAAAGAATCCATCAGGCACCAGAAGAAAACAAATAATAAAAATTAGAGCTGAACTAAATGAATTAGAGAACAGAAAAACAATCGAAAGAATTAACAAAGCCAAAAGCTGGTTCTTTGAAAAAATTAACAAAATTGATAAACCATTGGCTAGACTGACTAAAGAAATACAGGAAAGGAAACAAATAACCCGAATAAGAAACGAGAAGGACCACATCACAACAGAACCAAATGAAATTAAAAGAATCATTTCAGATTATTATGAAAAATTGTACTCTAACAAATTTGCAAACCTAGAAGAAATGGATGAATTCCTGGAAAAACACTACCTACCTAAACTAACACATTCAGAAGTAGAACAACTAAATAGACCCATAACAAAAAAAGAGATTGAAACGGTAATCAAAAAACTCCCAACAAAAAAAAGCCCTGGCCCAGACGGCTTCACTGCAGAGTTCTACCAAACTTTCAGAGAAGAGTTAACACTACTACTACTAAAGGTATTCCAAAGCATAGAAAATGACGGAATACTACCCAACTCATTCTATGAAGCCACCATCTCCCTGATACCAAAACCAGGTAAAGACATTACAAAAAAAGAAAATTATAGACCTATATCCCTCATGAACATTGATGCAAAAATCCTCAACAAAATTCTAGCCAATAGAATCCAACAACACATCAAAAAAATAATTCACCCTGATCAAGTGGGATTTATACCAGGTATGCAAGGCTGGTTTAATATCAGAAAAACCATTAATGTAATCCATCACATAAATAAAACAAAAGACAAAAACCACATGATCTTATCAATTGATGCAGAAAAGGCATTTGACAAAGTCCAACACCCATTCATGATAAAAACTCTCACCAAAATAGGAATTGAAGGAAAATTCCTCAACATAATAAAGGGCATCTATGCAAAGCCAACAGCCAATATCACCCTAAATGGAGAGAACCTGAAAGCATTTCCCTTGAGAACGGGAACCAGACAAGGATGCCCTTTATCACCGCTCTTATTCAACATCGTGTTGGAAGTCTTAGCCAGGGCAATTAGGCTAGACAAAGAAATAAAAGGTATCCGGATTGGCAAGGAAGAAGTAAAGTTATCACTATTTGCAGATGACATGATTATATACACAAAAAACCCTAAGGAATCCTCCAGAAAACTACTGAAACTAATAGAAGAGTTTGGCAGAGTCTCAGGTTATAAAATAAACATACAAAAATCACTTGGATTCCTCTACATCAACAAAAAGAACACCGAAGAGGAAATAACCAAATCAATACCATTCACAGTAGCCCCCAAGAAGATAAGATACTTAGGAATAAATCTTACCAAAGATGTAAAAGACCCATACAAAGAAAACTACAAAGCTCTACTACAAGAAATTCAAAAGGACATACTTAAGTGGAAAAACATACCTTGCTCATGGATAGGAAAACTTAACATAGTAAAAATGTCTATTCTACCAAAAGCCATCTATACATTTAACGCACTTCCGATCCAAATTCCAATGTCATATTTTAAGGGGATAGAGAAACAAATCACCAATTTCATATGGAAGGGAAAGAAGCCCCGGATAAGCAAAGCACTACTGAAAAAGAAGAAGAAAGTGGGAGGCCTCACCTTACCTGACTTCAGAACCTATTATACAGCCACAGCAGTCAAAACAGCCTGGTATTGGTACAACAACAGACACATAGACCAATGGAACAGAATTGAGAACCCAGACATAGATCCATCCACATATGAGCAGCTGATATTTGACAAAGGACCAGTGTCAATTAACTGGGGAAAAGATAGCCTTTTTAACAAATGGTGCTGGCATAACTGGATATCCATTTGCAAAAAAATGAAACAGGACCCATACCTCACACCATGCACAAAAACTAACTCCAAGTGGATCAAAGACCTAAACATAAAGACTAAAACGATAAAGATCATGGAAGAAAAAATTGGGACAACCCTAGGAGCCCTAATACAAGGTATAAACAGAATACAAAACATTACCAAAAATGATGAAGAGAAACCCGATAACTGGGAGCTCCTAAAAATCAAACACCCATGCTCATCTAAAGACTTCACCAAAAGAGTAAAAAGACCACCTACAGATTGGGAAAGAATTTTCAGCTATGACATCTCCGACCAGCGCCTGATCTCTAAAATCTACATGATTCTGTCAAAACTCAACCACAAAAAGACAAACAACCCAATCAAGAAGTGGGCAAAGGATATGAACACACATTTCACTAAAGAAGATATTCAGGCAGCCAACAGATACATGAGAAAATGCTCTCGATCATTAGCCATTAGAGAAATGCAAATTAAAACTACGATGAGATTCCATCTCACACCAGCAAGGCTGGCATTAATCCAAAAAACACAAAATAATAAATGTTGGAGAGGCTGCGGAGAGATTGGAACTCTCATACACTGCTGGTGGGAATGTAAAATGGTACAACCACTTTGGAAATCTATCTGGCGTTATCTTAAACAGTTAGAAATAGAACTACCATACAACCCAGAAATCCCACTCCTAGGAATATACCCTAGAGATACAAGAGCCTTCATACAAACAGATATATGCACACCCATGTTTATTGCAGCTCTGTTTACAATAGCAAAAAGTTGGAAGCAACCAAGGTGTCCATCAACGGATGAATGGGTAAATAAATTGTGGTATATTCACACAATGGAATACTACGCATCGATAAAGAACAGTGACGAATCTGTGAAACATTTCATAACATGGAGGAACCTGGAAGGCATTATGCTGAGCGAAATGAGTCAGAGGCAAAAGGACAAATATTGTATAAGACCACTATTGTAAGATCTTGAGAAATAGTAAACCTGAGAAGAACACATACTTTTGTGGTTACGAGGGGGGGAGGGAGGGAGGGTGGGAGAGGGTTTTTTATTGATTAATCAGTAGATAAGAACTGCTTTAGGTGAAGGGAAAGACAACACTCAATACATGGAAGGTCAGCTCAATTGGACTGGACCAAAAGCAAAGAAGTTTCCGGGATAAAATGAATGCTTCAAAGGTCAGCGGAGCAGGGGCGCGGGTCTGGGGAACATGGTTTGCGGGGACTTCTAAGTCAATTGGCAAAATAATTCTATTATGAAATCATTCTGCATCCCACTTTGAAATGTGGCGTCTGGGGTCTTAAATGCTAACAAGCGGCCATCTAAGATGCAGCAATTGGTCTCAACCCACCTGGAGCAAAGGAAAATGAAGAACACCAAGGCCACACAACTAAGAGCCCAAGAGAGAGAAAGGGCCACATGAACCAGAGACCTACATCATCCTGAGAACAGAAGAACTAGGTGGTGCCCGGCCACAATCGATGACTGCCCTGACAGGGAACACAGCAGAGGACCCCTGAGGGAGCAGGAGATCAGTGGGATGCAGACCCCAAATTCTCATAAAAAGACCAAACTTAATGGTCTGACTGAGACTAGAGGAATCCCGGCGGCCATGCTCCCCAGACCTTCTGTTGACACAGGACAGGAACCATCCCGGAAGACAACTCATCAGACATGAAAGGGACTGGTCAGCGGGTGGGAGAGAGATGCTGATGAAGAGTGAGCTAATTATATCAGGTGGACACTTGAGATTGTGTTGGCAACTCTTGTCTGGAGGGGGGATGGGAGGATAGAGAGAGAGGGATTCAGGCAAAATTGTCAAGAAAGGAGAGACTGAAAGGGCTGACTCAAGAGGGGGAGAGTAAGTGGGAGTAGGGAGTGAGATGTATGTAAACTTATACGTGACAGACTGATTGGATTTGTAAACGTTCAGTTGAAGTTTAATAAAAGTTATTATAAATAAATAAATAAAATAAATTAAAAAAAAAACTGAAGAGTTCACAAATAGAAGAGACTTAACTACACTTGGGGAAGAAATAGACCATATGGATTGGGTAAAGGAACACTTGCAGTTTTAACATTGATAATTGTTTATTTTTAATCCTTTTACAGTTTCTTGGGAAACCTGAGCTAGCTGTATCTTTGCTGTCACCTGCACGTGCAGGACTGGGCAATCATATCCTCATATTCCTTGTACAAGATACTCCCATTTGGCTCAATCAGAAGGACGCTAATGGGAACATACTTATAAGGGACACAGGAGGGTTGAGGGACACTCTGGTTCACCAGCTCATTGACAAGGTTCTGGATAATGGCATGATTGGGGGAATTGAGACCGTAACGTAGTACCCGAGGGCAGACTCCCTTACAGTAGTTTGGGGTGTAGAGATGGGGAGCAATGATCCAGTGATCCCAGCCCAGCTGGTGGAAGCTGACTTGGAAAGTGTGGAGGGAACACTGGTTCTGTTCAGGCCCATCATATCCCCAGGAGGGGCCAGGAACCTTAGATACAATGCTGCCAGCTTGCCGGGATTTCCGAAATGGAAGAGATAATTCCCTTTCCATAAACTCCTCCAGGCTTCTGGGGAGAAGTATGGCCTTCTGAACACTTTTATTGGTGTCATTAAAATAAAGTAACAAGAAGGCAACATCCATGGATGAAGTCCCATGCCACCGGAGCTCAAGAATCTCACTACCTTTTTGCTGCTGACACATAAAGTGGAGTTGTAGGACCCTGCGCCCTTTGTGATTCCAGAACGTTTGCTGAACATGTTGTGTGATGTCCATCTCTGTCCAAGCTTTGGAAAGAAGGGAAGTCTCTGAGGAACCTCCTTCTGAAGAAGGAAAATGGTTGGTTAGGGTTTTCTGGGCACAGGGCTCCACATGGCAGGAGAAGTGGACGTGAGCTAGGTGGAGTTGATGACGGTAAACTACGATGGCTCTGACTAGTTGGTAAGCCACTTGGTTTGGTCTTAGAGGAAACTCCAGGGTCTGTATATGCCAAGGGCCTGCATAAGTAAGAAGAAACAAGAGCAGGGGATTAGATTCTTACCTCCCAGCCTGAATCTCCCTTTATAATCCTATTCAATACGGACTGAAAACTGATCAGCCTGAAAATTAACTCAAAGATAATAGCTATTATTTATTGAGCACTTACTAAAGCACTAGATGCTTTACATGCATTAGCTCTTTAATTCTCAGTAGTTTATGAGATAGATATCTCCATTTTCCAAACAAGGAAATTGAGACTCAGAAGCTGTGTCAAAAGACACACAGCCACTGTGTTGTAAAACCAGGATTTGAACCTGTCTGTTTCCCTTAGAGAAACTATGTCTCATTTTTAGATCACTCACTGCTAGATTCAGAAAAAACTAAAACGCATAATTATGTTATATGCATATTGTATATAAAACCAAAAACCGGCTGCTGTTGATTCCAACTCATAACGACCCTATAGGACAGGGCAGAACTGCCCCATAGGTTTCCAAGAAGCGCCTGGTGGATTTGAACTGGTGACCATTTGGTTAGCAGCTATAGCTCTTAACCACTACGCCACCAGGGTTTCCAATATATTGTGTATATGGGAGAGTAATAATCACATTATTGGCTGAATCTTAAAGGAGACCAATTAAGAAGAGAACCATTGAGACATACATGGACTAAGAAAAGAATCCTCGGGTCACATCATTGTACAAATGCAACTTTGAGGCAACAGTCCAATATTGGAGGTTACAGCCTGTTATCAATTCAAATCCAGGACAAAGTTACCTAAAAAATAATTTTGTTTATCCACCCTTAGTTGGGACAGCTATTGCACCATTTCTGCATTCTACCAACTTTAAGAATTACTTCTGTGGGCTCTCGGATATGACAACAAAAGCAGAAAGAGCAAAAGAAAATAGATAAACAAGACCACATAAAAACTAAATACTCTTGTTCAAAGGACTTTATCAAAGTGAATAGACAACCTACAGATTGGGAGAAAATCTTTGGGAACCATATATCTGATAAGGGTCTAATATCTAAAACATAAAACACATATATGACTTAACAAAAAGACAAACAATCCAATCAATAGATGAGCAAAGGACCTGAACAGATTATTTCACCAAAGAGGATATTTGAATGGTCAACAGGCACATGAAAAGATGTTCAATGTTATTAGCCATTGTTGTATGCCATCAAGTCAATTCCGATTCATAGTCCATCCTATAGGACAGAGTAGAAATGCCTGATAATTTTAATAGGAACAGCCACAGGGAGTGGCTGGTGGGTTCCTTCAAAAGACCTTTCAGTTAGCAGTCCAGAGTTTAACCATTGTGCAAGGAGGGATACTTCATCAGCCAGTAGGGAGACTGCAAATCAAAATCACAATGAGATATTGTTGCACCACCGTTAAAATGACTATGATCAAAAAAATGGAAAATACGTGTTGCTGATGAGAATGTAAAATGGTGCAGCCACTATGGAAAACAGTTTGGTGGTTCCTCAAAAAGTTGAACATAGAACTACCATATGATCCAGCAATCCCAATCCTAGGTATATAATCAGACAAAATGAAGGCCGGAACTCAAACAGAAACCTGTACCCCAATGTTCATTGCAACACCATTCACAGTAGCCAAAACGTAGAAACAACTGAAATGTCCATAAACAGATTAATGGATAAACAAAATGTGGTATATCCATACAATGGAATATTACTCAGCCATTAAGAGAAATGAAGTCCTAATGCATGCCACGGAGCCCTGGTGGCACAGTGGTTAAGAGCTCAGCTGCTAACCAAAAGGTTTGAATCCATCGGCTGCTCTGTGGGGCAGTTCTACCCTCTCCTATAGGGTCACTATGAGTTGGAATCCACTCCACGGCAATGGGAATGCATGCCACAACATGGATAAACCCTGAAAACATTATACTGAGCAAAATAAATCAGGCGCAAAAGGACAAACACTGTATGATCTCACTTATATAAAATAAGCAAATATATAACAACAACAACAAAAAAACCAAACCCAGTGCCGTCAAGTCAATTCCGATTCATAGTGACCCTATAGGACAGAGTAGAGCTGCCCCATAGAGTTTCCAAGGAGCGCCTGGCAGATTTGAACTGCTGACCCTTTGGTTAGCAGCTGTAGCACTTAACCACTACGCCACCAGGGTTTCCAAGCAAATATATAAAAAACAAAAGTTAATAGTTAGTTACTAGGAGAGAGGGAGGGAGGGAGAGAGAAAAAAGGAGATTTTGTTTAGGGGCAGTGAGTTTAAGTAAATGGTGGTAGAATAATTTGGAAAAAGATGGTGAGAATTGTTGCACAACTTGAAGAATGTAATCAGTGTCACTGAATTAGACATGTAGAAATTGCTGAATTGGTATATGTTTTGCTATGTGTATTTTTGCCACAATTTAAAAAATTTTTTCTGGAGCATCTTTTCCTTCTTATGCCATTTGCCCCTTAACCCTTTATCTCTCCCTTTTCCATTCCTCACTGAAAGTGGTTCTTCATTTACAACATTCATTTTACTACCATTCCCCTGTCAAAGAGAAAATAAGGCATCTTACTTTGATTTTAAGATTTTAATACCCACGAAACAAAATATTCACTGTAAAGAAATTCCTGACCAAAATTAATCCTGCCAGTGGCTTTTCTTTCACCCAAAGTTGTTAATCCTTTCTTTCCTGCTCAAAGCCAGGTTTACTAAATTTGAATTTCAAAAGATATGGCTGGGTAGAGGGCCAGAGGCCACCTTGTGACCTAATATCAGTCCATCCCAGTAAAAGAAGAAGGGCAGGGTTCAATGAATCATGGTAAGATAAGCCAATGGTTGATCTGTATTTCTCCCTCCTCTTTTTATAAGCCTCCTTGTGCTTACCTTTGAGCCAGGACTTTGAACCTGGTCCTTCCAGTTCAAACCCCTGCTGAGAATTTGCATTTCTAACAAGTTCCCTGATGAGAATTTGCAGATATACTGAATCAGAATCTACATTTTAACAAGATCACCAGGTGATTCTTATGTATAACTTCACAGGAACTTGTTAGAAATGCAAATTCTCAGCAGGGGTTTGAACAGAAAGACCAGGTGCCAAGTCCTGCTTTGAGTCATTTGCTTTCACTGGAATCAAGATGGTCTCCCTATATGCATATAGAACTGCAGAATAAACCTTATGTTCAAATTTCATGAGTTTTGATTATTTTTAACACCCTAAATATCAATTTCAGCAAGGTCTTGAATCACAGGAATATTTTATTTACTGAGAATTCTACTAGAAGCTGCATACCTTAGTGATTAAGAGCTTTATCCCAAACTGTAATGCTGACACCCAGTGGCCAAAGAGTTGGACGGCTACAGTGCTCAAAACATCTGTGCCCCCAAGAGCAAACAAACATTGCCAAAAACCGGGCATTCCAAGAAAAAACCTTCTCTCTTCTTCAAACATTTTATCATTAAATATTTTGGTGAACTATATAAACTATTCACCGAATCTTTCTTCACTGAATCCACAAGCCTGGAATTCTTCAGTAGGCCTTGGATGTTCAATACAGAGACTTTAGTATCTTGATGCTCCAGGATATTTTTAAAAATTCAGATTCCAACTCAAGCTTAATACACCCTCAGGTTTTGAGGCAATAGACAGCATTCATACAAGTTATTTGTATTTTCTTTCTCAACTTACTCTGCACTCCCATCTTATCTTTCCAATAGGCCCACCCATGCAACTGCCCCATCCTGCCTGAAAAAGAACCCAACCCAGCCCTCTAGCAATCTGTCTGGTGAGGAACTTCCCTTTCCTCTGAGACCTTAACATCACATGTTTCCTGGAGCAGGGTGGGGTTGCTAAGAATCAGAGCCAGGAAGGGTCTGCTCAGAAATTTTCAGGGAAAGGGCTGACTCACACATCCTGTGTGATTGATCCTGGCATGGCTCTCCAGGCAAGCTTTATTCAGCTGGGCCATCTTCTGATGGAAAAGAACAGGCCCTGCTTTTTTGTCATCTGCTTCTGCATCCTTTCTAGGCTCCCTAAAAACACCAGTATTTCCTACATTCAGATCATAACACTCACCTAATTCTAGGTCAACCTCTTTTCTAGTCTCATACTATCTTTAAAAACTTGATCAATGGCTTTCTGCTGCATTTAGGAATGAAATCCAGATTCCACATCATAACCTACAAGGCCCTGCCTCTCGTCAACTTCAGATCCTTCCATTGTCTGTGATGCATACTAGGCTCCAGCCATCGTAGTCTTCTTTCTTCAAGTAGGACAAACTTGTTTCTACCCTCTGGGCCTTTGCAGTTGCTGTTCTCTGCCCAGAGTTGGCTCCCCTCTACTCTTCACATAATTAGCTTCTTATCTTATAGGCTTCAGCTCAAATGTCACCTCTTCAAAAATGTCTTCCCTAACTACCCCATGTAAAGGGAGAATTTATTTCCCATACTCTATCACAACAACCCATTTCATTCTGACAGCACTTACCAAAATCTGTATTTACTTGTGTTTGTCTCACCAATGAGAAGATATGCTCCCTAAGAGTAGAGGTTTTGCTTCTCTTGAACATATTTGTATGCCTGCACTCAGTAGGTGCTGAATAAATATTTGTTGAATGAATCTCCACCAAAACCAAGATATTGCTTTTTCCTAAATTGGAGTGCACTTCTCTGTCATGCAGTCTTACTCCTTCCCCAAGGTCCAGATCAAATACTACCTCCTCAATGACACCTTCAGACAAAGTCTCTGCTTCTCTTTCCTTGTTTCAATCAGTGAGCCATTTCTTCTTTAGAGTCCTGGGAGCCCTATTGCTTATCTTTTTCAAAACATTTTGTGGTACTGTAACATCATTATGTGATTATCTATCCCTTCTACTATCCTGGGAGCTCCTAGAGGGCAGGGAAATCAGTTATTTGCCTCTATATTCTTAACCCGGAAACCCTGGTGGTGTAGTGGTTAAGTGCTACGGCTGCTAACCAAAAGATCTGCAGTTCGAATCTGCCAGGCCCCCCTTGGAAACTCTATGGGACAGTTCTACTCTATCCTGTAGGGTCACTATGAGTCAGAATCGATGACAACAGGTTTATACTTAAACCAAAAACGGTGCCTGCGCGCAATTAAAATCTTTTGGGGAGGCAGCACAGCATGGTGATTAAGAACACAGGCGCTGGGGCTGACAGCCTGAGTTGGATAACCATCTCTACCAATTACTGACTGTGTGGCATTGGGTAAGTTACTCTAAGCCTCAGTTTATCTGCCTATAAAATGTGTATGTTAACAGTTCCCACCTCATATGAGTACCATGGGTACTAATGAAGATAATGTTTATAAAGAATTTTGCACAATGCCTGAGCTTACTAGCTCACAGTAATGGTTAGCTAGAGGAGTTTTGGTTGTTTCACTGAAGAGGTGAGGGGGGAGGACTTGTCTGTTGTCATCTCTGAGATTAGTGAAGGCTGCAGATTGATCTCAGAAGGTTCTCAAGAGTTCCTTGAAGTTGATAACTGTCTACATTCTCTAGACAGCCCTATACTTCAAGAGTCTACTGTTGTCCTAGAACTGTGTCTAATGCAAGTGTTCAAAGTAGAATCAAGTATGACAGGGACAAAGGAAAAGATCCCAAAATACATTTGGTATCAAAATCCCAAATAGAAAAGCTGTTTGGTGTATGAGGATATTGTGATACTTCATTTAAAACTTGAGAAGTTATGGACAGGCTTTAGAATCAGACAAACGAGCTCAAATCCCAACTCTACCACCCACTATCTGTGTGACCTTTGCAATTTACTTAACCTCTCCATGCTTCAGTTTTGTTACCTTCAAAAAATCAGGCTAATTGCCCCTGAAAGCTAATGATAGTAGCTGTCATTAAGGGTTAAATACAATAGCAGTTGCTTACAGAGCGAGATACATAGGCCCTTAGATATTAACTTGTTATTCTATTTGAGGCCTTGTAAGTTTCTCCAACTCAGCATACAATATTCTTTGCCTTCTAAAGAGTAAAATAACACATAAAGAGCCCTCCACAAGAAAATACACGAGTATTTCTCAACTAGTTTTCAGAGATGCAATGAACAACAGATTTTGTCGTTGTTCTTAAGATAGGGGCTGACAATACTTAGTTGTCCTAGGGCCTGGGAAAGAGTCCTCAGGTAGGTCCCAATGCAATCTCTTCTAATGTTGGAGCCCTAAAGGGTCAGTGTGAGTTGGAATCCACTTGAAGGCAACAGGTTTGTTTGCTTTTGGTTAAGGGAAGTAGGCTTGGAGCCATCTTCTCCCAAGCTAGCCATCCTCTGAAAGCCAGGCCTGAGAAAACACCCCGCCCACAAGGCAATAAGGCCTGACAGTAAACCCACACATTCCCTTTTCTCTATACTCTTCTTCCCCACTTTCCTCCCCTCCAGGGCAGGGAGGGGGCATGATAACTCACCTCTGAGTGGCCTAGCTACACTGGCCAAGGGCTTCACCAGCCTCACCATGGTGGCGCCAATGGTGCGGTTCTCTCTAGGGTGTCCCCGCTGGTCAGCCGAACGCTGGTACAACTCCAGCATGTACCGCAGGGGATGTCCTAGGAGCCGTGGTTTCCTCTGCTGCTTGCTAGGGGCTTCTCCTAGCAGCTCCTGACTCAGAGGCAAGGTAGGAGCCTCAGCCAGGAGAGCAATAGAGGGCTGTCCTACCCTTGCCATTTGGGCCCTGTGTTCCATAAAAATCACCAGTACCCAAAGAAGAAGGGTTCTAAGGATGCTGAGGAGGACCATCTTGAAAGCCTTAGCATTCAGCAACAGGCTCCAGCCCAAGCTCTGATCCTTTCTTCTCATGCAGGTAATTGCATCCTGGCTCCACAACCACAACGGATGGGCAACAAAAAAGGCAGGTAGGCTCTATGGTGTTTCCTCAGGGAGGAGCTTCTGGACCTGAGGAGGTCTCCTAACTTGGTCTCTTTGCATTAAAACAAACAGAAACAGCAGGTGGGACAGGGCAGTATGACTCCCTGCCCCCCACCCTCTGCTCTCCAGAGCTGGGAAAAAGATAGTACTTATTCAAAGGCTGAGGTAATATAAAAGGAGTGGTCCATTCCAGGACCTGCTCCCTTATCCACTAGGATGAAAAGAAAGTAGCCCCTGCTTGCTCTAAGCCACAGCTTTAAAGGTAGTTTCTTAATCAGTTCTTAAAGGGCCAGGGGCCTCATGCTCCCATCTCACTTCCATATCTCTAATGTAGCATTTCCCAAAGTGTGGTCTGTTAACCACTTGTAGCAAGTCTATCTGGGGTGATTGTTAAGAATACAGGTCCACACCCAAACACTGACCCTCTGGGGGAGGTCCAGAAATATGAATTTTAACAAGTGCAACAAGAAGTTCCCATGTGATCTAAAATATGGGAACACTGTGAGTATGGCTGCAAGCTTAAAGAAGATGCCTTAACAGTGGTTCTCAATCTTAGCTGTACATTGGAATCACCTGGGGAGATTTAACTATCATGGATGCCTGGACACTATCCCCAGAGACCCAGAAAAAACCCAGTGCCATCGAGTCGATTCCGACTCATAGCGACCCTATAGGATAGAGTAGAACTGCCCCATAGAGTTTCCAAGGAGCGCCTGGCGGATTTGAACTGCTGACCTCTTGGTTAGCAGCTGTAGCACTTAACCATCCCCAGAGGGTCTGATGTAATAGGTCTGGGGTGCTACCAATGAATCAGGATTTGTTTTTAATTCCCAAAGTGATTTTAATATGCAACAAAGTTTGAGAATCCTGGTTTAAAATGTTCTGGTTTACTGTGGTAGGGGCTGAGATTCTGAGTGGGCTTCATCAAAGAAGCCTGAGGCAGTGGAAGATGAATCTGCAGAAGCTGGCTGGGAGCTCATCTTGGTTGACTGGTTAATGGAAGGCAGCAGTGTTGAGCCAGTTGATCAAGACTGCCCCAGGCAAGGATTCGAAAAATGTTAAGTGTAGTCCTCTTCCTGAACAAGTAGAAGCAGCTTGTTGGGGCTCTTGAGAAAAGGTGGGGCAGAAACTCAAGACCAGGATCTAGGAGATGATTAAAGCAGGCCTGATTTGTGGGAAGCCTTTTTACCAAGGATATCTATGGACAAGAAACTTTACTGCAGAGCAGGCATAGACTTTGTAATCAGACAGACCTGTGCCTGAATTACTCAGTCTGTCTCTTATTAGCTTAATTTAACCTCTCCAAGGAAAATTTTCTTACTTCTCTGAGCCTCAGCCTCCTCACCTGTAAAATGGAGATAACATGTTTCACCTTACGGGATTGTTGTGAGGAATGCAAGGAAATAATCTATGTTGCTTGCTCAAAGCCTAATTAGACACAAGCTATAAAAAAAAAAAATTTTTTATGGTGACATGCTGAAAATCATTTTGTTTCCTTCCTCTCTTTTTTCTGACAGGGCCTTGGTTCCTGGGATGTATTGTATATTGTAAAACAACAGGCATGGGCTTAGGGATCATCTAGATTTGAGTTCAAATCCAAGCTCAACAACATATTAGCTGGATGACCTTGAGCAAGTTTTCTCCCAGCCTCGATTTCTTCATCTATACTGCTGGCTCCTTCACAGAGTTGTTGTGAGGATTATAATAATGATGTAAATATACAACTGGTTGGTAAGAAATAAGAACAGATGAGTCAGAGTAGACAAAAAAACCTGAATTGCCAAAACATCTGTAGATATAATAAAATTTTTAAAAATGCAATTTAAAATCACATAAGATAAAATTCCACATCCATTGGATTGGCAGCATATTAAAAGTCTTACCCTATCAAGTCCAGGCAATGAGGTAGAGCACAGATTACTTGCTTACGCTGCTGGTGGGAATGTGGCTCAGTGCATAATTTTAGAGAGCAATTTGGCATTACTCCTAGTGAGGCTGAAGATGTACGATTCAGTAATACCATTGCTAGAGTAGTAGCTTTCAGACATCTTTGTCCATGGGTCACAGGAATAAATACATTTTGCATTGCAACCCAAAACAAACACATACATTCACACCCACACACATATGTACCTTAAGTAAACATTTCCTGAAACAATACATATCTTCACAACATATAAGGAGAGACGATACATCATGGTGTGTAAGAACATGACTCTGGAGCCAAAACCCTAAGTTAAAACTTCAGCTCCACCACTTATTACCTTGGTCTTAGAAAAGTTACTTAATTTCTCTGTGTCTCGGGTTCTTCATCTATAAAATGGAAATAATAACCTCTCTGCTTCATTTTTCTCATTTGTAAAATGGGATTAATTAAAAGATCTACATCATAGGATTTTTGTGAATATTAAATGAGTTAATACCTGCAAAAGGCTTAAAAGATTGGCACATAGAGGTAGGTTAATTATTACTATATTTGACGAAAGCTAATTCTGCACTCCCCAGAAAAGCTGGGGCTCAGCCTCAGACGCTAGTTCTGGCCTTATGAGTTGTGGGTGTGGCAGCCAAGAAGCCTCTTTGTCCTCCATATCCACATCACTTCTCCGTCCTCTCTTACCCCCTTCTCTGCCTCCCTCACATTCTCTTTGTTCCTTGACCTCTGTTACAGATTTAAACTTTCTTTCTTTCTACTCAACATAACCAAATAAAAGCATAAGTTGTCAAAACAATTAGCAAAGAGCCCATAGAAGAGTTTTGGGCATGGTTTTCTTTGATGTTTTAGTGGTACTGGTTTGGGATTCAAACTGTCAAGAACATTTCCCAACATCTCTTTTAATAAGGTATTTTGATACGGGATCAAAAGAAGTAGAAAGAGACAACATATTACACTAGAAAGAACATGATTTGGGTTTAAATCCCTGGCTCTGCAATTTTTTGCCTGTTGCTTAATCTCTCTGCATCTCAGTTTTCTTAACAGTAAAATGGGGATATTATTTACCTTCCAGGGTTGTGGTAAGACCTAAATGAAATGATGTACATTAAGTACCCAGCACATAGAAAGTCCTCAACAAATGGTATCATTACTATCCTTCAATTTTAAAGTGTAGGCAAAATGTACCTGACTGAAGGAAATATCTGCTCGGCACCCATCTAAAGTTCAGCTGAATTTTTATTCCGTCCCTCTAACCACCAGAGCTTGAGGAAGCTCACCTAGCTTAATAGATCAGATTTCTTATTTTCAGAAAAAGATCAAATTCTTATTACAGAAAAAAAATCCATTAACCAATTTCATCATTATTACAAGAATTGAGGGTAAGGGAGGGAGGGGTCAAGATGGCTAAGTAAGTGGTCACTCTAATTAATCCCCCAGCAACAACCCACTGAACAATGAATAAAAACCAAAACAAGCAAAGATTGAGAACTCAGAACTCTGGACAGCATCTGGGGTGTTACAGAGTCAAGACAAGTCCAGAAACGGGAAAGGAGGAGTGGGAGTGGCACAGAAGCTGCAACATACTAACCGCTGGCACATGGAAGACTGATCACATTGTGATCAGTTTGGGACAGGGCGGGCAACTCCCTGAACAAAGAACATGGGATGGGAGTTAAATTGAGGAAGCTATAGTCCAATTTTTTGAAAATAATTTTTATTGTGCTTTAAGTGAAAGTTTACAAATCAAGTCAGTCTCTCACACAAAAACTTATATACACCTTGCTACGTACTCCCAATTGCTCTCCCCCTAATGACACAGCCCGCACCCTCCCTCCACTCTCTCTTTTTGTGTCCATTTCACCAGCTTCTAACTCCCTCTACCCTCTCATCTCCCCTCCAGGCAAGACATGCCAACATAGTTTTAAGCGTCCAACTGATCCAAGAAGCTCACTCCTCACCAGCATCCCTCTCCAACCCATTATTCAGTCCAAACCATGTCTGAAGAGTTGGCTTCAGGAATGGTTCCTGTCTTGGGCCAACAGAAGGTCTGGGGATCATGACCACTGGGGTCCTTCTAGTCTCAGTCAGACCATTAAGTCTGGTCTTACGAGAATTTGGGGTCTGCATCCCACTGCTCTCCTGCTCCCTCAGGGGTTCTCTGTTGTGTTCCCTGTCAGGGCAGTCATCGGTTGTAGCCGGGCACCATCTAGTTCTTCTGGTCTCAGGATGATGTAGTCTCTGGTTCATGTGGCCCTTTCTGTCTCTTGGGCTTGTAATTACCTTCTCTCCTTGGTGTTTTTCATTCTCCTTTGATCCAGGTGGGTTGAGACTCATTGATGCATCTTAGATGGCCGCTTGTTAGCGTTTAAGACCCTAGACGCCACTCTTCAAAGTGGGATGCAGAATGTTTTCTTAATAGATTTTATTATGCCAATTGACTTAGATGTCCCCTAAAACCATGGTACCCAAACCCCTGACCCTGCTACACTGGTCTTTGAAGCGTTCAGTTTATTAAGGAAACATCTTTCCTTTTGGTTTAGCCCAGTTGTGCTGACCTCTCCTGTATTGCGTGTTGTCTTTCCCTTCACCTGAAGTAGTTTTTATCTGCTATCTAATTAGTGAATGCCCCTCTCCTACCCTCCATCCCTCCCCCCTCTTGTAACCGCAAAAGAATGTTTTCTTCTCAGTTTAAACTATTTCTGAAGTTCTTATAATAGTGGTCTTATACAATACTTGTCCTTTTGCAACTAATTTCACTCAGCTTAATGCATTCCAGGTTCCTCCATATTATAAAATGTTTCGCAGATTCCTCACTGTTCTTTATCGATGTGTAGTGTTCCATTGCGTGACTATACCATAATTTATTTACCCATTCATCTGTTGATAGACACCTCAGTTGCTTCCATCTTTTTGCCGTTGTAAACAGTGATGAAATAAATATGGGTGTGCTAATATCTGTTCGTGTAAAGGCTCTTATTTCTCTAGGATATATTCTGAGGAGTAGGATTGCTGGAGTATGGTAGTTCTATTTCTAGCTTTTTAAGGAAGCGCCAAATTGATTTCCAAAGTGGTTGTACCATTTTACAATCCCACCAGCAGTGTATAAGTGTTCCAATCTCTCCACAGCCTCTCCAACATTTATTATTTTATGTTTTTTGGATTAATGCCAGCCTTGTTGGAGTGAGATGAAATCTCATTGTAATTTTGATTTGCATTTCCTCTAATGGCTAATGATGGTGAGCATTTCCTCATGTATCTGTTATCTACCTGAATGTCTTCTTTAGTGAAGTCTGTTCATATCTTTTGCCCATTTTTTAAACTGGGTTATTTGTCTTTTTATAGTTGAGTTTTTACAGTATCATGTAGATTTTAGAGATCAGGTGCTGATTGGAAATGTCATAGCTAAGGACTTTTTCCCAAGGCGGGACCAAGATGGCTGACTAGGTAGAAGCTTACACTTATCCCTCTTGCAACAAAGACTCGAAAAAACAAGTGAATTGATTACATACAGGACAATATATGAACCCTGACCATCAAACACAGAACTAAGGAGTTGACCTGAATGACAGGGGAGTGAAAAGCCACATGCTGAAGCAGCGACCATTTCCAGAGCCAGTGTGCCACGCTGCAGCCTTCAGCCCTTGTGGTTCCCTGGTGCCAGAGTGGCGGGGCTGATTATGGCTTACTGAGACAGGGCAAGCATGGATGCAGGCCTAGCCCTCAGGACCAACCTTGGAGAGGACCCAGCCAGCACACGTATGCTGCACACCAATGCGGCTGACAGGCAAATGGAAAACCACGGGGCAGTGACTGGTTTTGGAGCCTGGAGTGCAGTGTCCCAGACAGGAACCTTGGCGCTGGCCTTTGCACTAAGTGTGGAAGAGCTGATTTTGGCTTCCTGTGATGGCAGAAGCAGGGGACACAGCCCTAAACCTCTGGGGAAGTCTCAGCGGGGAACCGCCAGTGCACACAAGATACACATCCCCCTGGAATCTCAGAAAAAAAGTCCTCACCAAACAAGATAAGTAACTTTGTCTATCTTGCTGCAGTACTCTATACTATCTGATCCCTCCCCTCCCTGCCCCAGCTGGCTTCATTAGCATTGGAATTCCCTGGGCCAGAGAGTGAAGTGCACTGCTAGTTATTCTTTTTTCTTCTTTCTTTTCTAACCCATTCTCCTGGCCCGAGAAAAGCAGCATTTAACAATCAAAGGAAAAATCCTTCCCTGACTTCCCTAAACTGGAATAACAATACAGATCCAGCTCCATCCAGGCATAAGAGACACACAGTCTTTGGCTTTCATCCCTACAGGGAACCTGGTGGTATTATAATGCAAAGGCAATTGTGATAGATCTGATTGTAAGTATTTTAGCTGAGCAGTGGAAAGGCAAGTTTTGGAGGTCAGATACTTCTAGACCTATTAAACACAGCCCTCACTGATCCACACCAGGGAACTGAGGGCTGAGGCTCCACCCACACCACCTAGCCACCTGCTAAATGGGACTGAGAATAGTGATGCCTATCAATCCTTAGAGGTACAAGCATTGGGTGCCTAAGCTACAGCTGCGGAGTCCACCCACCAGAGCACTGTAGAGACTAGATCCACTCCAACCTCACTGACACTTGGGGGAAGGCTGTCAGCATCCTGCCCTCCTCGGAGCGTGACCGCCATGCTGCTACTAGAAACTGGCACATACAACCATCACCACTACTCCTCTAAGTTAATAGGTGACAGCCTATACCACACACTAGGTGACCAGCTATCAGGACCCCTGAGCTGATTCTATTCAAGAATAGTGAATGGACTCATAGGCTTATGGACCTGGTAACAGCTAAGACCAGCTGGTAAGAGGACATAAGTGATTCAAAAGCTACAGCAATCAAGATAACACAATCTAGTAGCCCATCTGGGTGTATTCTAACAAAACACAACAAGAAGATAAGACTCAGTGAGCAAATATAAAAGAATACATTACAATATCTTATAGATGGCTCGGAGACAGCAGTCGATAACAAATCACATAAAGAAGCAGACCATGATTGCTTCTACAAGCCCCCAAATCAAAGAATGAAAATCATTCCCAGATGTAGATACATTCCTGGAATTGCCAGATGTAGAATACGAAAAACAAATATAAAGAGTACTTCAAAACATCAGGGATGACCTCAGAAATGAAATAAGGCAATCTACAGAAAAAGCCAAGGAGCACACCATTAAAGCAGTTAAAGAAATCAAAAAGATTATTGAAGAACATAGTGAAAAAATTAATAAGTTGCAAGAATCCATAGAGAGACAGCATTCAGAAATCCAAAAGATTAACAATAAAATTACAGAATTAGACAACTCAGTAGGAAGTCAGAAGAGCAGAATTGAGGAATTGGAATGCAGAGTGGGGGAACTGCAGGATAAGGCAATTGATACCAATATAGTTGAAGAAAAATCAGATAAAAGAATTTTAAAAAATGAAGAAACCCTAAGAATCATATGGGACTCTGTCAAGAAGAATAACTTGCGTGCGATTGGAGTCCCAGAACAGGGAGGGATAACAGAAAATACAGAGAGAATAGTTGAAGATCTGTTGGCGAAAAGCTTCCCTGGCATCATGAAAGATGAAAAGAAATCTATCCAAGATGCTCTTCGAACCCTGTACAAGGTAGATCCCAAAAGAAAATCACCAAGACATATTATCATCAAACTTGCCAAGACCAAAGATAAAGAGAAAATATTAAAAGCAGCCAAGGATAAACGAAAAGTCACCTACAGAGGAGAATCAAAAAGAATAAGTTCGGTCTACTCGGCAGAAACCCTGCAGGTAAGAAGGCAATGGGATAACATATATAGAGCACTGAAAGAGAAAAACTGTCAGCCCAGAATCATATATCCAGCAAAACTCTCTCAAATATGAAGGAGAAATTAAGACATTTACAGACAAACACAAGCTTAGAGAATTTGCAAAAAACAAACCAAAAGTGCAAGAATTACTAAAGGAAATTCTTTGCTCAGAAAATCAATAATATCAGATACCAACACAACACAAGGCCACAGAACAAAACATCCTGATATCAACTCAGATAGGGAAATCACAAAAACAAAGTAAAGCCAATTTTTAAAAAATTGCTCAAAACAGGGAATCATTGATGTCATTATGAAAAATATTACAATAGTCAAAAAACAGGGACTAAATACAGGAGTCATAGTTCTTCATATGGAATGGAAACCAAGGCGATACAAGACAATATAAGTTAGGTTTTTACTTAGAAAAATAGGGATAAATATTAAGGTAACCACAAAGAGGTCTAACAATTCCATACTTCAAAATAAAAACCAATATAAACTTAATGAGTCATCAAAAACAAATTCAACTACTATGAAAAGAAGGAACACACATTCTACAAAGAATAAGTTCTCAGCACAAAAAAGTAAGTGGAAAAATGAAATCATCAACACACAAAAAAAGACATCAAAATCACAGCACTAAAATCATACTTCTCTATAATTATGCTGACTGTAAATGGACTAAATGCACCAGTAAAGAGACAGAGAGTTGCAGGATGGATAAAAAACATGATCCGTCTATATGCTGCCTACAACAGACACACCTTAGACTTAGAGACACAAATAAACTAAAGCTCAAAGGATAGAAAAAATATATATCAAGCAAACAGCAATCAAAAAAGAGCAGGAGTGGCAATATTAGTTTCTGACAAAATAGACTTTAAAGTTAAATCCACCACAAGGGATAAAGAAGGACACTACATAAGGACAATTTCCCGGGAAGAAATAACCATATTAAATATTTATGCACCCAATGATAGGGCTGCAAGATTCATAAAACAAACCTTAACAGGATTGAAAAGTGAGATAGACACCTCCACAGTTATAGTAGGAGACTTCAACGCACCAATTTCGGTGAACGACAGGACTTCCAGTAAGAAGCACAATAGAGTCACGGAAGATCTAATTGCTAAAATCAACCAACTTGACCTCATAGACTTATACGGAACACTCCAGTGAACAGCTGCAAAGTATACTTTCTTTTCTAGTGCACATGGCACATTCTTTAGAATAGATCGCATATTAGGTCATAAAACAAGCCTTTGCAGAATCCAAAACATCAAAATATTACAAAGCATTTTCTCAGGCCATAAGGCCATAAAAGTTGAAATCAACAACAGAAAAACCATGGAAAAGAAACCACATACTTGGAAACTGAACAATAAAAAAATACCCTGCTCAAAAAAGACTGGATTATAGAAGACATTAAGGAGGGAATAAGGAAATTCATACAATTCAACGATACTGAAAACACTTCCTATTAAAACCTTTGGGACACAGCAAAAGCAGGGCTCAGAGGTCAAGTTATATCAATAAATGCACACATACATAAAGAAGAAAGAGCCAAAATCAAAGAACTGTCCCTACAACCTGAACAAATAGAAAGAGAACAACAAAAGAAACCGTTCAGGCACCAGAAGAAAACAAACAATAAAAACTAGAGCAGAATTAAAAAATTAGAGAACAGAAAAAACAATCAAAAGAGTTAACAAGGCCAAAAGCTGGTTCTTTGAAAAAATTAACAAAATTGATGAACCAGTGGCCAGACTAACTAAAGAAATACAGGAAGAGAAACAAATAGCCTGAATAAGAAATGAGATGGGCCATATCACAACAGACCCAACTGAAATTAAAAGAATCATATCAGGTTACTAAGAAAAATTATACTCTAAAAAATTTGAAAACCTAGAAGAAATGGATGAATTCCTAGAAACACACTACCTACCTAAACTAACACAAACAGAAGTAAAAAAAAAACAAAAACAAAAAACAGAAGTAGAACAGCTAAATAGACCCATAACAAAAAAAGAGACTGAAAAGGTAATCAAAAAACTCCCCAAAACAAAAAGAAAAAGACCTGGCCCTGATGGCTTCACTGCAGAGTTCTACCAAATTCTCAGAGAAGAGTTAACACCACTACTACTGAAGGTATTTCAAAGCATAGAAAAGGTCGGAATACTACCTAACTCATTCTATGAAGCCTGCATAACCCTAATACCACAACCAGCTAGAGACAACATAAAAAAAGAAAATTACAGACCTATATCCCTCACGCCCATAGATGCAAAAATCCTCAACAAAATTGTAGCCAATAGAATTCAAACAACATATCAAAAAATTAATCCACCATGACCAAGTGGGATTTATACCAGGTAGGATGGTTCAACATTAGAAAAACAATGTAATGCACCGCATAAATAAAACAAAAGACAAGAGCCACATGATTTTATCAACTGATGCAGAAAAGGCATTTGACAAAGCCCAACACACATTCGTAATAAAAACTCTCAGCAAAGAGGAATGGAAGAAAAATTCCTCAACATAATAAAGGGCATTTATACAAAGCCAACAGTCAACATCATCCTAAATGGAGAGAGCATGAAAGCATTTCCCTTGAGAACGGGAACCAGACAAGGATGCCCTTTATCACTGCTCTTATTCAAGATTGTGCAGGAGGTCCTAGCCAGAGCAATTAGGCTAGATAAAGAAATAAAGGGCATCTGGATTGGCAAGGAGGAAGTAAAATTATCTCTATTTGCAGATGACATGATCTTATACACAGAAAACCCTAAAGAATCCTCAAGAAAACTACTGAAACTAATAAAACAGTTCAGCAGAGTATCAGGTTACAAGATAAACAAACAAAAATCAGTTGGACTCCTCTACATCAACAAAAAAGAATATCGAAGAGGAAATCACCAAATCAATACCATTCACAGTTGCCCCCAAGAAGATAAAATACTTAGGAATAAATCTTACCAGAGATGTAAAAGACCCATACAAAGAAAACTACAAGGCACAACTGCAAGAAACCAAAAGGGACCTACATAAGTGGAAAAACATACCTTGCTTATGGATAGGAAGACTTAACATTGTAAAAATGTCTATTCTACCAAAAGCCATCTATATATACAATGCAATTCCGATCCAAATTCCAACCACATTTTTAAAGAGATGGAGAAAAAAGCACCAACTTCATATGGAAGGGAAAGAAGCCCCGGATAAGTAAAGCATTACTAAAAAAGAAGAAAGTGGGAGACCTCACTCTACCTTATTTTAGAACCTATTATACCACCACAGTAGTCAAAACAGCCTGGTGCTGGTACAACAACAGACACATAGACCAATGGAACAGAATTGAGAATCCAGACATAAATCCATCCACATATGAGCAGCTGATATTTGACACAGGCCCAGTGTCAGTTAATTGGGGAAAAGATAGTCTTTTTAGCAGATGGTGCTGGCATAACTGGATATCCATCTGCAAAAAAATGAAACAGGACCCATACCTCACACCATGCACAAAAACTAACACCGAATGTAAACATAAAATCTGAAAAGATAAAGATCATGGAAGAAAAAATAGGGACAACGTTAGAAGCCATAATACATGGCATAAACAGAAAACAAAACATTACTAAAAATGCTGAAGAGAAACCAGCATTTTTAGTAATGTTTTGTATTTTAGTAATATTTTATATTATGGGAGCTCCTAAAAATCAAACACCTATGCTCATTTAAAGAATTCACCAAAAGAGTAAAAAGACCACCTACAGACTGGGAAAAAATTTTCAGCTAGGACATCTCTCACCAGCGCCTGATCTCTAAAATCTACATGACTCTGCTAAAACTCAACCACAAAAATACACACAGCCCAATTAAAAATGGGCAAAGGATATGAACAATCACTTCACTAAAGAAGACATTCAGGCAGCTAACAGATATATGAGGAAATATTCACCATCTTTATCAATTAGAGAAATGCAGATCAAAACTACAATGAGATTCCATCTCACTCCAACAAGGCTGGCACTGATCCAAAAAACACAAAATAATAAATGTTGGAGAGGCTGTGGAGAGAGTGGAACACTTATACACTGCTGGTAGGAATGTAAAATGGTACAATCAGTTTGGGAATCGATTTGGCACTTCCTTAAATAGCTAGAAATAGAACTACCATACAACCCAACAATCCCACTCCTCGGAATATATCCTAGAGAAATAAGAGGCTTTACAGGAACAGATATATGCACACCCATGTTTATTGCAGCACTGTCTACGATAGCAAAAAGATGGAAGCGACCAAGGTGCCCATCAACGGATGAATGGATAAATAAATCACGGTATATTCACACAATGGAATACTACGCATCGATAAAGAACAGTGATAAATCTGTGAAACATTTCATAACATGGAGAAACCTGGAATGCATTATGCTCAGTGAAATTAGTCAGATGCAAAAGGACAAATATTGTATAAGACCACTACTATCGGATCTTGAGAAATAGTTTAAACTGAGAAGAACACATTGTTTTGTGGTCACGAGAGTGGGGAGGGAGGAAGGATGGGAGATGGGTATTTACTAAATAGATAGTGGACAAGAACTACTTTGGGTGAAGGCAAGGACAACACTCAGTACAGTGGAGGCCAGCACAACTGGACTAAACCAAAGCAAAGAAGTTTCCTGAATAAACTGAATGCTTTGAAGGTCAGCGAAGCAGGGGCTGGGGTTTGGGGACCATAGTTTAAGGGGACATCTAAGTCAATTGGCATAATAAAATCTATTAAGAAAACATTCTGCATCCCACTTTGAAGAGTGGCATCTGGGGTCTTAAATGCTACCAAGCGGCCATCTAAGATGCATCAATGAGTCTCAACCCACCTGGAGCAAAGGAGAATGAAGAACACCAAGAACACAAGATAATAATGAACCCAAGAGACAGAAAGGGCTACATGAACCAGAGACTACATCATCCTGAGACCAGAAGAACGAGATGGTGCCTGGCCACAATCGATGACTGCCCAGACAGGAAACACAACAGAAAACTCCTGAGGGAGCAGAAGAACAGTGGAATGCAGACCCCAAATTCTCATAAAAAGACCAGACTTAATGGTCTGACTGAGACTAGAAGGACCCCGATGGTCATGGACCCAGACCTTCTGTTGGCCCACTACAGGAAACATCCCCGAAGCCAGCTCGTCAGACATGGATTGGACTGGATGCTGGTGAGGTGTGAGCTACTTGGTTCAGGCGGACACTTGAGACAATGTTGGCATCACCTGCCTCAAGGGGAGATGTGAGGGTAGAGGGGATTAGAGTCTGGCAAAATGGTCACGAAAAGAGAGAGTGGAGGGAGGGAGTGGGCTGTCTCATGGGGGAAGGGAGTGGGAGTATGTAGCATGTTGTGTATGGGTTTTTGTCTGAGAGACTGACTTGATTTGTAAGCTGGCACAATAAAAATTATTAAACAAAAAAAAAAGAACTTTTTCCCAATTTGTAGGGAGTCTTTTTACTCTTTTGGTGGTCTTTGGATGAGCATAGGTGTTTGATTTCAAGGAGCTCCCCGTTATCTAGTTTTTCTTCTGCATTCTTAATAATGTTTTGTATCGTGTTTATGCCTTGAATTAGGGCTCCTAACATTGTCCCTATTTTTTCTTCCATGATCTTTACTGTTTTAGATTTTGTATTTAGATCTTTGATCCATTTTGAGCTTGTTTTTGTGCATGGAGTGAGGTATGGTTCTTGTTTCATTTTTTTGCAGATGGATACCCAGTTATGCCAGCACCATTTGCTAAAAAGACTGTCTTCCCCATTTGACTGTTTTGGGGCCTTTGTCAAATATCAACTGCTCATATGTGAATGGATTTATGTCTGGATTCTCAATTCTGTTCCATTGGTCTATGTGTCTGTTGTTGTACCAGTACCAGGCTGTTTTGACTGCTTTGGTGGTATAATAGGTTCTAAAATCAGGTAAAGTAAGGCCTCCCACTTTGTTCTTCTTTTTCAGTAATGCTTTACTTACCCAGGACCTCTTTCCATTCCATATGAAGTTGGTGATTTGTTTCTCCATCTCATTAAAGAATGTCGTTGGAATTTCGAAAGGAATTGCATTAAATCTACAGATTCCTTTTGGTAGAATAGACATTTTTACAATGTTAAGTCTTCCTACCCATGAGCAAGGTATGTTTTTCCATTTATGTAGGTCTCTTTTGGTTTCTTGCAGAAGTGTACTGTAGTTTTCTTTGTATAGGTGTTTTACGTCTCTGGTAAGATTTATTCCTAAGTATTTTATCTTCTTGGGGGCTACTGTAAACAGTATTGATTTGGTGATTTCCTCTTCAATGTTCTTTTTGTTGGTGTAAAGGAATCCAACTGATTTTTGTATGTCTATCTTGTAACCTGATAATCTGCTGAACTCTTCTATTAGTTTCAGTAGTTTTCTTGAGGATTCCTTAGGGTTTTCTGCGTATAAGATCATGTCGTCTGCAAATAGAGATAATTTTACTTCTTCCTTGCCAATCTGGATGCCCTTTATTTCTTTGTCTAGCCTAATTGCTCTGCTAGAACTTCCAGGACAATGTTGAATAAGAGCAGTGATAAAGGGCATCCTGATCTGGTTCCTGGTCTCAAGGGAAATGCTTTCATGCTCTCTCCATTTAGGATGATGTTGACTGTTGGCTTTGTATAAATGCCCTTTATTACGTTGAGGAATTTTCCTTCTATTCCTCTTTTGCTGAGACTTTTTATCATGAATGGGTGTTGAACTTTGTCAAATGCCTTTTCTGCATCGGTTGATAACATCAAGTGGTTCTTGTCTTTTGGTTTGTTTATATGATGGATTACATTAATTGTTTTTCTAAAGTTGAACCATCCTTGCATACCTGGTATGAATCCCACTTGGTCATGGTGAATTATTTTTTTGATGTGTTGTTGAATCCTATTGGCTAGAATTTTTTTGAGGATTTTTGCATCTAAGTTCATGAGGGACATAGGCCTGTAATTTTCTTTTTTTGTGGTGTCTTTACCTGATTTTTGGTATCAGGGATATGGTGGCTTCATAGAATGAGTTTGGGAGTATTCCGTCCTTTTCTAAGCTCTGAAATACCTTTGTAGTGGTGTTAACTCTGAGAATTTGGTAGAGCTCTGCAGTGAAGCCATCCAGGCCAGGGCTTTTTTTTGTTGGGAGTTTTTTTTTTTTTTAATTATCTTTTCAATCTCTTTTTTTGTTACAGGTCTATTTAGTTGTTCTAACTCTGTTTGTGTTAGTTTAGGTAGGTAGTGTGTTTCTAGGAAATCATCCATTTTTTCTAGGTTTTCAAATTTGTAGAGTACAAGATTTCATAGTAATCTGATAGGATTCTCTTAATTTCAGTTGAGTCTGTTGTAATATCACCCATCTCATTTCTTATTTGGGTTATTTGCCATCTCTCCTGTTTTTCTTTTGTCAGTTTGGCCAATGGTTTACCAATTTTGTTGATTTTTTTCAAAGAACCAGCTTTTGGTCTTGTTAATTCTTTCAATTGTTTTTCTGTTTTCTATTTCATTTAGTTCAGCTCTAATTTTTATTTGTTTTCTTCTGGTCCCTGAGGGTTTCTTTTGTTGCTCTCTTTCTGTTTGTTCAAGTTGCAGAGATAATTCTTTAATTATGGCCCTTTTTTCTTTTTGTGTCTGTGCACTTATTGATATAAATTGACCTCTGAACACTGCTTTCACTGTGTCCCAAAGGTTCTGATAGGAAGCGTTTCCATTCTCATTGGATTCTATGAATTTCTTTATTCTGTCCTTAATGTCTTCTACAATCCAGTCTTTTTTGTGCATGGTATTGTTTGGTTTCCAAGTGTTTGATTTCTTTTCTCTGATTTTTCTGTTATTGATTTCCACTTTTACAGCCTTATGGTCATAGAAAATGCTTTGTAATATTTCAATGTTTCAGATTCTGCTAAGGCTTGCTTTATAACCTAATATGTGGTCTATTCTACAGAATGTTCCATGTGCACTAGAAAAGAAAGTATACTTTGTTGCTATTGGGTGGAGTGTTCTGTATCTGTCTACGAGGTCAAGTTGGTTGATTGTGGCATTTAGATCTTCCGTGTCTTTATTGAGCTTCTTTCTGGATGTCCTGTCCTTCACTGAAAGTGGTGTGTTGAAGTCTCCTATTATTGTGGAGTTGTCTATGTCACTTTTCAATGCTGATAGAGTTTGTTTTATGTATCAAGCGGCCCTGTCATTGGGTGCATAAATATTTAATATGGTTATATCTTCTTGGTGTATTGTCCCTTTAATCATTATATAGTGTCCTTCCTTATCCTTTTTGATGGATTTAACTTTAAAGTCTGTTTTGTCAGAAATTAATATTGCCACTCCTGCTCTTTTTTGGTTGCTGTTTCCTTGATATATTTTTTCCATCCTTTGAGTTTTAGTTTGTTTGCGTCTCTAAGTCTAAGGTGTGTCTCTTGTAGGCAGCATATAGATGGATCGTGTTTTTTAATCCATTCTGCCACTCTCTGTCTCTTTATTTTTGCATTTCGTCCATTTATAATCTGCTTAATTACTGATAGGTATGAATTTAGTGCTATCATTTTGATGTCTTTTTTTGTGTGTTGTTGACAGTTTCTTTTTCCCACTTGATTTTATGTGCTGAGTAGATTGTCTTTATATATTGTCCTTTCCTCATATTCGTTTTTGTTGATTTTGTTTCTGCTGACTCTCTTTTTTTTTCTTGTATTTTAAATTGATGAGTAGAATGGTGTGTCTCCTTTGCGCTTACCTTATTATTTACCCCTATTTTTTAAATTTAAAACTAACTTTTATTTCTTGTATCTCCGTATCTTCCTGTCCATACGGAAAATATATGATTACATTTCTTAGTCCCTCTTTATTGTTTTGATATTCTTCTTTTATATATTAATGTCGCTGTTACCCTGTTTTGAGTTTTTTTTTATAATCTTTTTTTTTTTCCCTGTCTGGGTTGACTTTTGATTGCTCTGCCCAGTGTTCTAGTCTTGGGTTGATACCTGATATTATTGATTTTCTTACCAAAGTACTCTCTTTAGTATTTCTTGTAGTTTTGTTTTGGTTTTTACAAATTCCCTAGACTTCTGTTTATCTGGAAATGTCGTAATTTCACCTTCATACTTAAGAGACAGTTTTGGTGGATATATGATTCTTGGTTGGCAATTCTTTTCTTTCAGTTTTTTAAATATGTCATCTCATTGCCTTCTTGCCTGCATGGTTTCTGCTGAGTAGTCCGAGCTTATTCTTATTGGCTCTCCTTTGTAGGTGACTTTTCGTTTATCCCTAGCTTCTCTTAAAATTCTCCCTTTATGTTTGGTTTTGGCAAGTTTGATTATAATATGTCTTGGTGACTTTCTTTTAACATCTACCTTACGTGGAGTTCAATGAGCACCTTCGATAGATATCTTCTCATCTTTCAAGATATCAGGGAAATTTTCTGCCATCAAATCTTAAATAATTCTCTCTGTATTTTCTGTTATCTCTCCCTGTTCTGGTACTGCAATCACTCGTATGTTATTTCTCTTGATAGAGTCCCACATGATTCCTAAGGTTTCTTCATTTTTTTTAATTCTTTTATCTGATTTTTCTTCAAATATATTGGTGCCAATTCAAGCTCACCTATTCTGCCTTCCACTGGCTCAATTCTGCTCCTCTGACTTTCTATTGAGTTGTCTACTTCTGTAATTTTATTGTTAATCTTCTGAATTTCTGAATGCTGTCTGTCTATGGATTTTTCCAGCTTATTAAACTTTTCATTATGTTCCTGAATAATCTTTCTAATTTCTTCAATTGCTTTATCTGTGTGTTCCTTGGCCTGTTCTGCATATTGTCTGATTTCCTTCCTGATGTCTTGAAGGGTTCTGTATATTAGTCTTTTGAATTCTGGCTGTGGTAGTTCCAGGAATGCACTTTCATCTAGAAGAGCCCTTGATTCTTTGTTTTGAGTGCTTGTTGAGGTGATCATGGTCTGTTTCTTTATGTGACTTGATATTGACTGTTGTCTCTGAGTCATCTATAAGTTATTGTATTAGTTTATGCTTGCTTACTCTGTTGTAGCTTTTTGCTTTGTTTTGTTTTGATATACCCAAATGGGTTGCTTCAGTGAGCTAGCTTGATTATTTTCACCTTTGGAGCTCTGATGTCCTGTCCCCAGATGGCTAGAGCTGTCATCAGGTATATCAGTCTAGGAGTTCATTCACTTTTCTTGTATGAATTCAGCTCAGGTTTCCAGGTAGCTGATTATTAAGTGAGTGGTACAGGCTCTGTCCTACAGTCTTAGAGGGGCAGGGGCGATTGGTGTATGTACTTGTATCTGATTGCAGCAGGGGGTTATGCTCTGAACAAGGCAGGGGCCTGAGAAGTGATCCCCAAGTGTCTCTGAGGAAAGTGCTTCCCTGTTACCTAGAGTCTGCAGGTGGGTGGGTTGTGCAGATGGACCAAGGGCTCCCAAAGTTATTGGTTGTAAGGACTGCAAGGTACCAGTGATCCTTGGACCCCTGTCGCGGGTGACTGGGTGACCTGAGTAAAGCTACCAGTCAGGCGCCTGATATGGATTGGTGAGAACCTTGTTTAATAGGAAAGCAATGTCAAACTTCAAACACCCACCTCTCCATCACACAGCTGAAATTGTTGGAGTCTGCCAACAAGGCCCTATTCTCCCTAAATAGGCCCACACAGGTTCATGCAGAAGGGAAAGGTGCTCAAAATCCACAGACCGTTTATGTCTGGACAGGAGCCTCTTCTGTCCCGAACTCCCCTGGTTACTGGAGCTGGCAAATTAGGTTTTCTCACAATTGCAAATTTTTTCCTTTTCCAAGACCTGGAGGATGGCTCTAAGTGCTCAACAGGGCCTATCTCAGGCCCAGGGAACTCAGCCGCTGAAGCTGGTTTGGGCTTGGGGGGGGCATGGTAAAATATACGCGAGTACTTAGATTTGCTGAGAGTTCCGTTCTTCTCAGGTTCCAGAGGTGTGAGCAGGCTGTTTGGCTGGCTGCTTCTCCCTGAGGAAACTGTGGCCGAATGCTTGTACCAGCCTGCTGCTGCTGCCGCCATTCTAGGACTGGTGCCTGAGGGTTCCATGCGGTTCAGGTCCGGTAACTCCTCTCCACTTCTGAATGGTCTCTTCCTCCCCCTGCCCCTCAGTTCATTTTCTAAGCTTGCCTTTGAAGCCAGGGCTCCCAGCTTGTCACAAATATACTCTCTTCACTTGTTTTTTCAGGTCTTTGTTGTAAAGAGGGCTCACCAGAAGTGCCTGTCTATTCCATCACCTTGGCTTCGCCTCCCTATAGTCCAGTTTTTAAGGCAGCACAGATTGGCTGTAGGATTGCATGGGTCACACACTTGGTGAGAGTGAAGGGAGACCAAGGTGCTATGAATGAGTGCTGTTGAATCTCACCAAGTCCCAAGAAGAAAGGACTGTAGGCCCAAGAATACTAGGGGTACACATGGCCCAACCTTCAGCTTCAGTGAGAAAAATACATCAGACAGGCAACACAGAGAGATAAAACTGACTCCCTGTCCACAGCGGGACAGCATGGGAGAGCTTGTACAGGGACATCCACGAGGGAAAGATGTAAAGAACTCTCCACCTACACCTAGGAAAAGAAGAGTCCTACTGCTTACATCAGCATGTGTGGGCAATGGAAAAATCCCCACACATGTGCATTGAGCTACAAAGTCATAAACATCCCACACTCGGGTTTGAAAAGGTACACTCAGGGCCACAGTCAAAACCTCAGAAGACAGAGAGTTGTCACTCCAGTAAAGTCAGCCCCTTCATTGAGAACCAGCCAGAATGAACATGCAGAGACTTAAACACCCATATAAAAACTCACTCAGAACTCCTCACTCAGCACTGAAAAAAAAAAATAAGGAAAAAAGTGCCCTCTAGCTGTTCTCAGGAAAACCAGGAAACTTAGAATTTAAAATATTTTTTTAAAAGATATCAGAATGGCCTAAGTTCAATGAAAAATAGTAAATATACAAAATCACAAGAGAAGAAGGACCAATCAAAAGAAAAACAAAAAGAAGAGGAAATTTCTCCTACAGAGATCAGGATAATGGAAAGAACAGAACACTTTCAGACAATGGTGTTAAACATGTTTAAAGACATCAATAAAGCACATAGGAAACAAACTAACAGAGATCAGGAAACAGAGGAACAAAATTAAAAACTCGAGGAAATTCAAAACATAAAACAAACAAAAACCCAAAGAGAATTACTAGAAATGAAGAATAAAGTAACTGAATTGGAAAATGCAAGAGAAGCACTAAACAACAGAGTTGAACAGACAGAAGATAGAATAAGTGAACTAGAAGTCAGAATAACTGAATTTATCAAGTCTCAAGAGAAAAGAACAAAGAAAAGCAAACATAGCCAGATACCAAAAAAAAGAAAAAACCAAACCCAGTGTCGTCGAGTCGATTCCGACTCATAGCTACCCCATAGGCCAGAATAGAACTGCCCCATAGAGTTTCCAAGAAGCACGTGGCAGTTTTGAACTGCCAACCCCTTGGTTAGCAGCTGTAGTACTTAACCACTATACCACCAGAGTTTGCAATAGCCAGATAGAAATATGGAATTCAATTAAGGTACATAACAGTAAATTATTGAAATTCCAGAGCACCATCACAATAATAAAAGTGCGGGAAGGCTTTTCCAAGTGACAATCAGAGATTTTCCCAGACCTACACACAGAACCAAACCTGCAAATACAAGAAGCTACATGAAACCCAGTTAGAAAAAACACAAAAAGATCAACTGGGTGCCACTTCCTAATAAAATTCCTCAAAACTGAAAACAATGAGGAATTTTAAAAGCAGATAGAGAAAATCACAATGTAACATACCAAGGGTCCTTTATAAGAATCAGTGCAGATATCTCCTCAGAAACTCTAGAGGCCAGAAGACAATGAAGTGGCATATATAAAATATTGAATGAAAACAATCGCCAATGAAGAATCCTTAACTCAGCAAAGTTGTCATTCAAAAATGAGGCTGAAATCAAGACATTACCAAATAAAGAGAAGCTCTGGGAATTTGCCACTACCAGACCAGCTCTGCAAGTATTACTCAAAAGTTCTCCAAATGGAAAGGTGAGAACATTAAACAGATACTCAAATCCATACAGGGGAAAAATAAAGTAAGATGGAGGGAAAGAGTAATTTCCAAAAAAAGAAAAATCATCTTTATGGACCAAGTATATGATATTCTCAGGGAATAAACCCAATAATTTAATCTGCAAGCAATACAACATCAAGTTAGCAAGAATTAAGTACAAAGGATATAGGATAGACAATGAAGTTTGTGGAGACACAGCAATGAAAATAGGGGTGGGAGGAGCAAATCAGGAATAGATTTAATATGTTAATGTATGTCATCTGTTGTTTGTATGTTAAATGTTGTCATAATTGCAGGTTGTGTAAAGTAATATGTGTAGTAACCATTAAGAAATCACATAGAAAAAAATAGAGAAGAAAGAAATTTAAAAAAGCTCACCACAAGAAGCCAAATACAAATAATAACAGAATAATGAGAACTAAAAAAAAGAAAGAAACACCCAAAAAACAAATAGCAAAATGAATGAGGTAGATACTTCATATTCAGTAATAACCTTAAATGTAAATGACCTAAACTCCTCAAGCAAAAGGCAGAGAGTGGTAGAATGGATTAAAAAAAAAATGATCCATCCATTTGATGTTTACAAGAAACACAGCTTAGACATAAGGACACAAACAGATTGAAAATAAAAAGATAGAATAAATACTCCATGAAATCAGTAAAGAACAAAAGAGCAGGGGTGGCCATACAGATATCGGATAAAATAGATTTTTAAATCAAAATCTATTACAAGAGATAGAGAAGGTCATTTTATATAATTTTTCATTGTTATATCAATAAAAGGGTCAATCCAGCAAGAAGACAAAGCAATTATATATATTCATCTAACAGAACCCACCAAAACACATGAAAAAAAATACTGTCTAATATGAAAGGAGAAGTAGACAACTCCACAATAATAGTTGGGGAATTCTACACACCACTTTTAATTCCAGACAGAACAACTAAAAAGATCACTAGGGACATTGATCTCTTAAATAAAACCATAAGCCTCTATGACCTAACTGACATATATAGAACATTCCACTCATCATCAGAAAATACACATTTTCCTCCAGCACACACAGATCAATTTCCAGAACAGACATATGCTAAGACACAAAACAAGTCCCAACATATTTAAGAAGATTGAAATCATACAAAGCACCTTCTTGGACCATAACGGTATGAAGCTAGAAATCAACAACAGAAAAAATAAGGAAGAATAAATACATGGAAATGATATAATATGCTACTCAAAAACTATTGAGTCATAGAAGAAATCAAAAGTGAAATTTAAAAAATTCTTAGAATCAAACAAAAGTGAAAACACAACTAATCAAAACCTTTGGGACACAGCAAAAGCAGTTCTTACAGGGAAATTCACAGCAATAAATGCCTACATTAAAAAAAGGAAAAATACAGAATCAATAACTTCAACTGACTACTTGAACAAATAGAGAAGGAAGAGCAAAAGAAGCCTAAAGCCCAAGCTACCAGAAAAAGGAAATAATAAAGATCAAGGTTGAAGTAAAATAAAAAAATAGAAAAACAATAGAATCAATGAAAGGATCAATAAAATAGACAACCCACTAGCTAGACTGACAAAAGGAAGACAAAAAAACAAACAAGATGAGGCAAATAATCAAATTGTGAAATGAATGACTGGAGACATTACAACAAATCAAAATGAGATAAAGAGGATCATAACAGATGAAATGGACAAATTCCTGAAAAACACTACTTACCTAAAATTACTCAAACAGAGGTAGAAAATCTAGACAGACCCATTACAAAAAAAGAGACTGAAGATGTCAACAAAAAGCTGGCAACAACAACCACCAAAAAAGCCCAGGACCAGATGGCTACACTGGGGAATTCAACCAAACATTCACAAAAGAGTTGACACCAATTCTATTCAAAGTCTTCAAAAGCATAGAAGAGGAAGGAACACTCCCTAACTCTTTCTATGAAGCCAGCATAATCCTGATACCTAAACCAGGCAAAGACATCACAAAAAAGAAAATTACAGACCCATATTCCTCATGAACATAGATGCAAAATTTTTCAACAAAATCCTAGCCAACAGAATTCAGCAATGTATCAAAAAAGCCATACACCATGATTAAGTGGCATTCATATCAGGATTACACGAGTGGTTCAATGTTAGAAAAATCAATCAATGTAATCCACCACATAAATAAGACAAAGGAAAAAAAATCATATGATCATATCAGAAAAGGCATTTAATAAATTTGGTAAAATTCAACACCCTATCTGGATTAAAAAAACTCAGCAAAAAAAGAATAGAAGGGAAATTTCTCAACAGAATCAAAGGCGTATATGCAAAACCAACAACCAATGTTATACTCAAAGGATGAAAATTGAGAGTCTTCCCCTTGAGAACAGGAATGAGACAAGGATGCACATTATCAACTCTCTTATTCAACATTGTACTGAAAGTCCTAGCCAGAGCAATACAGCAAGAAGAGAAATAAAAGGTATCCAAAATGGAAAGGAAGAAGTAAAACTGTCTCTATTTGTAGGTTACATGATTCTATACATAGAAGACCAAAAGATTCCACAAGAAAACCACTGGAACTAATAGAAGAATTCAGCAATGTTGCAGGGTAAAATACCAACAAACGAAAATAAGTTTTTTCCTTTACACTAACAATGAGCATTCTGAAAAAGAAATCAAGAAAACAATGCTATTTATAATAGCCCCCCAAACCATAAAATACCTAGGAATTAACTGAATCAGGGACATAAAAGAATTATACAATGAAAATTATAAAACACTACTACAAGAAACTAAAAGAGACCTACATAAATGGAAGGTCATTCCGTGTTCATGGATTGGAAGACTTAATATAGTGAAAATGTCAATTCTACTTAAAGTGATATACAGATAAAATGCAATCCCAATGCAAATCCCTACAACATTCTTTACAGAAATGGAAATACTAATGACCAACTTCATATGGAAAGGAAAGAAACCCGAAATAGCCAAAGCAATATTGAAGAACAAGGACAAAGCAGAAGGACTCACACTCCCTGATATCAAAACATACTACACAGCCATTGTAATCAAAACAGGCTAGAATTGGTTCAATGATAGACACATAGACTAGTGGAATAGAATTGAGAACTCAGAAATAAATCCAGGCATCTATGAACAACTGATTTTTGACAAGGGGTCACAGTCCATTCAATGGGACAGAAACAGTTTGCTGCTGGCAAACTGGATATCCACTTGCACAAAAATGAAGCAAGACCCATACCTCACTTCATACACAAAAACTAACTCAAAATAGATCAAAGACCTAAATGTTGAACCTAAAACTACAAAATTGCTGGAAGAAAACGTAGGAAGAAAAGTATGGGACCCAATCTTTTGTAGACATAGAATTAAAAAAACATGCTAATAGAAGAAGACAAAACACATAAATGGGATCTCATAAAAATTAAAAACTTATGCTCATCAAAAGAACTTATCAAAAGAGTAAAAAAAGAACCTGCAGAATGGGAAAAAATCCTGGAAACTACATTTCCAATAATGGTCTAATCTCCAAAATTTATAGAAAACTTCAACAACTAAACAACAAAATGATAAACAACTCAATTATAAAATGGGCAAAGGACACAAACAGAACCTTCACCAAAGAGGACATGCAAACAGCCAACAAACTTATGAAAAGATGCTCACGATCATTAGCCATTAAAAAACCAAAACCCAAACCCATTGCCGTCCAGTTGATTCTGACTCATAGCAACTCTAGAGGACAGAGTAGAACTGCCCCATAGTGTTTCCAAGAGAGCCTGGCGGATTTGAACTGCCGGCCTTTTGGTTAGGAGCTGAACTCTTAACCACTGTACCACCAGGGTTTACCATTAGCCATTGTAGTTTTTTTTTTTTATAATTTTTATTAAACTTCAAGTGAACGTTTACAAATCCAATCAGTCTGTCACATATAAGTTTACATACATCTCACTCCCTACTCCCACTTACTCTCCCCCTCTTGAGTCAGCCCTTTCAGTCTCTCCTTTCTTGACAATTTTGCCTGCTTCCCTCTCTCTCTATCCTCCCATCCCCCCTCCAGACAAGAGTTGCCAACACAATCTCAAGTGTCCACCTGATATAATTAGCTCACTCTTCATCAGCATCTCTCTCCCACCCGCTGACCAGTCCCTTTCATGTCTGATGAGTTGTCTTCGGGGATGGTTCCTGTCCTGTGTCAACAGAAGGTCTGGGGAGCATGGCCGCCGGGATTCCTCTAGTCTCAGTCAGACCATTAAGTTTGGTCTTTTTATGAGAATTTGGGGTCTGCATCCCACTGATCTCCTGCTCCCTCAGGGGTCCTCTGCTGTGTTCCCTGTCAGGGCAGTCATCGATTGTGGCCGGGCACCACCTAGTTCTTCTGTTCTCAGGATGATGTAGGTCTCTGGTTCATGTGGCCCTTTCTGTCTCTTGGGCTCTTAGTTGTCATGTGGCCTTGGTATTCTTCATTTTCCTTTGCTCCAGGTGGGTTGAGACCAATTGCTGCATCTTAGATGGCCGCTTGTTAGCATTTAAGACCCCAGACACCACATTTCAAAATGGGATGCAGAATGATTTCATAATAGAATTATTTTGCCAATTGACTTAGAAGTCCCGGCAAACCATGTTCCCCAGACCCCCGCGCTTGCTCCGCTGACCTTTGAAGCATTCATTTTATCCCGGAAACTTCTTTGCTTTTGGTCCAGTCCAATTGAGCTGACCTTCCATGTATTGAGTGTTGTCTTTCCCTTCACCTAAAGCAGTTCTTATCTACTGATTAATCAATAAAAAACCCTCTCCCACCCTCCCTCCCTCCCCCCCTCGTAACCACAAAAGTATGTGTTCTTCTCAGGTTTACTATTTCTCAAGATCTTACAATAGTGGTCTTATACAATATTTGTCCTTTTGCCTCTGACTCATTTCGCTCAGCATAATGCCTTCCAGGTTCCTCCATGTTATGAAATGTTTCAGAGATTCGTCACTGTTCTTTATCGATGCGTAGTATTCCATTGTGTGAATATACCACAATTTATTTACCCATTCATCCGTTGATGGACACCTTGGTTGCTTCCAACTTTTTGCTGTTGTAAACAGAGCTGCAATAAACATGGGTGTGCATATATCTGTTTGTATGAAGGCTCTTGTATCTCTAGGGTATATTCCTAGCAGTGGGATTTCTGGGTTGTATGGTAGTTCTATTTCTAACTGTTTAAGATAACGCCAGATAGATTTCCAAAGTGGTTGTACCATTTTACATTCCCACCAGCAGTGTTTGAGAGTTCCAATCTCTCCGCAGCCTCTCCAACATTTATTATTTTGTGTTTTTTGGATTAATGCCAGTCTAGTTGGTGTGAGATGGAATCTCATCGTAGTTTTAATTTGCATTTCTCTAATGGCTAATGATCGAGAGCATTTTCTCATGTATCTGTTGGCTGCCTGAATATCTTCTTTAGTGAAATGTGTGTTCATATCCTTTGCCCACTTCTTGATTGGGTTGTTTGTCTTTTTGTGGTTGAGTTTTGACAGAATCATATAGATTTTAGAGATCAGGCGCTGGTCGGAGATGTCATAGCTGAAAATTCTTTCCCAATCTGTAGGTGGTCTTTTTACTCTTTTGGTGAAGTCTTTAGATGAGCATGGGTGTTTGATTTTTAGGAGCTCCCAGTTATCGGGTTTCTCTTCATCATTTTTGGGAATGTTTTGTATTCTGTTTATACCTTGTATTAGGGCTCCTAGGGTTGTCCCAATTTTTTCTTCCATGATCTTTATCGTTTTAGTCTTTATGTTTAGGTCTTTGATCCACTTGGAGTTAGTTTTTGTGCATGGTGTGAGGTATGGGTCCTGTTCCATTTTTTTGCAAATGGATATCCAGTTATGCCAGCACCATTTGTTAAAAAGGCTATCTTTTCCCCAGTTAATTGACACTGGTCCTTTGTCAAATATCAGCTGCTCATATGTGGATGGATCTATGTCTGGGTTCTCAATTCTGTTCCATTGGTCTATGTGTCTGTTGTTGTACCAATACCAGGCTGTTTTGACTACTGTGGCTGTATAATAGGTTCTGAAGTCAGGTAAGGTGAGGCCTCCCACTTTCTTCTTCTTTTTCAGTAGTGCTTTGCTTATCCGGGGCTTCTTTCCCTTCCATATGAAATTGGTGATTTGTTTCTCTATCCCCTTAAAATATGACATTGGAATTTGGATCGGAAGTGCGTTAAATGTATAGATGGCTTTTGGTAGAATAGACATTTTTACTATGTTAAGTCTTCCTATCCATGAGCAAGGTATGTTTTTCCACTTAAGTATGTCCTTTTGAATTTCTTGTAGTAGAGCTTTGTAGTTTTCTTTGTATGGGTCTTTTACATCTTTGGTAAGATTTATTCCTAAGTATCTTATCTTCTTGGGGGCTACTGTGAATGGTATTGATTTGGTTATTTCCTCTTCGGTGTTCTTTTTGTTGATGTAGAGGAATCCAAGTGATTTTTGTATGTTTATTTTATAACCTGAGAGTCTGCCAAACACTTCTATTAGTTTCAGTAGTTTTCTGGAGGATTCCTTAGGGTTTTCTGTGTATATAATCATGTCATCTGCAAATAGTGATAACTTTACTTCTTCCTTGCCAATCCGGATACCTTTTATTTCTTTGTCTAGCCTAATTGCCCTGGCTAAGACTTCCAACACGATGTTGAATAAGAGCGGTGATAAAGGGCATCCTTGTCTGGTTCCCGTTCTCAAGGGAAATGCTTTCAGGTTCTCTCCATTTAGAGTGATATTGGCTGTTGGCTTTGCATAGATGCCCTTTATTATGTTGAGGAATTTTCCTTCAATTCCTATTTTGGTAAGAGTTTTTATCATAAATGGGTGTTGGACTTTGTCAAATGCCTTTTCTGCATCAATTGATAAGATCATGTGGTTTTTGTCTTTTGTTTTATTTATGTGATGGATTACATTAATGGTTTTTCTGATATTAAACCAGCCTTGCATACCTGGTATAAATCCCACTTGATCAGGGTGAATTATTTTTTTGATGTGTTGTTGGATTCTATTGGCTAGAATTTTGTTGAGGATTTTTGCATCAATGTTCATGAGGGATATAGGTCTATAATTTTCTTTTTTTGTAATGTCGTTACCTGGTTTTGGTATCAGGGAGATGGTGGCTTCATAGAATGAGTTGGGTAGTATTCCGTCATTTTCTATGCTTTGGAATACCTTTAGTAGTAGTAGTGTTAACTCTTCTCTGAAAGTTTGGTAGAACTCTGCAGTGAAGCCGTCTGGGCCAGGGCTTTTTTTTGTTGGGAGTTTTTTGATTACCGTTTCAATCTCTTTTTTTGTTATGGGTCTATTTAGTTGTTCTACTTCTGAATGTGTTAGTTTAGGTAGGTAGTGTTTTTCCAGGAATTCATCCATTTCTTCTAGGTTTGCAAATTTGTTAGAGTACAATTTTTCATAATAATCTGAAATGATTCTTTTAATTTCATTTGGTTCTGTTGTGATGTGGTCCTTCTCGTTTCTTATTCGGGTTATTTGTTTCCTTTCCTGTATTTCTTTAGTCAGTCTAGCCAATGGTTTATCAATTTTGTTAATTTTTTCAAAGAACCAGCTTTTGGCTTTGTTAATTCTTTCGATTGTTTTTCTGTTCTCTAATTCATTTAGTTCAGCTCTAATTTTTATTATTTGTTTTCTTCTGGTGCCTGATGGATTCTTTTGTTGCTCAGTTTCTATTTGTTCAAGTTGTAGGGACAGTTCTCTGATTTTGGCTCTTTCTTCTTTTTGTATGTGTGCATTTATTGATATAAATTGGCCTCTGAGCACTGCTTTTGCTGTGTCCCAGAGGTTTTGATAGGAAGTATTTTCATTCTCGTTGCTTTCTATGAATTTCCTTATTCCCTCCTTGATGTCTTCTATAACCCAGTCTTTTTTGAGGAGGGTATTGTTCATTTTCCAAGTATTTGATTTCTTTTCCCTAGTTTTTCTGTTATTGATCTCTAGTTTTATTGCCTTGTGGTCTGAGAAGATGCTTTGTAATATTTCGATGTTTTGGACTCTGCAAAGGTTTGTTTTATGACCTAATATGTGGTCTATTCTAGAGAATGTTCCATGTGCGCTAGAAAAAAAAGTATATTTTGCAGCAGTTGGGTGGAGAGTTCTGTATAAGTCAATGAGGTCAAGTTGGTTGATTGTTGTAATTAGATCTTCCGTGTCTCTGTTGAGCTTCTTACTGGAGGTCCTGTCCTTCTCCGAAAGTGGTGTGTTGAAGTCTCCTACTCTAATTGTGGAGGTATCTATCTCGCTTTTCAATTCTGTTAAAATTTGATTTATGTATCTTGCAGCCCTGTCATTGGGTGCGTAAATATTTAATATGGTTATGTCTTCCTGATCAATTGTCCCTTTTATCATTATATAGTGTCCTTCTTTATCCTTTGTGGTGGATTTAAGTCTAAAGTCTATTTTGTCAGAAATTAATATTGCTACTCCTCTTCTTTTTTGCTTATTGTTTGCTTGATATACTTTTTTCCATCCTTTGAGTTTTAGTTTGTTTGTGTCTCTAAGTCTAAGGTGTGTCTCTTGTAGGCAGCATATAGATGGATCGTGTTTCTTTATCCAGTCTGTGACTCTCTGTCTCTTTATTGGTGCATTTAGTCCATTTACATTCAGGGTAATTATAGATAAATAAGTGTTTAGTGTTGTCATTTTGATGCCTTTTTATGTGTGTTGTTGACAATTTCATTTTTCCACATACTTTTTTGTGCTGAGGCGTTTTTCTTAGTAAATTGTGAGATCCTCATTTTCATAGTGCTTGACTTTATGTTAGTTGAGTCGTTACGTTTTTCTTGGTTTTTATCTTGAGTTATAGAGTTGTTATACCTTTTTGTGGTTACCTTATTATTTACCCCTATTTTTCTAAGTAAAAACCTAACTTGTATTGTTCTATATCGCCTTGTATCACTCTCCATATGGCAGTTCAATGTCTCCTGTATTTAGTCCCTCTTTTTGATTATTGTGATCTTTTACTTATTGACTTCCATGATTCCCTGTTATGTGTATTTTTATATATATTTTTTAATTAATCTTAATTTGTTTGTTTTTGTGATTTCCCTATTTGAGTTGATATCAGGACGTTCTGTTTTGTGACCTTGTGTTGTGCTGATATCTGATATTATTGGTTCTCTGACCAAACAGTATCCTTTAGTATTTCTTGTAGCTTTGGTTTGGTTTTTGCAAATTCTCTAAACTTGTGTTTGTCTGTAAATATCTTAATTTCGCCTTCATATTTGAGAGAGAGTTTTGCTGGATATATGATCCTTGGCTGGCAGTTTTTCTCCTTCAGTGTTCTGTATATGTCGTCCCATTCCCTTCTTGCCTGCATGGTTTCTGCTGAGTAGTCAGAACATATTCTTATTGATTCTCCCTTGAAGGAAACCTTTCTTTTCTCCCTGGCTGCTTTAAAAATTTTCTGTTTATCTTTGGTTTTGGTGAGTTTGATGATAATATGTCTTGGTGTTTTTCTTTTTGGATCAATCTTAAATGGGGTTCGATGAGCATCTTGGATAGATATCCTTTCGTCTTTCATGATGTCAGGGAAGTTTTGTGTCAGGAGTTCTTCAACTATTTTCTCTGTGTTTTCTGTCCCCCCTCCCTGTTCTGGGACTCCAATCACCCGCAGGTTATCCTTCTGGATAGAGTCCCACATGATTCTTAGGGTTTCTTCATTTTTTTAAATTCTTTTATCCGATTTTTTTTCAGCTATGTTGGTGTTGATTCCCTGGTCCTCCAGATGTCCCAGTCTGCATTCTAATTGCTCGAGTCTGCTCCTCTGACTTCCTAGTGCGTTGTCTAATTCTGTTATTTTATTGTTAATCTTTTGGATTTCTACATGTTGTCTCTCTATGGATTCTTGCAACTTGTTAATTTTTCCAGTATGTTCTTGAATAATCTTTTTGAGTTCTTCAACAGTTTTATCAGTGTGTTCCTTGGCTTTTTCTGCAGTTATCCTAATTTCATTTGTGATATCATTGAGCATTCTGTAAATTAGTTTTTTATATTCTGTATCTGATAATTCCAAGATTGTATCTTCATTTGGGAAAGGTTTTGATTCTTTTGTTTGGGGGGTTGGAGAAGCTGTCACGGTCTGCTGCTTTAAGTGGTTTGATATGGATTGTTGTCTCCGAGCCATCACTGGGAAACTAGTTTTTCCAGAAAATCCGCTAAAAAAAAATGCAGTCAGATCCCTATCAGAGTTCTCCCTCTGGCTCAGGCTATTCAGATGTTAATGAAGCCGCCTGGGGAGGGTGGGGGAGGGAACAGAGAGATAGGAGAGTAGCACCTCAGAATATAGCCAGAGTTGCTTGTCTTGCTTGGAATGACTATTATATCTGAGATTCCCGCGGGCGCGTCGCCTATGTGTGCTGGCTGTGTGGAGATTGCCCCCGGGGGGTCTGGCCCGCTGGAGTCACGGTCAGATCCTCCGCTTCCAGCCCCACGCCCAGCGTCAAGGCTCCCCTACTGGGACGGTGCACTCTCGACTCCAAAATCAGTCGCTGCCTCCCGGGGACTTCTCGTCCCTCCAGCGGCGTGGCCATGCCGCCCCCGAGAACCAGTTGAGCCTCCTCCCGGGGTTAGTTCAGATGGGTGGAGCAGGTCCCAGTGCTTGTGCCGTGACTAAGTGTCCCGGCTGGGACGCTGTTCTCCCCGCTCCAATACCAGTCGCTGCCTCCCGGGGACTTCTCCTACCGGCTGCGTCCCACGCTGCCCGCGCGACCCGGCTGGTCCCCTTCCCGGGGTTAGTTCAGGGGGGTGGAGCAACTCTCCGTGTTTATGGCGTACCTGCGTCCAGTCCAAATCCCTGCGGGACGGTTCCCCGGCTCGGATGCTGCTCTTTCTGCTCCAAGACCAGTCACTGCCTCCCGGGGACTTCTCCTACCGGCTGCGTCCCACGCCGCCCGCGGAACCGGCTGGTCCCCCTCCCGGGGTTAGTTCAGGAGGGTGGAGTAGGTCTCTGTGCTTGTGCCGTACCTGACTGGTACGCTGGCTCCAGGCTCTGGAAACAATCGCTGCTTCCCCGTATTAGTTCGTTCTCCGTCTCTAAATCTGTGTTTGTTGTTCAGGGTTCGTAGATTGTTATGTATGTGATCGATTCACTTGTTTTTCCATGTCTTTGTTGTAAGAGGGATCCGAGGTAGCGTCTGCTTAGTCCGCCATCTTGGCTCCGCCCCTGCCATTGTAGTTTTGATTTACATCTCTCTCATTAGCCATAAGAGAAATGCAAATCAAAACTACAATGACATACCATCTCACCCCAGCAAAAATGACACTGATAAAAAAACAAACGAGAGCCACAACAACAACAAAATATAAGAACAAATGTTGGTGAGGATGTGGGGAGATTGGAACTCTTATCCATTGCTGGTGGGACTGTAAAATGGTACAATCACTATGGAAAATGATATGGCGCTTCCTCAAAAAACTAGAAATAGAACTACCCTACTATCCAGCAACCCCACTGCTAGGTATATAACCTAAAGACCTAAAAATAGTGACACAAATGGACATATGCACACCTATACTCATTGCATCTTTATTCACAATAGCAAAAAATGGAAACAACTGAAGGGCCTTCAGTGGATGAATGGATAAGCAAAATGTGGTACGTACATGCAGTGGAATACTATGCACCCATAAAGAACAATGAGTTTTCAAAACATATTTTAACAAGAATGGACCTGGAGGGCATAATGCTAAGTAAAATAAGTCAAACACATAAGGGCAAATATTGTATCATCCCTCTTTTATAAGACAACAAGAATAGCAATATATAAAGAGATCAGTGTTCATTGGTGGTTGTTACCAGGGGAAGTAGCAAAGTGGGAGAAGCACGCTCTAGATCATAGATATTTGTTATTTTTGGTAATGGGAAAAGTGGCACTGAATGTGGGTGTAGTGAGCACAGCATGACAAAAGTAAATGATGTCGCTGAGAAACACTCATGAGAAAAGAATGCCTGTACTAAAGAAATTGACATATATAAGAAGGCAACAACTCCGACAAAGAAAAAAAAATGAGTCTAGGATCACATATGGATGGGTATAGGCATATACGTGTAGGTACAAGGGTAGGTACAAGTGTATACATATGTATACATACGTGAGAACAGATAGAAGTATCTATATGTACATGTAAACACAGATATGTGTGGGCAGACACATATATTCATTGAAGACACAACTACAGGCACTTCTCAGACATAACCAAACACCTTCCAAAATTGGTTTTCTAGGCTTGAAAGCTTAGGACCATAATCTCATGGGACAACTCAGTCAATTAGCATAATATAGTTCACAGAGTTCACGTTCTGCATCCTAGTGAAGTGAGTAGCAACTGAGGTCTTAAAAGTTTTCAAGCGGCTATCTAAGATACAACTGTTGGCCCTTACTCATCAGGAGCACAACAGTAAAAAGGTAACCAAAATCTCAGAGAAGAAACAAGTCTACAAACCTAATAGCCTACACGAGCCATGACCTCTACTACCCTGAGAGCAGAAGAACTAGATGGTGCCTAACTACCACAATTGACTGATCTGACAAGGGGCACAATAGATTATTCCAGTTAGAATAGGAGAAAAACGCATAACAAAACTCAAATTTCTTTAAAAAGGCTTGAGCTAATTGAACCACCTGAGACCAGAGGACTCCCTGAGACAATAACCCTGACATGCTGTTTAAACTTTGAACCAAAACTATCCTCTAAGATCACTTTTTAGCAGAAAGGCAGGAAAAAAAAAGCAGAGTGACACACAAAATAAAGGATATTACCCATTAGATCTGTGCTCTACTAAAAAACCATCTGCATAAGTCCAAAAGGTCAACATTTAATCCAAAGCAAAAAAAATTTAAAGATGAAAAGATGAGAGTGCATGGAAACTAGAGTACTAGAAATGGAACAACAAAACACAGTTAAAGAGAATTTTGACACAATGTGAAAAATGTAACTGTCATTGATCGATTTGTGTGGAAATTGTCAAACAGGAACTTAACTTGCTATGTAAACTTTCACCAAAATCACAATAAATTATTATTAAAAAAAATGAGAGGAAGGCACATGATTATTTCCTGGAGATGCCCCCTGGTGGGCCCCATGTACGCTACTGCCCCAAACACCCAGAAGAGGGCACCAACTGTCTTTATAACCTTCTGGATGGGGAGGTGGTGGCGTAGAGGGTCAGGTTATGGGTGATTGAAACAGGATCTACTAAAGGACATTTGCCAGCCCTCTCTGATTTGGAAAAAGCCAGTATGTGCAACACTAATTGTATAAATTGGACAATTTAGGAGCTGATTATTGATACAACAACATGGGTCAGCACAAGTTGCTTTGAGCAGCCAGAACTCTTAATGTACAGTGTGGGTTAACTTTTCAAACTACAATGTGCTGGGCACACTGGTAAAATGTATAGAATTTATAAAAGAATAGATTTTTATCCAATTTTTGGGAACATAGCTATTGTATTAAGTACACATGTATACTGAAATCTTCCTTTACATGATTAAATTCACATTTCCCTGCAATTATATTCATTCAACAAATATCTAATAAGCACCTCTTATGTGGTTGAGCTGGTTGTTAAGAGTGCAGGCGTGAAGCCAGTCTGCCTAGGTTCAAATTTCAGCTCCACAACTTAAACAGCTTGATATTTTGGGCAATTGACTTAATCTGTCTATACCTCAGCTTCCTCATTTAATAACAGTAATAATAATATTTTAGATTTAAGCATGAAATGAACATACTGCATTCTAAATATCACACTAGACCTTGAGAGTACATAAATTAAATCACTCACGTTTTCTATCTTCAGTGCTTCCCAGCACTGTGCTAGGCACAGGGGTGGGTTAGGGGACACCAAGGTAAAAGAGACAGTTTATATCTCTCAAGAAGATAACCATATTGATAGGGAAAAAGATAAAGTAGTAGCTGAAGGAAAATGTGGAATTCAGGAATTTTTTTTTAATGGGAGAAAGTTTTAAGTGCTGAAGGGAAGGCTCCAGTATAAATGGAGAGACTAGAGATAGAGAAATGGGAGGAGACAAATGATAGAATCAGTTTCCTGGTAAATTAGAAGAAATTTGGGTCTGAAGCATAGTTGTAGGGACTGGCCTTTGGTCAGGGCAGGAACACCTCCTCCATTAAGCAGAAGGGAAGGGTAAGGAGATGTTTCAGATGGAGGAGGATTTATAAATCCTCTAGAAAGTTGAATGATATCCCATACAATGGCCTTTATTGGTCCTTGAAGTAGGAGATGAGGTCTTCTTCTAAAAGTGAAAAGGCAAGAAAGAAACTATGGTTACAGGTTTGAGAAGAAGAGAGCAGTCTTGGACAGAGTGGGAAAGTTTGAGATCCATATGGTAGGATTGTACAGCTTTATTGAGAACTAACCTGTGGTTAAATAGTGACCATAAATGTGGAGTGAAACCAGTCAGCCCAGCTAGGTAATTTTCTCCATGTTTGTGAGGAGGCCTTGATGCAGTCAGGAAAAAGGAAAATGCTTGGGCTCCTCTAAGGTTCAGTGTTGAGTGGGTGTGAAAGCAAGGAAAAGGGGAGTAAGAGAGTTTTGTGTATCATCAAAAGAATGATTAAAAACATGGATGGTGGAACCCTATGGGGATGGAAGAGATATGAAAACATGACAGGGCTGATGGAATGGAAAACATAAACAAGCCCATTAATTGAAAGTCACCTGTGACTTTCAGGTGAGGTGATAATTGCTTTTAAATAAGCTGTATTTTAGTTTCTCCAATGGCCCCTAAAGGAAGAAGAGGTTTTCCTTTAATAGGCTAAGGCTCTGTTTTACACTTGGATGATATCTTGAAGTTTTCCTTAGTTTTACTCAATATGTACATTGTGACTATTGGAGTGACAATTCTAAAGCACAGACCTGATCGTGTTACTGTCCTGCTTGATGTTTTTCAGTTATTCCCTATCACATTTATCCCTATTAAACACCTCGGAATGAGAAAGTAAGGCCTTTTCTGATCTGACCTGTAACTATCTCTCCATCCTCATGTATATTCACACCCACATTTGTATCATACGCTTCATTCAAGCTAAAGTATTAACAATTCTTTGAACCAGTCAAGCTCTCTCTCAATTCCCCCTGCCTTTTTTCATGCTGTTCACCTTATACATAATGCCTTCGGCTGAAGTGCTCAACAAAAATGTGTTAATTAAATGAATAAGTAAATAAATGAATGAGCTTACCACAGTTCCTTCAGCATTTTTTATTTTAAAAGAGTTTTTTTTAATATTTTTTTTTTATTGTACTTTAGGTGAAAATTTCCAACTCAATTTCTCATTCAAAAATTTATTCACATATTGTTATGTGACAATGGTTGAAATCCCAACAACGTGACAGCACACTCCCCCTTTTCTGCCCCATTTGTCCAGTTCCTGTCCCTTCCTGCCTTCTGTCCTGCTTTTGGACAGGAGCTGCCCATTTGGTCTTGTATATTTGATTGAATTAAGAAGCAGGTTCCTCACATGAGCTATTTTTTGTTTTATAGGCCTGTCTAATTTTTGTGTGAAAAGTGGGCTTCAGGAACCGTTTCAGTTCTAGGGGACCATAGTTTCACGGGTTCCTCCAGTCTGTGTTAGACCAGTAAGTCTGGTGTATTTACATAAATTTGAATTCCGTTCTACAGTTTTCTCCTGCTCTGGCCGGGACTCTGTTGTGATCCCTGTCCCAGCAGTTCTTGGTGATAGCTGGGGACCATCTAGTTCTGGTCTCAGGCTGATGGAGTCATGTGATCCTTTAGTCCTGTGGGCTGGTCTTTTCCTTGTGTCTTTAGTGTTCTTCATTCTTTGCTCCAGGTGGAATGGGACCAATAGATGTATCTCAAATGGCCACTTTCAGGCTTTTATGACCCCAGATGCTAATCACCAAAGTGGGATGTAGAACATTTTAAAGAAAATTGACATAAACTATGTTATGCCAGTTGACCTAGATGTCCCCCGAGACTATGGTCCCCAGGCTCCTGCCCCAGCTACTCGGTCCCTCAAAGTGTATGGATGTGTCTAGGAAACTTCTACACTTTTGCTTTGCTCCAGTTGTGCTGACTTCCCCTATATTGTGTGTTGTCTTTCCCTTCACCAAAATTGACACTTGTTTACTAATTAGTGATTTCCCCTCCCCCTCACTCCACACCCTTGTAACCATCAAAGAATGCTTTTTTCCCTGTGTAAACATTTTCTTGAGTTCCTTTCTTAAAAATAAATTAACTTTTTTAAATAGAACAAACTAGTTTCTCATTAAAAATTAGTACACATATTGTTTTGTAACATTGGTTGTCAACCCCAGGACATGTCAGCACTCTCACCTTCTCAACCTTGGGTTCCCTATTACCAGCTTTCCTGTCCCCTCCTGACTTCTCGTCCTTGCCCCTGGATTAGTGTGCCCATTTAGTTTGGTTTTGTTTTGTGGGCCTGTCTAATCTTTGGCTGGAGGGTGAAGTGCAGGGCTTCATTACAGGGCTATAAGGGTGCTCGGGGGGCGTACTCTCAGGGTTTCTCCCATCTCTGTCTGACCAGTAAGTTTGATCTTTTTTTGTGTGTGTGAGTTAGAATTTTGCTCTACATTTTTCTCCAGCTCTGTCCAGGACCTTCTACTGTGATCCCATCAGAGCTGTTGTTGGTGGTAGCCAGGCACCATCTAGTTGTGCTGGACTCACTCTGGTGGAGGCTGTAGTACTTGTGGTCCATTTGTCATCTGGACTAATGTTTCTCTTGTGTCTTTGCTTTTCTTCATTCTCCCTTGCTCCAGATGGGGTGAGACCAGTGGAGTATCTTAGATGGCCACTCACAAGCTTTTAAGACCCCCAACCTTACTCACCAAAGTAGAATATAGAACATTTTCTTTATAAACTGTTATGCCAATTGAGCTAGATGTTCCCTGAGACCATGGTCCCCACAAACCTCAGCCAGTAATTTGATCCCTCAGGGAGTATGGATGTGTCTGTGGAACTTCTAAGACCTTGCCTCGGACAAGTGGTTCTGGCTTCCCCAGTATTGTATACTGTCTTACTCTTCACCAAAGTTACCACTTATCTATTGTCTGTTTAGTGCTTTTCCATCCCCTCCCTCATAATCATCAAAGATTGTTTCTTTTTGTGTGTAAACCTTTTCATGAGTTTTTATAGTAGTGGTCTCATACAAAATTTTTCCTTCTGTGATTGACTTATTTCACTGAGCATAGTGCCCTCCAGATTCACCCACGTTGAGAGATGCTTCTCAGATTCATCGGTGTTCTTTATCCTTGTGTAGTATTCCGTTGTGTGTAAGTACTATAGTTTATTTGTTGATAGGCATCTAGGTTGTTTCCATCTTTTTGCTATTGTGAACAATGCTGCAGTGAACTTGGGTGTGCATATGACTGTTCGTGTGATGGCTCTTATTTCTCTAGGATATATTCCTAGGAGTGGGGTTGCTGGATCATATGGTATTTCTGGAAACCCTGGTGGCGTAGTGGTTAAGTGCTACGGCCACTAACCAAGAGGTTGGCAGTTCGAATCCACCAGGTGCTCCTTGGAAACTCTATCAGGCAGTTCTACTCTGTCCTATAAGGTCACTATGAGTCGGAATCGACTAGACAGCAGTCGGTTTGGTTTAGTGGGTTTATGGTATTTCTATTTCTAGCTTTTTAAGGAAGTGCCATATTGTTTTCCAAAATGATTGTAACATTTCGCATTCCAACCAGCAGTACGTAAGAGTTCCAATCTCCTCTCAGCCTCTCCAACTTTTGCTATTTTCTGTTTTGTTCGATTTGTGCCAGTAATGTCCGGGTGAGATGGTATCTCATTGTGGTTTTGGTTTGCATTTCTGTAATGGCTACTGATTTCAAGCATTTCCTCATGTGTCTGTTAGCCACCTGTAATGTCTTCTTTTGGGAAGTGTCTGTTCATATCTTTTGCCCACTTTTTTAATTGGATTATTTGTCTTTTTGTTGTAGAGGTGTTGGTTTTCCTGTAGATTTTAGAGATTAGGCTTTTTTTGGATTTGTCGTAACCAATTTTTTCCCCCAGTCTGTACGTTCTCTTTTTACTCTTTGGTGAAGTCTTTTGATGAGCATAAGTGTTTAATTTTTAGAAGATCCCAGTTATCTAGTTTGTCTTCTGGTGTTTGTGTATTGTTAGGTATGATTTGTATCCTGTTAATGCCAAGTATTAGAGCCTCTAATGTTGACCCTACTTTTTCTTCTATGATCTTTATAGTTTTTGGTTTTATATTTAGGTCTTTCATTCATTTTGAATTAGTTTTTGTGTATGGTATGAGGTATGGGTCCTCTTTCATTCATTTTGATGATGGACATCCAGTTTTGCCAGCAGCATTTGTTAAAAAGACTGTCTTTTCCCCCATTTGATGGACGTCGGGCCTTTGTTGAAGATCAGGTGACCGTAGGTGGATGGATTTACATCTGGATTCTCGATTCTGTTCCATTGGTCAATGTGTCTGTCGTTGTACCAGTACAGGGCTATTTTGACTACCATGGCTGTCTAGTAGGTTCTGAGGTCAGGTAGTGTGAGTCCTCCTACTTTATTCTTCTTCAATAGTGCTTTGCTTATCCAGGCCTCTTCCCTTTCCATATAAAGTAAATGATTATTTTTTCCATCTCTTTAAAGAATGCTGTTGGTCTTTGGATCAGGATTGCATTGTATTTGTAGATTGTTCTGTGTAGAACTGACATTTTCACAATGTTGAGTCTACCTATCCATGAGCTTGGTATGTTCTTCCATTTATGTAGATCTCTTTTGGTTTCTTGCAGTAGTGTAGTTTTCTTTGTTTAGTTTGTAGTTTTCTTTGTTTAGGTTTTTTACATCCCTGGTTGGATTTATTCCTAGGTATTTTATTTTTTTAGGGGCTATTATAAATGGTATTGTTTTCCTCATTTCCTTGTCATCACTTTCTTTATCAACATATAGAACTCCACCTGATTTTTGTATGTTTATCTTATATCGTGCCACTCTGCTGAATATTTCTATTAGTTCCTGTAGTTTTCTTGTGGAGTCTTTTAGGTTTTTATGTACAGTATCACATCATCCACAAATAGGGACAGTTTTACTTCTTCCTTACCAATTTGGATGCCCTTTATTTCTTTTTCTTGCCTTATTGCTTTAGCTAGAACTTCCAGCACAATGTTGAATAAGAGTGGTGATACAGGGTATCCTTGTCTTGTTCCTGTTCTCAAGGGGAATGTTTTCAGCCTCTCTCCATTAAAAATGATGTTGGCTGTTGGTTTTGTATAGATACCCTTTATCGCATTGAGGAATTTCCCTTATATACCTATTTTATTGAGAGTTTTTATCAGGACTGGGTTTTGGACTTTGTCCAATGCCTCTTCTGGGTTGATTGAGATGATGACGTGATTCTTTTATTTATGTGGTAGATTATGTTGATTGATTTTCTAATGTGAGCCATCCTTGCATAAAAAAAAAAGCATACCTGATATGAATTCCACTTGGTCATGGTGTATCTTTTTTTTTTATATGATGCTGAATTTTATTGGCTAGAATTTTGTTGAGCATTTTTGCATTTATATTCATGAGAGATATCAGTCTTTTAATTTTCTTTTTTGTGGCATCTTTGCCTGGTTTTGGAAACCCTGGCAGCATAATGGTTAAGTGCTATGCCTGCTAACCAAAGGTTGGCAGTTCAAATCCATAAGGCACTCCTTGGAAACTTTATGGGGCAGTTCTGCTCTGTCCTATAGGGTTGTTATGAGTTGGAATCAACTTGACGGCAATGGATTTGGTTTTTTGGTTTTGCCTGGTTTTGGTATCGGGGTTATGCTGGCTTCATAGAAAGAATTGGGAAGTATCCTTCCCATTTCTCTGTTCTGAAATAGTTTGAGTAGTCCTAGTGTATGGTCTTCTCTGAATGGTAGAATTCTCCAGTGAAGCCATCTGGGTGAGGACTTTTTTTTGTTGGGAGGTTTTTTTTTTTATTATTACATTTTCAATCTCTTCTGTTGTTATGGATGTGTTCAGATTTTCAAGTTCAGTTTGTGTTAGTTTGGGTAGGTAGTGTGTTTCTAGAAATTTGCCCTTTTTCTCTAGGTTTTCAAATCTGTTATAGTTTTTCATAGTACTCTGTTATGATCCTTTCTATTTCAATTGAGCCTGTTGTAATGTCCCCCATTTCTTTTGTCAATTAGGCCAGTGGTTTTTCAATGTTGTTGATCCTTTCAAAGAACCAAATTTTGGTTTTGTTGATTCTTTTTTTTTTTTTAATAATTTTTATTGTGCTTTAAGTGAAAGATTACAAATCAAGTCAGTCTCTCACACAAAAACCCACATACACCTTGCTACACACTCCCAATTACTCTCCTCCTAATGAGACTTTTTTTTTTTTAATGAGACAGCCCACTCTCTCCCTCTACTCTGGTTTTGTTGATTCTTTCTGTTGTTTTTCTATTTTCTATTTCATTTATTTCTGCTCTGATCTTTGTTTTTTCCTTTCTCCTGGTGGCTGTGGGCTCCTTTTGCTGTTCTATTTGCGTGAGTTGTGTAGCTAATGTTTTGATATTCTCCCTTTCTTCTTTTTTGATGTGTGCATTTTTTATCTATGGCTATAAATTGACCTCTGAGCACTGCCTTTGCAGTGTCACAAAAGTTTTGGTATGATGTGTTTTCATTCTCATTTGATTCTAGAAATTTTTTGATTTCTCCAATTACCCAGTGTTTTTTAAGCAGGGTGTTATTCAGTTTGCATGTATTTGACGTTTTTTTCCTTACTCTTCCTGTTATTAATTTCTACTTTGATGGCATTGTGATCAGAGAAGATACTTTGTATTATCTTAATGTTTTGGCTTTTGTTGAGGGTTGCTTTGTGGCTTAAGGTGTGGTGTATTCTGGAGAATGTTCCATGTGTGTTGGAAAAGAATGTGTACTTTGCAGCTGTTGGGTGGAGTATTTTATATATCTCTATGATGTCAAGTTGGCTGATTGTGACCTTTACATCTTTGTTGAGTTTCTTTCTAGATGTTCTGTCCTATACCGAGAATGATGTGTCGAAGTCTCCTGCTATTATTGTGGAACTGTCAGTTTCTCTTTTCAAGGCTGTTAGAGTATGTTTTATGTATTTTGGAGCCCTGTCATTGGGTACATAGATATTTATTATTGTTATTGAGTTCTTACAACAGTGGTCTCATACAATATTTATCCTTTGTGACTGATTTATTTCACTCAAGTGTAATGCCCTCCGGATTCACCCATGTTGTGAGATGTTCTGCAGATTCATCATTTTTCTTTATTGTTGCATTGTATTCTATTGTGTGTACCATAATTTGTTTATTTACTCATCTGTTGATGAGCATTTACGTTGTTTCCATCTTTCTGCTATTGTGAATAGTGCTGCAATGAACATGGATGTGTATATGTATCTCTGTGTGACAGCTCTTATTTCTCTAGGGTATATCCTAGAAGTGGGATTGCTGGATCATATGATTTTTCTATTTCTAGCTTTTTAAGGAAGTGCCATATTGTTTTCCAAAGTGGTTGTACCATTTTACATTTCCACCAACAATGCATAAGAATTCCAGTCTCCCCACAACCTCTCCAACATTTGTTATTTTCTGTTCTTGGATTAGTGCCAGTATTGTTGGGTGAGACGATATCTCATTGTAGTTTTGATTTGCATTTCTGTAATAGCTAATGATTGTGAGCATTTCCTTATGTCTCTGTTAGCTGCCTGAATGTCTTCTTTGGTAAAGTGTCTGTTCATTTTCTTTGCCCATTTTTTAATTGTATTATTTGTCTTTTTGTTGTTGAGGTGTTGCAGTATCTTGTAGATTTTAGAGATTTACACCGTTGTCAGATATGTCATAGCCAATTTTTTTTTTTCCTAGTCTGTAGGTTTTCTTTTTACTCTTTTGGTGAAGTCTTTTGTTTGATTTTTTGGAACTCCCAGTTATCTAGTTCCTCTTCTGGTGTTTGTGCATTGTTAGTTATGGTTTGTACACTATTTATGCCATGTATTAGGGCCCCTAGAGCTGTCCGTATTTTTTCTTCCATGGTCTTTATCATTTGAGATTTTATATTTAGGTCTTTGATCATTTTGAGTTAGTTTTTGTGTATGGTATGAGGTATGGGTCCTGTTCATCTTTTTACAGATGGAATTCCAGTTATGCCAGCACCGTTTGTTAGAGATTGTCTTTTCCCCATTTAACGGATTTTGGGCCTTAGTCAAACATCAGCTGCTCATAGATGGGTGGATTTACATCTGAGTTCTCAATTCTGTTCTGTTGGTCTATGTGTCTGTTGTTGTACCAGTACCAGGCTGTTTTGACTACTGCGGCAGTATAATAGCTTCTAAAGTCAGATGTGTGAGGCCTCCCACTTTGTTCTTCTTCTTCAGTAATGCTTTACTTATCTGGGGCCTCTTCCCTTTCCATATGAAGTCGGTGATTTGTTTCTCCATCTCAGTCAAGAATGCTGTTGGAATTTGGATCGGGATTGCACTGTATCTGTAGAACTCTTTGGGTAGAATTGACATTTTCACAATGTTAAGTCTTCCTATCCATGAGCTTGGTATGTTTTTCCACTTATGTGCTTTCTTGTAGTCGTATTTTGTAGTTTCCTTTGTATAGGTCTTTTACATCTCTGGTTGGATTTATTCCTAAGTACTTTATCTTCTTGGGGGCTATTTTGAGTGGCATTGATTTGGTTATTTACTTTACGAAGTTCTCTTTTTCGGTGTAGAGGAATTCAACCAATTTTTATATGTTTAAAAAAATTTTTTTTTTCTATTTCATATCCTGATGCTTTGCTGAAATCTTCTATTAGTTCCAGTAGCTTTCTTGTAAATTCTTTGGGGTTTTGTGTGTATAAGATCATAGCATCTGCGAATAGGGATAATTTGACCCCTTCCTTACCAATTTGGATCCCCTTTATTTCGTTTTCTTGCCTTATTACTCTATCTAGGACCTCCAGCACAATGTTGAATAAGAGTGGGGATAAAGGGCATCCTTGTGTGTTTCCCATTCTCAAGGGGAATGCTTTCAGTCTCTCTCTCTGCTTAGAATGATATTGGCTGTTGGCTTTGTATAAATGCCCTTTATTATGTCAATGAAATTCCCTTCTATTCTGATTTTGCTGAGAGTTTTTTTTTTTTTTAATCAAGAGTGGGTGTTGGAGTTTGTAAACTTCCTTTTCTGCATTCTGGTTCTTTTCCTTTGTTTAATTTCTGTAGTGGGTTATGTTGATTGATTTTCTAATGTTGAACCATCCCTGCATACCTGGTATAAATCCCACTTGGTCATGATATATTGTTTTTTTGAAATGATGTTGAATTCTGTCAGCTAGAATTTTGTTGAGGATTTTTTCATCTACATTCATGAGGGATATTGGTCTGTATTTTTCTTTTTTGTTGTGTCTTTGCCTGGCTTTGGTATCAGGGTTATACTGGCTTCATAAAATGAGTTTGGGAGTATTCCTTCCTTTTCCATGCTCTGAAATAGTTTTAGTAGCAGTGGTGTTAGCTCTTTTCTGAAAGTTTGGTAGATTTCTCCAGTGAAGCCATTTGGGCCCAGGCTTTTTGGTGTTATTGTTGGGAGTTTTATTATTATTATTTTTTAATTACCTCTTTAATCTCTTCTTTTGTTGTGGGTTCATTTAGTTTTTCTACCTCGGTTTGTGTTAGTTTAGGTAGGTAGTCTGTTTCCAGAAATTTTCCTGTTCTTCTAGGTTTTGAAATTTTTTGCAGTACGATTTTTCATAGTATGCTGTTATGGTCCTTTTTATTTCAGTTGGGTCTGTTGTGGTTTCACCCACCTCATTTCTTATTCCATTTATTCGCTTCCTCTCTTGTTTTTCTTTTTTCAGTTTGGCCAGTGGTTTCTCTATTTTGTTGAGCTTTTCAAAGAACCAGCTTTTGGTCTTGTTGATTCTTTTAATTGTTTTTCTATTCCCTATTTCATTTATTTCTGCTCTAATCTTTATTCCTTTCTTCTAGTGTCTGAAGGCTTCTTTTGTTGCTCTCTTTCTATTTTTTTTTAGTTGAGGGTTAATGTTTTGATTTTTGGCCCTTTCTTCTTTTTGATGTGTGTGTTTATTAGTATAAATCGATCTCTAAGCATGCTTTTTTTTTTAAGCATGCTTTATCTGTGTCCCAAAGGTTCTGGTAAGATATGTTTTCAATCTCATTTGATTCTATGAATTTCTTTATTCTATCCTTGATTTTTTCTATAACACTGTATTTTTTAAGCAAAGTGTTGTTCAATTTTCACATATTTGATTTTTTTTTCCTTGATGTTTCAGTCATTGATTTCTACTTTTATGGCATTATGATCAGAGAAGATGCTTTGTATTATTTCAGTGTTTTGGATTCTGTTAAGGTTTGCTTTGTGACCTAAACTGTGGTCTATTCTGCAGAATGATCCATGTGCATTGGAAAAAATATATACTTTGCTGCTATTGGGTGGAGTGTTCTACATATGTCTGTGTGGTCAGGCTGGCTGATTATGGCATTTAGATCTTCCTTATCTTTATTGAGTTTCTTTCTAACTGTTCTGTCCTTCACCAAGAGTGGTATGATGAAGTCTCCTACTATTATTGTGGAGCTGTCTATTTTTCTTTTCAATGCTGTTACAGTTTGTTTTGTGTATTTTGGAGCCCTGTTATTGGGTATGGGTATATTTACTATGGTTATGTCCTCCTGGTGTATTGGCTCTTTAGTCATTATATAATGTTCTTCCTTATCCTTTATGGTGGATTTTGGTTTAAAGTCTATTTTGTTGGAGATTAATATTGCCATTCCTGCTCTTTTTTGTTTGGTTGATAAAGATTTTTTTTCCATCCTTTTGAGTCTTAGTTTGTTTATATCTTTGTGTCTATGGTGTGCCTCTTGTAGACAGCACATGCATGGATTGTGTTTTTTTTTTTCAATCCATTCTGCCACTCCTTGTCTCTTTACTGGCACGTTTAGGCCATTTATATTCAACATAATATTGATCTGTATGAGTTTACCACTGTCATTTTGATGTACTTTTTTGTGGTGTTGACAGTTTCTTTGTTCCTCTTAATTTTGTGCTGAGTTCTTTTTTTTCAAGTATTTTCAACTATTTCATTATTGTTTATTTTGTGTTTGCTGAGTCTTTGTGTTTTCTTTCTTTTTTTATTTTGATGTGTAGGTTTGTTAGCTTCCTTTGTGGTTGCCCTGATATTTACCTTCATTTTTCTAAGTTGAAATCAGATTTTTATTTCCTTATATTGCCTTGACTACCTCTTCATATGGAAATTCTATGACTACACCATTTATTCCTGCTTTTTTGTTTCACTGTTGTCATCATTTACATATTGACATCTCCAGTTTTCTAATTTCAGTCTTTTAGATTTGATTTGTTTTTGTGAATTCCCTATCTAGGTTATAACTGGTTGATTGTACTGTGTCCTAATCTTGGATTCTTGTCTAATATTGTTGTTTCTATAACCAGAGGATTCCCTTTAATATTTCTTATAATTTTGGTTTGGCTTTTACATATTTCCTTAACTTCTGTTTATCCGGAAATGACTGAATTTCACCATCATATTTGAGAGACAATTTTGCTGGATATATAATTCTTGGCTGGCAATTTTTTTTTCCTTCAAGTCTTTATATGTGTAATCCCATTGCCTTCTTGTCTGCACAGTTTTTGCTGAGTGGTCAGAGCTGAGTCTTATTGGTTCTCCTTTGTAGTGACTTTTCATTTATCCCTAGCCACTCTTTCTTTGTCTTTGGTTTTGGCAAGTTTGATTATTATATGTCTTGGTGACTTTCTTTTGGGGGTCTATCCTATATGGGGTTCATTATGCTTCTTGGGTAGATATCTTCTTGTCTTTCATGATATTAGGGAAGTTTCCTGCCAGCAAATCTTTGACAATTCTGTGTTTTCTATCATTCCCCCGTGATTGTTAAGATTGTGTGTCAACTTGGCTGGGCCATGATTCTCAGTGTTTTGGCAGTTGTATAATGTTGTGATCACTTCCCTGTAGAAATTCGCTATGCGATCACCCCCATGATGGAATCTGCTGAGTTTGTACCGGTAGGGGTGGGGCCTGTGGTGGCTTACGGCCCCTTCAGCCTTCATCTCTCTGCCTTCCACTACCTAATTTCTTTCTGCTTGCCTTGCAAAGGTTGTTGGCTTGTTCTGGATCCAGCAGCTGTCTCTTGTCTGACCTTTGCTTCTTGGGACTTGAGCTAGCAGCTTACCCGTCCATCTTGGGATTTGCTGATCTTCATGGCCTGCGAGCAAGAGTCCTGCTCCCTGACCTGCCTATCTTGGGTTCGCCAGCCCCTGCAGCTAAGTGACTCAGGAAAAACCTTGCAGTCTTGCCTGCCAACCTTGGGGATTCCTTGGCCATCACAGCCTGTGAGCGGGATCCCTCTTTCCAACCTGCTCATCTTGGGTTCACCAACTTCTGTGGGTCCATGAATTGGGAAAAGACTCTATCCTGATCCAAGGACTTGGGATGTTCCAACCCCTACAATCTCATCAGCTGTTTCCTTAATATAAATCTCTCTCTATATATTTATATGCATTACTGGTTTTGCTTCTCTAGAGAAACCAGCCTAAGACACCCCTTGTTCTTGTACTCAGATCACTCATAGATTTTTCCTCTTGATAGTATCCCACATAATTCTTAGGCTTTCTTCTTTTTTTTCATTCTTTTCTCCGATTTTTTCTCAAACATATTAGTGTCAAGGAATTTATCTTCAACCTCACTAATTCTGACTTCCATTTTGTCAATTCTGCTCCTATGACCTATTGAATTGTCTAATTCTGAAATTTTATTATGAATTGTCTGGATTTCTAGCAGCTTGTTCATTCTTTCATTTTGTTCTTGTATTGTTTTCCTGTATTTTTCTATTCCTTTGTCTCTGTGTCCCTTGGCTTGGTCTGTGTTTTGCCTAATTTCCTTCCTGATCTCTTGGAGAACTCTTTATATTAGTCTTTTGAATTCTTTCTCAGGTGGTTCCATTGCCTTATCTTCTTCCAGAAGGTTTTCTGGTTCTTTATTTTGGTCGCTTGCTGGAGCCATCTTGACCTGCTTTTTTATGTGATTTGATATTTATTGTTGTCTCTGAGGTATCAATAAATTATTTATTTATTGGATTTTTTATTTACTGTGTCCTGTATTTTTGTTTTATATTGTTTTGATATGCCCAAGTAGGCCGGGTATGTGAGCTACTTTGGTTGTTGGCATTGTCGAAGCTCTCACGTCCTGTCTCCAGGTGATCAGAGCAGCTACTAGGTTGTGAGCCCAGGAGTTTGTTCACTGTTCTTGCAGGGGTGCAGCTATTCAGGGAACAGGTGTCTGGGTTGTTGGTCACCAAGCGTGTGGAGCAGACTCTCACCTACAATCCTAGATGGGCAGAGCAGCATGGGGTGTTTGGAGCAGGCACAGGTCTCAGGCTGCAGTGGGGGGGGGGGCAATGTGTGGGGCAAGGCAGGGGGCTGTCATTATCCCAGGTGCCTGGATGGAGGGCATGTCCCTGTCTGCTACAGCACGTAGTGGTGGGGAGTAGTGCAGCTTGTCCTTGGGTGCTCAGTGCTGTTGGCTGGAGGGGTTGGGAGACAGCACTAATTCTCAGGCCCCTGTAGTGAGCAGCTAGATGGAGTGGGTGACAATGCTGGCCTCAGGCCCCCAATATGGGTGGGTGAGGCCTCTTCTTAGGGGGCAGGACAGTATCAATGTCACAAATCTGCAGTTCCTCCTTGGCTGCTGCAGGTGAAAATGGGCTTCTGGTGTATGCCCTGACTGTTCTATGCCAATGAGGGCATGTAATATTGAGTCAGCCCACAAGGGACTATGTAGGGGTGAGGGGTGCTGCGAGTCTGTGGACCCGGGTCCTCCAGTGGCTGGGTGACAGATTTGCTGCTGCTTGGCTGCACCAGATGTGGTGGGCCTTGGCTTGGAATGTTGCTGCTTGCCTCAGCCCATGTGTGCTGTGCAGACTTAGCCAGCAAGAAGCCAGAGGATCCAAGATCCGTAGTTCTCAGTTTCCACAGCTTCTCAGTCCCATTCTTCAGCTTTGTCTTTGATAATTAGGGGTCTTAGATTGTCATATATATTCAATTCACTTGTTTTTTTTTCAAGTCTTTGTTGTTAGAGGGATGACCAGAAGCATCTGACCATTCTGCCAGCTTGGCCTCTCTTCCCTCTTAACAGTTTTTGAGAGAGACTAGGTGGTTGTGCATGGTTCAAGGGCAAATTATCCAATCTGCAAGGTAAGCACAGTATTTACCTTGCTTACCAGATCATCTGTAGTGAACAGTTTCATATTTTTTTACCACATCAAAGATTCTGCTTCTGGATAGGCTGGCACAAGTTTACTTGTGCTTACTTACAATATCACTACAGATGACCTGGTAAGCAAGTTAAGCACTGTACTTACCTTGCCTATTGGGTAATCTGCCCCTGTGCATGTGTTGTGCGGTGCAATGAGTTATGTAATATGGCCCTTTTAGCCATGGTCTTTGTGAGTCACACACAATGAATAAGTAGGACTATGCAAATAAGGTTATGGAACGTGTGATGGTTGGGGTTATGTGTCAACTTGGCTATGCCATGATTCCCAGTATTGTATGGTTGTTGTCCTTTTTATGTTTTGTAAATCCTAACATCTACATGTTAATGAGGCAAAACTGGTCCACAGCTGCCTTGCAGGAGGGCATGACTCAAGTCCCACCCTTACTCAAGTTACCCTGTTCCCTGGGATGTGGCCTGCACCCAGGGTATATATGTGAATGACCTAGCAGGGCTCTCTCTCTCTCTCTGGATCTGGACCCTATGCCCAGTTTGTGATCATCTAACCCCTGGCTCTTGGGATTTGAGCCAGTGGCCTGCTGTCTGACTTGCCAGTTTGGGCTTGTCAGCTCCTACAGCCACGTGCATCAGAAAAAGCCTCTGCCTGACCCATGGATTTGGGATTTGCCAGCCTCCACAACCACATAAGCCATTTTGTTGATACAGTTTGTGAGTTCTGTGAGATGTTACAGTGAATTATAGACCCAAAGATGGTAGGGAGCGTGCTAAGGAGAGGAGGAGTAGTTGATATTAGGAATGATGGAGTGGTACAGCAGGTTGGGAAAGTTGGACATTTGAGACGTCTTTAACCTCTGCCTCATAGGAACCAACTTTGTGCTGATTTTTATAAAAGAAATTATTCATTTGGGGTATTTATTTTCAGAAGAAGGAAGATGTCTTAATTTTCTCTAAGGGTAAGATCCATAACAGAAGACAGTTATGTGGTGGGATTTCAGGGGATCACTGATGCCCTCACTGCTTTAAACCACCACTCCTGTTAGCCCATCACTGGACCTTGTCCCATAAGTTTCATTTTCCTGGGTTTGGGCTTAGTGTGACTGGAAGTACCTGAGAGGAGGGAGGAGTGCTAAAAAGGAAAGACAGGGCCAGACAGAGAAATTGGAAGTGGAAGGCAACTGATGGGAAATAGCTAATAGTACCATTTTGCCTGGAACTGATGTTGTGGTGGCACTAGAACAGAAACAGGCCAATCTAAAATATAGCCGAGTACAGGGAAAAGACAAATTTTATCCTTTTATTGAACTGAAAATCAGATTACAGTCACTTGTTTCCCCCATCCCAGATGCCCAAAGTAGAGAACCAAGTGGAATGCAGCAGGGGGATTCAGGCTATTTCCAGAGAGAGATTGTTTCCAGCAGAGCCTTGTGGGTTTAAGATGGAGGGGGAGAGGATGAGATCCTCCAGCAAAGCCAAATCCATGAGAAAAACATCTCCAGAAAAGGCCAGGTTTTTCATAGTCCCTGTGGAGGGACAGGGGGAGGCCTGGCTCCTAGATATCATAAACTGGTCACTTTCAGGCCAGGAGGGGAACAAATCCACCCAGTCTGCTAAGTTTTTCTGGGTTAGCATTGTTGTTTACCGGGAGTCTAGTATCCCAGGTAAAAAGATTCCTAGTCTCCAGCAAGAGCTTACCCTCTCTAACAGGAGGTAGGAAATAAGAAATTCAAACTCCATTTCATTTTCCCTCTGATACAATGCTTCCTGTTGAGCACTAATAGTGCCATCTTCACCCTTATGAATATTAAATGCCTAATACCTAGGAGGTAATCAATTGATGCTAGTTAATTTTCTCCATAGTTGTGGGAAGTGAAGGGTGTCAGATGAATCCTTCCCTGGGGGACAAGGATTTTGAAATACTGGGGTCGGGTTTGAGCATAAAAGGCTTGGGTAAGTACTTAGATCTTATAGATGGGATTTGTAGAGCTGTGAGTATTCGGTGGGTGAAGTACAGCTCTAGCTGGGGACTATGGTCTGGGAAACTTCTACATGGTGAGCGAAGTTTGGGGAGTGGTATGCAAGTGGATGATGTAACAGGGCCTGTGATAGCACAAAGTTTGGGCTTTTTATTTTGTTTGGCTTAGCTTGGCACTTGTGTTGACTTGCACAAACCGCTCTGTTTTCTCAAATCTAATGACCCCCCTTCTCTCCTACCCCTATTCCCACCCTCAAATCAAGGTGTTGTACAGACTAAGTACTGTTTTCAAACTTTGAAGCACTGAATGCTCTGTGGAGAAGGGTGAGTGGGGTGAACTTTAAGAGAGAAGCAGGGTGTCATCAGAGGAAGAAGAAGCAATGGGAGAGGTGCTCTAGAAACATGTTTTGCATAAGAAAGGATATGGCTTGTCATTAAACTTGTGGCATTTGAGACCTGAATTCATAACTGTCTTTTTGTAAGGAATAAGACTTGATATTCAACGTGCAATTTGAGGGTTCTGCTTTGAACCACCTAAGATAGAAGTTGAGAACATAAGTTTATATGGTATGACATGGATTTTTTTTTTTCAGGATTGGTAAGTTGTTTGTGATATAATTAGAGCTGGGTAGACTGGGAAATAATATTTGCCATGCCATCAATTGAGTGATTTTTTTAATTGGACAAGGATTTATGCAGGTAACTCTATGAGTTACCATACTAAACAAACTTTTCTCTCAATCTTTCTGTCTACACCATGGAGATATTTTTCTATCTCTTTCCTTCCTTACACCATCAAACTTTTTGGCTTTATAATCACTTGTATACTGTCTTCTACTCCTGTCATTCAACCTATACTATTATCTCAGAGGTTTTCGATGACCTCCACATGGTCTAAATCTCTGTCCTCCTCCTTCTAGATCCTCTAAAGTTGTTGATGTCTTCCTCTTTGAAACCCCCGTCCCCCTGGCTTCCATGAGGCAACACACATCAGATCTCTTCTTACCTTTCTGACAGCTCTTTCTCTGCTTCTCAATACACTATTCTTCCTCTGGCCCATTTAATCTAGGTTTTCCTCATGATTCTCTCCCCAACTCTTTTCTCTCTTTGCAGACTCTTTTTTTGCCAACTCATCCCCACAAATCAGCTATCCTTTCTAAGTGATTTTTATCTCGTTATCTCAATCTCAAGCCTCTATTAGTATTTCTAAGTGCAGGCTGGACATCTCTAACTGGATGTCTTTCTGGAACCTGCTACTCTTGTCCCAACCAAACATATCTAGTACTCCAATCCAGTTCCCCTCTATTATTGCCGATACTACATTTCAGGGAAGAAACTCAGTCATCCTTGACTTCTCTATCTCCTTCAGCCTTCGTAGCTGGTCCTCACATCCTACTGACTACCACTCAAAGTATAGTAAATCTGTTCCTTCCTTGCCATTCCAATTGCCACCACTCTGTCTGATTCTCATTACCTCTCCTCTGAACAATTACAATAACCTCTTTATACATTTTATTACTGCAAAAAAACCTCATTTCTTCAACAAACATATATTGAATAAATTATAATGTGCTAGGCACTGGGTGGAGCCCTGGTGGTGCAGTGGTTAAGCGTTCGGCTGCTAACCAAGAGTTCAGCAGTTCAAATCCATCAGCCTCTCCTTGGAAACCCTATGGGGCAGTTCTATTCTGTCATATAGGGTCAGAATCAACCCGATGGCAATGTGTTTTTTATTTTTTTGGCACTGAGTAGAAGCCCTGGTGGTGCAGTGGTTATGCTCTTGGCTGCTAACCAAAAAGTCGGTGGATCAAACCCACCAGCAGCTCTGTAAGAGAAAGATTGGCAGCCTGCTTCCGTAAAAATTTACAGCCTTAGAAACCCTATGGGAGTAGTTCTACTCTGTCCTATAGGGCTGTTATGAGTCAGAATATACTTCACTGCAATGGATTTTGTTTGGTTTTTTGGGGGGCAGTGGGTATACAACCCTGAATATGATCTTAAGGAGTTGGGGAGGCTCACAACTAAAAAGGAAATAATCATACAGAAATACTTGTCAAAGTATAGATAAATACAGAAACTGTAGGACACATAGGGACAGCTCCTAACCGATGCTGCAGGGTTAAGGAAAGTTTCACAGAAAATATTACACCAATAAATATAAGAGTTCACCTGGCACAGGAGGATCAAGATACTACTCCATACAGAGAGATAAGCATTAGCAAAAGCATGGGAGAAAGAAAGAGCACATGTTTCATTTTGGGGGATGTAAATTATTGGAGAGGACTAGAGTACAGTGGGAGATGTGGGAGGTTGGCAAGGATCAGATCACGAAAGGCCTAGTATCCCTGCTGAGGAGTTCAGAGGGTCTGGGAAATCATGAAAATAATTTAAACGAGAGAGGAAAGGTATCTGATCTGCATCTGAAGAAGCTTGCCCTGGTAGTAGTGTGGAAGTAGAATTGGAGGGAGGTAATTCCAATGCAAACCCTAGTAATAATTTTTAAAAGCCTGAAAAAATTAAAATGCACTTGGGAAAGTAGACAGGCAAGATACTAAGAAAGTTGTGCAAAAGGCCAATTAACAAGGGTCAAGGAGAGCAGGCACTGACAAAATACATCGATGATTAAACCCACAGGCCCTGATGCTGATTACTTGGGTTCAAGTCCCAGCTATACCATTTTCTGACTGCGTGAACTCAGATAACTGGTTTGGCTTTTCTGTGTCATCTCAGTTTCCTTATTTCTAACACATACTTCCATATTTCTGAATAGTTTTTGTAACTATTATTTTGAATTTGGATAGTTTTTACCCTGTTGTTGAATTTTTAGGTCTTTTCTGTATTTTTACAACTATAAACATAAAATATTCCTACATATAGTCTTTTTCTTCCTTCTATTGAATTCTTTCCTTAGGATTGACTCTCAGGATTGGAAGTATTAAGTCAAAGAGTTTGAGTGTTTTTATTATTACTGATCTATATTGCCAAATTACTTTCCAAAAAGGACTGAACCATTTAATAGGTGTTGTCGTGGATTGAATTGTGTCCCCCCAAAATATGTGTCAACTTGGCTAGGCCATGATTCCCAGTATTGTGTGGTTATCCTCCATTTTGTGAACTGATATAATTGTCCTATGTGTTGTAAATCCTAATCTCTGCCTGTGCTTAATGGGGCAAAATTAGGTTATGTTAAAGAGGATTAGGGTGGGATGTAACACCCTTAGGCCATAGCCCTGATCCAATGTAAGGAGAGTTTTCCTAGGGTAAGGTCTACATCACCTTTTATCTTACAAGAGAGTAAAGGAGAGAGAAGCAAGAAGAGAGAGAGGGACCTCTTACCACCAAGCAAGAAGAGCCTGGAGTGGATGTGTCCTTTAGACTGAGGTCCCTGTGCTGCGAAACTCCTAGATCCAGGGGAAGATTGATGACAGGGACCTTCCCTCACAGCCAACAGGGAGAGAAAGACTTCCCCTAGAGCTGGTGCCCTGAATTCAGACTTCTAGCCTCCTAAAATGTGATGGAATAAATTTCTGTTTGTTAAAGCCATCCACTGATGGTATTTCTGTTATAGCCAAAAAAAAAAAAAAACACCAAACCCAGTGCTGTCGAGTCGATTCCGACTCATAGGGACCCTATAGGACAGAGTAGAACTGCCCCATACAGTTTCCAAGGAGTGCCTGCCGGATTCAAACTGCCGGCCCTTTAGTTAGCAGCTGTAGCACTTAACCACTACGCCACCAGGGTTTCCAGATAATTAAGATAGGTGTCAAACGCTTCCTATTTATTGTTTCAATTTACATTTATTTTATAATTATTGACCTTGGACTTTTTCCCATGCTTGTTTACTGTTTAAATATCTTCCTGTATAAATTATTTCCATTTTTTCTCTAGTCAGTGTACTTTTGAAACACCTAATAAATTAAATATTCATCTTTTTCTATCATATTTCATGTACATATTTTCCTAACCATTTCCTCCTTACTTTTTAGTTTTGTTCCTTTTCTCTGCACAGCAGCTTTTAAATATGTAGTACATTCTATTAGCTCTATCTTTGTAATTTTTAAAAACTGAAGTAATAAACAAGTCAAAATTCTCCCAAAGAATATCTAAAAAATATTCCAATCCCTTTTTTTCAAAGTTTCTTATAATGGAGTTTTTTTTTTTAAATACTTTTTATTGTGCTTTAGGTGAAAGTTTACAAATCAAGTCAGTCTCTCACACAAAAACTTATATACACCTTACTACATACTCCCATTTACTCTCCCCCTAATGAGTCAGCATACTCCCTCCTTCCAGTCTCTCTTTTCGTGACCATTTTGCCAGTTTCCACCCCCCTCTACCCTCCCATCTCCCCTCCAGACAGGAGATGCCAACATAGTCTCAAGTGTCCACCTGATGCAAGTAGCTCACTCCTCATCAGCATCTCTCTCCAACCCATTGTCCAGTCCAATCCATGTCTGACTAATAGGCTTCGGGAAGGTCCTGTCCTGGGGCAACAGAAAGTTTGGGGACCATGACCGCCAGCGTCCTTCTAGTCTAGTCAAACACTTAAGTCTGTTTTTTTTTTTATGACAATTTGAGGTTTACATCCCACTGTTCTCCTGCTCCCTCAGGAGTTCTCCGTTGTGTTCCCTGTCAGGGCAGTCATCGGTTGTGACCAGGCACCATCTAGTACTTCTGGTCTCAGGATGATGTAGTCTCTAGTTCATGTAGCCCTTTCTGTCTCTTGGGCTCATAATAACCTTGTGAGCTTGGTGTTCTTCATTCTCCTTTGATCCAGGTGGGTTGAGACTCGTTGATGCATCTTAGATGGCTGCTAGCTAGAGTTTAAAACCCCAGATGCCACTCTTCAAAGTGGGATGCAGGATGTTTTCTTAATAGATTTTATTTTGCCAATTGACTTGGATGTCCCCTGAAGCCATAGCCCCCAAACCCCTGTCCCTGCTTTGCTGACCTTCAAAGCATTCAGTTTATTCAGGAAACTTCTTAGCTTTTGGTTTAGTCCAGTTGTACTGACCTCCCCTGTATTGAGTGTTGTCCTTCCCTTCACCTAAACTAGTTCTTATCTACTACCTAATCAGTAAATAACCCTCTCCTACCCTCCCTCCCTCCCCCCTCTCGTAACCACAAAAGAGTGTGTTCTTCTCAGTTTAAACCATTTCTCAATTGTCCTTTTGCAACAGACTAATTTCACTCAGCATAATGCCTTCCAGGTTCCTCCATGTTACGAAATGTTTCAGATTCATCACTGTTCTTTATCGATGTGTAGTATTCCATTGTGTGAATATACCACATTTATTTATCCATTCATCCATTGATGGACACCTTGGTTGCTTCCAGCTTTTTGCTATTGTAAACAGTGCTGCAATAAACATGGGTGTGCATATACCTGTTCGTGTAAATGCTCTTATTTCTCTAGGATATATTCCAAGGAGTGGGATTGCCGGATCGTATGGTAATTCTATTTCTAACTTTTAAGGAAGCGCCAAATCGATTTCCAAAGTGGTTGTACCATTTGACATTCCCACCAGCAATGCAGAAGTGTTCTAATCTCTCCACAGCCTCTCCAACATTTATTATTTTGTGTTTTTTAGATTAATGCCAGCCTTGTTGGAGTGAGATAAAATCTCATGGTAGTTTTGATCTGCATTTCTCTAAATGGCTAATGATCAAGAGTATTTCCTCATGTATCTGTAAGCTGCCTGAATGTCTTCTTTAGTGAAGTGCGTGTTCATATCCTTTGCCCAATTTTTAATTGGGTCATTTGTCTTTTTGTGGTTGAGTTTTAGCAGAATCATGTAGATTTTAGTGATCAGGCGCTGGTTGGAGATGTCGTAGTTGAAAATTTTTCCCAGGCTGTAGGTGATCTTTTTACTCTTTTGGTGAAGTCTTTAGATGAGCATAGGTGTTTGATTTTTAGGAGCTCCCAGTTGTCTGGTTTCTCTTCATCATTTTTAGTAATATTTTGTATTCTGTTTATGCCTTGTATTAGGACTCCTAATGTTGTCCCTATTTTTTCTTCCATGATCTTTATCGTTTTAGACTTTATGTTTAGGTCTTTGATCCATTTGGAGTTAGTTTTTGTGCACGGTGTGAGGTATGAGTCTTGTTTCATTTTTTTGCAAATGGATATCCAGTTATGCCAGCACCATTTGTTAAAAAGACTATCTTTTCCCCAACTAAATGACACTGGGTCTTTGTCAAATATCAGCTGCTCATATGTGGATGGATTTATATCTGGGTTCTCAGTTCTGTTCCATTGGTCTATGTGTCTGTTGTTGTACAAGTACCAGGCTGCTTTGACTACTGTGGCTGTATAATATGTTCTAAAATCAGGTAGAGTGAGGCCTCCCACTTTCTTCTTTTTCAGTAATGCTGTACTTATCCGGGGCTTCTTTCCCTTCCATATGAAATTGGTGATTTTTTTCTCCAACACATTACAAAATGTGGTTGGAGATAGGTGGAGCCAAGAGGGCGGAATAGACAGACGCTTCCGGCGAGCCCTCTTTACAACAAAGACCTGAAAAAACAAGTAAAATGAGTATATTTGTGACAAGCTGGGAGCCCTGAGCATCAAAGGCAAGCTTAGGCAACAAACCGAGGGGCAGGGGGAGGAAGAGGTTGTTCAGAAGTTGAGAGGAGTTACCGGACCTGAATCACGGGGAGCCCTCAGGGACCATTCCCGGAGCAGCGGAGGCAGTGGCAGCGGGCTGGTCCTAGCGTTTGGCCTCAGTTTCCTCAGGGAGAAGCAGCCAGCCACACAGCCTGCTCGCACCTCCAGAACCTGAGGAGAACAGTGTACTCCTGGCAAAAGCTAAGTACTTGCAATATATTTTACCATGCACCCCCCCAACCCCAAGCCAGCTTCAGCGCCAGAATCCCTGGGCCTGAGATAGACCTTGGTGAGCACCTAGAGCCATCCTCCCAGCCTTGGAGAAGGAAAAAATTGGAAACTGGGGGGAAAAGATAATTTGCTAGCTACATTAACTGGGGGAGCTCAGGACAGAAGTGGCTCCTGTCCAGGCATAAACCATCTGGGGACCTTGAGCACCTTTCCTTTCTGCATGGAGCTGTATGGGCCTATTTCGGGAGAATAGGCCCTTGTTGGCAAACTCCAACCATTTCAGCTGTGCGGTGGAGAGGTGGGTGTTTGATATTTGACGTTTGACATTTGACATTGCTTTGCTTATTAAACAAGGTCCTCACCTACCCACATCAGGGACCTAAGGACTGGTAGGTCCACTCAGGTCACCCAGCCACCCGCAACAGGGATCCAAAGATAACTGGTACCTCCCAGTCCTTACAACCAAAACCTTGGGTGCCCATGGCCTCTCTGCAGAACCCACCCACCAGCACGCTCTAGGGAACAGAGACGTGTTTTCCTCAGAGACACTTGGGGGTTGGTTCTCAGCCCCTTGCTTTGTTCAGAGGGTGACCCTCAGCTGCAATCAGATACCAGTATATATGCCAATCAACCCTGCCCCTATAAGATTGTAGGACAGAGCCTGTACCACACACTTGATGATCAGCTACCTGGAAACCTGAGCTGAATTTATACAAGCAAACTGAATGGATTCCTAGAGTGATATACCTGATAACAGCTCTAGCCAGCTGGGGACAGGACACCAGAGCTCCAAAGGTGAAAATAATCAAGCTAGCTCACTCAAGCAACCCATAGGGGTATACCACAACAAAACAAAGCAAACAGCTATGACACAGTAAGCAAGTATAAACTAATACAATAACTTATAGATGGCTCAGAGACAAGAGTCAATATCAAGTCACATAAAGAAACAGACCATGATCACCTCAACAGGCTCTCAAAACAAAGAATCCAGGGATCTTCTAGATGAAAGTGCATTCCTGGAATTACCAGATGCAGAATACAAAAGTTTAATATACAGAACCCTTCAAGACATCAGGAAGGAAATGAGGTAATACACAGAACAAGCCAAGGAACACACAGATAAAGCAACTGAATAAATCAGAAAGATTATTCAGGAACATAATGAAAAGTTTAATAAGCTGGAAAAATCCATAGACAGACAGCAATCAGAAATTCAGAAGATTAACAACAAAATCACAGAATTAGATAACTCAATAGAAAGTCAGAGGAGCAGAATTGAGCAAGTAGAAGCTAGAATTTCTGAACTCGAAGATAAATCACTTGGCACTAATATATTTGAAGAAAAATCAGATAAAAGAATCTAAAAAAATGAAGAAACCTTAAGAATCATGTGGGACTCTATCAAGGGAAATAACCTAGGGCTGATTGGAGTACCAGAACAGGGAGGGATAACAGAAAATACAGAGAAAATTGTTGAGGATTTTTTGGCAGAAAACTTCTCTGATATTGTGAAAGATGAGAAGATATCTATCCAAGATGCTCATCAAACTCCACATAAGGTAGATCTTAAGAGAAAGTCACCAAGACATATTATAATCAAGTTTGCCAAAACCAAAGATAGAGAGACAATTATAAGAGCAGTGAGGGATAAAAGAAAAGTCACCTGCAAAGGAGAGGTAATAAGAATAAGCTCGGACTACTCGGCAGAAACCATGCAGGCAAGAAGGCAATGGGATGACATATTTAAAAATTGAAGGAAAAAAAATTGCCTGCAAGAATCATATATCCATCAAAACCGTCTCTTAAATATGAAGGTGAAATTAAGACATTTCCAGATAAACACAAGTTGAGGGATTTCATAAAAACGAAACCAAAACTATAAGAAATAATAAAGGGAGTTCTTTGGTTAGAAAATCAATAATATCAGCTGTCAACCCAAGACTAGAACACTGGGCAGAGAGACCAGAAGCCAACCCAGACAGAGAAATCCAAAAAACAAGCAAGATTTAAAAAAAAAAAGCCAATCCACTGTAATAGCGATGTTATTATATAAAAGAAGACAACATTAAAATAATAAAGAGGAAGTAAGAAATGTAATCATACACCTTCCATATGGAGAGGAAGATAAGGCGATACAAATAAATAAAAGTTAGTTTTAAATTTAAGAATATAGGGGTATATAATAAGGTAACCACAAAGGAGATGAACTATCCTACTCATCAAAATAAAGTACAAGGGAAAAATACAGACTCAGCAGAAACAAAATCAACAACAACAAATATGAGGAAAGGACAATATATAAAATAAAATCTACTCAGTACATAAAATCAAGTGGGAAAAAAAACTGTCAAAGCACAAAAAAAGACATCAAAATGATAATTACCCTGAATGTAAATGGACTAAGTGCACCAATAAAGAGACAGAGAGTGGCACAATGGACTAAAAAACAAGATCCATCTATATGCTGACTGCAAGAGACACACCTTAGACTTAGAGACACAAACAAACTAAAACTCAAAGGATGGAAAAAATATATCAAGCAAACAACAATCAAAAAAGAGCAGCAGTGGCAAGATTAATTTCTGACAAAACAGACTTTAAAGTGAAATCCACCACAAAGGGTAAAAAAGGACACTACATAATGATTAAAGGGATAATTTCTGAGGAAGGTATAACCATATTAAATATTTATGCACCGAATGACAGGGCTGCAAGGTACATAAAAGAAACTTTAACAAAATTGAAAAGTGAGATAGACACCTCCACAATTACAGTAGGAGAGTTCAACAAACCACTTTTGGTGAAGGAGAGGACATCCATTAAGAAGCTCAATAGAAACACTGAAGATCTAATTGCTACAGTCAACAAAGTTGACCTCATAGACATGTACAGAACACTTCACCCAACAGCTGCAAAGTATACTTTTTTTTCTAGCACACATGGAACATTCCCTAGAATAGATCACATAATTAGGTCATAAAACAAACCTTTGCAGAATCCAAAACATCGAATATTACAAATCATCTTCTCAGACCATAAGGCCATAAAAGTAGAAATCAATAACAGAAAAATCAGGGAAAAGAAACCAAATACTTGGAAACTGAACAATACCCTGCTCAAAAAAGACTGGGTTATAGAAGACATTAAGGAGGGAATAAAGAAATTCATAGAATGCAAGGAGACTGAAAACACTTCCTATCAGAACCTCTGGGACACAGCAAAAGCAGTGCTCAGATCAATTTATATCAATGAATGCACGCATACGTAAAGAAGAAAGAGCCAAAATCAGAGAACTGTCCCTACAACTTGAACAAATAGAAAGCAAGTGACAAAAGAATCTGTCATGCAGTAGAAGAGAACAAATAATAAAAACTAGAGCAGAATTAAATAAATTAGAGAACAGAAAAACAATTCAAAGAACTAACAAAGCCAAAAGGTGGTTCTTTGAAAAAATTAACAAAATTGATAAACCATTTGCCAGACTGACTAAAGAAATACAGGAAAGGAAACAAATTACCCAGATAAGAAATGAGATGGGCCATATCACAACAGACTCAACTGAAATTAGAAGAATCATATCAGATTAATACGAAAAATTGTACTCTAACAAATTTGCAAACCTAGAAGAAATGGATGAATTCCTAGAAACACACTACCTACCTAAACTAACACAATCAGAAATAGAACAACTAAATAGACCCATAACAAAAAAAGACATTGAAACGGTAATCAAAAAACTCCCAGCAAAAAAAGCCCTGGCCTGGGTGGCTTCACTGCAGAGTTCTACCAAACATTCAGAGTAGAGTTCACACCACTACTAGTAAAGGTATTTAAAAGCATAGAAAATGATGGAATACTACCTAACTCATTCTATGAAGCCAGCATATCCCTGATACCAAACCCAGGTAAAGACAACACAAAAAAAGAAAATTACAGACCTATATCCCTCATGAACATAGATGCAAAAATCCTCAACAAAATCCTAGCCAATAGAATTCAAAAACATATCAAAAAAAATAATCCACCATGACCAAGTGGGATATGTACCAGGTATGCAAGTTTGGTTCAATATTAGAAAAACAATGAAATCCACTGTATAAATAAAACAAAAGACAAAAACCACATGATCTTATCAATTGATGCAGAAATGGCATTTGACAAAGTCCAACACACATTCATGATAAAAACTCTCAGCAAAATAGGAATTGAAGGAAAATTCCTCAACATAATAAAGGACATTTATACAAAGCCAACAGCCACCATCATCCTAAATGGAGAGAGCCTGAAAGCATTTCCCTTGAGAACAAGAACCATACAAGGATGCTCTTTATCACCGCTCTTCTTCAACACTGTATTGGAGGTCCTAGCCAGAGCAATTAGGCTAGACAAAGAAATAAAGGGCGTCTGGATTGGCAAGGAAGAAGTAAAATTACCTCTATTTGCAGATGACACGATCTGAAATACAGAAAACCCTAAGGAATCCTCAAGAAAACTACTGAAACTAATAGAAGAGTTCGGCAGAGTTTCAGGTTACAAGATAAACAGACAAAAATCAGTTGGATTTCTCTACATCAACAAAAAGAACATCAAAGAGGAAATCTCCAAATCAATACCATTCACAGTAGCCCCCAAGAAGATAAAATACTTAGGAATAAATCTTACCAAAGATGTAAAAGACCTATACAAAGAAAGCTAAAAGGTACTACTGCAAAAAACTAAAAGGGACCTACAAAAGTGGAAAGACATACCTTGCTCATGGATAGGAAGACTTAGCATGGTGAAAATGTCTATTCTCTCAAAAGCCATTTATATATACAATGCACTTCCGATCCAAATTCCAATGTCATTTTTTAATGTGATGGAGAAACAAATCATCAACTTCCTATGGAAGGGAAAGAAGCCCCAGATAAGTAAAGCATTACTGAAAAAGAAGAAGAAAGTGGGAGGCCTCTCTTCACCTGATTTTAGAACCTATTATACAGCCACAGTAGTCAAAACAGCCTGGTACTGGTACAACAACAGGCACATAGACCAGGGGAACAGAATTGAGAACCCAGATATAAATCCATCCACATATGAGCAGCTGATATTTGACAAAGGCCCAGTGTCAGTTAATTGGGGAAAAGATAGTCTTTTTGAGAAATGATGGCGGCATAACTGGATATCTATCTGCAAAAAAAATGAAACCGGACTCATACATCACACCATGCACAAGAACTAAGTCCAAATGGATCAAAAACCTAAAGTCTAAAACGATAAAGATCATGGAAGAAAGAATAGGGACAACATTAGGAGCCCTAATATAAGGCATAAACAGAATACAAAACATTACTAAAAATGATGAAGAGAAACCAGACAACTGGGAGCTCCTAAAAATCAAACACCTATGCTCATCTGAAGACTTAACCAAAAGAGGAAAAAGACCACCTACAGACCGGGAAAAAATTTTCAGCTATGACACCTCCGACCAGCGCCTGGTCTCTAAATTCTACATGATTCTGCTGAAACTCAACCACAAAAAGACAAACAACCCAATTAAAAATTGGGCAAAGGATATGAATGCGCACTTCACTAAAGAAGATATTCAAGCGGCTAACAGATACATGAGGAAATGCTCACTATCATTAGCCATTAGAGAAATGCAAATTAAAACTACGATGAGAGTCCATCTCACTCCTAGAAGGCTGGAATTAATCCAAAAAATACAAAATAATAAATGTTGGAGAGGTTGTGGAGAAATTGGAACTCTTATACACTGCTGGTGGGAATGTAAAATGGTACAACCACTTTGGAAATCAACTTGGCATTTCCTTAAAATCTAGAAATAGAGCTACCATACAACCCAGCAATCCCACTCCTTGGAATATATCCTAGAGAAATAAGAGGGTTTACACAAACAGATATATGCACACCCATGTTTATTGCAGCACTGTTTACAATAGCAGAAAGCTGGAAGCAACCAAGGTGTCCATCAATGGATGAATGGATAAATAAATCATGGTATATTCACACAACGGAATACTATGCATCAATAAAGAACAGTGATGAATCTGTGAAACATTTCATAACATGGAGGAATCTCGAGGCTTTATGCTGAGTGAAATTAGTCAGATGCAGAAGGACAAATATTGTATAAGACCACTATTATAAGAACTTGAGAAATAGCTTAAACTGAGAAGAACACATTCTTTTGTGGTTATGAGAGGGGGGAGGGAGAGAAGGAAGGTAGCAGAGGTTTATTTACTGATTAGATAGTAGATAAGAACTACTTTTTGGGTGAAGGGAAGGACAACACTCAATACAGGGGAGGTCAGCACAACTGGACTAAACCGAAAGCAAAGAAGTTTCCTGAATAAACCGAATGCTTCAAAGGTCAGTGGAGCAGGGGCGGGGTTTGGGGACTATGGCTTCAGAGGACATCTAAGTCAATTGGCAAAATAAAATCTATTAAGAAAACATTCTGCATCCCACTTTGAAGAGTGGCATCTGGGGTCTTAAATGCTAACAAGCGGCCATCTAAGATGCATCAATGAGTCTCAACCCACATGGATAAAAGGAGAATGAAGAACTCCAAGGTCGCAAGGTAATTATGAGCCCAAGAGACAGAAAGAGCTACATGAACTAGAGACTACATCATCTTGAGACCAGAAGAACCAGATGATACCCGGCCACAACCAATGACTTCCCTGACAGGGAACATAACATAGAACCCCTGAGGGTGCAGGAGAACAGTGGGATGCAGACCCCAAATTCTCATAAAAAGACCAGACTTAATGGTGTGACCTAGACTAGAAGAATCTCAGCGGTCATGGTCCCCAAACTTTCTGTTGGCCCAGGGCAGGAACCATTCCTGAAGACAATTCATCAGATATGGATTGGACTGGGCAATGGATTGGAGAGAGATGCTGATGAGTAGTGAGCTACTTGCATCAGGTGTTCACTTGAGACTATGTTGGCATCTCCTGTCTGGAGGGGAGATGGGAGGGTAGAGGGGGTTAGAAACTGGGAAAATGGTCATGAAACGAAAGGCTGGAAGGAGGGAGTGGGCTGACTCATTAGGGGGAGAGTAGGTGGGAGTATATAGTAAGGTGTATATAAGTTTATATGTGAGAGACTGACTTGATTTGTAAACTTTCACTTAAAGCACAATAAAAATTATTTTTTAAAAAAGGTATACGAATTGGGGAGGAAGAAGTAAAACTATTCCTATTGACAGAAAACATGATTCTATATATGGAAATCCCCACAGAATCCACAAGAAAGTTACCTGAGCTAAAAAATTGATTCAGCAAAGTGGCAGGGTACAAGGTCAACAAACAAAAATCAATTTGATTTCTATAAGCCAGCGATAAGCAATATGAAAAAGAAATTAAGTAAATACTTCCATTTACAATAGCATTTAAAGGAATAAAATACCTAGAAATAAATCTAACCCGGGGGGTGAAAGACATGTACACTGAAAACTATAAAACATTCCTTGTGGTTACATAGATAGATATGTACTCATATATGTGTATAGAAAAACAGAAGTGAGTATATGAGTGTGCATGTATAGATATATCCGTAGACATATGTATATACATGTTTGTGTGTGCTGCATATATGAGGGTAAGTCACAAAGTATTGCTACAAAATCATAGAAACTTTTATTGAACAAAAGTATAAAAATGTGAAGCTATTGTTTCTTGATATATCCTCCATGTAGGGCTGTACACTTCTGAAGGCAATGTTTCCATCTCTCTAAACCTTCCCTGTCTGTCAGTTTGTCTTACTGTGGTGACTTGTGAGTTGCTGTGATGATGGAAGCTTTGCCACTGGTATTTCAAATGCAAGCAAGTTCTCCTTTGGTGCACAGATTTCAGGGGAGTGTCCAGACTAAGACAGATGAGGAAGAAGGACCTGGCAGTCTACTCCTGAAAAAAATTGGCCAGTGAAAACCTTATATTCATAAGCAGAACATTGTTTGATATAGTGCTGGAAGATGAGTCCCCTAGGTTGGAAGGCACTCAAAAGACGCCTAGGAAAGAGCTGCCTCCTCAAAGTAGAGCAGACCTTGATGACTTGGGCGGAGCCAAGCTTTTGGGACCTTCATTTGCTGATGTGGCACAACTCAAAATGAGAAGAAACAGCTGCAAACATCTATTAATAACTGGATGTGGAATGTATGAAGTATGAATCTAGGAAAACTGGAGGGCATCAAAAATGAAATGGAATGCATAAACATTGATATCCTAGGTATTAGTGAGCGGAAGTGGACTGGTATTGACCATTTTGAATCAGACAATCATGTTGTCTACTATGCCAGGAATGACAAATTAAAGAGGAATGGAGTAGCATTCATCATTAAAAGAACGTTTCATGGTCTATCCTGAAGTACAATGCTGTCAGTGGTAGGATAATATCCATATGCCTACAATGATGACCAGTTAATATGACTATTATTCAAATTTACTCACCAATCACTAATGCCAAAGATGAGGAAATTGAAGATTTTACCAACTTCTGCAGTCTGAAATTGATCAAACATACAATCCATATGCACTGAAAGTTATTAGTGATTAGAAAATTTTTTCCCAATCTGTAGGTGGTCTTTTTACTCTTTTGGTGAAGTCTTTAAATGAGCATAGGTGATTGATTTTTAGGAGCTCCCAGTTATCTAGTTTCTATTCTGCATTGTTATAGTGTTTTGTATACTGTTTATGCCATGTGTTAGGGCTCCTCGTGTTGTCCCTATTTTTTCTTCTATGGTCTTTATTGTTTTAGATTTTATATTTAGGTCTTTGATCCATTTTGAGGTATACATATTTTCCCACCCTCACCCGTCTTCGCTTTGTGCAGCCTCTGCCTCTTTCCAGCAGCTTGCTAACACTTGACTGGAGAGAATTCAGCTTGCTGCTTGGATTTGCCCCACACCTACTGGTCGATTCCTTCAGTGCCTTTTTTGCTTTTTTTTTTTTTTTTTTGCGTGTTTGTTTTCTTCTCTCTCTCTCATCTCCTTCCTTTCCTTTCTCCCACCTAGATACTTCCTCATGGGCTGTGCCATGCTCCTTGGCTGGGGAGCCACTTCCCGGGTCTGCACTGCCACACCAGTGGGGTCCCTCAGGGCATTTTTTTCTTGGTTTCTTTATTCTGTCTACCTTCCTCTCTTCTCTTTCACCAGTTGCCATCTCCACCACTTTCTGATTGGCTGTGCCACACTGCTTGGCAGAGGAACTGCTGGCACACGGTTTCACCAGCCCACACCACCATGCGAGTGGGCACTATCAGGGCATTTTTTTTTCTCAGTTTCTTGTCTCTCACAACCTTCATTCCTTTCCTTTCTCCTGACCACTTGTCCATGTGTGCCATCTATGCCATTTTTGATGGGGTGTGCCACACCTTTCCAGTGGGTTGCAGCCAGCACACAGCTTCCCCAGTCCATGCCTCCATGCCAGTGGGCTCCCTTCGGGCATTTTTTGTTCTCTGATTCTTGTCACTCTCTGCATTCCTTCTTTTCCTTTTTTCCTGACCACCTAGCCACATGTGCCATCTCTGCCCCTTCATGATGGACTGTGACACACCACCCAGCAAGAAAGCCATCCATCAGCACATGATGTTCCCGGGTCCACACCACTCCACCGGCAGGCTCCTTCAACACCATTTTTTTTTGTTTCCTTTTGTTTTAGGCTTATGTTTCTCTCTGTTCTCTGTCTTCTTTCCCACACACATTTAGCCCCACACATCACATTCTCCCCCTTCACCCCTGCCTAATTGCACTGTGTGCTGAGAGCCACAACCCCAAGCAGCACAGGTGTGGACCACTGGACCCCATCCTACACTGCCCCCGGCCCCACCCTGTAAGCCCCAGTATGCACTGCAAACAACCCATTCTTGCCACACACCCACTGCTAAGCTTGCTCTGCTGTACCATAGGTGAGTGACCAACCCTGCCCATCTGGACAAGGTGGTTAAAAGTATCGTGCCCACAGATGAGCAAATAGCAAGTAACGTCCAGCCCACCTGCCCAGAAATAACCAAATAAAACAAAAAAGCAAGGTGAAACAAACAAATCTACAATCAATAAATGAAGAAAATAACTCCTGAATGCCCTGAAGACACCAGATAATATCAAAACATATATTTAAAAAAAAAGGACAGGATAGCTCTGGAAAGTGTCCAAAACAAAACACCAAATGACCTTTCAGTAGATGTAAAGGCACCAAAACTACATGATAGGGAATTCAAAATGCTAATATTCAGGGCACTCCAAGGGATGAAGGAAAACGCATATAAAATTAAGGAAAAATAGTGAAAATCATGGAAAATACAGACAAAAATCATGGAAAATACAGAAAAAATCATGGAAAAGACAGGCAAAGGAATGGATAAATTCAAGAAAATAATGTAGGAACAAAATGTCAAAATAAACAAACAACTAGAAACCATACAAAAAAGGCAACTAGAAATCCAAAAGATAAAAAACAAGATTTCAGAAATGGACAATACCGTAGAAAGTTTTATGAACAAAGTTGAAACAATGGAAGACAGGATCAGCGAAATTGAAGACAAACCCTTAGATACCACTTTCTTTGAGGAAAAATCAAGAAACTGGAGAAAAATGAAGAAACCCTGAGAAAGATGTGAGATACAATCGAAAGCAAAAACTTGCATGTGATCAGAATTCCAGAACAGAGGGAGAAAACAAAAAACACGGAGAGGATCATTGAAGATTTGCTGACCGAAAACTTCCCTAATATCGTGAAAGATGAAAAGGTGACCATCTAAGAAGCTCAATGAACCCCATATAGGATAGACCCCAAATTAAAATCACCAAAACATATCATAATCACACTTGCTAAAACTAAATACAAAAAAAAGAATCCTGAGAGCAATTTAAGAAAAACAAAAATTCGCATATAGAAGTTAAACAATAAGACTAAGCTCTGATTACTTGGCAGAAACCACACAGGCAAAAAGCAATAGGATGACATATATAAATATTTGAAAGAAAAAATTGCCAACCAAGAATAATATACCCTGCAAAATTCTTGTTCAAATATACTGGGAAATTAGGACATTTCCAGATAAACAGAAATTAAGGGAATACATAAAAACCAAACCAAAATTACAAGAATTATTAAAGGGAGACCTTCAGTTAGAGAAACAACAACATCAGACAACAGCCTGAATCTAGGACATGAGACTGCATCTGCCAGATACCAACCTAAGTAAATAACTCTCAAGGATAAAACAAAACTAAAAAATTTACAAAAGGGAACCAGACAGGTCAATCTGTAAATGACAACAACATCATAACAATAAAAGAGGGAATAAATGGCATAGGTATAGAACTTTCGAATGGAGAGGAAGTCAAGGCCATATCAAGTAATAAAAGACTGGTTCAAACTTAGGAAGAGAGAGGTAAATTTCAAGGTAACCAAATAGAAAGTTAACAACATACCCATCAATGTAAAGAAAAAAAACATAAAGTCTCAGTAAACACAAAATCTACAAACAAACAAACAAAAAATCCACAAACAAAAGGAATTCGGCACAGGAGAGTAAGAGAAACAAAGAACACATCAGCACCACACACACACACACACACACACACACACACGAAGCACTACAAAATGACAGCAATAAACTCACACCTATTGATAATCACACTGAATGTAAATGGCTTAAATGCACCCAAAAAGAGACAGTGACAGAGTGGATAAAAAAAAAGGACCCACCAATATGCTGTCTACAAGAAACATACTTTAGAAACACAGAAATACATATGTAAAAATTCAAAGGATGGAAAAAATATATATCAAGTAAAAAGCAACCAAAAAAGAGCAGAAGTGGCAATACTAATCTCAGATAAAACAGACTTTAAAACAAAATCCACCATAAAAGACAAAAAAGGGCATTATATAATAGTTAAAGGGACAATCCATCATGAAGACATAACCATAATGAATATCTATGCACCAAAACTCAGGGCTCCAAAATACATTAAAAAAAAAAAAAAACTTTAGCAGCACTGAAAAGAGAAATGGACAGCTCCACAATAATAGTAGGAACCTCCAACACACTACTCTTGGCAAAGGACAGAACACCTAGAAAGAAACTCATCAAAGACACAGAAGATCAAAAGGCCACAGTCAACCAACTTTACCTCATAGACATATATAGAATACTTCACCCAATAGCAACAAAGTACACACTCTTTTTCCAAAACACATTGAACATTTTCCAGAATAGACCAAAACTTAGACCACAAAGCAACCCTCAACAAAATCCAAAACATTGAGATAGTACAAAGTATCTTCTCTGATCACAACTCCATCAAAGTAGAAATTACCAACAGGAAAAGAAAGGAAAAAGAAAATCAAATACATGGGAACTGAATAGCACCCTGCTTAGGTTTTTTTTTTTTTTAAACCACTGGGTAATAGAAGAAATCAAAGATGGAATCAAAAAATTCCTAGAATCAAATGAGAATGAAAACACACCGTATCAAAATCTTTGGGACACAGCAAATATAGTGTCCCAGAGCTCAGAGGTTAATTTATAGCAACAGATGCTACAACAAAAAAGAAGAAAGGGACAAAATGAAAACATCAGCTACACAACTCAAACAAATAGAAAGAGAACAGCAAAATAAACCTACAGCCACCAGAAAAAGGAAATAATAAAGATCAGAGCAAAAATAGAGAATAGAAAAACAATAGAAAGAATAAACAAAACCAGAAGTTGGTTCTTTGAAAGAATCAACAAACTCGACAAACCTTCGACCAAATTGACAAAAGAAAAACAGGAAAGAATGCAAATAACCCAAATAAGAAACGAAATGGGGGATATTACAATAGACCCATCTGAAATAAAAAGGATCATAATAGAGCACTATGAAAAACTATACTCCAACAAATTTGAAAACCTAGAGGAAATGGAAAATTTCTAGAAACAAAATACCTATCCAAACTAACACAAAGTGAACTTGAAAATCTGGACAGGCCCATAACAAAAGAAGAGATTGAAAAGGTAATTTTAAAAAACTCACAACAACAACAACAAAAAAAAAAAACCTGGCTCAGATGGCTTCACTGGAGAATTCTACCAAACATTCAGAGAATAACTTACACTAGTACTACTCAAATTATTTCAGAACATAGAAATGGAAGAGATACATCCAAATTAATTCTATCAAGCCACCATAACCCTGATTCCAAAATCAGGCAAAGACACCAGAAAAGCAGAAAATTACAGATCTATATCTCACACTGGGTGGGTTTTATCTCTCATGAAAATAAATGCAAAAATTCTCAACAAAATTCTAGCCAATAGAATTCAGCATCATATCAAAAAAAAAAACTACACCACAACCAAGTGGGATTCATACCAGGTATGCAAGGGTGGTTCAACATTAGAAAATCAATCAATGTTATCCACCACATAAATAAAAGCATTACATGATCATCTTAATTGACCCAAAAGAGACATTTGACAAAACCCAACGCTCATTCCTGATAAATACTCTCAATAAAATAAGCATAGAAGGGAAATTCCTCAACATAATAAAAAGCATCCATACAAAGCCAGCAACCAACATTATTCTTAATGGAGATTGGCTGAGAACATTCCCCTTGAGAACAGGAACAAGACAAGGATGCCTTTTATCACCACCCCTAATTAACATTGTGCTGGAATTCCTAGCTAAAGCAATAAGGCAAGAAAAAGAAATAAAGGGCGTCCAAATTGGTAAGGAAGAAGTAAAACTGTCCCTATTTGTGGATAATATGATTCTATATATTTTTTTATATATAGAAAACCCAAAAGGCTCCACAAGAAAACTACTGGAACTGGTAGAAATATTCAGCAGAGTAGCCAGATACAAGATAAACATACAAAAATCAGTTGGATTCCTGTACATCAATAAAGAGAATGATGAAAAGGAAAATCAGGAAAACAATGTTATTTATAATTGCCCCTAAAAAAATAAAATAATTAGGAATAAATCTAACCAGGGATGTTAAATACGTATACAAAGAAAATTACAAAACACTACTGCAAGAAACTGAAAGAGACCTACATAAATGGAAAAACATACCGTGCTCCTGGATAGGCAGACACAACAGTGTGAAAATGTCCATTCTACCCAAAGCAATCTATAAATACAATATGTCTTAGTCATCTAGTGCTGCTATAACAGAAATACCGTGAGTGGTATTTCAAAGACCTAAATATAAAACCAAAAACTATAAAGATCATAGAAGAAAAAATAGGGTCAACTCTACAGGCCCTAATATATGGCATAAACAGGATACAAACCATAACTAACAATACACAAACACCAGAAGATAAACTAGATAACTGGGATCTTCTAAAAATTAAACAATTATGCTCATTCAAAGACTTCACCAAAAGAGTAAAAAGAGAACCTACAGACTGGAAAAAAATTTTGGCTGTGACAAGTCCAAAAAAGGTCTAATCTCTAAAATCTACTGGAAAATCCAACAACTCTACAACAAAAGGACAAATAATCCAATTAAAAATGGGCAAAAGATATGAACACTTTGCCGAAGAAGACATTCAAGCAGCTAACAGATACATAAGGAAATGCTTGTGATCACTAGCCATTAGGGAAATGCAAATGAAAGCCACAATGAGATACCATCTCACCCCGACATTACTGGCAAGAATCAAAAAAACAGAAAATAACAAATGCTGGAGTGGCTATGGAGAGATTGGAACTCTTATGTACTGCTGGTGGGAATGCAAAATGTTACAACCATTTTGGTAAAGGATATGGCTCTTCCTTAAAAACTAGAAATAATAATACCATATGATTCAGCAATCCCACTCATAGAAATATATCCTAGAGAAGTAAGAGCTGTCACAGGAATAGCCATATGCACACCCGTGTTCATTGCAGCAGTATTCACAATAGCAAAAAGATGGAAACAGCCCAAGTGCCCATCAACAGATGAATGGATAAACAAACTGGTACATACACACAATGGAATACTACACAAAGATAAAGAACAATGATGAATCTGTGGATCATCTCACAAACATGGATGCATCTGGAGGGCATTATGCTCAGTGAAATGAGTCAATCACAAAAGGACAAATATTGTATGAGACCACTATTATAAAAACTCATGAGAAGGTTTCCACACAAAAAGAAACAATCTTTGATGGTTACAGATCAGGAGAGGGGTGGGGAGGGAAAAACACTTAATAGACAACAGGTAAGTGGTAACTTTGGTGAAGGGTAAGATAGTATATAATACTGGAGAAGTCAGTACAACTTGACCAAGGCAAGGTCATGGAAGCTCCATAGACGCATCTAAACTCCCTGAGGGACCAAGCTATTGGGCTGAGAGCTGAGGACCATAGTCTCAGGGAACATCTAGCTCAACTGGCATAACATAGTTTATAAAGAAAGTGTTCTACATCCTACCTTGATGAGTAGCGTCTGGAGTCTTAAAAGCTTGCAGGTGGCCATTTAAAATGTTCCACTAGTCTCACTCCATCTGAAGCAAGAGAGAATGAAGAAATTCAATGACACAAGGGAAAGATTAGTCCAAAGGAGTAATTGGCCACAACTACCACAGCCTCCACCAGAGTGAGTCCAGCACAACTAGATGGTGCCCGGCTACCACCACCAACTGCTCTGATGGGGATCTCAATAGAGGGTTCCAGGCAGAGCTGGAGAAAAATGTAGAATGAAATCGTAACTCACACACACACACAAAAACCAGACTTAATTGTCTGACAGAGACTGGAGAAAGCCTGAGAATATGGCCCCCGGACTCCCTTTTAACTCAATACTGAAGTCACTTCTGAGGTTCCCCCTTCATCCAAAGATTATACAGGCCCATAAAACAAAACGAGACTAAACTGGCCCACCAGCCTAGGGGAAAGAACGAGAAGGCAGGAGGGGGCAGGAAAGCTGACAACGGGGAACCCAAGATAGAGAAGGGGAGAGTGTTGACATGTCATGAGGTTGGCAACCAATGTCACAAAACGATATGTGTATTAATTGTTTAATGAGAAACTAATTTGGTCTGTAAACCTTCATCTAAAATACAATAAAAATGTATTGAGAGCAGGGACACAAACAGATATATGTACACCAGTGTTCATTGTAACATTTACAATAGCTAAGAAGAGAAAACAACCCAAGCGTGCATTCATAGATGTATGGATTAAAAAAAAAGTGGCACATACATACGATGAAATATTATTCACCCATGAAGAAAAAAGTTCTGATGCATGAAACTGGATGAACCTGGAAAACATTATGCCGAGTCAGACACAAAAAGATAAATATTGTATGATCCTACTTATATGAGATGTCTAGAATAGGCAAATGCATAGAGACAAAAGTTTACTAGTGGTTACCAGGAGCTGCGGAAGGGAAAAATGGGGGTTATTGTCTATGGAGGATTGAGTTTCTATTAAGAGGGATGAAAAAAATATGGAAATGCATAGTGGTGGTGGTTGACAAAATGGTGAACTGTAATTAATGTCACTGAATTGTACCCTTAAAAATGGTTAAAATGGCAAATGCTTTGTTATAGATATTTTTCCACAATAGAAAAAAGAAAATAAAATTATTGCCAAGGGAACCCAATGAAGCAGTTCTCTGTCACATAGGGTCACTACATGTTGGAATTGGCTGGAAGGCACACAACAACAATTTAAAATAGAGAGGGAAAGGGAGCTATCACAGAGAGAGAGTGGGAGCTTTAAGCAAGTTCTGAAGGCTCTACCTGCCTAAGCATTTCTTGCAAAAAGTACCATTGTAAAAAACACTGAGTACTGAGGAGACTTGGGAAAGCTAACACCCTGTAAATACCAGGAGATTTATGCTATTAGAACTGGAGCCAGAAATCAAGAGCCCTTTTGAGTGTGCAGGGAATCCATCCATTTCCTGGTGGTACAGGGCTGCTGCCAGACCACTGGGGCCATCCCCCTGCTGTGCCAGGAGGGGGAGGGTGTGGGGTTCCCTGACAGATCTTTCTGGGAGATCTGTACTGTTAGTTTTGGAGCCAAAGGTCAGAGGCCCTTCCCTGCGCATTGGATATCTATGTGCCAGTCAGTGATGGGAGTGGCTCCCAGGTGTTCCTCTGCCACACTGAGATGGGTAGGGATGGGGCACCCTGAACCATCTGCCAGGAATATCTGTGCTTTTGGCTTTGGAGTTAGCAGTTAGGAACTCTTCCCAGTGTGCAGAAGATCCATGCATCTGCTGGTGATGAAGGTTGGTTGCTGCATCCTGACTGGAAAGGGCAGGGGCACCTTGAACAGTGTGACTGTGAGATACGTGCTTTTAGTTTCAGAGACAAAGATCAAGGGCCCTTCTATGTGCACCTAGGATCTGTGCGCTGGCCAGTGATGTGGAGTGGCTCTCTGGCATCAGTCTGTTGCACTGGGAGGGGGAGGGGCAGGAGTATGGGCACCCTGAACAGTTCATTCAAGAGATTTATGGTTTAAGTTTTAGAGCCAGAGATTAGGGGCCCTTCCCTGAGCACTTTTTCCCTGAGCACTAGAGATCTGTGCTCTGACCTGGGGTGTGGGGCAGTCTCCCGCAACACCCTGATGCCTTGGGAGGGGAGTGGCAGGGGCACCCTGAACAGCCCGTCTGGGGGATCTGTGCTTTTGATTTAGGAGCAAGAGATCAGAGGGCCTTCCCAGAAATATGTGCACTGGGCAGTGGTGCCAAATGACTGTTGATCACTGGGGCAGTGCTTCTGCCACAATGAGAAGGAGAGAGGCAGGGACGGCGGAAGAAGCATTTTTTTCCTACTGTATGATTCATCTTTTTTTTTAATTCGGTTTTTAGTTCCTTGCTGATTTTCTTTGTCACTTCATAAATAAAGGACGTTTCATCATTTCGGATTTCTTACATGGCTGAATATGGCATTCTAGGTGCTCTGAAGGCATTGGTGGAAAACAAAGCTCCAGGAATTCATGGAATATCAATTGAAATGTTTCAACAAACAGATGCAACACTGGAGGTGCTCACTTGTCTATGCCAAGAAATATGGAAGACAGCTTCCTGGCCAACTGACTGGAAGAGATTCATATTTATGCCTATTCCCAAGAAAGGTGATCCAACCAAGTGTGGAAATTATAGAACAATATCATTAATATCACACGGAAGCAAAATTTTGCTAAAGATCATTCAAAAATGGCTGCAGCAGTATATCGACAGGGAACTGCCAGAAATTCAGGCCAGTTTCAGAAGAGGACATGGAACCAGGGGTAACATTACCGATGTCAGATGGATCCTGGCTGAAAGCAGAGAATACCAGAAGGATGTTTACCTGTGTTTTATTGACTACACAAAGGTATTCAGCTGTGTGGATCGTAACAAAGTATGGATAACATTGCAAAGACTGGGAATTCTAGAACACTTAATTGTGCTCATGCGGAACCTTTACATAGATCAAGAGGCAGTTGTTCAGATAGAACAAGGGGATACTGATTGGTTTAAAGTCAGGAAACGTGTGCATCAGTGTTTATTCTTTCACCATACCTGTTCAACCTGTATGCCGAACAAATAATATGAGAAGCTGGACTATATGAAGAACTGTGCATCAGGATTGGAGGAAGACTCATTAACAACCTGCCTTATGCAGATGACGCAACCTTGCTTGTTGAAAGTGAAAAGGACTTGAAGCACTTACTAATGAAGATCAAAGACCACAGCCTTCGGTATGGATTGCACTTCAACATAAAGAAAACAAAAATCCTCAAAACTGGACCAATGAGCAACATCATGATAAACAGAGAAAAGATTGAAGTTGTCAAGGATTTCATTTTACTTGGATCCACAATCAACCGCCGTGGCAGCAGCAGTCAAGAAATCAAAAGACGCATTGCATCGAGTAAATCTGCTGCAGAGGACCTCTTTAAAGTGTTGAAGAGCAAAGATATCACCTTGAAGACTAAGGTGCGCCTGACCCAAGCCTTGGTATTTCCAATTGCACCATAGGCATGTGACAACTGGACAATGAATAAGGAAGGCCGAAGAAGAATTGACGCCTTTGAATTGTGGTGTTGGCAAAGAATATTGAATATACCGTGGACTGCCAAAAGAACGAACAAATCTGTCTTAGAGAAGTACAACCAGAATGCTCCTCAGAAGCAAGAATGGCGAGACTGCATCTTACATACTTTGGACATGTTGTCAGGAGGGATCAGTCCCTGGAGAAGGACATCATGCTTGGCAGAGTACAGGGTCAGCAGAAAAGAGGAAGACCCTCAATGAGGTGGATTGACACAGTGGCTGCTACAATGAGCTCAAGCATAACAATGACTGTAAGGATGGCGCAGGAGTGGGCAGTGTTTTGTTCTGTTGTGCATAGGGTCACTATGAGCCAGAACCGACTCAATGGCACGTAACAACAACAACAACAGGTGCTTTTATTGGTGTTCTTGTGAGGAGGGTCCAGATCTTAGATCGGCTCACACCACCAACTTCCCAGAATTCTCCTGGTCTCTCTTGTCAGTTTGTCATACCGTAGGGGCTTGAGCATTGCTGTGATGCTAGAAGGTATGCTACAGCAAGGTCACCTATGGTGGACAGGTTTCAGCTGAGCTTCCAGATTAAGGCAGACTAGGAAGAAGGACCTAGTGCAGACAACTTCCGAAAAGAATTAACCATGAAAACCTTATGAAGAGCAGTGGAACATTGTCTGATACAGTGCTGGAAGATGAGCCCCTCAGGTTGCAAGGCACTCAGAAGATGATTGGGGAAAAGATGCCTCCTCAAAATGGAGTGGACCTTAATGACGTGGATGGAGTCAAGCTTTAGGGACCTTCATTTGGTGATGTGGCACAACTCAAAATGATAAGAAACAGCTTTGAACATCCATTAGTAATAGGAACGTGGAATGTACAAAGTATGAATCCAGGAAAATTGAAAATCATCAAAAATGAAATGCATAAACATCAATATCCTAGGCATTAGTGAGCTGAAATGGACTGGCTATTGACCATTCCGAAGCAGACAATCATATCGTCTACTATGCTGGGAATGACAAATTGAAGAGGAATGATGTTGCATTCATCGTCAAAAGGCACATTTCAAGATCTACCTGAAGTACAACACTGTCAGTGATAGGATAGTATCCATGTGCCTACCAGGAAGACCAATTAATACGACTTATTCAAATTTACAAACCAACCAGGAAGGACAAAGATGAAGAAACTGAAGATTTTTTACCAACTTCTGCAGTCTGAAATTGATTGAACATGCAATCAGGATGCATTAATAATTACTGGTGATTGGAATGGGAAAGTTGGAAGCAAAGAAAAAGGATCAGTAGTTGGAAAATATGGCCTTGGTGATAAAAAAAATGATGCTAGAGGTCACATGATTGAATTTTGCAAGACCAACAACTTCTTCATTGCATATTTTTTTTTCAACAACATAAACAGCGACTATACATGTGGATCTCGACAGACAGGATACACAGGAATCAAATCGACTATATCTGTGGAAAGAGTCAATAGAGAAGCTCAATATCATCAGTCAGAATAAGGCCAGGGGCCGACTGTGGAACAGACCATTATTTGCTCATACGCAAGTTCAAGTTGAAGCTGAAGAAGATTAGAACAAGTCCACAAAGCCAAAGTATGACCTTGAGTATGTCCCACCTGAATTTAGAGACCACCTCAAGAAAAGATTTGACGCATTGAACACTAATGACTGAATACCAGATGAGTTTTGGAGTGATGTCAAGGACATCATACATGAAGAAAGAAAGAGATCACTAAAAAGTCAGGGAAGAAAGAAAAGACCAAAATGGATGTCCGAAGAGACTCTGATACTTGCTCTTGAACGTTGAGTAGCTAAAGCAAATGGAAGAAATGATGAAGTAAAAGATATGAACAGAAGATTTCAAAGGGCGGCTTGAGAAGACAAAGTAAAGTGCAAAGACCTGAAGTTAGAAAACCAAAAGGAAAAAAGACACTTGACGTTTCTCAAGTTGAAAGAATTGAAGAAAAAATTCAAGCCTCAAGTTGCAATATTGAAGGATTCTACGGGGAAAATATTAAACAACACAGGAAGCATCAAAAGAAGATAGAAGGAATACACAGAGTCACTATACGAAAAAGAATTGGTCAACGTTCAACCATTTCAGGAGGTAGCATATGATCAGGAACCAACGGTACTAAAGGAAGAAGTTCAAGCTGCACTGAAGGCACTGGTGAAAAATGAAGCTCCAGGAATTGATGGAATACCAACTGAGATGATTCAACAAAAAGGATGCAGCGCTAGAAGTGCTCACTCATCTATGCCAAGAAATTCGGAAGACAGTTATCTGGCCAACCGACTGGAAGAGATCCACATTTATGCCTATTTCAAAGAAGGGTGATCCAACTGAACGCGAAAATTATCTAACAATATCCTTAATATCACACGCAAATAAGATCATTCAAAAAGATCATTCAAAAATGGCTGCAGCCAGATTCAGAAGAGGACATGGAACAAAGGATATCATTGCTGATGACAGATGGACCTTGGCTGAAAGCAGAGAATACCAGAAAGGTGTGTACCTGTATTTTGTTTTATTGAGTACGCAAAGTCATTCAACTGTGTGGATCAGAACGAATTATGGATAACATTGCAAAGGAAAGGAATTCCAGAACAGTTAATTGTGCTCATGAGGAAACTGTACATAGATCAAGAGGCAGTCGTTTGAACAGAATAAAAGAATACTGCGTGGTTTAAAGTCAAGAAAAGTGTGGGTCACGGTTACAACCATTCACCATACTTATTCAATCTGTATGCTTAGCAAATAATCCGAGAAGCTGGACTATATGAAGAACGGGGCATCAGGACTGGAGGAAGACTCATTAACAACCTGTGTTATGCAGATTACACAACCTTGCTTGCTGAAAGTGAAGAGGACTTGAAGCACTTACTAATGAAGATCAAAGACCACAACCTTCAGGATGGATTACACCTCAACTTAAAGAAAACAAAAATCTTCACAACTTGACCAGTGAGCAACATCATGATAAATGGAGAAAAGATTGAAGTTGTCAGGATTTAATTTTACTTGGATCCACAATCAACAGCCATGGAAACAGCAGTCAAGAAATCAAAAGACATTGCACTGGGCAAATCTGGTGCAAATGACCTCTTTAAAGTGTTAAAAATCAAAGGTGTCCCTTTTTTTTTTGACCCAAGCCATGGTATTTTCAATTGCCTCATATGCACGCGAAAGTTGGGCAGTGAATAAGGAAGACAGAAGGAGAATTGATGCCCTTGAATTATGGTGTTGACGAAGAATATTGAATATACCATGGAGTACCAAAAGAACGAACAAGTCTATCTTGGCAGAAGTACAGCCAGAACACTCCTTAGAAGCGAGGACAGCAAGACTTCATCTCACATACTTTGGACATGTTGTCAGGAGGGATCAATCCCTGGAGAAGGACATCATGCTTGGTAAAGTTGAGGGTCAGCGAAGAAGAGGAAGACCCTCAAGGAGATGGATTGACACAATGGCTGCAACAATGGGCTCGAGCATAACAACAATTGTGAGGATGGCCAGGACCGGGTAGTGTTTCCTTCTGTTGTACGTATGGACGTGACGGCACCTAACAACATCTTATTAAATGTTCTGTTTACACTTAAGAAGAATTTGTATATTCTTGTTGCTGAAATGGAGTGCTCTATCAGTGTCAGTCAGGTCGGGTTTATTGCTGATTTTCTGCCCACTTTTTCTATCAATTATTTAAAAAGAGGGGTTTTGAAATCTCTGACTTTAATGTTGTATTTATCCATTTCTACTTTCAGTTCTATCAGTTTTTGCTTCAAATATTTTGAAGTTATCAGATGCATAAACATTTAGAATTTTTGTTACCTTGATTAATTGACCTCTTTATCATTATGAAATAATTTTTGCATTTATATTTACTCTGTCAAATGTTAATATATCCACTCCAGCTTTCTCTTGATGCTCATTAAATAGTATATATTTTCCATCTTTTTACTTTTAGCCTATTTGTATTTTTATATTTAAAATGCATTTCTTTTATGCAGCATATAGTTTCGTCCTACTTTTTCTCCCTGATTTGACAAACTCTGCATTTTAATTGGGGTGTTTAAGCCATTTGTATATAATGTGATTATTAATATCATTAGGTTCGATTCTATCATTTTCCTCTTTGTCTTCTATCTTTCCCATTTATTCTTTGTTCCTTTTTCCTGTATTTCTGCCTTCTTTTGGATTAATTGAGAGGTTTTGATTGTTTTTGTGATATCATGATACTATTTTATCTCCTCTGTTGACTTATTAGCTATAACTATTTTGTTATTTTAGTGGTTACTTTAGGGTGTATAGTATACATCTTTAATTTATCACATTCTACCCTCAAATGATATACCACATTACATACAGCATAAAAACTTATAACAGTAAACTTTCTACTCCCTTTATCCTTTTGTTGTACTGTATCTTATCTTTACATATGTTATAAATCCCATAATACATTGTTATTATTTTTGTTTAAACAGTTATATTTCAAAGAGATTTAAATATTAAGGAAAAAAACATATATTTACCACCTATATAGTTGCTATTTCCAGTACTTTTTGTTCCTTTGTTTAAATCCAAGTTTACATCTACTATCATTTTCCTTCTACCTGATAGGCTTGCTTTAACATTTCTGGGTCTGCTGGTAATTATTTTTTTTTCAGCTTTTGTATAATTGCTGAAATATATATATATATACACACACACACACTTATATCTGCCTTTATTTCAACTTCATTTTTAAAGATATTTTTAAAATATAGAATTCTTGTTTGACAGTCTTTTGGTTTTTCAGTGCTTTAAAACACTCTTCCTTTCTTGCATTGTTTCTGACAAGAAATCTTCTATCATCCTTATCTTTGTTCCTTTGTACATATCTTTTTTTTCTCTGGCTGTTTCTTGTGCTTGAAGTTTCATCATTGAGCTTCTTAAATCTATGAGTTTACATTTTTCATCATGTTTAAAAAAATTTTGTCCATTATTTGTTAAAATGTTTCTGTCTCAACTTCCCACCCCTTTCGGCAACTCCATTTACATGTATATTATTAGGTCACTTAAACTTATTCCACAGATCAGTGATGGCATCTTCATATTTTTGGATTATTTTTTCTCTTTATGCTTTGCTTTGGATAGTTTCTATTGCTCTGTCTTCACATTCACTAATCTTTTCTTTTGCAATGTCTAATCTGCCATTAATCCCATCTAGGATATTTTTCATTTCTTCATTGTAGTTTTCATCTCTAGAAGTTTGATTTGGGAGGTTTATTTTTGATATCTTTAATGTCACTACTTTTTAAACATTCTTAACATATTTATAATAAATCTTTTAATGTCCTTATCTGTTAATCATAACATCTGTGTCAGTTTGGGTCAGTTTCAATTGATTGATTCTCTCTTCTTTGTGGGTCATGTTTTCTTGCATCTTTGCATGCTTGGTAATCTTTGATTGGATTCCATACATTGTGCATTTTATCTTGTTGGATGCTGGATATTTTTGCATTTCTATAAATATTTCACAACACTTAATTGTGCTTATGCAGAACCTGTACATGGATCAAGAGGTGGCCATTTGAACAAAACAAAGGCATATTCCATGGTTCAAAATTGGAAAAGGTGTGTGGCAGAGTTGTATTCTTTCACCTTACTCATTCAATATGCATGCTGAGCAAATAATATGAGAGGCCAAACTATATGAAAAAGAACACAGCATCAGGGCTGGAGGAAAACTCATTAACAACATGAGATATGCAGATGGCACAACCTTCCTTGCTAAAAATGAAGACAGCATGAAGCACTTACTGATGAAGTTCAAAGACTACAGCCTTCGATATGAATTACATCTAAATGTGAAGAAAATTAAAATCTTCACAACTGGACTTATAAACAACATCATGATAAATAGAAAAGAAACTGAAATTGTCAATGATTTCATTCTACTTGAATCAACAATCAACACTGGCGGAAGCAGCAGTCAGGAAATCAATGTAACCTCCAAGACTTAGGTCCCCAGACACCCTGCTAACTCAAAATTGAAGCCACTATGGAAGTCCACCTTTCAACCAAAGATTAGACAAGCCTATAAAACAAACGATAACATATGTGAGGAATGTGCTTCTTAGTTCAGTCAAGTATACCGGACCGAATGGGCAACACCTGTCCAAAAGCAAAGATGAGAAGGCAGGAAGGGACAGGAAAACTGGATGAGTGGACATGAGGAAATTGGGGTGAAAAGGGGGAGAGTGCTGACACATTGTGGGGATTGCAACCAATGTCATGAAAAAATTTGTGTATAAAATTTTGAATGAGAAATTTATTTGGGCTGTAAAGTTTCACCTAAAGCACAATAAAATAAAATAAAAAATCAAACAATGTATTGCATTGGGAAAATCTGGTGCAAAATGTCTATTTAAAGTTTTAAAAAGCAAAAATGTCACTTTGATGACTAATGTGCACCTGACCCAAGCCATGGTCTTTTCAATAACCTCATATGCATGCAAAAGTTGAATAATGAAAAAAGAAGACGGAAGAAAAACTGATTTGTTCAAACTTTGGTGTTGGCAAAGAATATTGAACATATTGTGGAATGCCAAAAGAATGAACTAATTAATCTTAGAGGATATGAAACCAGAATGTTCCTTAGAAGTGAGGATGGTGAGACTTTGATTCACTTACTTTGAAAATGTCATCAGGAAAGATAAGTCCCTAGAAAAGAATAACATGTTTGGTAAAGGAGAGGACCAAAAAAATGAAGGAAACCCTCAATGAGGTGAATTGACCCAATAGCCGCAACAATGGACCCAAACATACTAATGATCATGAAGATGGTGCAGGACTGGGCAATGTTTCTTTCTGTTATGCATAAAGTTGCCATGAGTTGAAGTTGTGTGGACAGCAACTAATAGCAACATATTCTTTTTTTTTTAATTAATTTTTATTAAGCTTCAAGTGAACATTTACCATTCCAATCAGTCTGTCACATGTAGGTTTACATACATCTTACTCCCTTCTCCCACTTGCTCTCCCCCTATTGAGTCAGCCCTTTCAGTCTCTCGTTTCGTGCCAATTTTGCCATCTTCCCTCTCTCTCTATCTTCCCATCCCCCCTCCAGTCAAGAGTTGCCAACACACTCTCCAGTGACCACCTAATTTAATTGGCTCACTCTTCATCAGCATCTCTCTCCCCCCCACTGACCAGTCCTTTTCATGCCTGATGAGTTGTCTTCGGGGATGGTTCCTGTCCTGTGCCATCAGAACTTCTGGGGAGCATTGTCTCTGGGATTCCTCTAGTCGCATTCATATCATTAGGTATGGTCTTTTTATGAGAATTTGGGGTCTGTATCCCATTGGCCTCCTGCTCCCTCAGGAGTTGTCTGTTGTGCTCCCTAGCAGGGCAGATATCGATTGTGGCCGGGCACCAACTAGTTCTTCTGGTCTCAGGATAATGTAGGTCTCTGGTTCATGTGGCCCTTTCTGTCTCTTGGGTCCTTAGTTGTCGTGTGACCTTGGTGTTCTTCCTTTGCCTTTGCTCCAGGTGGGTTGAGACCAATTGATGTATCTTAGATGGCTGCTTGTTGGCATTTAGGACCCCAGGCGCCACAATTCAAAGTGGGATGCAGAATGTTTTCATAATAGAATTATTTTGCCCGTTGACTTAGAAGTCTCCTCAAACCATGTTCCCCAGACACCAGCCCCTGCTCCGCTGACCTTTGAAGCATTCATTTTATCCCGGAAACCTCTTTGCTTTTAGTCCAGTCCAATTAGGCTGACCTTCCTTGTATTGTGTGTTGTCTTTCCCTTCACCCAAAGCAGTTCTTATCTACTGATTAATCAATAAAAAACCCTCTCCCTCCCTCCCTCCCTCCCCTCTTTGTAACCACAAAAGTATGTGTTCTTCTCCATTTTTTCTATTTCTCAAGATCTTATAATAGTGGTCTTATACAATATTTGTCCTTTTGCCTCTGACTCATTTCGCTCAACATAATGCCTTCCAGATTCCTCCATGTTATGAAATGTTTCAGAGATTCGTCACTGTTCTTTATCGATGCGTAGTATTCCATTGTGTGAATATACCACAATTTATTTACCCATTCATCCGTTGACAGACACCTTGGTTGCTTCCAGCTTTTTGCTTTTGTAAACAGAGCTGCAATAAACATGGGTGTGCATATGTCTGTTTGTGTGAAGGCTCTTGTATCTCTAGGGTATATTCCGAGGAGTGGGATTTCTGGGTTGTATGGTAGTTCTATTTCTAACTGTTTAAGATAACACCAGATGGATTTCCAAAGTGGTTGTACCATTTTACAATCCCACCAGCAGTGTATGAGAGTTCCAATCTCTCCGCAGCCTCTCCAGCATTTATTATTTTGTGTTTTTTGGATTAATGCCAGTCTAGTTGGTGTGAGATGGAATATCATCGTAGTTTTAATTTGCATTTCTCTAATGGCTAATGATCGGGAGCATTTTCTCATGTATCTGTTGGCTGCCTGAATATCTTCTTTAGTGAAATGTGTGTTCATATCCTTTGCCCACTTCTTGATTGGGTTGCTTGTCTTTTTGTGGTTGAGTTTTGACAGAATCATGTAGATTTTAGAGATCAGGCGCTGGTCTGAGATGTCATAGCTGAATATTCTTTCCCAATCTGTAGGTGGTCTTTTTACTCTTTTGGTGAAGTCTTTAGATGAGCATAGGTGTTTGATTTTTAGCAGCTCCCAGTTATCTGGTTTCTCTTCCTCATTTTTGGTAATGTTTTGTATTCTGTTTATGCCCTATATTAGGGCTCCTAAGGTTGTCCCGATTTTTTTCTTCCATGATCTTTATCGTTTTAGTCTTTATGTTTAGGTCTTTGATCCACTTGGAGTTAGTTTTTGTGCATGGTGTGAGGTATGGGTCCTATTTCATTCTTTTGCAAATGGATATCCAGTTATGCCAGCACCATTTGTTAAAAAGGCTATCATTTCCCCAATTGACTGACACTGGTCCTTTGTCAAATATCAGCCCCTCATACGTGGATGGATTTATATCTGGGTTCTCAATTCTGTTCCATTGGTCTATGTGCCTGTTGTTGTACCAGTACCAGGCTGTTTTGACTACTGTAGCTGTATAATAGGTTCTGAAATCAGGTAGAGTGAGGCCTCCCACTTTCTTCTTCTTTTTCAGTAATGCTTTGCTTATCCGGGGGTTCTTTGCCTTCCATATGAAATTAGTGATTTGTTTCTCTATCCCCTTAAAATATGACATTGGTATTTGGATTGGAAGTGCGTTATATGTATAGATGGCTTTTGGTAGAATAGACATTTTTACTATGTTAAGTCTTCCTATCCATGAGCAGGGTATGTTCTTCCACTTAAGTATGTCCTTTTGAATTTCTTGTAGCAGAGTTTTATAGTTTTCTTTGTACAGGTCTTTTACATCCTTGGTAAGATTTATTCCTAAGTATTTTATCTTCTTGGGGGCTACTGTGAATGGCATTGATTTGGTTATTTCCTTTTCGGTGTTCTTTTTGTTGATGTAGAGGAATCCAAGTGATTTTTGTATGTTTATTTTATAACCTGAGACTCTGCCAAACTCTTCTATTAGTTTTCAGTAGTTTTCTGGAGGATTCCTTAGGGTTTTCCATGTATACGATCATGTCATCTGCAAATAGTGATAGCTTTACTTCCTCCTTGCCAATCTGGATACCCTTTATTTCTTTGTCTAGCCTAGTTGCCCTGGCTAGAACTTCAAGTACGATGTTGAATAAGAGCGGTGATAAAGGGCATCCTTGTCTGGTTTCCGTTCTCAGGGGAAATGCTTTCAGGTTCTCTCCATTGAGAGTGATATTGGCTGTTGGCTTTCCATAGATGCCCTTTATTATGTTGAGGAATTTTCCTTCAATTCCTATTTTGGTAAGAGTTTTTATCATAAATGGGTGTTGGACTTTGTCAAATGCCTTTTCTGCATCAATTGATAAGATCATGTGGTTTTTCTCTTTTGTTTTATTTATGTGATGGATTACATTAATGGTTTTTCTGATATTAAACCAGCCTTGCATACCTGGTATAAATCCCACTTGATCATGGTGAATTATTTTTTTGATGTGTTTTTGGATTCTATTGGCTAGAATTTTGTGGAGGATTTTTGCATCTATGTTCATGAGGGATATAGGTCTAAAATTTTCTTTTTTTGTAATGTCTTTTCCTGGTTTTGTTATCAGGGAGATGGTAGCTTCATAGAATGAGTTGGGTAGTATTCCGTCTTTTTCTATGCTTTGAAATACCTTCAGTAGTAGTGGTGTTAAGTCTTCTCTGAAGGTTTGGTAGAACTCTGCAGTGAAGCCGTCTGGGCCAGGACTTTTTTTTGTTGGAAGTTTTTTGATTACCTTTTCAATCTCTTTTTTTGTCATGGGTCTATTTAGTTGTTCTACTTCTGAATGTGTTAGTTTAGGTAGGTAGTGTTTTTCTAAGAATTTATCCATTTCTTCTAGGTTTTCAAATTTGTTAGAGTACAATTTTACGTAGTAATCTGAAATGATTCTTTTAATTTCATTTGGCTCTGTTGTGATGTGGTCCTTCTTGTTTCTTGTTTGGGTTATTTATTTCCTTTCCTGTTTTTCTTTAGTCAGTCTAGCCAATGGTTTATCAATTTTGTTAATTTTTTCAAAGAACCAGCTTTTGGCTTTGTTAATTCTTTCAATTGTTTTTCTGTTCTCTAATTCATTTAGTTCAGCTCCAATTTTTATGATTTGTTTTCTTCTGGTGCCTGATGGGTTCTTTTGTTGCTCACTTTCTATTTCTTCAAGTTGTCGGGACAGTTCTCTGCTTTTGGCTCTTCTTTTTGTATGTGTGCATTTATCGATGTAAATTGGCCTCTGAGCACTGCTTTTGCTGTGTCCCAGAGGTTTTGATAGGAAGTATTTTCATTCTCGTTGCTTTCTAAGAATTTCCTTATTCCCTCCTTGATATCTTCTCTAACCCAGTCTTTTTTCAGGAGGGTATTGTTCATTTTCCAAGTATTTGATTTCTTTTCCCTAGTTTTTCTGTTCTTGATTTCTAGCTTCATTGCCTTGTGGTCTGAGAAGATGCTTTGTAATATTTCGATGTTTTGGATTCTACCAAGATTTGTTTTATGACCTAATATGTGGTCTATTCTAGAGAATGTTCCATGTGCGCTAGAAAAAAAAGTATATTTTGCAGCAGTTGGGTGGAGAGTTCTGTATAAGTCTATGAGGTCAAGTTGGTTGATTGTTGTAAGTAGGTCTTCCGTGTCTCTATTGAGCTTCTTACTGGATGTCCTGTCCTTCTCCGAAAGTGGTGTGTTGAAGTCCCCTACTATAAATGTGGAGGTGTCTATCTCGCTTTTCAATTCTGTTAAAATTTGATTTATGTATCTTGCAGCCCTGTCATTGGGTGCATAAATATTTACTATGGTTATGTCTTCCTGATCAATTGTCCCTTTTATCATTATATAGTGTCCTTCTTTATCCTTTGTGGCGGATTTAAGTCTAAAGTCTATTTTGTCAGAAATTAATATTGCTACTCCTCTTCTTTTTTGCTTATTATTTGCTTGATATATTTTTTTCCATCCTTTGAGTTTTAGTTTGTTTGTGTCTCTAAGTCGAAGGTGTGTCTCTTGTAGGCAGCATATAGATGGATCGTGTTTCTTTATCCAGTCCGTGACTCTCTGTCTCTTTATTGGTGCATTTAGTCCATTTACATTCAGCGTAATTATAGATAAATAAGTTTTTAGTGCTGTCATTTTGATGCCTTTTCATGTGTGTTGTTGGTCTTTTCATTTTTCCACATACTTTTTTGTGCTGAGACGTTTTTCTTAGTAGATTGTGAGATCCTCATTTTCATAATGTTTAACTTTATGTTTGTTGAGTCGTTATGTTTTTCTTGAGTTATGGAATTGATATTCCTTTTTGTGGTTACCTTATTATTTACCCCTATTTTTCTAAGTAAAAACCTAACTTCTATCATTCTATATCGCCTTGTATCACTCTCCATCTGGCAGTTCAATGTCTCCTATATTTAGTCCCTCTTTTTGATTACTGTGATCATTTATCTATTGATTTCCATGATTTCCTGTTATGTGTATTATTTTGTTTATTTATTTATTTTTTAGAATTAATCTTACTTTGTTTTTGTGCTTTCCCTATTTGAGTTGCGTTGATATCAGGACGTTCTGTTTTGTGACCTTGTATTGTGCTGGTACCTGATATTATTGGTCATCCGGCCAAACAATCTCCTTTAGCATTTCTTGCAGTCTTGGTTTAGTTTTTGCAAATTCTCTAAACTTGTGTTTATCTGTAAATATCTTAATTTCTCCTTCATATTTCAGAGAGAGTTTTGCTGGATATATGATCCTTGGTTGGCAGTTTTTCTCCTTCAGTGCTCTGTATACGTCGTCCCATTCCCTTCTTGCTTGCATGGTTTCTGCTGAGTAGTCTGAACTTATTGTTATTGATTCTCCCTTGAAGGAAACCTTTCTTTTCTCCCTGGCTGCTTTAAAAATTTTCTCTTTATCTTTGGTTTTGGCAAGTTTGATGATAATATGTCTTGGTGTTTTTCTTTTTGGATCAATCTTAAATGGGGTTCGATGAGCATCTTGGATAGATATCCTTTCGTCTTTCATGATGTCAGGGAAGTTTTGTGTCAGGAGTTCTTCAACTATTTTCTCTGTGTTTTCTGTCCCCCCTCCCTGTTCTGGGACTCCAATCACTCGCAAGTTATCCTTCTTGATAGAGTCCCACATGATTCTTAGGGTTTCTTCATTTTTTTTAATTCTTTTACCTGATTTTTTTTCAGCTATGTTGGAGTTGATTCCCTGGTCCTCCAGAAGTCCCAGTCTACATTCTAATTGCTCGAGTCTGCTCCTCTGACTTTCTATTGTGTTGTCTACTTCTGTAATTTTATTGTTAATCTTTTGGATTTCTACATGCTGTCTCTCTATGGATTCTTGCAACTTATTAATTTTTCCACTATGCTCTTGAATAACCTTTTTGAGTTCTTCAACAGTTTTATCAGTGTGTTCCTTGGCTTTTTCTGCAGTTATCCTAATTTCATTTGTGATATCTTTAAGCATTCTGTAAATTAGTTTTTTATATTCTGTATCTGAGAATTCCAGGATTGTATCTTCATTTGGGAAAGATTTTGATTCTTTTGTTTGGGGGGTTGTAGAAGCTGTCATGGTCTGTTTCTTTATGTGGTTTGATATGGACTGCTGTCTCCGAGCCATCACTGGGAAACTAGATTTTCCTGGTAATCAGCTAAAAAAAAATGCAGGCAGATCCCTATCTGAATTCTCCTTCTGGCTCAGGCTATTCGGATGTTAATGGAGCCGCCTGGTACGCTGGCTCTTAGTTCTGAAAACGATCGCTGTCTGCCCGTATTTGTTCGTTCTCCGTCTCTAAGTCTGTGTTTGTTGTTCAGAGTTCGTAGATTGTTATATATGTGATCGATTCACTTGTTTTTCCGAGTCTTTGTTGCAAGAGGGATCCACGGTAGCGTCCACCTAGTCCGCCATTTTGGCCCCACCTCCAATAGCAACATATTCTTGAGCTTTGTTCTGGGATGCAGTTAAATTACTTGGAGACAGATTAATCCTTTTGGGTATTACATTTTTGATTTGTTAGGCAGGCCTGGAGCAGTGCTCAATCTAGGCCTAATTATTCCCTACTACAGAAGCAATGTGTTGTTTGTACAGAAGGAATACCTTCCTTCATTCTCTACTGAATTCACTGTAAAGTATGGTCTGGCTGATGGGAACAGGCATTCTTCCCCACTTCTAGTGAGTGCTGTGCTCTGTACTCTCTAATCCACTCAGATGTTTCTTTCCTCAGCTTCAGGTAGTTTCCTCATAGACTTACACTGATCAACCTTTACCTGGATACTCAAGAGGGACCCTCTGTAGATATCTGGGACTCTCTCTGTGCAGTTCTCTTCTTGCTGGTACTGTGTTCTGAAAATTCTAGCTGCCTTAGACACCCTGGACTCTCAGCTCTGTCTCAATTCAGGAACTCCGTCAGGCTCTACTTTAGTTCCCTCACCCTTCACCACAGCCTGGAAACACCCTCAAGCCTGTAAACTGGGGGCAATTATAGGGCCTACCTAATTTGTTTCCTGTCTTTAGGGATTACTTCCTTTCATTGCCTGATTTCCAGTGTTTTGAAAACCATTGTTTCCTACATTTTGTCTGGGTTTTTCGCTTGTTTCAGGTTGGGAGGTAAACTTGGTCCCTGTTATTTCATCTTGACTAGAAATGGAAGTACTTTATAAATTTTAATAAGTATTTACTGAATAAATGACTATCCTTCAATTTTCCAATATGAAACTCACTTTCTAAGAGAAGCAAAGTCTAGATAAATGTTTCTTAAACTGTTGGCCTTAGATCAACAGCATCAGTATCACCTAAGAACTTGTTAGAGGCACAAAGTATCAGGTCTGCCCCAAACCAAAACAAAAAAAACCAAACCCATTGCCATGGAGTTGACTCTGACTCACAGTGACCCTATAGGACAGAGTAGAACTGCCTCATAGAGTTTCCAAAGAGCAGATGGTGGATTCAAACTGCTGACCTTTTAGTTAGCAGCTGGAGCTGTTAACCACTTTGACACCTGGGCCCTGGGCCCTACCCCAGACCTATGGAAACAGAAACACCAGTGGTAGGGCCCAGCAGTATATGTTTAACGAGCCCTCCAAGTGATTCTGATGCAAGCTCAAGTTTGAGAAGCTCTGTTGCCTATAGATGTGGTTCATACCATGTTGCCTATAGATGTGGTTCAGTATCCTGGGGGCATAGCTGAAGCCTCCCCGCCCCCAAGACTGTAATCTTTTGTGTGTGTGCGTGTGTGTGTTTTAAGTGAAAGTTTACAGTTCAAGTTAGTTTCTCAAACAAAAATTTATACACACATTTTTATGTGACCTTAGTTGCTCTCCCTATAATGTGACAGCACACTCCTCCTTTCCACCCTGTATTCCCCATGTCCATTCAACCAGCTCCTGTCCCTTTCTGCCTTCTCATCTCACCTCCGGACAACAGCTGCCCATTTAGTACCATTTTATCTACTTAAGCTAAGAAGCACACTCTTCACAAGTATCATTTAATGTCTTATACTCCAGGGTCTAATCTTTGTCTGAAGAGTTGGCTTCAGGAATGGTTTTAGTTTTAGACTAACAGACAGTCTGGAGGCCATGTCTTCTGGGGTTCCTCCAGTCTCAGTCAGACCATTAAGTCTGGTCTTTTTACTAGAATTTGAGTTCTGCATCCCAATTTTCTCCTGCTCCGTCAGGGACTCTCTGTTGCGTCCCCTGTCAGGGCTGTCATTGGTGGTTCCTGAGCACCATCTAGTTCTTCTGGTCTCAGGCTGATGGAGACCTTTCTGTCTCTTGGGCTCATATTTTCCTTGTGTCTTTGGTGTTCTTCATTCTCCTTTGCTCCAGGTGGGTTGGGACCAATTAATGCATCTTAGATGGCTGCTTGCATATCTGGAGACTTTATAGCACTCTCTGGCATCCGTATGTCAGGACTCTTTGAAATATAGAACAGTAATCTAATGGCGAGTTGCCCTCCACTCATGTCTCCCTTTCCTATTGCTCCCAAACATTGGCTCCAGAGGCCTTATACCGGTAGGCTTTTACATAAGTAAATCAAACTCTAAGTAAATCTAGATCAGCTATGGCTGGACACATGAAATATAGGATTTGATCTTGGATTAGTCCTAGTCTGCAGAGGTAGGGTTACTGACCTTAATAGCCATGCAAAAGACCACAGACCCAAAATTCAGAGACTGGAGTAAATTCAGATGAATCTCAAATAAATGATATTCTGGGGCAGTGAAGACTCCTGAATTTTCCAGTAGGAGGATCTTGGAATATTGTTCTGTTTGTAAATGGGCAGAGTAAGGGCAAACTAGGGTATTTATTGTGAAAGTACATTTGTATAGCAAGCATACTATTTTGAATTAGATCGTATGTTTTTGGGGGGGGTTTGGGGGGATGGGTAGTGGAGATTATGAGGAGGCTAAAGTCTTACCCTTGCCCTGATGCCAAGCCAGGTGTCTTTCCCCTTGTAATCCTAAATTCTTTTGACTACGAATGACTAGTCATCTGTAGAAATGGGCTGGAGAGCATAGAAAAGGACCAGCTAGGTGAGACAGCAAAAAATCTCCAACCTCACTGTCTGGGGTCAGGGTCCTTCTCTATAAGAGTCAGAGGTGAAAAGCCTAAAATGAAGTCACCAGACTTGAAGGCATGCACACCCAACCCCCCTGCACTTGCGTGCTTCCCTAAGAACCCACATACCATACCTTACACACATGCTGTGAGCTGAGACTGCGTGATTATACTCCAAAACGACAGCAAAGCATTTCCAAAAAGGGACAAAGTCACAAGTAAAGGCCTATAATAATTAACTAAGTCAGTGGAAAACTCATTTTTTAAATACCCCCATGGAAGTTTAGGACACAGCAACAGCTTAGTGAATGTTTGGCTAGTTTATGGCTACCTCTTTTGCCCTTGATACACTGCTGTGATTTTTCAGCCTTCTCTGCCAATCTTGCTCAATACCAGTGGTTTGAAGATTAAAGTCCAGGGTATGTGAATGAAAGAGCCCTATTTGCAGCCTTCATATGTGGGCTTGTCTGAACATAGTGACCCTCTGTGTTGTTTTTCAGTTGTTACCCTGGCAAAGGTAGCGAGAACTATACCAGTTGGGATCCAGTCAGGCAAGCAGAGCCTGTACCAAGTGAATAGAAGGAGAACAAGTTGGGCGATTTGAGATACCAACCAGGAGAAAGTGAGGCAATACAAGTTTTAGCAATAGTAGGAAACTGCCTACCACTCTTAGTGCTAGAAGACAGGGAGGAGGTAGTGTTACCAGAGTCAGGTGCTAAATCTATTGTAGAGGCTGCCAGATAGGCACTGTAACAAACAATGGAGGGAAGGCTCATAAGCAGAAACCCGATCCTAGGAGGGCACTCAGCCATAGCCACAGATGCCACATGAATTAGAACATGCTGTGCTGGACATCTTTTGTTGCTGCCTGACCAGCATCCATTCCCACTTCTTCTGATACCTACACCATGATTTTCCTTTCCAGTGAACAGCTCCTCTCCCACTGGGTGCAATTTTGGTGGTACTGTCAATCAAGGGGAAACTCTGGTGGCGTAGTGGTCAAGAGCTACGTCTGCTAACCAAAAAATGTCGGCAGTTCGAATCCGCCAGGTGCTCCTTGGAAACTCTATGGGGCAGTTCTATTCTATTCTGTAGGGTCGCTATGAGTTGGAATAAACTCGACAGCAATGGGTTTATTTTTGGTGTTGGTCAATCAAGGTGCTCTGTACTTCCCTAGCCAGGGCATGGTTTGGCATGTTATCCAGGATTGCCAAACACACCCTCTCTCAAGGATTTGAATCTTTTTTTTAAATTTTTATTGTGCTTTAAGTGAAATTTTAAAAATCAAGTCAGTCTCTCACACAAAACTTATATAAACCTTGTTACATACTCCCAATTGCTCTCCTCCTAATGAGACAGCCCATTCCCTCCCTCCACTCTCTCTTTTGTGTCCATTTCACCAGCTTCTAACCCCCTCTTTGTTCTCATCTCCCCTCCAGGGAAGAGGTGCCAACACAGTCGCAAGCGTCCACCTGATCCAAGAGCTCACTCCTCACCAGCATCCCTCTCCAAACCATTGTCCAGTCCAATCCATGTCTGAAGAGTTGACTTTGGGAATGGTTCTGGTCCTGGGTCAACAGAAGGTCTGGGGACCATGACCACTGGGGTCCTTCTAGTCTCAGTCAGACCATTAAGTCTGGCCTTTTTATGAGAACTAGGGGTCTGCATCCTACTACTCTCCTGCTGCCTCAGGGGTTCTCTGCTGCATTCCCTGTCAGAGCAGTCATCTGTTGTAGCCAGGCACCATCTAGCTCTTCTGGTCACAGGCTGATGTAGTCTCTGGTTTATGTGGCCCTTTCTGTCTCCTGAGCTCCTAATTACCTTGTGTCCTTGGTGTTCTTCATTCTCCGTTGATCCAGGTGGGTTGAGACCAATTGATGCATCTTAGATGGCCTCTTGCTAGCGTTTAAGACCCAAGACTCCTCTCTCCAAGGTGGGATGCAAAATGTTTTCTTGATAGATTTTATTATGCCAATTGACTTAGATGTCCCCTGAAACCATGGTCCCCAAACCCCTGCCCCTGATACGCTGGCCTTCAAAGCATTCAGCTTATTCAGGAAACTTCTTTCCTTTTCGTTTAGTCCAGTTGTGCTGATATCGCCTGTATTGTGTGTTGTCTTTCCTATCACCTAAAGTAGTTCTTATCTACTATACAATTAGTGAATACCACTTTTCCACCCTCCTTCCCTCGCCCCTCTCATAACCATCAAAGATTATTTTCTTCTCTGTTTAAACTATTTCTTTAGTTCTCATAATAGTGGTCTTATACAATAGTTGTCCTTTTGCAACTGACTAATTTCACTCAGCATAATACCTTCCAGGTTCCTCCATGTTATGAAATGTTGCACAGATTCATCACTGTTCTTTATCGATGCATACTATTCCATCGTGTGAATATATCATAATTTATTTATCCATTCATCCATTGATGGACACCTTGGTTGCTTCCATCTTTTTGCTATTGTGAACAGTGCTGTAATGAACATGGGTGTGCATATATCTGTTCATGTAAAGGCTCTTATTTCTCTAGAATATATTCCAAGGAGTTGGATTGCTGGATCTTATGGTAGTTCTGTTTCTAGCTTTCTAAGGAAGTGCCAAATCAATTTCAAAAGTGGCTGTACCATTTTACATTCCCACCAGCAGTGTATAAGTGTTCCAATATCTCCACAGCCTCTCCAACATTTACTGTTTTGTGTTTTTTGGATTAATGCCAGCCTTGTTGGAGTGAGATGGAATCTCATTGTAGTTTTGATTTGTATTTCTCTAATGGCCAATGATCATGAGCATTTCCTCATGTATCTGTAAGCTACCTGAATGTCTTCTTTAGTGAAGAGTCTGTTCATATCTTTTGACCATTTTTTAATTGGGTTATTTGTCTTTTTGTAGTTGAGTTTTTGCAGTATCATGTAGATTTTAGAGATCAAGCGCTGATCAGAAATATCATAGCTAAAAACTTTTTCCAAGTCTGTAGGTGATCTTTTCACTCCTTTGGTGAAGTCTTTGGATGAGCATAGGTGCCTGATTTTTAGGAGCTCCCAGTTATCTAGTTTTTCTTCTGCATTGTTTGTAATTTTTTGTATAGTGTTTATGCCGTGTATTAGGGCTCCTAGTGTTGTCCCTATTTTTTCTTCCATGACCTTTATCGTTTTAGATTTTATATTTAGGCCTTTGATCCATCTTGAGCTAGTTTTTGTGCATGGAATGAAGTATGAGTCTTGTTTCATTTATTTGCAGATGGATATCCAGTTATGTCTGCACCATTTGTTAAAAAGACTGTCTTTTCCCCATTTAACTCTTTTGGGGCCTTTGTCAAGTATCAACTACTCATATGTGGATGGATTTATGTCTGGATTCTCAATTCTGTTCCATTGGCCTATGTATCTGTTGTCGTACAAGTGCCAGGCTGTTTTGACTACTGTGGCGGTATAATAGGTTCTAAAATCAGGTAGAGTGAGGCCTCCCACTTTCTTCTTCTTTTTCAGTAATGCTTTAGTTATCTGGGGCCTCTTTCCCTTCCATATGAAGTCGGTGATTTGTTTCTCCATCTCATTAAAGAATGCATCGGAATTTGGATCACTTTTGGTAAAATACACGTTTTTATAATGTTAAGTCTTTCTATCCATGAGCAAGGTATGTTTTTCCACTTTTGAAGGTCTCTTCTGTTTTCTTGCAGAAGTGTATTGTAGTTTTCTTTGTATAAGCCTTTTACATTTCTGGTAAGATTTATTCCTAAGTATTTTATCTTCTTGGGGGCTACTGTGAATGGTATTGATTTGGTGATTTCCTCTTCAATGTTTTTTTTGTTGATGTACAGGAATCCATCTGAATTTTGTCTGTTTATCTTTTAATCTGAAACTCTGCCAAACTCTTCTATTAGTTTCAGTAGTTTTCTTGAGGATTCCTTAGAGTTTTCTGCAAATAGAGATAATTTTACTTCTTCCTTGCCAATCCGGATGCCCTTTATTTCTTTGTCTAGCCTAATTGCTCTGGCTAGGACCTCCAACACAATGTTGAAGAAGAGCGGAGATAACGGGTATCCTTGTCTGGTTCCCGTTCTCAAGGGGAATGTTTTCAGGCTTTCTCCACTTAGGATGATGTTCGCTGTTGGCTTTGTATCAATGCCCTTTATTATGTTGAGGAATTATCCTTCTATTCCTATTTTGCTGAGAGTTTTTATCATGAATGTGTGTTGGACTTTGTCAAATGCTTTTTCTGCATCAGTTGATAAGATCATGTGGTTTTTGTCTTTTGTTTTATTTATACAGTGGATTACATTAATTGTTTTTCTAATATTGAACCAACCTTGCATACCTGGTATATATCCCACTTGGTCATGGTGGATTAATTTTTTGATATGTTGTTGAATTCTACTGGCTAGAAATTTGTTAAGGATTTTTGTATCTATGTTCATGAGGGATATAGGTCTGTAATTTTCTTCTTTTGTGGTGTCTTTACCTGGTTTTGGTATCAGGGATATGGTGGGTTCATGGAGTGAGTTTGGGAGTATTCCATCCTTTTCTGTGCTCTGAAATACCTTTAGTAGTAGCGGTGTTAACTCTTCTCTGAAAGTTTGGTGGAACGCTGCAGTGAAGCCGTCCAGGCCAGGGTTTTTTTTTTTTTGTTGGGAGTTTTTTGATTACCTTTTTTATCTCTTTTTTTGTTATGGGTCTATTTAGTTGTTCTACTTCTGTTTGTGTTCGTTTAGGTAGGTAGTGTGTTTCTAGGAATTCATCCATTTCTTCTAGGTTTTCAAATTTGTTAGAGTACAATTTTTCATAGTAATCTGATATGATTCTTTTAATTTCAGTTGGGTCTGTTGTGATATGGCCCCTCCCATTTCTTATTCAGGTTATTTGCTTCCTCTCCTGTTTTTCTTTTGTCTGTTTGGCCAATTGTTTATGAATTTTGTTGATTTCTTCAAAGAACTAGCTTTTGGTCTCGTTAATTCTTTCAGTTGTTTTTCTGTTTTCTATTTCATTTAGTTCTGCTCTAATTTTTATTGTTTGATTTCTTCTGGTGCCTGGGGGTTTCTTTCGTTATTCTCTTTCTATTTGTTCAAGTCGTAGGGATGATTCTTGTTTTGGCCCTTTCTTCTTTCCGTACTTGTGCATTTATTGATATAAATTGACCTCTGGGCACTGCTTTCGCTGTGTACCAAAGGTTCTGATAGGAAGTGTTTTCATTTTCATTGGATTCTATGAATTTCTTTATTCCATCCTTAATGCCTTCTCTAATCCAGTCTTTTTTGAGAAGGGTATTGTTCAGTTTCAGAGTGTTTGAGTTCTTTTCCCTGATTTTTCTGTTATTGATTTCCACTTTTATGGACTTATGATCAGAGAAGACGCTTTGTAATACTTCAATGTTTTGGATTCTGCTCAGGCTTGCTTTATGACCTAATATGTGGTCTATTCTAGAGAATGTTTTATGTGGACTAGAAAAGACAGTATATGTGGTTGCTATTGGGTGAAGTGTTCTGTATGTGTCTATGAGGTCCAGTTGGTTGATTGTGGCATTTGGATCTTCCATGTCTTTATGGATCTTCTCTCTGGATGTCCTGTCCTTCACCAAAACTGGTGTGTTGAAGTCTTCTACTATTATTGTGGAGCTGTCTATCTCACTTTTCCATGCTGATAGAGTTTCTTTTATGTATCTTGCAGCCCTGTCATTGGGTGCATAAAGATTTAATAGGGTTATGTCTTCTTGGTATATTGTCCCTTTAATCATTATATAGTGTCCTTCCTTATCTTTATGATGGATTTAAATTTAAAGTGTGTTTTGTCAGAAATTAATATTGCCACTCCAGCTCCTATTCGGTTGTTGTTTGCTTGATATATTTTTTTCCATCCTTTGATTTTCAGTTTGTTTGTGTCTCTAAGTCTAAGGTGTGTCTCTTGTAGGCAGCATATAGACGGATCTTATTTTTTAATCCATTCTGCCACTCTCTGTCTCTTTATTGGTGCCTTTAGTCCATTTACATTGAGGGTAATTATGGATAGGTATGAATTTATTGCTATCATTTTGATGTCTTTTTTTGTGTGTTGTTGACAGTTTCTTTTTCCCACTTAATTTTATGTGCTGAGTAGATTATCTTTACATATTGTCCTTTCCTCATATTTGTTTTTGCTGATTTTGTTTCTGCTGAGTCTCTGTTTTTTTCTTGTATTTTATTTTGATGAGTAGGATAGTTTGTCTCCTTTGTGGTTACCTTTTATTTACCTCTTTTTTCTTCTAAATTTAAACCTAACTTATTTCTTTGTATCACCGTATCTTTGTCTCTATATGGCAGATCTATGATTACATCTCTTAATCCCTTTTTATTGTTTTAATGTTGTCTCCTTTTATATAATAACATCGCCATTACCTTCTTTTGAGCTTTTTTTTTTTTTCTGATCTTGCTTTTTTTATTTCCCTGTCTGGGTTGACTTCTGATTGCTCTGCCCAATGTTCCACTCTTGGGTTGATACCTGATATTATTGATTTTCTAACTAAAGAACAACCTTTAGTATTCCTTGTAGTTTTGGTTTGGTTTTTATGAATTCCCTAAACTTCTGCTTATCTGGAAATGTCCTAATTTCACCTTCATATTTAAGAGACAGTTTTGCTGGATATATGATTCTTGGCAGGCAATTTTTTTCCTTCAATTTTTTAAATAAGTCATCCCATTGCCTTCTTTTTTTTTTAATTAACTTTTATTAAGCTTCAAGTGAACATTTACAATTCCAATCAGTCTGTCACATGTAAGTTTACATACATCTTACTCCCTTCTCCCACTTGCTCTCCCCCTATTGAGTCAGCCCTTTCAGTCTCTCGTTTCGTGCCAATTTTGCCATCTTCCCTCTCTCTCTATCTTCCCATCGCCCCTCCAGTCAAGAGTTGCCAACACACTCTCCTGTGTCCGCCTGATTTAATTATTTCACTCTTCATCAGCATCTCTCTCCCTCCCCGCCGTTGACCAGTCCCTTTCATGTCTGAAGAGTTGTCTTCGGGGATGGTTCCTGTCCTGTGCCAACAGAAGGTCTGGGGAGCATTGCCGCCAGGATTCCTCTAGTCACAGTCAGACCATTAAGTATGGTCTTTTTATGAGAATTTGGGGTCTGCATCCCACTGATCTCCTGCTCCCTCAGGATTTCTCTGTTGTGCTCCCTAGCAGGGCAGTCATCGATTGTGGCCGGGCACCAACTAGTTCTTCTGGTCTCAGGATAATGTAGGTCTCTGGTTCATGTGGCCCTTTCTGTCTCTTGGGTTCTTAGTTGTTGTGTGACCTTGGTATTCTTCATTTTCCTTTGCTCCAGGTGGGTTGAGACCAATTGATGCATCTTAGATGGCCGCTTGTTAGCATTTAGGACCCCAGACGCCACATTTCAAAGTGGGATGCAGAATGTTTTCATAATAGAATTATTTTGCCAATTGACTTAGAAGTCCCCTCAAACCACGTTCCCCAGACCCCAGCCCCTGCTCCGCTGACCTTTGAAGCATTCATTTTATCCCGGAAACCTCTTTGCTTTTAGTCCAGTCCAATTGGGCTGACCATCCTTGTATTATGTGTTGTCTTTCCCTTCACCCAAAGCAGTTCTTATCTACTGATTAATCAATAAAAAACCCTCCCCTCCCTCCCTCCCTCCCTCCTCCCTTCGTAACCACAAAAGTATGCGTTCTTCTCAGTTTTTGCTATTTCTCAAGATTTTATAATAGTGGTCTTATACAATATTTGTCCTTTTGCCTCTGACTCATTTCTCTCAGCATAATGCCTTCCAGGTTCCTCCATGTTATGAAATGTTTCAGAGATTTGTCACTGTTCTTTATCGATGCGTAGTATTCCATTGTGTGAATATACCACAATTTATTTACCCATTCATCCATTGACGGACACCTTGGTTGCTTCCAGCTTTTTGCTATTGTAAACAGAGCTGCAATAAACATGGGTGTGCATATATCTGTTTGTGTGAAGGCTCTTGTATCTCTAGGGTATATTCCTAGGAGTGGGATTTCTGGATTGTATGGTAGTTCTATTTCTAACTGTTTAAGATAACACCAGATGGATTTCCAAAGTGGTTGTACCATTTTACATTCCCACCAGCAGTGTATGAGAGTTCCAATCTCTCCGCAGCCTCTCCAACATTTATTATTTTGTGTTTTTTGGATTAATGCCAGTCTAGTTGGTGTGAGATGGAATCTCATCGTAGTTTTAATTTGCATTTCTCTAATGGCTAATGATCGGGAGCATTTTCTCATGTATCTGTTAGCTGCCTGAATATCTTCTTTAGTGAAATGTGTGTTCATATCCTTTGCCCACTTCTTGATTGGGTTGCTTGTCTTTTTGTGGTTGAGTTTTGACAGAATCATGTAGATTTTAGAGATCAGGCGCTGGTCTGAGATGTCATAGCTGAATATTCTTTCCCAATCTGTAGGTGGTCTTTTTACTCTTTTGGTGAAGTCTTTAGATGAGCATAGGTGTTTGATTTTTAGGAGCTCCCAGTTATCTGGTTTCTCTTCCTCATTTTTGGTAATGTTTTGTATTCTGTTTATGCCCTGTATTAGGGCTCCTAAGGTTGTCCCTATTTTTTCTTCCATGATCTTTATCGTTTTAGTCTTTATGTTTAGGTCTTTGATACACTTGGAGTTAGTTTTTGTGCATGGTGTGAGGTATGGGTCCTGTTTCATTTTTTTGCAAATGGATATCCAGTTATGCCAGCACCATTTGTTAAAAAGACTATCTTTTCCCCACTTAACTGACACTGGTCCTTTGTCAAATATCAGCCCCTCATACGTGGATGGATTTATATCTGGGTTCTCAATTCTGTTCCATTGGTCTATGTGCCTGTTGTTGTACCAGTACAAGGCTGTTTTGACTACTGTAGCTGTATAACAGGTTCTGAAATCAGGTAGAGTGAGGCCTCCCACTTTCTTCTTCTTTTTCAGTAATGCTTTGCTTATCCGGGGTTTCTTTCCCTTCCATATGAAATTGGTGATTTGTTTCTCTATCCCCTTAAAATATGACATTGGAATTTGGATCGGAAGTGCGTTATATGTATAGATGGCTTTTGGTAGAATAGACATTTTTACTATGTTAAGTCTTCCTATCCATGAGCAAGGTATGTTTTTCGCCTTAAGTATGTCCTTTTGAATTTCTTGTAGTAGAGCTTTGTAGTTTTCTTTGTATAGGTCTTTTACAACCTTGGTGATATTTATTCCTAAGTATTTTATCTTCTTGGGGGCTACTGTGAATGGTATTGATTTGGTTATTTCCTCTTCGGTGTTCTTTTTGTTGATGAAGAGGAATCCAAGTGATTTTTGTATGTTTATTTTATAACCTGAGACTCTGCCAAACTCTTCTATTAGTTTCAGTAGTTTTCTGGAGGATTCTTTAGGGTTTTCTGTGCATAAGATCATGTCATCTGCAAATAGTGATAACTTTACTTCCTCTTTGCCAATCCGGATACCCTTTATTTCTTTGTCTAGCCTAATTGCCCTGGCTAGGACTTCAAGTACGATGTTGAATAAGAGCGGTGATAAAGGCATCCTTGTCTGGTTCCCGTTCTCAAGGGAAATGCTTTCAGGTTCTCTCCATTCAGAGTGATATCGGCTGTTGGCTTTGCATAGATGTCCTTTATTATGTTGAGGAATTTTCCTTCAATTCCTATTTTGGTGAGAGTTTTTATCATAAATGGGTGTTGGACTTTGTCAAATGCCTTTTCTGCATCAATTGATAAGATCATGTGGTTTTTGTCTTTTGTTTTATTTATGTGATGGATTACATTAATGGTTTTTCTGATATTAAACCAGCCTTGCATACCTGGTATAAATCCCACTTGATCATGGTGAATTATTTTTTTGATGTGTTGCTGGATTCTATTGGCTAGAATTTTGTTGAGGATTTTTGCATCTATGTTCATGAGGGATATAGGTGTATAATTTTCTTTTTTTGTAATGTCTTTTCCTGGTTTTGGTATCAGGGAGATGGTAGCTTCATAGAATGAGTTGGGTAGTATTCCGTCTTTTTCTATGCTTTGAAATACCTTCAGTAGTAGTGGTGTTAAGTCTTCTCTGAAGGTTTGGTAGAGCTCTGCAGTGAAGCCGTCTGGGCCAGGACTTTTTTTTGTTGGAAGTTTTTTGATTAGCGTTTCAATCTCTTTTTTTGTCATGGGTCTATTTAGTTGTTCTACTTCTGAATGTGTTAGTTTAGGTAGGTAGTGTTTTTCCAAGAATTTATCCATTTCTTCTAGGTTTTCAAATTTGTTAGAGTACAATTTTACATAGTAATCTGAAATGATTCTTTTAATTTCATTTGGCTCTGTTGTGATGTGGTCCTTCTCGTTTCTTATTCAGGTTATTTGTTTCCTTTCCTGTATTTCTTTAGTCAGTCTAGCCAATGGTTTATCAATTTTGTTAATTTTTTCAAAGAACCAGCTTTTGGCTTTGTTAATTCTTTCAATTGTTTTTCTGTTCTCTAATTCATTTAGTTCAGCTCTAATTTTTATTATTTGTTTTCTTCTGGTGCCTGATGGGTTCTTTTGTTGCTCACTTTCTATTTGTTCATGTTGTCGGGACAGTTCTCTGATTTTGGCTCTTTCTTCTTTTTGTATGTGTGCATTTATCGATATAAATTGGCTTCTGAGCACTGCTTTTGCTGTGTCCCAGAGGTTTTGATAGGAAGTATTTTCATTCTCGTTGCTTTCTATGAATTTCCTTATTTCCTCCTTGATGTCTTCTCTAACCCAGTATTTTTTCAGGAGGGTATTGTTCATTTTCCAAGTATTTGATTTCTTTTCCCTAGTTTTTCTGTTCTTGATTTCTGGTTTCATTGCCTTGTGGTCTGAGAAGATGCTTTGTAATATTTCGATGTTTTGGACTCTGCGAAGATTTGTTTTATGACCTAATATGTGGTCTATTCTAGAGAATGTTCCATGTGCACTAGAAAAAAAAGTATACTTTGCAGCAGTTGGGTGGAGAGTTCTGTATAAGTCTATGAGGTCAAGTTGGTTGATTGTTGTAAGTAGGTCTTCCGTGTCTCTATTGAGCTTCTTCCTGGATGTCCTGTCCTTCTCCAAAAGTGGTGTGTTGAAGTCCCCTACTATAAATGTGGAGGTGTCTATCTCACTTTTCAATTCTGTTACAATTTGATTTATGTATCTTGCAGCCCTGTCATTGGGTGCATAAATATTTAATATGGTTATGTCTTCCTGATCAATTGTCCCTTTTATCATTATATAGTGTCCTTCTTTATCCTTTGTGGTGGATTTAAGTCTAAAGTCTGTTTTGTCAGAAATTAATATTGCTACTCCTCTTCTTTTTTGCTTATTGTTTGCTTGATATATTTTTTTCCATCCTTTGAGTTTTAGTTTGTTTGTGTCTCTAAGTCTAAGGTGTGTCTCTTGTAGGCAGCATATAGATGGATCGTGTTTCTTTATCCAGTCTGTGACTCTCTGTCTCTTTATTGGTGCATTTAGTCCATTTACATTCAGCGTAGTTATAGGTAAATAAGTTTTTAGTGCTGTCATTTTGATGCCTTTTCATGTGTGTTGTTGGCCATTTCATTTTTCCACATACTTTTTTGTGCTGAGACGTTTTTCTTAGTAGATTGTAAGATCCTCATTTTCATAAAGTTTAACTTTATGTTAGTTGAGTCGTTACGTTTTTCTTGGCTTTTTTCTTGAGTTATGGAGTTGATATTCCTTTTTGTGGTTACCTTATTATTTACCCCTATTTTTCTAAGTAAAAACCTAACTTGTATCGTTCTATATCGCCTTGTATCACTCTCCATCTGGCATTTCAACGCCTCCTATATTTAGTCCCTCTTTTTGATTATTGTGATCTTTTATCTATTGATTTCCATGATTCCCTGTTATGTGTATTATTTTGTTTATTTATTTATTTTTTAGAATTAATCTTACTTTGTTTGTTTTTGTGCTTTGCCTATTTGAGTTGCGTTGATATCAGGACGTTCTGTTTTGTGACCTTGTATTGTGCTGGTACCTGATATTATTGGTCATCTGACCAAACAATCTCCTTTAGCATTCCTTGTAGCCGTGGTTTGGTTTTTGCAAATTCTCTAAACTTGTGTTTATCTGTAAATATCTTAATTTCTCCTTCATATTTCAGAGAGAGTTTTGCTGGATATATGATCCTTGGTTGGCAGTTTTTCTCCTTCAGTGCTCTGTATATGTCGTCCCATTCCCTTCTTGCCTGCATGGTTTCTGCTGAGTAGTCTGAACTTATTGTTATTGATTCTCCCTTGAAGGAAACCTTTCTTTTCTCCCTGGCTGCTTTAAAAATTTTCTCTTTATCTTTGGTTTTGGCGAGTTTGATGATAATATGTCTTGGTGTTTTTCTTTTTGGATCAATCTTAAATGGGGTTCGATGAGCATCTTGGATAGATATCCTTTCGTCTTTCATGATGTCAGGGAAGTTTTGTGTCAGGAGTTCTTCAACTATTTTCTCTGTGTTTTCTGTCCCCCCTCCCTGTTCTGGGACTCCAATCACTCGCAAGTTATCCTTCTTGATAGAGTCCCACATGATTCTTAGGGTTTCTTCATTTTTTTTAATTCTTTTACCTGATTTTTTTTCAGCTATGTTGGTGTTGATTCCCTGGTCCTCCAGAAGTCCCAGTCTACATTCTAATTGCTCGAGTCTGCTCCTCTGACTTCCTATTGCGTTGTCTACTTCTGTAATTTTATTGTTAATCTTTTGGATTTCTACATGCTGTCTCTCTATGGATTCTTGCAAGTTATTAATTTTTCCACTATGTTCTTGAATAATCTTTTTGAGTTCTTCAACAGTTTTATCAGTGTGTTCCTTGGCTTTTTCTGCAGTTATCCTAATTTCATTTGTGATACCTTTAAGCATTCTGTAAATTAGTTTTTTATATTCTGTATCTGATAATTCCAGGATTATATCTTCATTTGGGAAAGATTTTGATTCTTTTGTTTGGGGGGTTGTAGAAGCTGTCATGGTCTGCTTCTTTATGTGGTTTGATATGGATTGCTGTCTCCGAGCCATCACTGGGAAACTTGTTTTTCCAGAAAATCAGCTAAAAATATGCAGTCAAATCCCTATCAGAGTTCTCCCTCTGGCTCAGGCTATTCGGATGTTAATGGAGCCGCCTGGGGAGGTTGGGGGAGGGATCAGAGAGCTAGGAGTGTAGCACCTCAGAATATAGCCAGAGTTGTTTGTCTTACTTGGAATGAGTCTTATATCTGAGGTTTCCGCGGGGCGCGTCACCTATATGTACTGGCTGTGTGGAGATTGCCCCCGGGGGGTCTGGCCCGCTGGCGTCACGGTCAGATCCTCTGCTGTCAGCCCCACCCCCAAGGTTACGGCTCCCTTACTGGGACGGTGCACTCCCGTCTCCAAAATCAGTCGCTGCCTCCCGGGGACTCCCCGTCCCGCCAGCCGCATTGCACGCTGCTCCTGTGAACCGGGTGGGCTCCCCCCCGGGGTCAGCTCAGGAGAGCGGAGCAGCGCCCCGCGTCTGAGTCGCGACTGCGCGTCCCGGCTGGGACGCCGCTCTCCCCGCTCCAAGACCAGCCACTGCCTCCCGGGGACTTCTTCCACCGGCTGCTCCGCCACACCACCCGTGCGAACTGGCTGGGCAAACCGGTTGGGACCGCCCCGGGGTCAATTCAGGGGAATGTAGCTGATCCCCGTGCTCAAGCTCCGCCCGCACCCGCCAAAATCCCAGCGGGATGGCTCCCCAGCTGGGACGCTGTTCTCCGTGCTCCAAGACCAGTCACTTCCTCCCGGGGACTTCTCCCTCCGGCACGCCGCGCCACTCGCGCGAACTGGGTGGGCGCCGCCCGCACGAACGGCTGGGCCCCCCCCGGGATCAATTCCGGGGAATGTAGCTGGTCCCTGCACTCGTGCCACGCCTGCCCCCCACCAAACTCCCAGCGGGACGGCTTCCCGGCTGGGACGCTGTTCTCCCCGCTCCAAGACCAGTCACTGCCTCCCGGGGACTTCTCCCACCGGCTGCACTGCCTTGCCGCCTGCGCAAACTGGCTGGGCTCCCTCCCGGGATGAGTTCGGGGGCTAGGGCTGGGCCCCTTGTCTGTGCCGTCTGCCCCCTGGGCTGTGCCCCAAATTGGGCTCCGAAGGTCACCTGCCTGGTACGCTGGCTCCTGGCTCTGAAAACAATCGTTGTCTCCCCATATTTGTTCGTTCTCCATCTTTAAATCTGTGTTTGTTGTTCAGAGTTCGTAGATTGTTATGTTTGTGATCGATGCACTTGTTTTTCCGAGTCTTTGTTGCAAGAGGGATCCGCAGTAGCATCCACCTAGTCCGCCATCTTGGCCCCGCCCCCATTGCCTTCTTGCCTGCATGGTTTCTGCCAAGTAGTCCGAGTTTATTCTTATTTGATCTCCTTTGTAGGTGACTTTTTGTTTATCCCTCGCTGCTCTTAAAATTCTCTCTTTGTCTTTGATTTTTGCCAGTTTGATTATAATATGTCCTGGTGACTTTCTTTTAACATCTACCTTATGTGGTGTTCGATGAGCATCTTGGATAGATATCGTCTCATTTTTCACGGTATCAGGGAAGTTTTCTGGCAACAAATCTTCAACAATTCTCTCTGTATTTTCTGTTATCCTTCCCTGTTCTGGTACTCCAATCAGTCCTAGGTTATTTCTCTAGATGAGTCCCACACGATTCTTAAGTTTTCTTCATTTTTTAATAATTCTTTTATCTGATTTTTCTTCAAATATGTTAGTGCCAAGTGATTTATCTTCATGTTCAGAAATTTCTGGCTTCTACTTGCTCAGTTCTGCTCCTCTGACTTTCTGTTGAGTTGTCTACTTCTGTAATGTTATTGTTAATCTTCTGAATTTCTGATTGCTGTCTGTCTATGGATTTTTCCAGCTTATTAAACTTTTCATTATGTTCCTGAATAATCTAATTTCTTGAATTGGTTTATCTGTGTGTTCCTTGGCTTGTTCTGTGCATTGCCTCATTTCCTTCCTGATGACTTGAAGGGTTTGGTATATTAAACTTTTGTGTTCTGCCTCTGGTAATTCCAGGAATGCACTTGCATCTAGAAGATCCCTGGATTCTTTGTTTTGAGAGCCTGTTGAGGTGATCATGGTCTGTTTCTTTATGTGACTTGATATTGACGCTTGTCTCTGAGCCATCTATAAGTTATTGTATTAGTTTATGTTTGCTTACTGTGTCATAGCTTCTTGCTTTGCTTTGTTTTTATATTCACAGATGGGTTGCTTGAGTGAGCTAGCTTGATTATTTTTGCCTTTGGAGCTCTGACGTCTTGTTCCCAGATAGCTAGAGATGTTATCAGGTATATCAGTCTAGAAGTCCATTCACTTTTATTGCATAAATTCAGTTCAGCTGTCCAGGTAGCTGATCATTGAGTTTGTAGTACAGGCTCTGTCCTACAGTCTTAGAGGGGAAGGGGTGATTAGTGTAGCTACCAGTATGTGGTTGCAGTAGGGGGTCAAGCTCTGAACAAGGCAAGGGTTTGAGAACCAACTCCCTAGTGTCTCTGAGGAAAGCACATCCCTGTTTCCTAGAGCGTGCAGGTAGGTGGGTTCTTCAGATGGACCATGGGCACCCAATGTTTTGGTTGTAAGGACTCGGAGGTACCAGTTATCCATGGACGCCTGTTGTGGGTGGCTGGGTGACCTGAGTGGAGCTACCAGTCCTTAGCCCCCTGATGTGGGTAGGTGAGGACCCTGTTTAATACCCAAAGTGATGTCAAACTTCAAACACCCACCTCTCCACCACACAGCTGTAATGGCTGGAGTCTCCCAACAAGGGCCTATTTTCCTGAAATAGGCCCACACTGCTCTATACAGAAGGGAAAGGTGCACAGACCATTTATGGCTGAACAGGAGCCGCTTCTGTCCTGAGCTCCCCCGGTTAGTGGGGCTGGCAAATTATCTTTTCCTCCAAATGCAAACTTTTTCCTTCTCCAAGGCCAGGAGGATGGCTCTAGGTGCTCAGCAGTGCTTATCTCAGGCCCAGGAAATTTAGCCACTGAAGCCAGCTTGGGGATGAGGGTGCACGGTAAAATATACAGAAGTACTTAGGTTTTGCTGAGAGGGCTGTTCTTCTGTGGTTCCGGAGGTGTGAGTAGGCTGTGTGGCTGGCTGCTTCTCCCTGAGGAAACTGCAGCCGAATGCCAGTACCAGCCCTTCACCACTGCTCCGGGAATGGTGTCTGAGGGCTCCCCGCGATTCAGGTCCTGTAACTCCTCTCCACTTCTGAACCATCTCTTCCTCCCCCTGCCCCTCTGTTCATTTTCTAAGCTTGCCTTTGATGCTCTGAGCTCCTAGTTTGTCATAAATATACTCGTTTCACTTGTTTTGCAGGTCTTTGTTGTAAAGAGGGCTCGCTGGAAGTGTCTGTCTATTCTGCCATCTTGGCTCCACCCTCAAGGATTTGAATCTTGAGCACAAGAACAGGAAGTAGTTGGAAATGTTTCAGCCATATGGTGGTACTTTGAAAAGACCATGCAGCAGCTTCAATCTACCCAGACCCTAGAGACACTCTGGTTGTTATTTTGTTTTCCTCCCATAGCCTTTTTCAGTTCTTCCATTAAATTCCTTTGTTTTCTCAGGTTTGCTTAAGTCTCACAATTTTTAACTATAGTGCTTCCCATTCACCCATATACCAAGTCCTTGTTACCGTTCCTCAGAATGCCCTTTCATGATGCCTTGGCCTCGAGAATGTTTTCTCATCCTTCAGTACCGAATCCAAATGTTGCTTCTTTTGTGAAAACTTTGCCAGCTCCCACCCTTTCCAGAAAATTTTAGTTGTTTACCTTCTCTAGTTTTCCATAACACTCTGTACATATCTCTGTTATAACATTTATATTTTCTGATTATTCTGTGTTACTTGTCTGCCTCCCTTCTATACCGTGAGGTTTTTAAGGGTGGGATCAGGATCGTGTTCTATTTTATTTCAGAATTCTCAGTATAGATGCCTAGCACATCTTGATAAAGACTTCATGAATGCGGGAATTAACAAATTAATCATTTTGCCAACACTGTATTACAGTGGAAACTGGAGTTATTTCTTTCTTTGCATTTAGAAGAGCTCAAAGCTTATGCCCTTAAGGGCTTAAATGGGAAAAATTAATCCAGGGTATGTCCCCCATAAGAAGTGATATCATGAGATACTTTTAAAAGACAGGAGACAGAATCTTGAGAGAGAGAGAAACAGACAAATAGATGATAGATAGATAATAGATAAAGAGAATAAATGTGAAAATGCCAGTGAGGAGTAACAACCAAATATAAGGCTGTACAAGGAAATACTATTTTGGACACAGAAATATGGAGAGAGATCTTAGTATTCCATTTGGGATGAAATAATTAGATTCTTGATATAAGTTCATTAGACTCTTGAGATCATTAGATTCTCTAGAGACTTAAGGGAGGTAAGTTCAATAGTATGTTGGTGAACATTTAAAAACCAGCTTTCTAGGAAAAAAGGCCTTGATGTGTAGAATCTTCCAATTTCTTTGGTGTAAATACTTCCACCAGGGCCGATTTCATGCTACCAACATGGCATCACTGCATGCAGAGTTGAGAAGAGATATGCCAAAGCACACCATTATATAGCATTTCACCATACAGATACAACAGATGTATATAACATCTGGTATAATATCTAATGGAAACCCTGGTGGCTTTGTGGTTAAGTGCTACGGCTGCTAACCAAAGGGTTGGCAGTTCGAATCCGCCAGGCCCTCCTTGGAAACTCTATGGAGCAGTTCTACTCTGTCCTATAGGGTTGTTATGAGTCGGAATTGACTCAACATCCCTGGGTTTGGTTTCGGTTTATAATATCTAATGTAAAATCATAGACAATAGTAAGACATAGTAAAATGAGTAATAAATTTATTACTTTGTTTTAAATATAATTTATTTAACCATACATTTGTATAATTTAATTTGTAATGATGACTGTGTTTACAAATCCTTGCAAATTTCCTCAAAATTTAACTATGAGTTCTCATGAACAGGTTTGAGCCAGTAGCACATCACTGGAGGTAAGCTTATATCTAGGCTATCTGGGGCCTCAGAAGTACCTCTAGTGGGCAGAGGTATACTGAGGTGAGATAAGGGTTGTTGGTCAACTGTAGCTGTAGTATGATCAGAGGATCCAGGCCTACTAGGTCAAAAAGGATGAGTGCTGAACACTGAGGCAACAAATGGATAAACACTGTAGTTTCATGGTTCCCAGGAGAGAAACTATATTTGGTAGCACCAAATATTAGACAGCACCAAAACAGCATACCTCTGATTCCTTGTGTAGTCTGCATCATTGCTTAAAATTGTTGTTATAATTGAGATTGCATTGATGCACAAAGCAACTTGTTCTGTTAAGAGCATCTACTGAATATCCCTCAACTGAGATGATGCTTATAAAGTTATATTGAGAACTTTGCTCTCTGCAATTTGTGTGATTAACAGTTTTGCCTTCTTTCTGCAGTCTTCAGTCCATAAAGACTCCCCTTCTAGGGAAAGTGGATTTGGAATGCCCAGATACTGGTTCATATGTTCATATGTTATGCATACAAGAAAAAGGTGGTACAGATTGTAGTCAGCCAGGAAAGTCACACCTTTGCAAACTCAAGTTGTCTCTTTGCAGTGAATTGGACATATTAGCGGTTTCTCACTTCCACATTATACTTTTGGTCTTCCTTAATCTTGGATCCATCTTCACAGGACATTTTCAGTACTGAAAATAACAAAGAGGAAATACAGTTCAACACTTGGTATTGTAATTATAAAACAACCTAGTACACGAAATGCAATTAGCAAAATGCATGAAGTAGGTCCTTCATTTTCAGCAATTACCTTAGATGGTTTAAACTCTCCATTGAAAAGGCAGAGAATGGGAGAAGAGATAAAAAAAATGAAAACAAAAATATGATCCATCCTATGTTCTCTACAAAAGATACACCTTAGGCCCAAAGACACAAACAGGGTGAAAGTAAAAGGATGGAAAAGAATATTTCATTTAACTAGTAACCAAAAGAGAGCAGGGATAGCCATAATGACATCAGACAAAGTAGATTTTAAATCAAAATATGTTATAAGAGATGAAGATGGAATTAAATAATAAAAAAGAGTCTATCAAGAAGACACAACAATTATAAATATTTATGTACCTAACATCAGAGACCCAAAATATATGAAGCAAATACTGAAAATTCTGAAAGGAGTAATACAAAACTCCACAATAATAGTTGGAGTCTTCAACACACCACTTTCAACACTGGACAGAGCATCTAAAAAGAATATAAGTGAGGACATAGAGGACTTAAACAACACCGTAAAGCCATTAGACCTAATGGACATGCAAAAAACACTCTAACCCATCATAAGAACAATGCACATTTTTTTCTGTGCACATAGGTCATTCTCCAGGATTGACCATATGTTAGGTTATGAAACAAATCTCAACAAATTAAAAAAAATTGAAATTATACAAAGTATTTTGGGCAACCACAAAAGAATAACATTAGAAATTAGAAAGAGAAGAAAAACTAAAACACACACAAATACATGGAAATTAAACAATGTACTACTAAACAACCAGTGGGTTAAGGAAGAAAGCAAGGGGGGAAAAAAACCTGGAGTTAAATGAAAACACAACATACCAAAACTTATGGGACACAGTGAAAGCAACCCTTAAAGGGAAATTTATAGCAATAAATGCTAACATTAAAAAGCAATAATGATCTTGAATAAGATATCTAACTTTACAATTGGGGATCTAGAGAAAAAAGCTACTAGAAAAAAGGAATTAAAGACCAGTTCAGAAATACATGAAATAAAAAACAAAAACAGTAGAGGAAATCAACAAAACCAGAAGTTGACTCTTGAAAGGATCAATAAAATTGATAAATCTTTAGCTAGACTGACAAAGATAAAAAGAGAAAAGATGCAAATAACCACAATAAGAAATGAAAGTGGAGACATTACAACTGACCCAATAGAAAGAAAAAGAATTATTGCAGAATGCTATGAGGAACTGCATGCCAACAAATTGAATAACATTAGATGAAATGGATGAATTCTTATAAGCACACAACCTACCTAAACTGACTCAAGAGTAAATAGCAATCTCAACAGACCCATAACAAGTGAAGAGACTGAATCAGTAATCAACCTCTCAACCAAAAAAATTTCTGGACCAGATGGCTTCACTGAAGAATTGCACCAAACATTTAGAGAAGAATTGACACCAATCCTGTTTAAACTTTTCTAAAAGATAGAGAAGGAAGGAACAATCCCTAACTCGTTCTATGAAGCCAACATAACATTGATATCAAAACTAGACAAAGACATCACAAGAAAATTAAAAAAATACAGACCAAAATTCCTTATGAACAGAGATGCAAAAATCCTCAGCAAAACACTAGCGAATGGAATCCAACGGTTTGTTAAAAGGGTCATAGAACAAGATCAAGTGGGATTTACACCAGGAATGCAAGCATGGTTCAACACTAGAAAACCAATCAACTAATATGCCACACTAATAGAACAAAGAAAAAGAACCACGTGATCATCTCTATGGATGCAGAAAAGGCATTTGATGAAGCCCAACACCCTTCTTGATAAAGACACTTAAAAACACGGGAATAGAAGGGAAGTTCCTCAATACAATTAAGAGCATTTATGAAAAACCAACAGCCAATAATGTGCTTAATGGAAAAAGATGGAAAGTTTTGCCCCTTGAAATCTGGAATAAGACAAGGATGCCTATTCAATATTGTACTGGAAGTGCTAGCCAGAGCAAAAAGACAAGAAAAAGAAATCAGAAAAGAATTAAAATTATGTCTATTTGCAAACAACATGATCCTATATACAGGAAACCCCAAAGATTCTATGAGAACACTTCTAGAGTTGATAGAGGAATTTAGAAAAGTTGCAGGTTACACAGTCAACAAACAAAAATAAGCCGGATTTCTATACACAAGTATTGAGAAATCTGAAATGGAAAATAGGAAAACAATTCCATTTACGATAATATCTAGGAATACCTAGGAATAAATTTAACCAGGAATGTGAAAGACTTACACAATGAAAATTATAAAACATTGCTGAAAGAGATTAAAGAACACCTAAATAAATGGAAAGACTTTCCATGTTCATGGATTGGAAGAACTAATATTTTTAAGATGTCAATACTACTCAAAGTGATCTACAGATTCAATGCAATCTCAATCAAAATTCCAACAGCCTTTGTTACAGAATTGGAAAAACCAATCCTCAATGTTATGTGGAATGGCAAGGGGCCCTGAATAGCTAAAACAATTCTGAAGGAAAACAAAGTAGGAGGACTCACACTAAACATATTATACAGCTTCAGTAATCAAAATTGCCTGGTACTGGTGTAGTAATAGACACATACACTAATAGAACAGAATACAGAAATAAACCCACACATTTATAGCCAACTGATTTTGGGGAAGGGCACTAAATTCATTCAATGGAGAAAGAAGAGTTTCTTCAATAAATGGTGTTGGGAAAATTGGATTTCCATAGGCAGAAAAATGAAACAGGATTCATGCCTCATGCCATACACAAAAACAAACTAAAAATGGATTAAAGACCTAAATGTGAAAACTAAAACCATAACATTCTTAGAAGAAAACGCAGGGTCAAGGCTGTTTGGCCAGTTTTTAACAATGGGTTATCAGTTATAATAACAAAAAACACAAACAGCAAAAGGCAAAATAAATACATAGGGCCTCATAAACATTAAAATTTTTGTTCTTCTAAAGACCTTACCAGAAAAGTGAAGACAGGATTGGAAAACATCTTCAAAAACCGTATATCTGATAAGAATCTAATAACCAAAATTTATTTAAAACTTATACAACTAAACAAACAAAAAAGACAAATAACACAATAAAAAATGGGCAAAGAACTTGAATAGACATTCCACCAAAGAGAATATTCAAATGGCCAACAAACACATGAACAGATGTTCAATGTCTTTAGCCATCGGAGAGATGCAAATCAAAACCTCCAATTATGATGGCTAAGGTTAAAAAAAAAAAGGGTAATAACAAATGTTGGTGAGGATGTGAGTGAATTGGAACATTTATCCATGGTAGAAATGTAATATGGTACAGCTATTGTGTGGCAATTCATCAAAAAACTAAAAATAGAACTCCCATATGAGCCAGCAATTCCACTCCTTGGTGTACACCCAAAAGACTTGAAAGCAGACTTGTTCACCATTGATCATTGCAGCGCTATTCACAATAGAAACAACCTAAATGCCCATCAATGGATGAAGGGATAAACAAAATGTGGTACATACATACAATGGCATACTACTTGGCCAGAAGGAAAAATGAAGCCCTGACACATGCTACAACATGTATGTAGCTTGAGACATTATGTTGAGTGAAAAGGTATGACCTCACTTATATAAAAAGATAAGAACAGGTAAATATATAGAGACCAAAGTTTATTAGTGGTTAGCAGGGGCAGAAAAGATATACTCAAAAATCCTCACAACTGGACCAATGAGCAACATCATGATAACGAGAGAAAAGATTGAAGTTGTCAAGGATTTCATTTTACTTGGATCCACAACCAACAGCCATGGAAGCAGCAGTCAAGAAATCAAAAGACGCATTGCATTGGGTAAATCTGCTGCAAAGGACCTCTTCACAGTGTTGAAGAGCAAAGATGTCACCCTAAAGACTAAGGTGTGCCTGACCCAAGCCATGGTATTTTCAATTGCATCATATGCATGTGAAAGCTGAACAATGAATAAGGAAGACCAAAGAAGAATTGACGCCTTTGAATTGTGGTGTTGGCGAAGAATATTGGACTGCCAAAAGAATGAACAAATCTGTCTTAGAAGAAGTACAATCAGAATTCTCCTTAGAAACAAGGATGGTGAGACTGCATCTTACATACTTTTGACATGTTGTCAGGAGGGATGAGTCCCTGGAGAAGGACATCATGCTTGGCAGAGTACAGGGCCAGTGGAAAAGAGGAAGACCCTCAACGAGGTGGATTGACACAGTGGCTGCAACAATGAGCTCAAGCATAACAATGATTGTAAGGGTGGCTCAGGACCGGGCAGTATTTCGTTCTGTTGTGCACAGGGTCGCTATGAGTCAGAACTGACTTGACAGCACCTAACAACAACAACAACAGGGGCAGAAGGGAGGATGGGGGAGTCCTTGCTTAGGGAGAACTGAGTTTCTGTTCTATGATGATGGAAAAATCTAAATGATTAAGGGTAATGGATGCACAACCAATTGGCATAATTGATGTCACTAAATTGTACACATGTAATAAGTTGAATTGTTAAATGCGATGTGATTTTTATTTTTTTTTAGAACAAAAACAATAAAAGCCCCTAGTGCATGCTTATTATATTATATGCATCATCTTGTTTGATACTTCATAAAAACCCTGGGAGATGGTGTCTTAGTTATCTAGTGTTGCTATAACAGAAATACCACAAGTGGATGGCTTTAACAAAGAGAAATTTATTCTCTCACAGTCTAGTAGGCTAGAAGGTTGAACTCAGGGTGCCAGCTCCAGGGGAAGGTCTTCTCTCTCTGTCAGCTCTGTGGGAAAGTCTTTGTCATCAATCTTCCCAGATTGAGGAGTTTCTAAGCGCAGAGACCCAGGATCCAAATGATATGCTCTTCTCCTGGCTCTGGCTTCTTGGTGGTATGAGGTCACCCTGTCTCTCTGCTTCTCTGTTTTATATCTCAAAAGAGATTGATTTAAGACAAAATCTAACCTTGTAGATTGAGTCCTGCCTCATTAACATAACTGCCTCTAATTCTGTCTCATTAACATTACAGAGGTAGGATTTACAACAGTTGACAAAATGGTGTACCATCACACAATACTGGGAATCATGGACTAGCCAGGTTGACAGATATTTTGGTGGGGACACAATTCAATCCATAACAGATGGGTACTATCATTTTCCTATTTTACAAATAAGGAAATTTCAAATCAGTAAGGTGAAGTACCTTGCCCAAGGTCACACGGCTCATGAGAGCAGAGCTGTGATTTGAAGACAGGTGTGTCTGATTCCCAAGTCTAACATGTTTTCTTTTCATCACACCATGCTGTCTTAAGAGTTATCTCCCCATCTGGGGAAACTAGTACTGAAGAAAGAATGGGCTACTCATAGTGTTGTAGTGTAAGTAGGAAAGCATGTGTCTTTCTGGAGAGTCATGCAGGAATTCTGAACTCGGGACCATAGGATTTGAAAACACAATTAATTGCCCCATCTTCTTATCAAACATGACTAATGTTAAAAGAACTTGAAACAAATATTTCCTTTTAAAAGCTGATAATTTATGACAAGCCATTATATATGATTAGATGCATTCCCTCCCTTTTTCTCATTCTTAATTCCTTTTCCTTGCCATACTTTGGAAAGAAACCCTTTCCTCTCAGTTTAGCCTGCACCCACACCTTGCCTTGATCAGCATCAAAGACCCTTTGGTCTGTATCTTAGCTGTCAGATACAACTTGCCTTCCTATATTCCCTTTCTCAGCCTGAAAGAACACATTAAGCAGAAAGAACGGCTTAGTAGTGATCTCTCTCCTCTAACATTTCTCCCTTCTTTCCCTGAGTAAAAGACCAAATGCCCCACTTACTAGGTTTACCCCAGTCATAAAAAGTTTTATAGCTACTTTGCCTCAGAATTTTTTTCTTGTGTATTTTTTTTTCTTCCTTCCTTATTAGAATTCAGTCCACATTCCATCCTTCCGTAAGAGTATCTCAAGCAGGTAGTTGCTTACATACATTGCTGAGGTTACTGTTAAATTTCTTAGGTAGTTTCCCTAGAAACCCCTTAATAACTGATGTATTTAAAAACTGCTCCAGAAAATTCAAAGAGGCCATATGTATTCCAACTGAACTAAACAGTTTGAATAAAATTTGAACCGAAAATTAAACCAGTTTTATTATAGGGTCCCTCCTATATTCCCTTTTATTAGTGTTCTCTTTTCTTCCTTCCTAATGTTTCCCCTTCTCTGCAGTACTATCAGGAGCTCAAGACCTCCCACCTCCAATGAAACACAACTGGCTGGCAGCATATAGACCAGTGGTTCTCAAACATGGTTGCGTGATGGAATCATGGGGAGACTTAAAAAAAATTGTCTAGGATAGAGCTTGGTCATCAGTATTGTTTCAAAGCTTCTTTAGGTGATGATTCTAATCCTATTCTCTGGATCTGGCTTCCTTATTCCACCTTTTTCCTATCAAAATTTGTTCTCATCTATCAATTACTTGGGAAAAGATTTAACAAATTCATCTGCAATAAGGCATTGGTAACTGATAGAAACAATGCGCTAGTCCTCAGTGGGATTTTCATTTTGATGGGGTGGGGGGATACTCTGATTGCAGAAATTCAGGGATGGAGGATATTTTGGGGTTGGAGGGGTTTCCCAATCCCAATTTATATTGTATAGGTTAGTGTTCTCCAGGAGGCCCTGGGTGGCTAGACTACTAACAAAAAGGTAGGTGGTTCAAACTCACCCAGTGGTGCCTCGGAAGTATGGCCTGGCAACTTGCTTCTGCAAGGTCACCACCTTGAAAACCCTATGGAGTACAGTTCTACTCCACACACATGAGGTCACTATGAGTTGGAATCAACTTGATGTCAACCAACAACTACAACAGTGTTTTCCATGATTTTGTTGGAAATATTCCACAGATAATACACACAAATATTAATTGCAAGCTTTAACTAAAAAAAAAAAAACTAAATTTTAAAAATTAGTTATAACAATTGTTTTATTACAGTGACAGTAATGATAAATTTCTTAGCAATATTTCACCAAGACACCTATATTTAGCTAAATAATGACGAGTTATAAGTCAGGTTTGATATCCCATCAGCTTCTTTACTTATCTTTATTTTTACTAAAAGCAAAAATCCCAATTCACAAATTTAAGTCTTTGAGAATGGCAGCAAGGGTTTGGCTGCTCAGGCATATAGTTTTTGATATTCATATTCAAATAGAACATTAACCTAGAAATTATGGAATTAGTTCTTAACACTCTATCAGACAGGAAGATGATAAGCATTTCACACTTAAAAGTTGAAAGATTCAGTGTTTCAAATTGGAAAATTACTGTGGATCTAGTACTTTCTTTCTTTAGGTTACATCAGTTCTGAAAAATAATTGTTCATATTTCATTATAGCAAATGGATGTGGTTTTAAAAATGCCATTTTTTTTTCTCTGATAAGAAAATCACCAAGTCAAACTCTTGGTGACTGGACCATTTTGTGCCACATTTAAGTCATATAAAGAAATCTTGATGCCATAAAATGATGACAGTTAAGCCCTTAAATGATAAGCTCAGGCTGTTTATTTAAAATAAGGAATATATTACTGAGATATACCACTTGAGCAATTCAATTTAAGTCATACAGATGGCCTTTTCTGGTATTATTTTTGCCTTGAAGAAGTGCTTTATGCTTTATCCCTCAAAAAACCTTTGGGGAATATCTTTCCCTTTGATAGCACTCATAAACCAGTATGGCAAAGTAGACTTTTACTTGTTGCCCATTTCTTCACTTAGAATCACAAAAAGATGAACACTCAATGGAAGATATATGATCATAATCCAAATCTTCTCTCTTTTCTTCAACACTGAATCAAAATCATGAGGCTTATTACTGACCACGAATATTTTTTATAGTTCCTAGGTGTCACAAATGGTTAAGCACTCGGTTACTAACTAAAATATTGGCAGTTCGACCACACTCAGATATGCCTCAAAAGACAGGCCTGGCAATCTGCTTCTGAAAGATCTCGGCCTTAAACACACTATAGAGCAGTTCTACCTTGCACAAATGGGGTTACCGCAAGTCAGAATAGACTCTATAGCAACTAACAACAACGATATTTCTTTGAATACAGCTAAGTATGAATTGATGTCTGGGTACAACTTATTTTATTCATATGGCCACAGCATCCTTCCCTGCTCTATTACTGCATAGCCACTGCCTTGTCAATATTGATTTCAACCCAAAATTTTCAGTCTTTATCACACATCACAAAATATTTAAGTAAGTGAATATTATCTCCTCTCAAAATCTGGCTTTTCAGTGATAAATGGAACAAAAGTTCACTAGCACTTCTCTCTCATAAATGTATCAGATTGCCAACTGAAAATACCCCATAGCATTGTTCACATATTAGAAATTGTTTTTCCATATCTGATAGTGATAAAGGAATTTTGCCAAAAAATTCATTCTGAATTTTCTTTGACTGTAAGAGTTGCCACAAACTTTGTGATTAGTTTTTTACAAAATAGTGCTAGGAGTAGTTCATTTGCCTTAAGACATGCAACATAGTTTGGGCCTCTTATGTCCCTTAATTAATAATATTCAACAATCAGAATTGGAAAGCATTATTTTCTTCTTTGTCTGGAAACATTTGATTGGTTACCAGAGAGGTCCCTGTGCTTTGTATGAAAATATTATGAAAGCTACAGTGGCATCATTGGATAAAGTTTCAGAACAAACTATGATCTCCACCTAATAAAATGCAATGTTCAGATATTTGTTTTAATTCATCTTTACTAAATCTTGTCTTTTTTGCCTGATATATCATATTTGCAGATGAACTTGTCCTGATACATATATCTTCAAGTTCTATATTTGTCCCAAAGTCAAGTTCACTATGTTTTTATTGTTTCTCTGAATTGTTACTGTTTTTCATCACTGCTTTTGTACTTGAATGAACCACACTGAGGCATTGGTACGTTCCAGGAATTAGAAATAAAATACAACAAATGGTAACTATGCAACATGCAAAATTAAGAACAGCCCATTGCTGTCGAGTCAATTACAACTTATAGTGACCCTACAGGACAGAGTAGAACTGCCTCATAGGGTTTTCAAGGAGTGGCTGGTGGATTTGAACTGCCAAACTTTTGGTTAGCAGTCATAGCTCTTAACCACTGCACCATGAGGGCTCCACATTTATATAGATTAGTATAAAGACAATGACAAGAGCAAATGACATGAGACAAACAACATCTTGTTAGCTAAATGTTAGCCAAAATGAGCTAATCAGTGCATTCATTGTAGTGTATACACAGTCTCAAATATTAAGAGCATAAGGAGATTTGTATAAAAATAATCATGATTAGTTAGGTGTAACCCTGCCATTATGCCCACACAAGCTCTGGCATAGAATGTAAATACACTCCATTACCGGAAAGAAACCATTATACACATGAAGAAATTGAGTCTTAGAGAGGTGAAGTGACTTACCCAAAGTTTCACAACAAGTGTGAATCAAACTGTCTTAGGCTGAGTTCTCTAGAGAATCAAAACCAGTAAAGCATATAAATATGTATAAGAGAGATTTATATCAAGGTAACAGCTCACATGATTATAGAAGCTGGAACATCCCAAGTCTATGGATCAGGAGAGAGGTTTCTCCTGATTCACGTAGCCACAGGGGCTGGCAAACCCAAGATTGGCAGGTCGGAGTGCAAGGTTCTTGCTCACAAACTGTGAAGATCAATGAATCCCAAGATCAGCAGGTAAGCTGCTAGCTCAAGTCCCAAGAACCGGAGGTCAGAAGACCAAGAGGCAGCTGCAGGGTCCAGAACAAGCCAAAAAAAAAAAAAAACCTCGGCAAGGTGAGCAGGAAGGAAGTAGGCGGCAGAGGGTGGACAGATGAAGGCTGAGGGGGCAGTGAGTCGCCACAGACCCCACCCTCTCTGGTACCATTCAGCAGATTCCATCATGGAGGTGATCACATATCAGATTTCAACAGGGAAGTGATCACATTATACAACTGCCAAAACACTGAGAATCATGGCTCAGCCAAGTTGACACACAGTCTTAACCGTCACACAAACCCCAGTTGATCAAGTTGGGCAATTAGCTATCTCACTGTAATATTCCTCAGGCATCAGAATAAGCATCACCGCCTTTGGCATTAATGAGGAGAGGCTGAAAGAGATGAATGTGTTTGGCTAAGGAAATAGAAGCCTGGCTGAGAAGAAAGAAATGACTGAGGTACTGTGTTCAAATATGTGAAGGACATTCCTGAGAATAAGGAGCAGTTTTGTCTGGGTGAGTGTTCCTTAGCGCGGAACTTAGGTGAGTAGGAGGAAGTTACAGGGGAATAGGTTTGGCTCACCAGCAGGAAGGACATTCTGACAAGTGGAATCTTGTGCCTGCAGAGGCAGGGAGCTTCCAGGTCTGTTCCAGTTCACTCAGATCCTCGGTGGACAGCACTTGGCAGGAATGTTGGGGAAGGGAGTGCTACACCAGGTAGAAAGGGTAGGAGCAGGTGATCTGGAAGATTTTCTAGCCTGACTGCAGTGAGGGCCTGGAGGGGAGAGGGACTGAGGTACTGGTACAGGTAAACTCATAGGCCCACTATGCACCTAACTCTCTGGTGCCTTGGGTTGTCTCTTGGCTGCTCAGCTCTAACCCCACCTGTTTCTTGGGTGGTGAAGGGGAGCCTAAGGGGACTGGATGGGAGACTGCACCTCTGCCTCCCAAAGACACTTGGGTTGCTTCTCCAGACCTAAGTCCACACTGTGGCCCCTTCCTCTGCCCAACTCCCCAATTCTAAGGTTAATCATAAGAGCAAGAGAGAAGGGACTCAGGAAAATGTCTGCACTTGGCAGCCAAAGCTGGAGAAAGCTGAAAGGACTCCCTTCAATCCTTGGTCATTCTCAGATCACAGGACACCTGCTACTTGAAGAATATGGTTGGAGAACCTCTAGCTTAACTCTGTCTCACTAGCAAGCTGTGCGATTCCCATATCCAATAAGCTCTACCTTGGCTTTAAGTATAATTACAGCAGCAACAGAATATCATGACTTAGGACAAGGCCAAGAAGACAGGGATCACCTGGTTTGCAATTTAACCAAGATATCAGTGTTACTGGTGTCATCGGCATATCTTTTCAAGGGTAATGGTAGAAGATTTGAGAAACTTAGTTAACCCATCTCTTTGCAATGTTGTAGTATTGGCTGTACACCAAATTATAGCTGACAGAGGCTTTTAATGAATTCAAGAATTCTCTATCGCAGGGTTGGAGATATACACTGAATATAGAGTTAAGTATTCTCTCTTAGGCCCAGGACTGATATGTAGTGGTTTGCACTGGGAATAAAATTCTAAGGTTAAAATATTAACATATTTTGGTACTGGTTTGTAAATAGCCACTGCCCAACTCTCTCAAGTACCCCTGGGCCTTGACCATAACAGTTCCTCCCCCTGGGCTCCTCCCACATCTCCCTATGATCCAGCAAGCACTACTGGGTTATGACCTCAAAGTGCCTTCCAGGACCCAGCTCCTGCTGAGGCCAAAGGTTGTTAAATACTTTAAATTCTACCCCTGATTAGGTCTCAGTTCTTTTGCCTGAGAGGGGACATGAGAATTGGGGTCAAGCACTTCAATGGTGAGAAGCCAAGTTTGGAAAAATTCTAGTGCACTGTGGAATAAGAGGAAATTCAGGGGCATTTTTTTTAAATTAATTTTTATTAAGCTTCAAGTGAACATTTACCATTCCAATCAGTCTGTCACATGTAGGTTTACATACATCTTACTCCCTTCTCCCACTTGCTCTCCCCCTATTGAGTCAGCCCTTTCAGTCTCTCGTTTCGTGCCAATTTTGCCAGCTTCCCTCTCTCTCTATCTTCCCATCCCCCCTCCAGTCAAGAGTTACCAACACACTCTCCAGTGTCCACCTAATTTAATTGGCTCCCTCTTCATCAGCATCTCTCTCCCCCCCTCTGACCAGTCCTTTTCATGCCTGATGAGTTGTCTTCGGGGATGGTTCCTGTCCTGTGCCATCAGAACTTCTGGGGAGCATTGTCTCTGGGATTCCTCTAGTCGCATTCATATCATTAGGTATGGTCTTTTTATGAGAATTTGGGGTCTGTATCTCATTGGCCTCCTGCTCCCTCAGGAGTTGTCTGTTGTGCTCCCTAGCAGGGCAGACATCGATTGTGGCTGGGCACCAACTAGTTCTTCTGGTCTCAGGATAATGTAGGTCTCTGGTTCATGTGGCCCTTTCTGTCTCTTGGGTTCTTAGTTGTCGTGTGGCCTTGGTGTTCTTCCTTTGCCTTTGCTCCAGGTGGGTTGAGACCAATTGATGTATCTTAGATGGCTGCTTGTTGGCATTTAGGACCCCAGGAGCCACAATTCAAAGTGGGTTGCAGAATGTTTTCATAATAGAATTATTTTGCCCGTTGACTTTGAAGTCTCCTCAAACCATGTTCCCCAGACCCCAGCCTCAGGGGCATTTTTGACCAGAAGAAAAGTCAGAGAAGAGCTAGGTTCTAATTCTCAATATCACAACCTGAGGTAAGCTAGCTAGATAGATAGATGATAGATAGGTAGATAGATAGATAAGACACTAAACCTCTTTGTAGAAAAGTGGATTTAGTTTTATAAAGCCTATATAACATGTTCCAAGAGCCTCTGGAGGACAATAAAGGTTTTCTTTAAATCTATAAGTCAGGATTTGTTAATTACTGTTATTATTCCCCTGATAGTTCTGAGTACAGCAGAGTACACCAACTTTTTATAATGCAGGATCCTCCTTGATATCTCCGTCACATTTAATGATAAAACTAACATTTACTGAAAACTTACTATGTGCCAGACACTATTCTAAACACTTTACATGTAGTGTCTAATTCTCACAACTGAGATAAAAAAAAAAAAAACATTTACTGAAAACTTACTATGTGCCAGACACTATTCTAAACACTTTACATGTAGTGTCTAATTCTCACAACTGAGATAGGTACTACTATTGTGGTCAGCCAGACTCTACTATTTATTCTATTTATTGAAAACCTGCTATAGGCCAGGCACTTTCATATAAATTATACCATTTAATCCTTGTCTTAGTTATCTAGTACTGCTATAACAGAAATACCGCAAGTGGGTGGCCTTAACTAACAGTAATTAATTTTCTCACAGTTAGGAGGCTAGAGGTCTGAAATCATGGCACCAACTCTAGGGGAAGGCTTCTCTCTCTGTCCACTTTGGGGGAAGGTCCTTGTCTCTTCAGCTTCTATCCCTTGGCTCATTGGTGATCTTCATGTGGCGTGGAATCTATCTTCCCCCATCTCTGCTTGTTGGCTTGCTTGTTTAATCTCTTATATCTCAAAAGAGATTGACTTAAGACACAACCTACACTAAAACTCTTTCATTAACGTAACAAAGAAAACCCATTTCCAAATGGGATTATAACCAGATTTAGGGGTTAGGATTTACAACACATATTTTAGAGGGGGACACAATTTAATCCATAACAACCCTCCAACACCTACTGTAAGAAGGCATCATCACCCTCACTATACAGACAAGGAAAATGAGGCTCTGAGATGAAGCCACTTGCCCAGTGTCAACTACTGAATAATCAGTAGGCTTGCAGCTTCAGTCTAAATCTCCTATCTCAAAAGCTGTACTTCCCTGCCTCCTGTGCTTTCCCATCTCCCAAATAACTCTTTTCTTCTAGTGCCTTTTTTTTTTCCATTCCTATCTTTACGTTTTCATGGTCATCTTCAACTTGCTAGATTGGTTATTTTCTTCCTGGGACCCCTGGTAACATCTGGCCTTAAGCCTTGCCCATTTAACCAGTCTATGACCTGCTTTTCGTTAAAATGTCCCCTAGATTTAGTATGCATTGGTCCTTGCCTAAAACACTCTTTACCTTGATGGCTACAAATTATTTTTCTAACCCTAGAATGCTGATTGAAAACCCTGGTGGCTTAGTGGTTAACAGCTATGTCTCCTAACCAAGAGGTCAGCAGTTGGAATCCACCAGGCGCTCCTTGAAAACCCTGTGGGGCAGTTATACTCTCTGCTGTAGTGTCACTATGAGTCGGAATCAACTGGACGGCAGCAGGTTTGGTTTTTTTTTCTTTTTTTTTTTTTGGTTTTAGCATGCTGATCTTCCAAATCCTACACAAGTGGAAATCCCAAGCTGGCCCTATAGCCACTTTCTGATCCAGTCGAGCAAACTTACTTAATGACCCCTGTATCAGTTAAAATGCTTTGGGTTGAAGATATCTGACTAATTGTCACTTAGATGATAACGACATTTTGTTATCTCACATAACAAGGTGTATGGAAGTCAATTCCAGAGTAGCTTAATTCAGGAGTTCAATGAAGTCATCAAAGACCCAGGCTCTTTTGATCTTTATGATCTACCACCTTGGTGTGTAGCAATGTCTTTCTTTTCTTCAACAACGCGTATTCCCTAAAATTGAAACAATACAGAGAAGATTAAGATGACTCTGTACAAAGATGATATCCGAATTCATGAAGCATTTCATATTTTTCTCAAATACATCCTTTTCAATGGGGCTGTCCCTGGTAACCCTATTAAAGATTATAACCCACTCCTATGTTTTTTTTTATGGTATTTCCTTTCTTTTTCTCTATTTCATTTTCTTCCATATAACTTATCACCATCAAAAATCAGGCATACTATATATTTTGTTTGTTTTATTTGTTACCTCTACCCCACACTAGAATGTAAGATCCACAAAGGCAGGTATTTTAGTCTATTTTGTTTACACTTGTATCCCTATACCTACAATAGTGCCTGGCACATAGGATGCACTTGATAAATATTTATTGAATGAATGAATAGTCACAAGATGGCTGCTGTAGCACTAAACATCACACCCTTAAACAACATTCTAAGCGAAAGAAAGGGGCATGGAACAAAAAGGGCTTTTTTTTCAAGGCTTGTAGCTTTTATCAGACTTTCTCAGAAACCTCACAACAGGCCTTCTCAAAGGTCACACTGACTAGAACTGGGTCACATGCTCACCAGTAGGCCCAACAAGGCAAATGTGAATGAGATTACCATGATTGGTTTCAAGCAATAATGATTCACCTTTCAGGGCTAAGCAAACAAAAACTCTGTCCTTCCTTTAGTAATGTTATGTGAGGTTGTTGTGTGAGCTATAGTGTGGCTATAGTAGCCATGTATGCTCTTGAGAATACCCTCTAACCCCTGAAATCTCCTCTTTCCCCATGACCAGGACAGTCCTCTATCTGACCAGCTCCCATAGGACTTATCTTTCATTCTTAAAATCACAGCTCAACATATCCAGTCCCAAATCTTGGTCTCTAATACTATTCCCCACTAAAAGAAGCCAGGGCTCCTAGGAGAAAAAAGTTGATCCCAGAGCTGGAGCAGAATAGGTACAAGATGAGCCTGGAACAGCATATTGTGCCAAGAAGGAAGGAAGCATTCAAGAAAACAATGGGGCCATGTCACAAGGAAACAATAACCAACTGAAAGGGCTCCCATAGTCCATATATGGACATTTGAGCACCAAAATTATTAAGGACAGTAATGAACTATGGATCATTGATGAAAAATAGTAATCTATGAGTTCACAATGTTCATAATCCATTATAATAGTTTTCATAATCCATCAACCTGGTGGATGATGTGGGAGGGGTGGAGATAACATTCTTGCCAAATAGAAAGTAATGAAAAAGGTAGGGTAGTGGTGAAGAACACAGGCTCTGGAGCCAGATTGCCCAGGTTCCAATTCAGAATCTGCCACTTATTAACTGCATAACAGGTAAATGAAGGAGGAGAAGGGAGGGCTTATGCTTATAGTAGAATACTGAGGGTTTACTGGTAAATGTGGAGGGTGTGCTAGAATTGGAAAAATTGTAATTTTGCAACCATCATGATCAAGATTGCTTCAAGCAAGAATCAATGGAGGAGGAGGAGCCAAGTTGGTGGGATAGACAGACTTCCGGCCAGCCCTCTTACAACAAAGACCCTAAAAAACAAGTGAAACGAGTATATTTATGACAAGCTAGGAGCCCTGAACATCAAAGGTAAGCTTAGAAAATGAACTGAGGGGCAGGGGGAGGAAGAGACAGTTCCGAAGTGGAGAGGAGTTACAGGACCTGAATTGCAGGGAGCCCTCAGGCATCAATTCCAGGAGCGGCGGCAGCGGGCTGCTACTAGCATTCGGCTGCAGTTTCCTCAGAGGGAAGCAGCCAGCCACACAGCCTACTCACACCTCCAGAACCAGAGAAGAACAGTGCTCTCAGCAAAAGCTAAGTACTTGCGTATATTTACTGCACCCGCACCCAAGCCGGCTTCAGTGGCTGATTTCCCTAGTTTTAAGATAGGCCCTGTTGAGTGCCTACAGACATCCTCCCATCCTTGGAGGAAGAATAAATTTGCAATTGGGGGAAAAGATAATTTGCCAGCTCCACTAACCGAGGGAATTTAGGACAGAAGTGGCTCCTATCCAGGCATAAATGGTCCGTGAAATTTGAGTACATTTCCCCTCTCCATGACCCTGTGTGGGCCTATTTCAGGAGAATAGGCCCTTGTTGGCAGACTTCAGCCATTTCAGCTGTGCGGCAGAGAGGTGGGTGTTTGATGTTTGACATTGCTTTGAGTATTAAACAGGGCACTCACCAACCCACATCAGGGGCCTAAGAAATGCTGGCTCCACTCAGGTCACCAAGCCACCTGCAACAGGGATCCAAGAATAACTGGTACCTCCCAACATTACAACCAAAAATATTGGGTGCCAATGGTCCATCTGCAGAACCCACCCACCTGCACACTCTAGGGCACAGGAACACACTTTCCTCAGAGACAGATGGGGGATGATTCTCAGCCCCCTGCCTTGTTCAGAGTGTGACCCCCTACTGCAACCAGATACTGGTACCTACACCAATCACCCTTGGCCCTCTAAGACTGTAAGTCAGAGCCTGTACCACACACTTGATGATCAGCTACCTGGACACCTGAGCGGAATTAATACAAGAAAAGTGAATGGACTTCTAGACTGATATACCTGATAACAGCCCTATCCAGCATGGGAAAGGACGTCAGAGCTCCAAAGGCAAAAATAATCAAGCCAACTCACTCAAGCAACCTATTTGGGCATATCAAAACAAAACAAAGCAAGAAGCTAAAACACAGTAAGCAAACATAGAATAAATTAATACAATAACTTATAGATGGTTTGGAGACAACAGTCAATATCAAGTCACATAAAGAAACAGACAACGATCACCTCAACAAGCTCTAAAAGCAAAGAGTCAAGGGATCTTCTAGATAAAAGTGCATTCCTGGAATTACCAGAGGCAGAATACAAAAGATTAATATACATAACACTTCAAGACATCAGGAAAGAAATGAGGCAATAGGCAGAACAAGCCAAGGAACACACAGATAAAGAAATTAAAAAGATTATTCAGAAACATAATGAAAAATTTAATAAGCTGGAAAAATCCATAGACAGACAGCAATCAGAAATTCAGAAGATTAACAACAAAATTACAGAAGTAGACAACTGAATAGAAAGTTAGAGGAGCAGATTTGAGCAAGTGGAAGGCAGAATTTCTGAACTTGAAGATAAAGCACTTGGCACTAATATATTTGAAGAAAAATCAAATAAAAGAATTTAAAAAACTGAAGATACCATAGGAATCATGTGGGACTCTATCAAGAGAAATAACCTACGAGTGATTGGAGTATCAGAACAGGGAGGGATAACAGAAAATACAGAGAGAATTGTTGAAGATTTGTTGGCAGAAAACTTCCCTGATATTGTGAAAGATGAGAAGATACCTATCCAAGATGCTCATTGAACTCCACATTAAGTAGTTTTTAAAAGAAAGTCACCAAGACATATTAAGATCAAACTTGCCAAAATTAAAGATAGAGAATTTTAAGAGCAGCTGGGGATAAACGAAAAGTCACCTACAAAAGAGAGTCAGTAAGAATAAGCTTGGACTACTTGGCAGGAACCATGCAGGCAAGAAGGCAATGGGATTACTTATATAAAACAGTGAAGCAAAAAATTGCCAGCCAAGAATCTTATATCCAGCAAAGCTGTCTCTCAAATATGAAGGTAAAATTAGGACATTTCCAGATAAACAGAAGTTTAGGGAATTCTTAAAAACCAAACCAAAACTGAGAAATACTAAAGGGAGTTCTTTGGTTAGAAAATCAATAATATCAGGTATCGACCCAAGACTAGAACAGTGGGCACTGCAATCAGAAGTCAACTCAGAGACGGAAATAAAAAAAAATAAATCAAGATTTAAAAAAACACTCAAAAAAGGGTAACAACGATGTTATGTAAAAGACAACAACATTAAAACAATAAAGAGGGAATAAGAAACGTAGTCAACAGTCTTCTATAGGGAGAGGAAGTTAAGGTGACACAAAAAAATAAAAGTTAGGTGTAAATTTAGAAAAATACAGGTAAATAATAAGGTAACCACAAAGAAGAAAAACTATCCTACTCATCAAAATAAAATCCAAGGAAAAAATGGAGACTCAACAGAAACAAAATCAACAACAACAAATATGAGGAAAGGACAAGAAAATTAAGCACAAAAAATTAAGTGGGAAAAAGAAACTGTCAACAACACACAAAAAAAGACATCAAAATGATGGCACTAAATTCATAAAAAAACTAAAAAAAAAGATATATATATATTTTTTATGAATACCTATCCATAATTACGCAGTATGTAAATGGTCTAAATGCACCAATAAAGAGACAGAGAGTGGCAGAATGGATTAAAAAACAAGATCCAATATATGCTGCCTACAAGAGACAGACTTAAGACTTAGAGACACAAACAAACTGAAAATCAAAGGATGGAAAAAAATATATCAAGCAAACAACAACCGAATAGGAGCTGGAGTGGCAATATTAATTTCTGACAAAACACACTTTAAATTTAAATCTATCATAAAGGATAAGGAAGGACACTATATAATGATTAAAGGGACAATATACCAAGAAGATATAGCCTTATTAAATATTTATGCACCCAACGACAGGGCTGCAAGATACATAAAAGAAACACTAAGAGCATGGCAAAGTGACATAGACAGTTCCACAACAATAGTAGATTTCAACACACCACTCTCGGTGAAGAACAGGACATCCACAAAGAAACTCCATAAAGACACGGAAGATCTAAATGCAACAATCAACCAACTTGACCTCATAGACATATACAGAACACTCCACCCAAAAGCAGCCAAGTATACTTTCTTTCCTAGTGCACATGGAACATTCTCTAGAATAAACCACATATTAGGTCATACAGCAAGCCTTAGCAGAATCCAAAACACTGAAGTATTACAAAGCATCTTCTCTGACCATAAGGCCATAAGAGTAGAAATCAGTAACAGAAAAAGCAGGTAAAATAAATCAAACACTTAGAAACTGAACTATAGCCTGCTCAAAAAGGACTGGATTAGAGAAGACATTAAGTATGGAATAAAGAAATTCAGAGAATCCAACGAGAATGAAAACACTTCCTATCAGAAACTTGAACAGTGCTCAGAGGCCAATTTATATCAATAAATGCACACATACAAAAAGAAAGGGCCAAAATCAAAGAATTATCCCTACAATTTGAAAAATTAGAAAGAGAGCAACAAAAGAAACCCTCAGTCACCAGAAGAAAAAAAATAAAATAAAAATTACAGCAGACTAAATGAGACAGAAAACAGAAAAACAATTGAAAGAATTAACAAGATCAAAAGTTGGTTCTTTGAAAAAATCAACAAAATTGATAAACAATTGGCCAAACTGACAATAGAAAAGCAGAAGAAGCAAATAACATGAATAAGAAATGAGATGGGAGTTATTACAACAGATCCAACTGAAATTAAAAAGAATCATATCAGATTACTATGAAAAATTGTATTCTAACAAATTTGAAAACCTAGAAGAAATAGATGAACTCCTAGAAACACACTACCTTCCTAAACTAACACAAACAGAGGTAGAACAACTAAATAGACCCATAACAAAAGAAGAGATTGAAAAGGTGATCAAAAAACTCCCAACAGAAAAAATCTCTGGCCCAGACGGTTTCACTGCAGAGTTCTACCAACTCTTTCAGAGAAGAGTTAACACCACTACTACTAAATGTATTTCAAAGCAAAGAAAAGGGCGGAATACTCCCAAACTCATTCTATGAAGTCAGCATATCCCTGATACCAAAACCAGGTAAAAGAAAAAAAAAAATTTTTTTTTTGGTAAAGACACCACAAAAAAAGAAAATTACAGACCTGTATCCCTCATGAACTTAGATGCAAAAATCCTCAAAAAAATTCTAGCCAATAGAATTCAACAACATATCAAAAAAATGATTCACCATGACCAAGTGGGATTCATGCCAGGTATGCAGGGATGGTTCAACATTCTAAAAAAAAAAAAAATTAATGTAATCCATGCTATAAATAAAACAAAAGACAAGAACCACAAGATTTTATCAATTGATGCAGAAAAGGCATTTGACAAAGTTCAAGATGGATTCATGATTAAACACTCTCAGCAAAATAGGAATAGAAGGAAAATTCCTCAACAAAATAAAGGGCATTTATACAAAGCCAACAGCCAACATCATGCTAAATAGAGAGAGCCTGAAAGCTTTCCCCTTGAGATTGGGAAACAGACAAGGATGCCCTTTATTATCACTCTTATTCAACATTTTGCTGGAGGTCCTAGCCAGAGTAATTAGGCTAGATAAAGAAATAAAGTGCATCCAGATTGGCAAAGAAGAAGTAAAAGTATCTCTATTTGCAGACGACATGATCTTATACACAGAAAACCCTAAGGAATCCTCAACAAAATTACTGAAACTAATAGAAGAGTTCAGCAGAGTATCAGGTTACAAGATAAACATACAAGAATCAGTTGGATTCCTCTACACCAACAAAAAGAACATCAAAGAGGAAACCACCAAATCAATACCATTTACAGTAGCCCCCAAGAAGATAAAATACTTAGGAATAAATCTTACCAGAAATGTAAAAGACTTATACAAGAAAACTGCAAAAACACTTCTGCAAGAAAGCAAAAGAGACCTACATAAGTGGAAAAACATACCTTGCTCATGGGTAGGAAGACTAAACATTATAAAAATGTCTATTCTACCAAAAGCGATCTATAGATTTAATGCAATTCCGATCCAAATTCCAAAGACATTTTTTAATGAGGTGGAGAAACAAATCACCAACTTTATATGGAAGGGAAAGAGGCCCCACATAAGTAAAAAAGCAGTACTGAAAAGGATAACATAGTGGGAGACCTCACTCTACCTGATTTTAGAATCTATTATACTGCCACAGTATTCAAAACAGCCTATTACAACAGGTACATAGATACAACAGATACATAGACCAATGGAACAGAATTGAGAATCCAGACATAAATCCATCCACATATGAGCAGTTGATATTTGACAAAGGCCCCAAAACAGTTAAATGGGGAAATGGCAGTCTTTTTAACAAATGGTGCTGGCATAACTGGATATCCATCTGCAAAAAAATGAAATGAGACCCATAGCTCACACCATGCACAAAAAAGAGCTCAAAATGGATCAAAGACCTAAACATAAAATCTAAAGAGATAAAGATCATGGAAGAAAAGATAGGGACAATGTTAGGGGCCCTAATACATGGCATAAACAGTATACAAAACATTACTAACAATGCAGAAGAAAAACTAGATAACTGGGAGCTCCTGAAAATCAAACACCTATGCTCATTCAAAGATTTCACCAAAAGAGTAAAGAGATTACCTATAGACTGGGAAAACATTTTTAGCTATGACATTTCCAATTAGCACCTGATCTCTAAAATCTACATGATACTGCAAAAAGTCAACTACAAAAAGACAAATAACCCAATTAAAAAATGGGCAAAAGATATGAACAGACACTTCACTAGAGAAGACATTCAGGTAGCTAACAGGTACTTGAGGAAATGCGTACGATCTTTAGCCATTAGAGAAATGCAAATCAAAACTACAATGAGATTTCATCTCACTCCAACAAGGCTGGAATTAATCCAAAAAACACAAAATAATAAATGTTGGGGAGGTTTGTGGAGAGATTGGATCACTTATACTGCTGGTGGGAATGTAAAATGGCACAGCCTCTTTGGAAATCAATTTAGCTCTTCCTTAAAAAGCTAGAAATAGAACTACCATAAGATCCAGCAATCCCACTCCTTGGAATATAACCTAGAGAAATAAGAGCCTTTACGCGAACAGATATATGCACACCCATGCTCATTGCAGCACTGTTTACAATAGCAAAAAGATGGAAGCAAACAAGGTGAATGGATAAACAAGATGAATGGATAAATAAATGATGGTATACTCACACAATGGAATATTATGCATCAATAAAGAACAGTGATGAATTTGTGAAACATTTCATGACATGGAGGAACCCGGAAGGCATTATGCTGAGTGAAATTAGTTGCAAAAGGGCAAATATTTTAGAGGACCACTATTATAAGAATTCAAGAAATAGTTTAAACAGAGAAGAAAATAGTCTTTGATGGGTCTAAGAGGGGGGAGGGAGGCAGGGTAGGAGAGAAGTGTTCACTAATTAGATAGTAGATAAGAACTACTTTAGGTGAAGGGAAAGACAACACAATACAGGTGAGGTCAGCACAACTGGACTAAACCAAAAGCAAAGAAGTTTCCTGAATAAACTGAATGCTTTGAAGGCCAGCATAGCAGGGGCAGGGGTTTGGGGACCATGGTTTCAGGGAACTTCTAAGGCAATTGGGATAATAAAATCTATTAAGAAAACATTCTGCATCCCACTTTGGAGAGTGGTGTCTGGGGTCTTAAATGCTAGCATGCGGCCCTCTAAGATGCATCAGTATCAGTTGGTCTCAACCCACGTGGGCCAAAGGAGAATGAAGAACACCGAGGACACAAGGTAATTAGGAGCCCAATAGACAGAAAGGGCCACATAAACCAGAGATTACATCAGCCTGAGACGAGAGGAACTAGATGGTGCCTGGCTACAACCAATGACACCCTTGACAGGGAATGCAACAGAGAACCCCTGAGAGAACAGGAGAGCAGTGGGATGCAGACTCCCAATTCTCATAAAAAGGCCAGACTTAATGGTCTGACTGAGACTAGAAGGACCCCGGTCTGTGGTCATGGCCCCCAGACCTTCTGTTGGCCCAGGACATGAAACATTCCCGAAGCCAACTCTTCAGACAGCAATTGGACTGGACAATGTGATGAAGAGAGATGCTGGTCAGGAGTGAGCTTCTTGGATCAGGTGGACACTTGAGAATATGTTGGCATCTCCTCCCTGGAGGGGAGATGAGAGGGTAAAGGGGGTTAGAAGCTGGTGAAATGGACACAAAAAGAGTGAGTGGAGGGAGGAAGCAGACTGTCTCATTAGGGGGAGAGCAAGTAGGAATATGTAGCAAGGTGTATATAACTTTTTGTGTGAGAGCTGACTTGATTTGTAAACTTTCACTTAATGCACAATGAAAAATTAAAAAAAATCATCTATATAAGAGGTAATAGTCAACACTTACTCTAAAGCAAAGACCTGAAGACAAGGGGGCAGGGAAACTAGATTACTGGAAACGGAACAATCAGAATGGAAATAATGAGAAAATTGACACATTGTGTAAAATGTAAACAATGTTACTGAACAAATTGTGTGGAAGTTGCTCAATGTGAACCTAATTTGCTGTGTAAACTTTCACTGAAAACACAATAAAATATTATTAAAAAAAAAGAATCAATGGATACTAAATCCAGGGAACATCTTAATGAGAAGTAGGTTATTTGCAGATTCTTACAGTGTCTTCCCACAGATTACAAGAGAGGAAATAATAACTATACAGTGAAATGATTGGGCAAGACTTTAACTGGGTGATCAAAATTAGTATGACCAATGACGGGCAGATCGACATCATGTACCTCCTGATATGATACCCTATGAAGGACATAATATCACTTAAATGATACTCTAGCCTGGAATACATAACCTGAGGCCAAGCATGAGGAAACATCAGTCAAACATAATGAAGAGCATTATATTATTTAAAAGGTGAGTGACGGGAAGGACTGTATTGTACAAAACAGTCAATGTCATAAAAGACAAGGAAATGCTGTAGAAAGGTTCTAGATCAAAGGAGAGTAAAGAGACATGACAACTGAATGCAACAGCTGCTCCTTGGCTGGATCTTGCACTAGCAGAAACAAACCAAAACGCTGTAAAGAATAGTCAATTGCCACAACTGGAATACAGAATAGCCCATATATGGAATATGGAATGTAGGTTATATTAAAGTATCATATCAATGTTAAATTTAATGATGTTGATAAGTGTAATGTGATCATATAAGAGAATACTGAAGTTCTGAGGAGGGCCATGATATATGCAACTTAATTTCAAATAGGAAAAATCAACTATTTGTATGGGTACGACAGATAGATGATGATAGAGAGAGAGATGATAGATAGATGATAGATAGATAGATAGATAGATAGATAGATAGATGATAGATAGGTAGGTAGGTAGGTAGGTAGGTAGGTAGGTAGGTAGGTAGGTTAGGTAGGTAGGTAGGTAGGTAGGTAGGTAGGTAGGTAGGTAGGTAGGTAGGTAGGTAGGTAGGTAGGTAGGTAGGTAGGTAGGTAGGTAGGTAGGTAGGTAGATGATGGATAGATGGAGAGAGCAAATGATAAAGGAAAATGTTCATAATAAGTGAATCTGGGTAAAAAGTATATAGGTGTTCTTTGTACAATTCTTATTCTTGCAAATTAAAATATACCCAAATAAAACACTCTGAAAAAACCCAAAAAAACCCTACTGCTCACAATCCATCTCATCCTATTTAGAAGCCCTCCCTGATTAGCTTTGTGCAGTCTCTCAGGGCTCCAGAATAGTGAAGAATGTTACCTGTGGATTTGCATGTTTTGGCAAATATGAACTCACCCCAAATATTTGTGGGGCACCCTCCAAGAGAAGAATCATTATGTAACAAATATTTACTGTGTACCAGGCCCTGTGCTATATGCTAGGATGAAAGGTGACTAAGGCAAGCTCCCTGCCCTCAAGAAGTTCATGAACAGACATGTAAGCTGTGTGTCAAATGCTACAATTAGAGGTATGCATAGGTTCTAGGAACCCAGAGAAGAGACACCTTATTCAGCCTGAGGTAGAGAGCAGAGGTAGTAAAAGATTGTGGAGAGGTCAGGAAATATTTCCCAGAGAAGAATCTTAGGATAAGCCCTGAATGAATTAGCCTGGTGGATGACAGGGGAAGGAGGAGATAATTCTTGGCAAATAGAAAGGAATGAAAGAGGTAGGGTACTGGTTAAGAGCAGTCTCTGGAACCAGACTCCCCAGGCTCCAATCCTGAATCTGCCACTTCTCACCTGCATGACCTCGGATAAGTTACTTAGCCTCTCTGTGTCTCAGTTTCCTCATCTGTCATCTGGGAATGATGACAGTACCTACCACATAGGATAGCTGGAGATGATTCAATTACAAGAAATGATACATTTATGCTGCCACTCGGCATGTAATAAACCAAAAAAAACCACTGCCTTCGAGTTGATTCCTACTCATAGCAACCCTATAAGGACAGAGCAGAACTGCCCCATAGAGCTTCCAAGGTGTGCCTGGTGGATTTGAACTGCCAACCTTTTGGTTAGCAACCGTAGCTCTTAACCACTACACCACCAGGGCTTCCAGCACATAATAGGGGCCCAATAAATATTAGTTCAATTCATGTCTCTTTCAAGGAACAAAAAGTTTCAGTCAGTAGAGTGCAGAGTTCACGTGAGGGAATGTAGAGAGAAGGGAGAGAGGATGTGATACCCAACTAAGGAATTTGTACTTTAGCCTAAAGGCAACAGGAAGTTATTGAAGGGTTTTAATGACTTGATCTAATCTGTGTTTTCAAAAGTTCCCTCTGGCTTGAAGAATGAAGCAGCCTAAGAATGGAGGAAGCCAGTTAAGAAGTCATTGCATCTGTCCAAATGAGAGAAGATGAGGGTTTGAGATCGGATAGTGGGCCAGAATGGTTAGAGAGAGCAGAACGTATTCAAAAGATGTTGTGGAAGTCGAAGTCAAGGTTAACTCCCAGGAGTCTGACTTGAACACCAGGACAGATAGGGAACAGAGAAGAAGCAAGGTTTTGGAAGTAGGGGAGGTAGAGTGGGAAGAAATGATAAGCTTTATAGTAAGTTTGAAGGGCCTGTGGGACATTCAAATGGAGATGTCTAATAAAAGATGGGATATACAAAGGCTGAGACTTGCTATCAATTAAGTTCCACAAAGCAAATTCTACCACTTTCAAGCTATGTGATCTTCTACCGGTTATGTGACTTTGCTGAGCCTCCATTTCCTCCATTATAAAACAATTATGATGATTAAAATGTCCTAGTGTGAATGAAAAACATTCAATAAACTATAAAGTATGATACAAATGCTAGATATTTTTATTTTGGGGAAGGCTAACAGGAAAAAATCAAATTCTGGAATCATTTTTTTTGGAAACTTCAGGAAAATTTTCCCCACTGGGGAAATAAAAAGAGCCTATAATCCATAGGAACACTCCTGCTTGTCCTCAGCCTGTGTTTTTCTCCCCTCCTAATTTATCTAGACTAAAAATAGCCAGACCCCAGGCTTGAAAGTGAGCCTTAAATGAGCTGGAAGAAGCCAGAGTTGAAATGAGGGACCACAGAGATGAAAACTTGAGGTAGAATTCAAAGTTTGTGGGAGTATGACACATTTATTGACATTCCACCAAGTTCCAGACACACTGTTTAAATTCTGCTTCTGACTAGAGGCAGGCTTGTGAGGCCTTTTACAAAGTGCTTGATTATCATCTACCTTTACAAGGGTAGGTGTGATATGTAACTACATAGGCCACACTATAGGCACCCTCATTCTATGTACCACAAACTAACTTTTCTCTGAAAATCCATAGAATCTTCTCTGCAAAAATTGTACCCTTGCTCTAATGGTAAATTTCCTTTAGAAGTCCCCAGCTCCCCAACCCCCGCTCCCACCCCACCCTCAATTCTTTTAGAACGGCAGATACAGAATTAGCTGTTTAGGTTGCAAAACTGACTGTATTTGTAAGACGTGAAATATCTGGGAAGGGAATATAGAGTCTTTTTATTCATTTCAGCTTGCAGAGATTCACTTATTAATTGGTATTTTATTGGACTAGCATTTTTGTTGCATCCCCAGATCTTGTGGCTCTGGTCTTGGAATCAATCCTCTTTTTTTTTTTTTTTTTTAATATTTATTGTTTTTTGAACATTATTTGTTATGGTTTGGGTAAAAGTTTACAAAGTAAATTCGTTTCTCATTCAACAACTTATACACATTTTGTTTCGTGACATTAGTTGCAATTCCCTCAATGTGCTAGCACTTTACCCACTTCCTCCCTGGGTTCCCCTCACCCATCTTTCCTGCTCCTTCCTGCCTTCTGAACTTTATTTTTGGGTAAATGCTGCCCTTTTGGTCTTATATGGTTGATTGTTCTGAGGAGTACATTCCTCGTGTGTGTTGTCAGTTTATAGGCCTGTCTATTGTTTGGCTGAGAGGTGATCTACAGGGGTGGGTTCAGTTTCATGTTTGAAGGGTGTCTAAGGGCCATAGTCTTGGGGGTTCCACCAGTCTCTATCAGACCAGTAAGTCTGATCTTTTTTATGAATTTGAATTTTGTTCTACATTTCTCTTCCACTCTGTTCAGGACCTTCTATTGTGATCCCAATCAGAGTGATCTGTAGTGATAGCCCGGCACCGCCTAGTTCTTTCTGATCTTAGGCTAGTGGAGGCTGTGGTTCATGTGGCCCATTCGTCCTTTGGACTATTTATTTCCTTGAATCTTTGATTTTCTTCACTCTCCTTTCTCCGGACAGGAGGAAACCAATAGTTGCATCTTAGATGGCCACTGGCAAGCTTTTAAGACCCCAGTCACTGCTCACCAAAGTAGGATGTAGAACATTGTCTTTATGGACTATATTATACCAATTGGCCTAGATGCGCCCCTAGACTATGGTCCTAAGGCCTCAAGCCCAGTGAGTCAGTCCATCAAGGTGTTTGAGTATGGCTAAGGGATTTTCTTAAATTTGCACCCTGTGTGCTTGTCTTAGTCTGGGCTCTCTAGAGAAGCAAAACCAGTAAAGCATATAAATATATATATAAAGAGAGAGAGAGAGATTTATATCAAGGAAATGGCTCACACAGTTGTAGAGGCTGCAATGTCCCAAGTCTGTGGGTCATGAAAGATGCTTCCTTCTCCTGATTCACGTGGCTGCAGGGGCTGGCAAACCCAAGATTGGCAGGCCAGAGAGCAGGGCTGTTGCTCACAGGCTGTGAAAATCGAAGGATCCCAAGATCAGAAGGCAAGACCACGGGTAAGCTGCTGGCTCAAGTTCCAAGAACTGGAGGTCAGACAAACAGGAGCCAGCAGCAGGATCCAGAACAAGCAAAAGCCCCAGCAAGGAGGGAAGGAAGAGCTAGGCGGCAGAGGGTGAAGAGATGAAGGCTGACAGGGGCAGTGAGCTGCCACAGGTCCCACCCCTGCCAGTACTGACTCACAGCTGGTCCCATCATGGGGTTGATCATGTATCAGATCTCAATAGGGAAGTGATTACAACATTATACAGCTGCCAAAACACAGAATCATGGCACAGCCAAGTTAATACAGTCTTAACCATCACAGTGCTCTACTATATACATGGATATCTTGCAACGCATACAAATACATATGTAGAAATATACTCTGCCAAACCTATATATGCTCATGGGTGTACTCCCATACACCATCCCACACCTGCTCAGCTTACATATCTATGTATCCACTCGTAAATTATTGTTTATTACTCTTATTGCAGGATTCTGTATGTAATAATATTTACTATTGTTGCCTTTTACTCTTGCGTACCTCGCATTGTCTTCCTTTGCCTTGGTCATTTTGTGCTGATTTCCCCCTTATCGTGTATCGCTTTTCCCTTCACCCAAGTTAATACGTGTCTACCACCTAGTTAGCGATTTTTCCTCCCTCCTTCTCTCATCCCTGACTAAATCAAAGAATGTTTCTTTCTGTGTCTAAACCTTTTCTTGACTTTTTACAATAGTGGTCTCATACAGTAATTGTCCTTCCGTGATTGACTTATTTCACTCAGCATAATGTCCTCCAGGTTCATCCATGTTATGAGATGTTTCATGGGTTCATCGTTATTCTTTAATGTTGCATAGTATTCCATTGTGTGTACGTACCATAGTTTGATTATCCATTGATGGGCACTTAGGTCGTTTCCATTTTTTTCTATTGCGAATAATGCTGCGGTGAACATGGGTGTGCATACATCTATTTGTGTCATAGCTCTTATTTCTCTAGGGTATGTATCTAGTAGTGGGATTGCTGGATCATATGGTATCTCTATTTCTAACTTTTTAAGGAAGCGCCATACCATTTTTCACAGCGTTGTACCATTTTACAATCTCACCAGCAGTGTATGAGAGTTCCAATCTTCCCACACCCTCCCCAGCACTTGTTGGTTTGATTATTGCCATTATTGCCGGGGTTAAATGATATCTCATTGTTGTTTTGATTTGCATCTCTCTAATGGCTAATGGGAAACCTGATGGCTAATGGGAAACCCTGGTGGTGTAGTGGTTAAGTGCTACAGCTAATAACCAAAAGTTCAGTAGATAGGGCAGTTCTACTCTGTCCTATAGGTTAGCTATGAGTCAGAATTAGCTTGATGGCAATGGATAATGGTTAGTGATCACAAGCGTCTCTTTATGTTTTGTTGGCCATCTGAATGTCTTTAAAGTGTCTGTTCATGTCCTTTGCCAATTTTTTAATTGGATTGTTTGTTCTTGAGGTTTCAAAGTTTTCTGTAAATTTTAGAGATTAGTCCCTTGTCAGATATGACATTGCCAAGACTATTTTTCCCAATTTGTAGGTTCTCTTTTTGCTCTTTTTGAGAAGGCTTTTGATGCACACAGTGTTTCATTTTTAGTAGGTCCTAGTTTTTTTTTTTTTTTTTTTTTTTTAGTCATCTAGTTTATCTCCTGCTGTTTGGGCATTTTTAGTTATGTTTGATAGTGTATTTATGCCATAAATTAGGGCCTCTAGGTTTGCCCCTATTTTTTCTTCCATGATCTTTACGGTTTTGGGTTTTATATTTAGGTCTTTTATCCATCTTGAGTTAGTTTTTGTATACGGTGTGAGGTATGGTTCTTGTTTCATTTTTCTGCAAATGGATATCCAGTTTTGCCAGCACCGTTTGTTAAAGAGACCCTCTCTTCCCCGTTTAGTGGATTTTGGTCCTTCGTTGAAGATAATTGTCCACAGGTGGATGGAGTTACGTCTGAGTTCTCAATTCTGTCCCATTGGCCTATGTGTCTGTCATTGTGCCAGTACCAGGCTCTTTTGATTACTGTGGCTATATAGTAAGTTCTGAGATCAGGAAGTGTGAAGCCTCCTACTTATTCTTCTTCTTCAGTTGTTTCTGAGGTTTCTTTCCTTTCCATATAAGGTTGGTAATTGGTTTTTCCATCTCTTTAAAGAATGTTGATGGAAACTGGATCATGATTGCATTACACCTATAGATCACTTGGGTGGTATTGACATGTTCAAAACGTTAAGTCTTCCCATCCATAAGCACGGTGTGTTCTTCCATTTATGTAGGTCTCTTTCAGTTCCTTGCAGTAGTGTTTTGTAGTCTTCTTGTATAAGTCTTTTACATCCCCGGTTAGGTTTATTTTACCTTTTGGGGAGCTATTGTAAATGATATTGTTTTCCTGATTTCCTTTTTGGAGTTTTCTTTATTAGCTTAATCTAACTGATTTTTGTATGTTAATCTTGTGTCCCACTACTTTGCTGAATACTTCTATTAGTTCCAGCAACTTTCTTGTGGACTCTCTGGGATTTTCTATGTATAGGATCATATCATCTTCAAATAGGGATAATTTTATTTCTTCCTTACCAATTTGGATTCCTTTTATTTCCCTTTCTTGCCTTAATGGAAACCCTGGTGGTGTAGTGGTTAAGTGCTATGGCTGCTAACCAAAGGGTCAGAAGTTCAAATCCACTCGGTGCTCCTTGGAAACTCTATGGGGCAGTTCTACTCTGTCCTATAGGGTCGCTATGAGTCGGAATCGACTTGATGGAAACAGGGTTTTTTTTTTCTTGCTTTATTGTTCTAGCTAGTACTTCCAGTACAATATTGAATAAGAATGATGATAAAGGGCTTCCTTGTCTGGTTCCTGTTCTCAAGGAGAATGATTTCAGTCTTTCTCCATTGAGAATAATGTTGGCTGTTAGTTTTGTATATATGCCCTTAATTATGTTGAGGAATTTCCTCTCTACTCCTATTTTGCTGAGAGTTTTTAATCAGGAATGGATGTTGGATTTTATCAAATGCCTTTTCTGCATCAATTGATATGTTGTTTTATTTATGTGGTAGATTGCATTAAGTGATTTTCTAATGTTGAGCCATCCTTGCATAGCTGGTATGAAACCCACTTGGTCATGATGTATTATTATTTTTTTTGATATGGTGTTGGATTCTATTGGCTAGGATTTTGTTGAGAATTTTTGCATCTATATTCATGAGGAGTATTGGTCTGTAATGTTCTCTTTTAGTGGTGTCTTTGCCTGGTTTCGGTATCAGGGTTAAGCTTGCTTCACCGAATGAATTCAGGAGTATGCCATCCTTTTCTGTGTTCTGAAATAGTTTGAATAGAATTTGTGTCAGCTCTTCTCTGAATGTTTGGCAGAATTCCCCAGTGAAGCCGTCTGGGCTGTTGTTGTTGGGAGGTTTTTTTCCAATGACCTTTTCAATTTATTCTTTTGTTATGGGTCTGTTCAAATTTTCTGCCTCAGTTTGTGTTAGTTTAGGTGGGTAGTGTGTTTCTAGAAATTTTTCCATTTCTTCTAGGTTTTCAAATTTGTCAGAGTACATTTCTTCATAATATTCTGTTATTATCCTTTTTATTTCAGTTGGTTCTCTTGTCAAATCACCCACCTCGTTTTTATTTGTGTTATTTGCATCTTCTCCCTCTTTTCTTTTGTCAAGGTGGCCAGTGGTTTGTTGATATTACTAATCCTTTCAAAGAACCAACTTCTAGTCTTGTTGATTCTTTCTATTGTTTTTCTGATTTCTGTTTCATTTATTTCTGTTCTAATCTTTATTATTTCCTTTCTTCCGATGACTGTGGATTTTTTTCTTTTTTCTTTTGCTGCTCTTTTTCTATTTTTTTGGAGTTGTAGGGATAAGGTGTTGATTTTGGCTCTCTCTTTTTGATGTGTGTGTTTATTGCTATAAATTGACCTCTGAGCACTGCTTTTGTTGTGTCCCAAAGGTTTTAGTATGTTGTGTTTTCATTCTTATTTGACTCTATGAATTTTTTATTTCTTCTCTTACTCAGGGTTTTTAAGCAGGAAGTTATTAATTTCCATGCACTGGCATACCTCAGAGATATCACAGGTTCAGTTCCAGACTGCTGCAATAAAGCAAATTTAGCAACAAAGCAAATCACATGAATTTTTTGGTTTTCCAGTGCATATAAAATTATATTTACATTATACCGTAGTCTACTAAATGTGTGATAGAAATAATACGTCTAAAAACAAAACAGTGTGCATACATTAATTAAAAAATACTTCATTGCTAAAAAATACTAACCATCATCTGAGCCTTTAGAGAGTTGTAATCGTTTTGCTGGTGGAGGGAGTTGCCATCATGTTGATGGCTGTTGACTGATCAGGGTGGTGGCTGCTAAAGGTTGAGGTGGCTGTGGCAATTTCTTAAAATAAGATAACAATGAAGTTTGCCACATTGATTGACTCTTCCTTTCATGAAAGATTTCTCTGTGGCATGTCATGTTGTTTGATCACATTTTACCCACAGGAGAACTTCTTTCAAAATTGGAGTCAGTCATCTCAAACCCTGCTGCTGCTTTATCAACTGAATTCATGTAATATTCTAAATCCTTTGTTGTCATTTCAACAATGTTCACAGCATCTTCACGAGGAGTATATTCCATCTCAAGAAGCCAATTTCTTTGCTCATCCATAAGAAGCAACTCCTCATCTGTTACAGTTTTATCATAAGATTGCAGCATTTCAGCCACATCTTCAAGCTTCACTTCTAATTCTAGTTCTCTTGCTATTTCCACCACATCTGCAGTTACTTCCTCCACTGAAGTCTTGGATTTCTCAAAGTCATCCATGAGTGTTGGAATCAACTTCCAAATTTGTGTTAATGTCGATATTTTCACCTCTTCCCATGAATCATGAATATTCTTAATGGCATCTAGAATGGCGAATCCTTTCCAGAAGGTTTTCAATTTACTTTGCCCAGATCCCTTAGAGGCACCCATAGCCTTACAAAATGTATTTCTTGAATAATAAGTCTTGAATATCAAAATTACTCCTTGATCCAAGCTGCAGAATGGATGTTGTGTTAGCAGGCATGAAAACAACATTAATTGTCTTGTACATCTCCATCAGAGCTCTTGGGTGAACAGGTGCATTGTCAGTGAGCAGTAATGTTTTGAAAGGAATCTTTTTTTTCTGAGCAGTAGGTCTCAACAGTGGGCTTAAAATATTCAGTAAACCATATTGTAAACAGATGTACTGTCATCCAGGCTTTGTTGTTCCATTTATAGATCACAGGCAGGTAGATTTAACATAATTCTTAAGGGCCCTAGGATCTTCAGCATGGTAAAAGAGCATCAGCTTCAACTTAAAGTCGTCAGCTGCAATAACCCCTAACAAGAGAGTCAGCCTGTCCTTTGAAGCTTTGAAGCCAGGCATTAACTTCTCCTTTCTAGCTATGAAAGTCCTAGATAGTATCTTCTTCCAATAGAAGTTGGTTTTGCTACATTGAAAACCTGTTGTTTAGTGTAACCACTTTCCTCAATTATCTTACTAGATCTTCTGGATGACTTGCTGCTGCTTCTACATCAGCACTTGGAGATATCTTCTTTCCTTAAGCCTCATAAACCAATCTCTGATAGATTCGAACTTTTCTTCTGCAGCTTTCTCACCTCCTTCAGCCTTCATAGACTTGAAGAGAGTTAGGGCCTTGCTCTAGATTAGGCTTTGGGACAAGAAAATGTTGTGGCTGCTTTGATCTTCTGTCCAGGCCACTAAAACTTTCTCCATATCAGCAATAAGGCTGTTTCGCTTTCTTATCATTTGTGCGTTCACTGGAGTGGCACATTTAATTTCCTTCAAGAACTTTTCCTTTGCATTCACAACTTAGCTAACTGTTTGGCACAAGGGGTCTAGCTTTCAGCCTCTCTCAACCTTCAACATGCCTTCCTTACTAAGCTTAATCATTTTTAGCTTTCGATTTAAAGTGAGAGACATGTGATTCTTCCTTTCACTTGAATACTTAGAGGCCATTGTAGGGTTATTAATTGGCCTAATTTCAATATTGTGTCTCAGGGAACAGGGAGGCCTGAGGAGAGGGAGAGAGACAGGGGTACGGCCAATTAGTGTAGCAATCAGAACACATAAAACATTGATCGATTAAATTTTTCATCTTATATGGGCCTGGTACATGGTGCCCCAAAACGATTACAATAGTAACATCAAAGATCACTGATCACAAATCATCATAACAGATATAATAATAATGAAAAAGTTTGAAATACTGTGATAACTACCAAAATGTGAAAGAGAGACACAAAGTGAGCACATGCTTTTGGAAAAATAGCGCCAATAGACTTATTCGATGCAGTGTTGCTACAAATGTTCTATTAGCAAAAAATACAGTATCTGCAACGTGCAGTAAAGTGAAGCACAATCAAATACCTGTATTTGATTTTTTTCTCTTCTTCTTCCTGTTAATGATTTCTAATTCTACAGCATTGTGATCAGAGGAGATGCTTTGTGTTATTTTGATTTTTATAAATTTATTGAGGCTTGCTTTGTGGCCTAATATGTGGTGTATTCTGGAGAATGATCCATGTGTGCTAGAAATGAATATGTACTGTGCTGTCGTTGGGTGGAGTGTTCTATATATGTCTATGAGATCAAGTTGGTTGATTGTGTCGTTTAGGTCTTCTGTATCTTTGCTGAGTTTCTTTCTAGTTGTTCTATCCTTCGTCAAAAGTGGTATGTTAAAGTCTCCTACTATTACTGTGGAGCAGTCTATTCTCTTTTCAATTCTGTTAAAGTTTTTTTTTTTATGTAGTTTGGAGCTCTTTCACTGGGTGAGCAGATATTTATTATGGTTACGTCCTCTTGTTGAACTGACCCTTTAATCATTATACAATGCCCTTCCTTGTCTCTTATGCTGGTTTTTGCCTTAAAGACTATTTTATCAGAGATTAATATTGACAAACCTGCTCTTTTTTGGTTGCCATTTTCTTGATATATTTTTTTCCATCCTTTGATTTTTACCTTATTTTTATCTTCATGGGATCAATCATCTGTGCATCTTTGAGCCCATACACCAGTTTCTCAAAGTCTCTGTCATTCTCTCTGTGGGTGATCAGAGTTTCATTGTCTTCATCTGTTAAATAAAAATATTAAACCTACCTTGCAGGGTTGTCATGAAGATTAAATATGATTATACACTGAAAGTGGCTACCTAGCACATTCATTCAAAAAATGTTTGCAGAGAACATACTATGTGCAAGGCCCTATTCTATGCAATGAACAAAGATCAAAATGCTTACCCGTGTGGAGTGATATGACAGATGGTAATAAGTGTTATAGAGAAAATAAGACAGTATAAGTGGCTAAAGAGTGCGAGTCAGGGTTGGAAGTCACCACACAGTAGGTGCGCCACAAATGGCAGTTATTTTTGTTAGGTCTCTTTGATCTCTACACATCAAGCATTGAGGTATACTTGGATACAGATACTGAGTGCTTTCAAAAGATCAAAAACATATATCAAAACCTAACTATAGATCAGGCACTCACCAAATTTTGGGAGGAGTAAAGATCAACAAGGCATGATCCATGACCACAAGGATCATTTCCATATACTGTAGAAAGTGATCAGACAGGGGATGTGGAATGCAGAGGGTGGATGTCTTAGGCTGCGTTCTCTAGAGAAGCAAAGCCAGTAAAGTGTATAAATATATATACCAAAAACCTAAACCACCTCTGAGGCAGCAGGAGAGCTGTGGAATGCAGACTTCAAATTCTCGTAGAAAGACCAGACTCAATGGTCTGATTGAGACTAGAAGGACCCCCGGGGTCATGGTCCCCAGACCTTCTGTTAGCCCAAGACAGGAACCATTCCCAAAGCCAACTCTTCAGACAGGGATTGGACTGGAATATGGGATAGAAAATGATACTGGTGAAGAGTGAGCTTCTGGGATCAAGTAGACACATGAGACTATGTGGGCAGCTCCTATCTGGAGGGGAGATGAGAGAGTAGAGGGGTTCAGGAGCTGGCCGAATGGATACGAAAATAGAGAGTGATGGGAAGGAGTGTGCTGTCTCATTAGGGAGTGAGCAACTAGGAGTATATAGCAAGGTGTATATACATTTTTGTATGAGAGACTGACTTGATTTGTAACCTTTCACTTAAAACACAATAATTTTTTTAAAAAAAAATCAAACCCTTTGCCTTTGAGTCAATTCCAACTCATAGTGACACTTATAAGACCGAGTAGAACTGCCCCATAGGGTTTCCAAGGAGCAGTTGGCGGATTTGAACTACCGACTTTTTGGTTAGCAGCTGAACATTTAACTACTGTGCCACCAGGGCTCTGTAAATATATATAGAGAGAAATTTATATTAAGGAAATGGCTCATGTGGTTGTAGAGGCTGGAATGACCCAAGTCCTTAGGTCAATCTGGAGGCTTCTCCTAATTCATGTAGCCACAGGGGCTGGTGAACCCAAGATCGGCAGGTCCAACAGCAGGGCTCTTGTTTACAGGCTGCAAAGACCAACGAATCCAAGATGGGCAGGCAAGATGGCAGGTAAGCTGCTTGATCAAGTCCCAAGAACTGGAGGTCAGATGAGTAGGAGCCAGCTGCAGGATCCAGAGTGAGCAAAAGTCCGCCTATATTGGGAGCGGGCCACACCCCCAAGGATACTCCCTTTCAATTGATTGGCTACTCACAGCAGATTCCATCATGGAGGCGATCACATTATATCAAATCTCATCGTGGAAGTGATCATATCATCATACAACTGCCAAACTACATCCTAACTGCCAAACCATTGAGAATCACGGGCCAACCAAGTTGACACACAACCTTAATGATTACATTCTACTCCTTGTCAACATGGCACCTGTACACATCTCCTTAAACCATACATAACCTCTGAATAAAGACAATTATAAAGTCATACTTGAGCCTAAGTTGATACAACAAACACATACAACCGAATACGCACTAGCTCTGTTTACATCCTATATTTTATAGGTGAAGAAAACAAAAACATTTCATGCACAAAGACAAGGAAGAAACACTTATAACAATTACAGTCCTTGTTTCTGCAACTGGTCACATGGTTATAACTGGTATTTGGAACTACCTTTTTCCACCACCCATTTCGTATTCCCTTTGCCCTCAGCAAGCACCTCAGCTGGTCCAGGTTCTTTGCCTGGTAGGGTGACCAAAACCTTCATTCCTAGAGGGTCTGGGCCATTAGTAGTCATGTCAGGATTCAGTTTCTATGGTTTTCCATTGACTTTAATCACAGGACAGGGTAATACTAGGAGATGCCAAATATCAGCTGCTCATAAATGTATGGATTTACGTCTGGATTCTCAATTGTGTTCCATTGGTCTATATATCTGTTTTTGTACTAGTACCATTCTATTTTGACTACTGTGGAGGTATAATAGGTTCTAAAATCAGGTAGTGTGAGGCTTCCCACTTTGTTCTTTTTCAGTAATGCTTTACTTATCTGGGTCTTCTTTCCCTTCTGTATGAAGTTGGTGATCTGTTTCTCCATCTAATTAAAAAATGTCATTGCAATTTGGATTGGAATTTCATTGTATTTATAGATCGCTTTTTTTTTTTTTAGGTAGAATAGACGTTTTTACAATGTTGAGTCTTCCTATCTGTGAGCAAGGTATGTTTTTCCACTTATGTAGGTGTCTCTTATTTTCTTGCAGTAGTGCCTTGTGTTTTCTTTGTATAGGTCTTCTATGTTTCTGATTAGATTTATTGCTAAGTATTTTATTTTGGGGGGGACCATTTGTAAATGGTATTGATTTGACAATCTCCTCTTCGACGTTCTCTTTGTTGGTGTAGAAGAATCCTACTGATTTTTGTATTCTTATCTTGTATCCTGATACTCTGCTGAACTCTTCTGTTAGTTTCAGTAGTTTTCTTGAGGATTCTTCAAAGTTTTCTGTGTATAAGATCATGTCATCTGCAAATAGAGATACTTTTACTTCTTCCTTACCAATTTGGATGCCCTTTAATTCTTTATCTAGCCTAATTGCCCTGGCTAGGACCTCTAGCACAATGTTGAATAAGAGTGGTGATAAAAGGTATCCTTGTCTGGTTCCCATTGTCAAAGGAAATGCTTTTAGACTCTCTTCATTTAGGATGAGGTTGGCTGTTGGCTTTGTATAAATATCCTGTGTAATGGGTGGGAATGCTATTCCTATTTTGCTGAGAGTTTTTATCATGAATGGGTGTTGAACTTTGTCAAATGCCTTTTCTGCACCAATAGATAAAATCATGTGGTCCTTGTCTTTTGTTTTATTTATATGATGGATTATGTTAATTGTTTTTCTAATGTTGAACCATCCTTGCATACCTGGTATGAATCCCACTTGGTCATGGTGAATTATTTTTTAAATATTTTGTTGAATTCTATTGGCTAGAATTTAGCTGAGGATTTTTCATCTAAGTTCATGAAGGATATAGGTCTGTAATTTTCTTTTTGTGTGGTGTCCTTACCTGGTTTTGGTATCAGGGATATGCTGGCTTTGTAGAATGAGTTTGGGAGTATTCAATCTTTCTCTATGCTCTGAAATACCTTTAGTAGTAGTTGTTCTAACTCTTCTCTAAAAGTTTAGTAGAACTCTTCAGTGAAGCCGTCAGAGCCAGGACTTTTTTTGTTGGCAGTTTTTTAATTATCTTTTCAATCTCTTCTTTTGTTATGGGTTTATTTAGTTGTTCTACCTCTGTTTGTGTTAGGTAGGCAGTGTGTTTCCAGAAATTTGTTCATTTCTTCTAGGTTTTCAAATTTGTTAGAGCATTCACTTTTTCATAGTAATCTGATATGATTCTTTTAATTTCAATCAGGTCTGTTGTGATATCGACCATCTCTTTTCTTATCTTGGTTTTTTGCTTCCTCTCCTGTTTTTCCTTTGTCAGTTTGGCCAGTGGTTTATTGATTTTTTCAAAGAACCAGCTTTTTGGTCTTATTAACTCTTTCAATTTTTTTTTGTTCTCTAATTTCATTTAATTCTGCTCTAGTTTTTATTATTTGCTTTCTTCTGTTGCCTGAGGGATTCTTTTGTTGTTCTTTTTCTATTTCTTCAAGTTGTAGGGATAATTCTTTGATTTTGTCCCTCTCTTCTTTTTAGATGTGTGCATTTATTGCTATAAATTGACCTCTGAGCACTGCTTTAACTGTGTCCCAAAGGTTCTGATAGGAAGTGTTTTCATTCTCACTGGATTCTATGAATTTCTTTATTTCATCCTTAATTTCTTTTATAACCAGTGATTTTTTTTGACCACAGTGTTGTTCATTTTCTAAGTGTTTGATTCCTTTTCCCTGATATTCTCTTATTGATTTCTACTTTTATAGCTTTATGGTCAGAGAAGATACTTTGTAATATTAAGGCTTGCTTTATGACCTAATATGCGGTTTATTCTCAAAAATGTCCCATGTGAGTTGGAAAAGAAAGTATACTTGGCTGTTGTTGGGTGGAATGTTCTGTATACGTCTATGAGGTCAAGTTGGTTGATTGTGGCACTTAGATCTCCCGTGTCTTAAATGAGCTTCTTTCTGGATGTTCTGTTCTTCACTGAAAGTGGCATGTTGAAGTCTCCTACTATTATTGTCGAGCTGTCTATCTCACTTCTCAATTCTGTTAGAGTTTGTTTTATGTATCTTGAAGCCCTGTCATTCGTTGTGTAAATACTTAATATGGTTATATCCTTAAGGTATGTTGTCCCTTTAATCATTATAAGATGTCCGTCATTATCCTTTGCGGTGGATTTAACTTTAAAGTCTATTTTGTCAGAAATTAATATTGCCACTCTTGATCTTTTTGGATTGTTGTTTGCTTGATATATTTTTTTCCATCCTCTGAGTTTTAGTTTGTTTGTGCCTTTAAATCTAAGGTGTGTCTCTTGTAGGCAGCCTATAGACAGATCATGTTTTTTTTTTCCATTCTGCCACTCTCTGTCTCTTTATTGGTGCATTTAGTCTGTTTACAATCAGCGTAATTATGGATAGGTATGAGTTTAGTGCTGTCATTTTGATGTGTTTTTTGTGTGTTGTTGACAGTTTCTTTTTCCCACTTAATTTTTTGTACTGAGTAGTTTATCTTTATGTATTCTTTTCCTCTTATTCATTGTTGTTGATTTTGTTTTTGCTGAGTCTGTATGTTTTTCTCGTATTTTATTTTGATGTGTAGGATTGTTAGTCTCCTTTGTGGTTATTTTTCTAGGTTTAAACCAAACTTTTATTTCTTTATATTGCCTTGTCTTCCTCTCCATATGAAAGGTCTATAACTACATTTTTAGTCCCTTTTTATTGTTTTAATGTTGTCTTCTTTTACATAATGACATCACTGTTTCCTTATTTTGAGCATTTTTTATCTTGATTTATTTTTGTGATTTTCCTATCTGGGTGGATATCTGTTTGCTCTATTCTGTGTTCTTGTCTTGGGTTGATAAGTTACGTTATAGATTTTCTAACCAGGTAATTCCCTTTAGTATTTCTTGTCATTTTGGTTTGGCTTTTACAAATTCCCTAAACTTCTGGTTATCTGGAAATGTCCTAATTTCACCTTCGTATTTGAGAGACACTTTTCCTGGTTGTATGATCCTTGGCTAACAAGTTTTTTTCCTCAATGCTTTATAGAAGTCATCCCATTGACTGCATGGTTTCTGCTGAGTAGTCCGAGCTTATTCTTATTGACTCTCCTTTGTAGGTAGCTTTTTGTTTATCCCTAGCCACTCTTAAAATTGTCTCTTTACCTTTGGTTTTGGCTTGTTTGATTATGTCTTGGTGACTTTCTTTTGAGGTCCACCTTATGTGGGGTTTGATGAGCATCTTGGATAGATATGTTCTCATCTTTCACAACATCAGGGAAGTTTTCTGCCAACAAATCTTCAAACAATTCCCTCTGTATTTTCTGTTATCCCTCCTAGTTCTGGTACTCCAAACCCTCATAGGTTATTTCTCTTGATAGTGTCACACATGATTCTTAAGGTTTCTTCTTTTTTTGTTTTAATTCTTTCATCTGATTTTTCTTCAAATATATTACTGCCAAGTGTTTTATCTTCAGTCTCACCGTTTCCTCAATTTTGCTCCTCTGACTTTCTGTCGAGTTGTCTAATTCTCTAATTTTATTGTTAATCTTCTGAATTCTGATTGCTGTCTTTCTATGGATTCTTGCAGTCTATTAAATTTTTCATTATGTTCTTCAATAACCTTTTTAATTTTTTCAGCTGCTTTATCTGTGCGTTTCTTGGCTTGTTCTACATGTTGCCTGATCTCCTACCTGATCTCTTGAAGATTTCTGTATATTATTTTTTTTTATTCTACATCTGGTAATTCCAGGAAGACATCTTCATCTGGAAGATTCCTTGATTCCTTGTTCTGAGACCGTGTTGAAGCAATTGTGGTCTGCTTCTTTATGAGATTTGGTATTGACTGTTGTCTCTGAGCCATCTATGTGTTATTGTATTAATTTATGTTATGTTTGCTTACTGTATCCTAGCTTCTTGCTTTGTTTTGTTTTGATATGCCCAAATATGCGGCTTGAGTGAGCTAGCTTGATAATTTGCTCCTTTGAAGCTCTAACATCCTGTCACCAGATAGCTAGAGCTGTCACCAAATATATGGGCCTGGGAGTCCATTCACTTTTCTTGTATGGATTCAGCTCAGGGGGTTGGGTAGTTGGTCATCAAGTGTGTGGTACATGCTTTGTCCTACAGTCTTAGCAGAGCAGTGGTGATTCATGTAGGTACAGGTATGTGGTTGCAGCAGGGGGTAATGCAGGGAGCTGACAACAATTCACTGAGAATCTGTGGGGAAAGTGAGTCCCTGTTCCCTACAGCATACAGGTGGCTGGGTTGGAAGGACTGGGAGGTACCACTTATCCTTGAACCCCTGTCACATGTTGCTAGATGACATGGATAGAGCCACCAGTCCTCACACCCCTGATGTTGGTAGGTGAGGACCCTGTTTAATAGGCAAAGCAGCGTCAAACGTCAAAAACCCACCTCTCCACCACACAGTTGAAACAGTTGTAGTCAGATCTCAAGCACATACACCATTGCAGTAACAAGGGCCTAATCTCCTGAAATGGGCCCACAGAGGTCCCTGCAGGGGTGAAAGGTATTCAAAGTCCACAGGCCGGGAAAATGGCTCAGAGTGTGCAGCAGGGAAATTGACAGCCACTGAAGCTGGCTTGGGGGCTGGGGGTGCAGTAAAATAAATGCAAGTACTTAGCTTTTGCTGAGAGTGCTGTTCTTCTCTGGTTCCAGAGGTGTGAGTAGATTGTGCAGCTTGCTGCCTCTCCCTGAGGAAACCGCATCCTGAATGCTACCACCAGCCCCACTGTGGTCGCTCCAGGGGACTGTGCCTGAGGGCCACTGTTTCCTGCTGAGTCAGGTCTGGCAACTCCTTGCCACTTCTGAACCATCCCTCCCTCCCCTTGCTGCTCAGTCCCATTTCCTAACTTTGCCACTGACGTTCAGGGATCCTAGCTTGTTATATATATAATCATTTCACTTGTTTTTTCAGGTCTTTGTTGTAAGAAGGATCACCAGAATCATCTGACTACTCTGCCATCTTGGCCCCACCTCCTGTACTTTTCTATCGGTATAAATACCATCACCTTTTTTTTCACCTTATGCTTATTTGTGTTGTATTTGTGTCACCTACAGGCAAAAGAATAGATTTGATAAACCCCACAAGTCTGTCACTTTGTCATACTGTGGGGGCTAGTGCGTTATTGTGATGCTGGAAGCTTTGTCACCAGTATTTCAAATACCAGCGGGGTCACTCATGGTGAACAGGGTTCAGCAGAATTTCCAGACTAAGGCAGACTAGAAAGAAGAACCTGGCAGTCTACTTCTCAAAAAATTGGCCAGTGAAAACCTTATGAATAGCAGCAGAACACTGTCTGGTATAGTGCCAGAAGATGAGCCCCTCAGATTGGAAGATACTCAAAATACCACTGGGAAAGAGCTGCCTCCTCAAAGTAGAGTGGACCTTAATGACGTGGATGGAGTCAAGCTTTAGGGACTTTCATTTGCTGATGTGGCATGACTCAAAATGAGAAGAAACAGCTGCAAACATCCATTAATAATAGGAATGTGGGATGTATGAAATATGAATCTAGGAAAATTGTAAGTCATTACAAATGAAATGGAACACATAAACATCTATATCCTAGCTAGTGAGCTGAAATGGACTGGTATTGAATCAGATAAACATATATTCTGCTATGCTGGAAATGACAAATTGAAGAGGAATGGCATCACATTCATTGTCAAGATCTATCCTGAAATACAACACTGTCAGTGAAAGGATAATATCCATATGCCTACAAGGAAGACCAGTTAATATGACTATTATTCAAATTTATGACCCACCACTAATGCCAAAGATGAGGAAACTGAAGATTTTTACCAACCTCTGCAGTCTGAAATTTATTAAATACGCAATGAAGATGCATTGAAAATTACTGGTGATTGGAACGTGAAAGTTGGAAACACAGAAGAAGGATTGATAGCTGGAAAATATGATGTTTGTGATACAAAAGATGCCGGAGATCACATGATAGAATTTTGTAAGACCAACAACTTATTCCAAACACCTTTTCTCAACAGCATAAATAGCAACTAACATGTGGACTTCACTGAATGGAATACACAGGATTCAAATAGACTACATCTGCAGAAAGAGATGAAGGAGAAGCTCAATATCGTTAGTTAGAACAAGGCCAGGAGATGACTGCAGAACTGACCATCAACAGCTCATATGCAAGCTCAAGTTGAAGCTGAAGAAAATTAAAACAGATTCAGGAGAACCAAAATACAACCTTGAGTATATCCCACACTAATTTGGAGACCATCTCAAGAATAGATTTGATGCATTGAACACCAATGACTGAAGACCAGAGAAGTTGTGGGATGACATCAAGGACACCACACATGAAGAAAGCAAAAGGTCATTAAAAAGACAAGAAAGAAAGAAAAGGTTTAAATCGGTGTTAGAATAGATTCCAAAATTGCTCTTGAACATGTAGTAGTTAAAGTGAAAGGAAGAAATGATGAAGTAAAAGAGCTGAACAGAAGATTTCAAAGGGTAGCTCAAGGAGACAAAGTATTAATGAAATGTGCAAAGACCTGGAGTTAGAAAATCAAAAGGGAAGAACACGTTTGACATTTCTCAAGCTGAAAGAACCGAAGAAAATAATTCAAGCCTTGACTTGCAATTTTGAAGTCTTCTCTGGGCAAAATATTGAACAAAACAGGAAGCATCAAAAGAAAATGGAACACAGACTCCATCAGCCTGAGACCAGAAGAACTGGGTGGTGCCCGGCTACCACCAATGACTGCTCTGACAGAGAACACAACAGAAAATCCCTGATGGAGCCGGAGAAAAGTGGGGTGCAGACCTCAAATTCTAGTAAAAAGACCACACTTAATGGTCTGACTGAGACTGGAGGGATCCTAGCGGTCATGGCCCAAGGACTCTCTGTGAGCCCAAAGCTAAAACGATTCCTGAAGCCAACTCTTCAGAAAAAGATTAGACTGGACTACAAGACATAAAATGATGCTGGAGAGGAGTGTGCTTCTTAGCTCAAGTAGACATATAAGACTGTGTTAGCAGCTCCTGTCTCGAGGCAAGAAGTGAAGGCAAAGGGGGACAGGAGCTGGTTGAATGGACACGGGAAATACAGGGTGGAGAGAAGGAGTGTGTTGTCACATTGTAGGGAGAGCAACTAGGGTCACATAACAATGTGCGTATAAGTTTTTGTATGAGAGACTGACTTGAATTGTAAACTTTCACTTAAAGCACAATAAAAAAAGAAAAGAAAATGAAAGGAATATACAGAGTCACTCTACCAAAAAGAATTGGTCGACATTCAACCATTTCAGGAGGTAGCATATGATCAGGAACCGATGGTACTGAAGGAAAAAGTCCAAGCTGCACTGATGGCACTGAAGAAAAACAAGACACCAGGAACTGATGGAATACCAATTGAGATGATAAAACAAATTGATGCAGTGCTGGAGATGCTCACTTATCTATGTCAAGAAATTTGGAAGACATTTACTTGGCCAACCGACTGGAAGAGATCCATATTTGTGCCCATTCCAAAGAAAGGTGATCCAACAGAATGCGAAAATTGTCAAATAATATCATTAATATCATATGCAAGTAAAATTTTGCGGAAGATCTTTTTCAAAAGCAGTTACAGCAGTATATCGACAGGATTTAGAAGATGATGTGGAACCAGGGATATCATTGCTGATGTCAGATGGATCTTGGCTGAAAGCAGAAAATACCAGAAAAGATGTTACCTGTGTTTTATTGACTATGCAAAGGCATTTGTGTGAATCATAACAAATTATGGATAGCATTGTGAAGAATGGGAATTACAGAGCACTTAATTGTGCTCATCCAGAACCTGTACGTAGGCTAAGAGGCAGTTGTTAGAACAGAACAAGGGAATGCAGCGTTATTTAAAATGAGGAAAGGTGTGCATCAGGGTTGTGTCTTTTACCATACTTATTTGATCTGTATGCTGAGCAAATAGTACGAGAAGCTGGACTATATGAAGAAGAATGCAGCATCGGTATTGGTGGAAGACACATAAACAACCTGCGATATGCAGATGATGCAACCTTCCTTGCTGAAAGTGAAGAGGACTTGAAGCACTTACTGATGAAGATCAAAGACCACAGCCTTCAGTATGGATTACACCACAACATGAGGAAAACAAAAATCCTCACAACTGGACCAATAAGCAACATCATGATAAATGGAGAAAAGAGTGAAGTTGTCACAGATTTCATTTTACTTGGATCCACAATCAACGCCCATGGAAGTAGTAGTCAAGAAATCAAATGAGGTAATTAGATAAATCTGCTGCAAAAGACTTGTTTAAAGTGTTGAAAAGTGAAGATGTCACTTTGAGAACTAAGGTGCGCCTGATGCAAGCCATGGTTTTTTCAATTGCCTCATATGCATGTGAAAGCTGGACAATGAATAAGGAAGACTGAAGAAGAACTGATGCCTTTGAATTATGGTGGTGTCAAAGGATATTGACTATATCGTGCAGTGTTGGAATAACCAACAAGTCTGTCTTAGAGGAAGCACAACCAGAGTGCTCCTTAGAATTGAAGATGGCGAGATTCGTCTCACATACTTTGGACATGTTATCAGGAGGAACCAGTTCCTGAAGAATGACTTCATGCTTGGTAAGATTGAGGGTCAGCAGAAAAGAGGAAGACCCTCAAGAAGATGGATTGACACAGTGGCTGCGACAATGGGCTCAGACAGCAATGACTGTAAGGATGGCACAGGACTGGGCAGTGTTTTGTTCTGTTGTACTTAGGGTCGCTATGAGTTGGAACCGACTTGACAGCACCTAACAAAATCAACAACAAGCAAACAGTCCTTATTTATACAAACGTTTCATCCAGATTCTGTGTGTGTGTGTGTGTGCACGAATATGTGTGTGTGCCTGTGCACACATTAACTATGAAAGGCTTCTTGGAAGATGTGAAGCCTGAACTCTTTTTTAAAATTTGTTTATTTTGTTGTTATTGTTGTTGAGAATACACACAGCAAAACATATACCAATTCAACAGTTTCTATACATACAGTTCAATGACATTGATTATGTTCAAGTTATGGAACTATTCCCACCCTCCTTCTCTGAGTTGTTCCTCCCCCATTGATATAAAGTCATTGCCCCCTCACGTTCCTATCTAAACTTTTGAGTTGCTGTTGTCAATATGATCCCATATAGGTAGTTCTTAAAAGAGCATAATGCTCAAGGCAGACATTTTTTACTACTTAAGCTAAACTATTGTTTGGTTTTAAGAAGAATTCAGGTGATATTTTGACTTAAGGTATAAAGATTTTCTCAGGACAATAGTTTCAGGTGTTAGTCTGGAGTCCATGAGAATTTGAAATTCTGTTATTCATTTTTCCCTTTTTGATCAGGATTCCTCTATAGAATCTTTGATCACAATGTTCAGTAATGGTAGCCAAGAACCATCTAGTTCCTCTGGTCTCATGGCAAAGGAGGCAGTTGTTCATGGTGGCAATTAGCTACACATTCCATTTCTTCCTCCTGTTCCTAAATTTCCACCCTCCTCTGTTGCTCCAGGTGAATAGAGACCAACTGTTGTGCTTTGGATGGCTGCTTGCAGGCTTTTAAGACCCCAGGCACTACACAACAAACTAGGAGGTAGAGCAGAAGCACTACCGATTAACTAGGATGTCCTGTGAAACCATGCCCCTGAGCCTCCAAACCAAGAAACCAAATCCCATGAGTTGTTTGGTTTTACATGAACAGCCTCAGTAGCTACTCTTGTGGTTCACAACTATTGCCAATTCAACTTTTTACACGTATACAACTTAATGGCAACACTTACAACAATTAGCTGTGCAACGTTACCCTTAATCAATGTAATTTTCCCGTCACTGTAAAACCAAAACTCACTACTCCATAAGCAATAATAAAAAAAAATACCGTTAAGTTGATGCTGACTTATAGTGACCCTAAAGGACAGGGTAGAGCTGCCCAATAGGGTTTCCAAGGCTATAATCATTACAGTAGCTGAGAGTCATATCATTCTCCTGTGGAGTGACTGGTGGGTTTGAATCGCTGACATTTCAGTTAGCAGCTGAGCTCTTAACCACTGCACCACCAGGGCTCCTTCCATAAGCAATGGCCCCGCCTTCCCACTTCTTCCTTCCCCAGTAACCACTAATAAACTTTGGTCTTTATACATTTGCTTTTTCTTGTTTTGTTATACAAGTGAGGTCATATATTTGTCCTTTTGTAGTTGACTTATTTCACTCAGCATAATATCTTCAAGCTTCATCCATATTGTAGCAAGTATCAAGATTTCATTTCTCCTACTGGCTGAGTAGTATTCCATTGTATGCATGTACCACATTTTGTTTATCCATTCATCTGTGGATGGGCATTTAGGTTGTTTCTACCTTTTGGCTATTGTGAATAGTGCTGCAATGAACATTGGTATACAAGTATCGGTTTGAGGTTTTGCTTTCAAGTGTTTTGTGTATATACCTAGGAGTGGAATTGCTGGGTCATATGGTAGTTCTATTTTTAGTTTTTGAGGAACTGCCACCCTGTTTTCCACAATAGCCATACCATTTTGCATTCTCACCAACAACGCAAAAGGGTTCCAGTTTCCCCACATCCTCACTAACATTTGTTATTTTCTGTCTAGTTTTGTTTTGTTTTTAATCTCAGCCATTCTAGTGGGAGTGAAATGGTATCTCATAGTGGTTTTGATTTGCATCTCTCTGATGGCTAATGATGCTGAGTATCTTTCCATGTGTTTCATGGCCATTCGAATGTCCTCTGTGATGAAACGTCCATTCAAGCCCTTTGCTCATTTTATGATAAGGTTATTTGTCTTTTTGTTGTTAAGTTGTTGAAGTTTTGTGTATATATATATATGTATAGGTTATTATAGGTTATTAGATTCTTTTCAGATATGTGGTTTTCAAAGATATTCTCCCACTTGGTAGCTTGTCTTTTCACTTTTTTGGCAAAATCTTTTGATGAACAAAAGTTTTAATTTTTATGAGGTCCCATTTATTTATTTATTTTGCTGTTTGTGTTTCTGTTATTATATTAGATAATCCATTGTTAAAACCTAGGCTCTACAGTGTTGTCCCTGCATTTTCTTCTAGGAATCTTATGGTTTGTTTTGCACAGTTAGGTCCTTAATCCATCTCAAATTTGTTTTGGGGTATGATGTGAAGCATGGATTCTGTTTCATTTTTCTGCATGTGGAAATCTAATTTTCCCAACATCATTTATTGAAGAGATTCTTCTTTCCCCATTGAATGGTCTTAGCACCCTTGTCAAAAATCAGCTGACCATAGATGAGTGGGTTTATTTCTGGACCCTCAATTCTATTTCATTGGCTTATGTGTCTATTATTATACCAATATCAGGCTGTTTTTTTTTACCAGGCTGTTTTGTTTACTGTAGCTGTATAATTTTTTTTTTAATCAGGAAGTATAAGTCTTCTTACTTTGTTCTTCTCTTTCAACAATGCTTTGGCTATTTTGGGCCTCTTGCCGTTCCATAAAATATTGATGATTGGTTTTTACATTTCTGTAAAGAAGACTGTTGGGATTTTGATAGGGATTGTGTTGAATCTATATATCACTTCTGTTCTAACTCTTAAAGTGTTGGTAGGAGTTACTCAGGCAAAGAGAAAGGTAATCGAGGCAAAGAGACAACATGAGTAAAAGCACAAAGTTAGGGCATATCATGGTATACGGGGGTACTACAAGCAGTTTGGGATTGGCCAAAGCATAACAGAAGAGTCAGGAGGGAGAGATAAAGCTGGAAATCCAGGCAGGGTCCTGTTTGTGGAGCACCTGGAATGCCATGTTAAGAAGATGGTAGTTAATATTCTTCGTGTTTCTTGTACACAGCCCAGTCAAATAATTTATAGTTTTTCTGTAGTTAGTTCTCTGGTAGTGAGTATGAGAAACAGCATCAAAGTAAAAAGTTTTCTAGGCCTGAAATTTAGTCAATCTTGGGATTCTCTTTTGGGTTCCAGGTGTCTAGTGAGGCTTCCTTGAGGTGCCCTATTTGTTGGCAACTTTAGGTGTGGCAATCCGCATCTTCTACTGCATGATTAAGAGATAAATCAAGACTCCAACCAGAAAATTCCTTCCCATACAACCAGAAATGCCTTGATTGAACATCAACTATGTCCAGGCACTGTGCTAGATACCAGGGAGCATATAGAAGAATCAGACATGGTTCCTCCCCTCAAGGAGAATCCAGCTCTGAGAAGGAGACAATTATAATAAAATATGAGCAGGACCACAATGGAGAGATATAAAGTGAGCAAAGGGAATACCAATGGAAAATAGCTTAAGGCTGCCTAGAGGTGTCAAGAAAGATTTCTTGTATAATGTAACCTTCGAGCTGATTTGTAGAAGGAGTAGGACTTTACCAGATGAACAAGGGTGAAGTGGATGGCATTCCAGGCAGAAAGAACAGTTTGTTGAAGGCCCAAAGGTACAAGAGAACAGTTCATGCTTGGGGGAACTCCCCATAATTTGGTACTTCTGTAGAGCCAAGTATGTGTGTGGGACAGGGTTGGAGGTGGCATGGAGGAAAATTGCTTGATATGTAAGCAGGAGCCACATCACAATGGCCTTGTAGGCTATGTCAAGGGACTTAGATTTTATTCAGTAAGCAAAGTGGAAACATTGAAAAGATTTGAACGAGGGGGTAAAGTATAGTTTGTGCTTTAGAAAGAGAACTCTGGCTGCAAAGTGTTGCAAAGTGAAGAATGGATGAGAGGTATCCGTGCAAAACTGCAGGCATCAGGGAGCCTGGTTAGAAAGCTGTTTCAGTGGTCTAGGTGTGAGATTATGACGGAGTGGCAGTGGACATTGAGAGAAGTGGATGGATTTGAGAACTATTTTAGGGCTAGAAACGACAGAACTTTGTGACTGAGTGAATTTGGGTGATGGAGGGTAGGGAGAGAAAAAGAGGAGTTAAGTATGCTATCCAGGTTTCTGAAGTTTCATCCAAAACATTGAAAGAAAAAACACAGGAAATGTCCTATATATTAGAACACTATTATGGACTGAATTGTGTCCCCCCAAAATGTGTGTCAACTTGGCTAGGCCATATTTCCCAGTATTGTGTGGCTGTCCACCATTTTGTCATCTGACGTGATTTTTCTGTGTTGTAAATCCTACCTCACCTGTATGATGTTAATAAGCAGGGTTAGAGACAGTTATGTTAATGAGGCAGAACTCGATCTACAGGATTAGGTTGTATCTTGAGTCAATCTCTTCTGAGATATAAAAGAGAGAAGCAAGCAGAGAGGAGAGGGACCTCATACCACCAAGAAAGAAGAGCTGGAATGCACATCCTTTGGACCTGGGGTCCCTGCACTGAGAAGCTCCTAGACCAGGGGAAGATTGAAGACAAAGACCTTCCCCCAGAGCTGACAGAGGGAAAGCTTTCCCCTGTAGCTGGCACCCTGAATTCAGAATTCTAGCCTCCTAAACTGTGAGAGAATAAATTTCTGTTTGTTAAAACCATCCACTTGTGGTGTTTCTGTTATAGCAGCACTAGATAACTAAGACAAACATCAAGGGACTATTCTCAAAGATGTTCCTGAGAATTGTTCCAGAATTCAGGAAATTTTTTTTTAAAGCTACCTGAGCTATCAGGCCCTTTCTATCTTAGCATGTGGAAAGGGTCCGTACATCCATATATTTGAAAAAAAGTTTTAATGTGTGAGTTTATTCGTGTATCTATAAGGGTGGAGGGATATATGTGCACATAGCTGGACACATGAACACATGCCTGGGATATCTCAAAGACATTTTGGGAAAGTAATTCTTTTCAAAAACCCATCTGACACTCCTTTGGAAATACAGCTGGTTGTTCTTTCCCCTTTGGGCTGGGTCATTATGAATTTGATCCAAAGCAAAATGGTTTCCTTGGTAACCAATATTTAATAGACAGGGTTTGCTTCTACTTAATCCAGAGAAAAACAAAATATTAGTTAAAGAATATAAAAAAAATATATAAAGAATATCATATTCTTTGCTTTCTTTAATATATTTTTTTTATGGTTATATATTGTTGTTGTTGTTAGGTGCCGTCAAGTCTGTTCTGACAGGTAGTGACCCCATGTACAACAGAATGAAACACTGTCTGGTCCTGCACCATCCTCACAATTGTTGCTATGCTTGAGCCCATTGTTGCAGCCACTGTGTCAATCCATCCAGTTGAGGGTCTTCCTCTTTTTCGCCAACCCTCTACTTGATAAAGCATGATGTCTTTCTCCCGGGACTGGTTCCTTCTGATAATATGTCCAAAATATGTTAAGACAAGATTTTGCCATCCTCTCTTCTAAGGAGCGTTCTGGCTGTATTTCTTGCAAGACAAATTTGTTTGTTTTTCTGGCAGTCCGTGGTATAGTCAATATTCTTCGTCAACACCATAATTCAAAGGTATCAATTCTTCTTCGGTCTTCTTTATTCATTGTCCAGCTTTCACATGCGTATTGAGGCAATTGAAAACACCATGGCTTGAATCATGCGCACCTTTGTCCTCAAAGCAACATCTTTGCTTTTCAACACTTTAAAGAGGTCTTTTGCAGCAGATTTACCTAATGCAATACATCGTTTGATTTCTTGACTGCTGCTTTCATGGGCATTAATTTTGGATCCAAGTAAAAGGAAATCCTAGACAGTTTCAATCTTTTCTCCATTTATCATGATGTTGTTTATTGGTCCAGTTGTGAGGATTTTTATTTTCTTTATGTTAACGTATAATCCATACTGAACGCTATAGCCTTTAATCTTCACCAATAGTGCTTCAAGTCCTCTTCACTTTCAGCAAGCATGTCATCTGCATATCACAGGTTGTTAATGAGTCTTCCTCCAATCCTGATGCCACATTCTTCTTCGTGCAGTCCAGCTTCTCAGATTATTTTTTGAGCATAGAGATTGAATAAGTATGGCGAAAGGATACAACTCTGACACACACCTTTGCTGATTTTAAACAATACAGTATTCTCTTGTTCTGTTTGAATGACTGCCTCTTGGTCTATGTACAGGTTCTACATGAGCACAATTAAGTGTTCTGGAATTCCCACTCTTCATGTTATCCATAATTTGTTATGATCCACGCAGTCAAATGCCTTTGCAAAGTCAATAAAACACAGGTACATATTTTTCTGGTATTCTCTGTTTTCAGAGCACTTCCAGAGATGCACCAATTTGTTGAGACATCTCAATTGGTATTCTGTCAATTTCTGGAGCCTGGTTTTTCATCAATGCTTTCAGTGCAGCTTGGACTTCTTCCGTCAGTACCATTGGCTCCTGAAATGGTTGAACATCAACCAGTTCTTTTTGGTGCAGTGACTCTGTATATTCCTTCAATCTTCTTTTGATGCTGACCCTGTCGTTTAATATTTCCCCCATAGAAACCTTCAATATTGCAACTCGAGGCTTGAATTTTCTCTTCAGTTCTTTCACCTTGAGAAATGCTGAGCTTGTTCTTCCCTTTTGGTTTTCTGACTTTAGGTCATTGCATATTTCATTATAATACTTTGTCTTTTCCAGCCACCCTTTGAGATCTTCCCTTCAGCTCTTTTACTTCATCCTTTCTTCCTTTTGTTTTAGCAACTCTGCTTTCAAGAGCAAGTTTCAGAGTCTCTTCTGGCATCCATTTTGGTTTTTTCTTTCTTTCCTGCCTTTTTAATGACCTCTTGCTTTCTTCATGTATGATGTCCTTGATGTCATTCCACAACTCATCTGGTCTTCGGTCATTAGTGTTTAATGAGTAAAATCTATTCCTGATATAGTCCTAAATTCAGGTGGAATATACTCAAGGCCATATTTTGGCTCTCATGAACTTACTCTAATTTTCTTCAGCTTTAACTTGAACTTGCATATGAGCAATTGATGGTCTGTTCCATAGTCAGCCTTGTTCTGATTGATGATATTGAGCTTTTCCATTGTCTCTTTCCACAGATGTAGTCAATTTGATTCCTGTGTATTTCATCTGGCAAGGTTCATGTGTGTAGTTGCCATTTATATTGGTTAAAAAAGGTATTTGCAGTGAAGAAATCGTTGGTTTTCCTCCAGCGTCATTTCTATCACCAAGGCCATATTTCCCAACTTCTGCTCTTTTTTCTTTGTTTCCAACTTTTGCTTCCAAATCACCAGTAATTTTCAATGCATACTGATTGCATGTTTGATCAATTTCAGGCTGCAGAAGTTGGCAGAAATCTTTAGTTTCTTCATCTTTGGTATTAGTGGTTGGTACATAAATTTGAACAATAGTCATATTAACTGGTCTTCCTTGTAGATATATGGATATTATCCTATCACTGACAGTGTTGTACTTCAGGATAGATCTGTAAATGTTCTTTTTGACAATGAATGCAACTCTATTCCTCTTCAATTTGTCATTCCTGGCAGAGTATACTCTCTGTCCTATTCAAAATGGCCAATACCAGTCTTTTTCAGTTCACTAATGCCTAGGACATCAATGTTTATACATTCCATTTCATTTTTGACAACTTCCAGTTTTCCCAGATTCATACTTCGTACATTTCACTTTCTGATTATTAATAGATGTTTGTACCTGTACTCATTTGGAGTAATGCCGCATCAGCAAATGAAGGTCCTGAAAGCTTGACTCCATCCACACCACTGATGTCGGCTCTACTTTGAGGAGGCAGCTCTTCCCCAGTCCTATTCTGAGTGCCTTCCAACCTGATGGGCTCATCTTCTGGCACTATATCAGACAATGTTGCATTGCTATTCATAAGGTTTTCATTGGCTAATTTTCTCAGTAGTAGACCACCAGGTTCTTATTCCTAGTCTGTCTTAGTCTGGAAGTCCAGCTGAAACCTGTCTGCCATGAGTAACCCTCCTGGTATTTGAAAAACCGGTGTCTTAGCTTCCAGCATCACAGCAACACTCAAGCCACCACAGACGTGAATGTGAATATATATAGTCAGAATCGACTTGATGGCACTGGGTTTGAGTTTCAGTTTGGATATATATACATATATACTAAAGAAAGGGCAAAACCAAAACCCATTGCCTTCGATTCCAACTCATATCGACTCTATAGGACAGAGTAGAACTACCCCATAGGGTTTCTGAGAAGTGGCTGGTAGATTCAAACTGCCAACCTTTTAGTTAGCAGCCAAGCTCTTAACCACTTCACCACGAGGGCTCCAAAGAAAGGGCAAGGAAGAAAAAAAGTCACTTAAGCTCCCCATCCCTTTTTCTATCCCTCTGCCTAAGCGGCACATCACCCCTAGGCTCTCGCCTCCCACCTCTTCTTTTTGGTTGTGTGTGTGTCTGTCTGTGTCTGTGTGTCTGTGAGTGTATGTGGTGTCCCTGACACCACAAATAGTTCTTTTCACTGTCATTTGTATGCTTCTCCAGAGCTTTTTGAAAACTGTAGCTGGGGCTTTGTTTTGCCCACGTCCAATGAATCGGTATGCTTTTTCTGCCTCTTTAGGAGAGCAAAATGATAAGAACTTTTTAATAGAAGGGCTGGGTTTTGCGTGTATATGCATGTGTGAATTTTTTTTTCTTTCCATACCTGAAGGAGTTGAGGTAAGAGCTTAGTATGCACCAAAAACTTATAAAAGGACCAGGGAGTAATAACTCATAGAAAGCAGCATTTGAAACCCATAGGGTTTCCGAGGAGTGCCTGGTCGTTTGAACTGTCGACCTTTTGGTTAGCACCCAAGCTCTTAACCACTGCACCACCAGGGCATCTATTCCTACTCATAGTGACCCTATATGACAGAGTAGAACTGCCCCATAGGCTTTCCTAGGCTGCAATCTTTATAGGAGCAGATCACCAGGTCTTTTCTCCTATGGAGCTCCTGATGGGTTTGAACCTCTGACCATACCATTAGCAGCCAAGCACTTAACCACTGTGCCACCAGAGCTTCTTAGAAATCCATTTAGAATAATCTAGTAGGTCTATTTGACGAGCCTCAAAATGAACACCTTTTGATATTAATTATGACACAAACTACTTTGTTTTAAAAAAAATGGTCCTCTTTTGTCTATGAATCAACTGACCCAGGAATAATCTGGGTTTACCTACACTTGAATTCCCAGGAAAGTTGGGAGGGATAGTAAGTGAAGCAATGAAACTTTGGTTTCACCACTTATAAAATAGTGACTATAATTCTGACTCTTATTTTTTCAAAAGGTGTAATAAAATTAAGAAAATGATTTGATAAAATATACCAGGTATCTTGGATGTGTCATAGAGCACTAGATAACAATCACAAAACATGGATTAGATTTTTCTAATACGATAATTTTTCTGTGACAAATGAGAACTTCCCTGATCCTTGAACAATCTACAAACACTCTTTGATCCATCACAGAAAGAGTTTCTCAATGGTGACTGCTCGCTCCCTTTTCTGTTAGCACAGATTTGGGAAGAGGCAAATCCGTGATTTCATTCTGGAAAGAAACAGGATTAAGCAATATTTTTAGGTAGAACCTTCCTCTGTGGGAGAAGAGCCAGAATCATTATGATAACTATGGGAAGGCAACCCTTGAAGCCAAGTGCCCTCTCTCCCCTGTACACACTCAGATCTATCTTCGAGAGTACATAGAAATTTGGCCTTATATCCACACATGCTTACTGCTATACAAACATATAATCATCTAGGCAATCAGAGGTGCCTTGCACAGTGCCTGGCACCTAGCAACTGTTCTCTCAATCTAGGACAAATTTAACTCACTGAATTATTCCAGTTAAATTTTTTATTGAAACATCATCTCAGTAAATATGTAAACTCTTTAAAAAAAAAAGGAACTGTTTATCTTGTCTTTTACTACAGCAGGGATTCTGCCACTAGGGTCTATAAGCCTCAGCCCAAACCATATACAACATTTGCTAATTATGAACTTTCTCGGGGACAGAGTGCATAGTTTTCACCAGAATCCCAGTAGAGTACTTGAGCCAGAAAGGGGCTGGAAGCACTGCTATGAGGAAAATTGTATTCAAATTTGAGTTTACAAAAGGCCTGGCTAAGGAAGTTTAAAGAAATATAAAGTTCAGAGAAAGACTGCCGTTTCAGTCCTCTTCCTTCAAAAAGGGTAAACTGGTCAATAGATTTTTAATGAGGGAAAGATTCTTGTGGGCATTTTTAAAATGAGGTGGAAGTGACCAAATTGGTTTGAATTTCTGTCTCCCTGTTTCTGCTGATTGGCCTTCTGCCCACCTCCTCTGTCTGCCCCTTTTTAGATTCTTTGTGATCTTTCTTGACTTTTAAATATTAGCATAATGCAGGGTTCCACCTAAATCCTCCTTTTCTTCTCATTTTGATTTCCCTGGGCGAAATTAACCCAACCCACTGCCATCCAGTCGATTTGGACTCATAGTGACCCTACAGGAAAGACTAGAAATACCCCATAGAGTTTCTCAGGCTGTAATCTTTATGGAGGAAACTCTGTTGGCATAGTGGTTAAGAGCTACAGCTGCTAACCAAAAGGTCGGCAGTTCAAATCCTCCAGGCTCTTCTTGGAAATCCCGTGGGGTAGTTCTGCTCTTTCCTATAGGATTGCTGTGAGTCAGAGTCGACTTGACAGCAGTGGGTATTTGGTTTTTAATCTTTAGAGAAGAGTGTCACAACTTTCTCCCGAGGAGTGGCTGGTGGGTTTGAACCACTGACCTTTTGGTTAGCAGCTGAGCACTTTAACCACTGTACCACCAGGGCTCCTTTGGGTGAGATTATTTACCCTAAATAGCTTCAACTATAATCCAAATGTGTATTATCAATCACCATCACTCTCTTGATATACAGTTTCCTATTTCTACCTTTTTTAGGTTTACTGGCCTTTCTACCTTTTTTCCCTACAGTCAATTTAACCTACCTTAGAGTGAATTCATTATCTGTCTGTCACCCTCTAGCATGCACTCACACACCACACACACAGATACAGAGGGACAGGGAGACACAGAGAGAAAGACAGAAATACACCCCTTGACTCTTCTCCATCACTTTATTTTCATTTGGTTCATCTCCATCGTTAAGCCTCATTTTGCACATCGCTATGTCTAGACATGTGTCAAAAGGTAGTCACATTATTAGCAAACTGTAGAGGAACTTAAGAAATAAAGTAACTCAATTTTCAGAGAGGGGGAATGACCTACTTAATATCCCGCAGCTAATTAGTAGCAGAACCAGCTTAGAATCCAGGCATTTCAAGTTCTACCCAGTACCCTTTCCATTTCAAAAATGCACTTCCAAAGAAGAATAAAATTCTTGACAGCAGCAGTGATTTTTTTCAGTAAAAAGTAATAACCAAAAAAAAAAAAAAAATTTTTTTTTTTTTTTCTAGCCATCCTATATTCAAAAGGTCTATTTATGTGCTGTTTGCACACATGTTCTGCTGCAATAATGAAGAGTACAACAAGACATCATTGTGTAATAAGGTTTGGAATGAAAATAAGTTGGTTGGTCAAAGGCTAGCTCATAGCTCGTTTTCATAAGGTTGTGAGGATTTTCACGTTTTCCTTACCAAACTGTTTTCATATGCATTATTTCATTTTAGTCTCTCAACAGGCCTGAGAGGCAGGTAGGTCAAAGCTCATTATCTGAAATTTACAGGTGAGGAAAATGAGACAGAAAACAGCTGAGTGATTATTCCAAGGTCACCCATATAGTTAGTGACAAGGCCAGGTCTCAGATTTGTGTCTTCTGCCTCCAAAGCTCTTTCCTCTAGTCTTCATGCATAATTCTAGTTGTCCTTGAGTGATGACTATATATCCTGTGAACTGGACTTTGCAACTTTCAATATGCTGGGACTGAAACATGCTGAGTTCCACCAAGTGCAATCTTATTTCGAAAAGAAAAAAAAAGCTCAGTGTCAAGATGTGACAGAGCAAATGAATGTTATTGTCACAGGTTGACACTCTGTTAAGAATCAGCAAGTTGAGATGCCATTCTCTTCAATTTTCTGTTCTAACTGGGGAAATGCAAAACAATAAACAGAATTAAGATTATTTTTGTAGGTCTGAAAGTCTAAAAGATAGTGGTTTCACATGTGAATCATCTCAAAGGGCTTTTAAAAGTGGGCTAAAATATCCAAACTGCAGTTTTATTAAAGAGAAGTCAGGTCAGCATCATATAATGCAGACAGTTCAGAAGGCTAGAAGAAAGGATTGACTAGGAGAGCCCGTGAGAAAAGTTCCAGTGATTTGTTTGGTCAACACTGTGTGTTGAAGAGGCAATAGTAAGTGAGGAAATGGAAGCAAAGAGTGGCAACCTTGTCTCCAAAAGGTTGACTGTGGAAAGAGCACAGCCTATTTGTCGGTGATGGGGAAAAAGCTTCACAAGAAGAGAGGAAGAGACAGTATAGGCAAGAGACAGGAGGAATGACCTATTGAGTCACAACTGCAGGGGCCTATCTACGGAAAATAGTGCTAATGGCAATTGGTTTTAAATTGCTGAATGGCTTCTCACAGACGAGCGATGGAAACTGCACCTTAGTGACCCTCCTCAAGAGGTGTGCAGGGCACATGCCCTACTTGCCATACCTTTAACTCTGTTAAAGTTGTCAAAATCTTTCCTGCTTGTGGGATGTCCTTTAAAAACTCACTGGCTGCATGTGGCTCCAGAGAAAACACATCCGAGTAGGAAGGCAACCAGCCCAATCCGAGCCTGAGAAATCAGCATAAGATTTAGTAACATTCACTTTTTGGGACAATCTCTGTGGGCATTTGTGTTTTTTGGTGTGTCCTAAAAGCCCAGCTCAGAAACCACAAGCCCAGGCATGAATAGATGAACAGAGATGTTCTGGACCCTGTTTAAAAGCCAATTCTTCCCAAAGGCACAACATTGACTGGCTTATCAATGGATGCTCATTCCTGCAGGTTTGTTAGGAGTGGAAACAATACTGCTAGTCATAAAGTTTGCTGGCTTTTGGCTTGGTCATCTCAGTGGGGCAAGCGCAAGGCCATGCCAGGAACTCCAGATGACTGAAACATATACAAGTACAGTGATACCCATAGACGCCAGCGGTGAGCCAGGGTGCGGCTGAGTCAGGGCAGGGGGCATCCTCAAAGTATTTCTTTACTTAAAGAAATAGTCCAGGGCAATGTTTCATAATGACCCTACACACCTAAGCGCGTACACACAGAACAGTCTACACACACAGCCCCACTGTGTCTGCTTGACCTGCTTACTTTATTTTCCATACCTCTAGGCAAGGTCTACAAATTAGCAGCCTTGTAACCCTCCCAGGACCAGGTTCTCGGGGACCTTCAGAAGAAAAAGTCAGAGAAACGTGAACACGCTAATAAAGAAACCAGCGTTTTAACCCACTTGGCCACGCGGGCCATCCACTCTAATGACTTTCACCTTCCCTGTCTTGGCTGGCTGGAGGGGCGGGGAACTGGACAATAAGGAGGAGGACCAAAGAGGGGCCTGCTTGAATAAAACAATGTAGCAATTGATGTGAGGCCTCGCCTTGCTCCCACTCCCCAGCGATCCTATAGGCGAGGTCTCAGTGACTTCTCCTGCCCATTGCTCCGTTTTCTTGTCCATTACGTGCTATCTCTCCGCCTCTCCTTATTTTTTTCCTTCTCCTTCTCCCCTCTTCCCCTTTTTTCCAACTCCGTGTCATTTCCTCCTTGCGCTAGCTCAATGCCAGATGGTCTCCAGCCTAGAGAGTAGGCGGAGCAGGGAGGTGCGGGGTGGAGGAGCTGGAGGGCGATCCTGGCGGAGCTGTTTCAGGCGGAGGCAACGAAGACCCCTAGGAAAAGAAGCCCATCGGTTCCTGAGCCAAGCCAAGGATGGAGAACCAGCCTGGGTCCTTCCAGTACGTCCCAGTGCAGCTGCAAGGGGGGGCCCCCTGGGGCTTCACCCTTAAGGGGGGTCTGGAACACTGCGAGCCACTCACAGTGTCTAAGGTAAGAGCTGGCGGCTCTGTCCCGGTGGCGCCCAACTTTGAATGCGCAAGCTGGAGCCTGGGGCCGCCGTGGAACTGGGCCCTCAAACCAATTCTGAAGCTCGGCCTGAGCTGGGGGTGAATTCCCCCTAGACGGGCATGAGCAGCGCGGCGCGGTCTTGCCAGCGGCCCAGGCGCAGACACCAGTCACTGAAAGGGGACTGAAACACCAGACGAGAGTATGGCTGGCCCCATGCTAGAGCCCTGCGGTGGAGACACACTCGGGAGGGCTCTGAGGCAGCCTTTGCTCCCCCACGCAGGGGTGGCTGCTCTCCTCAGTTTGGGCTGGAGGAAATGGCAGCTGTGAAGGTTTCATCCTTGGAGGCCCCTCGCCCCTGCAGGACAGTGAGTGGCTGAAGGGACAAGCAAGAAAGCTTGGCAGCTCTCTTGGCAGCTCTGGCCCCTCCAGCGGCCTATGGGCAGTCCCGCCAATGAAGGTTGCAGGGAGAGGGTCGGGTGTGAGAAAGGAGATGGGAGGCTTTGGTGACTTTTCTCAGTCTCACTCCTCACCGCCTGGACGCTCGCACACCCATTCAGCTAGCAGGGCTTGCTGTGGCTGGATCGGTTCGAAATTTCCCTGCCTCCGGAGTCCTGCCCCAGCGCAAGCGAGATTTCCTGCATGTTGAGAAGTGCGGAGAGAACTTCTGTGCGGTGGAACTCGGCTGTGCTGGAGCTGCCACTGCAGCCGCTGCCTCGGCCGCCTCCGCCTCCGCGGTCAGGGTTTGTTTGTTTTAGGAGGATGTGATGTGCTGGAAGCCAAGTTACAACAGCAGACAGGAGAGAGGAGCTCTCCCAAGTGCTCAGGAACTCCCAAAAGGAACCGCCTAAGTAGGGGTGAGGATGGGGGGAGGGAGTAGGGGACGCTGGAGCTGTTACAGGGAAGAGACTCGTGGGAAGTCTGACCCTGAGACGCCAGATTGCCGAAGGAACAAACTTCACAACTTTATTTCCCCCCTCTTTTTTTTTTTGCTTCTATTAAATTCTCAAATCCGAAAGCTCTCCCTCCTCCAACCCACTCAAATTGATGTTGAAGTTGTAGATGTGGGTTTGGGCTGGAGATAAGGAACGTGTAACTTCTCATTGGGGAACACATGTCACTTTTTGTTTTGTTTTTAACATTGGTCACGTCTCAGCAGAGGTGTTCACCAAATGCCGCCTGCACTGACTAACCTGTGCTGCTTTCGCTTTGCATTGGAGCTGCTGGTAAACTTGTAGGGTTCTTCAGGCCCTGGGACAACACTCTTAGTAACTCTGGGGCGCCCATGCAATGGTGTACCAACCAGCTTGAGCAGTTTGAGGTATGCTGAGGCAACGTTTTGGAGGACTGGCATGGGAAACCAAGGCTCTTTAATTTCCCCAAACACCAATAACAGCCTAGATCCTCATCTAGCACCTCCTACTCCCATACTTGTCATGTATTTCTAAGAGGCCTGAGATGCTTTTATCACCCATCCCACATCCCCTCCTAAGGTACTCTACCTCCAGTGTTCTCCACCTAGAATTTTTTACGGCTTAATGAACTTTTTTTTTTTTTTTAACAAAAACACTCTCAAACAACCCCTTTGGGGAGGAGAATCCCAGCCTTCAGGAATTAATTTTAATCAAACTTTCCCTCATTTCCCCCCTCTTTCCACCAAGGTCACAATATGATATGCAGCCCTCATTTGTCTGGCGTTGCCCTGGTGGTATAGTGGTTAAAGCACTCGGCTGCTAACCAAAAGGTTGGCGGTTTGAATCTACCAGCTGCTCCTTGGAAACCCTCTGGGGCAGTTCTACTCTGTCCTATAGGGTTGCCATAAGTCAGAATTGACTCGACATCAACAGGTTTTATTATCTGGCAGTTCCTCACTTTTTTTTTCTCTCCACACCACCCACAGAATTTCCGCAGTTGGCCTAGACAACCTGCCTTGGGAAAGGTCATTTTTCACCTTTGCCCGGGGCTGACCCATGCTGAGAGGCACCCCATAGAGTGCTTGCTGCTACGGTCCCAGGTTATTTTGTGAGCCAGTGCAAGTATGGCAAGGGGTGTTACTAAGTACGGGGCAGCTAGCAATTTGTGGTCTGGTTGGGGAATTATTTGAGGGTAGATGAGGGTTTTACTTGGCCAAGCTGTTGAGAAAGTGCCTCATGTGTTGAGAGGCAGGGTGCTTTTTAATGATTCCTTTTCCACTGAATGATCAATTATTACATGCATTTATATAAGAAGGCTCATTATTATAAGAAGTCTCATTATTACATGCATTTGGGTATATAGGGAGTGAAATCACGTCTAGCATCCCTTCCAAATAGCCTGGCTCCTTAAACGAAAGCCAAAGATAACCGGGTTAACACCAACATTATATATAGAGGCCGTAGTATTTTTTAAGTGCAATGGTTGCCTGTATTTTTTTCCCCTGCCAAAACACTCTGGTTTTTTTTAACTCTTTTTCCTTTTCCTACTTTAGTTTTTGTTTCCTTTTATGCTTCAGAACAATACATATTTCTTCTTAAAAATAGTGTTCTCAGTCTGCACACTTTGGCAGGAGTGCTGTGGAGGGTAGTAAAAAGAGAATTGGACTTGCAGATCTGAAACTTGTGTTCTCATCCTTGCTCTGCCACTAGTTAGCTCTGGGTTCCTGGGTCTGTCACTTGCCCTCTCTGGGCCTAGATGTCCCCATGTCTAAAATGAGATTCAACTGAATGGTCTTTAAATGAGACCATGACAATCTAGTAGCCAATACTTTATGCTAGCTCTGGCCCTTTTCTCCCCACAGGGGTTGTTTACTGAGAAGGATGATGCTTTCTTTCATTTTCATAGTGCTGTTGCTTACAGTGTGCTTCCACATTCCTTATTTCATTAGCTACCCTGTGAGGCATTCAGAGAAGGCTGTGGAAAAACTGATGCTGTGATGCATTCAGTAGTTTGCCTTAGGTGTATCATATGGTGAATCAGTGGTAGGCTCAGCCAAACCAAACACATTGCCATCAAGTTGATTCCAACTCGTAGCCATCCTAAAGGACAAAGTAGAACTGCCCTATAGGGTTTCCAAGCCTGTAGCAGGCTGCCACATTTTTTTCCTAAGGAGTGTCTGGTGGGTTTGAACCACTGACTTTTTGATTAGCAGCCGAGAGTTTTAACCACTGCTCCACCTGGGCTCCTTGGTAGGCTCAAGTCTATTGCATTTACTTACCACTTACAGAGTATTTCTTGGTTCTTCTGGTGGTACCATGGTTTGTGAAGGAGCATGGGGCAAAAGCTTTCAGTTACATATCCAGTCTTAGCAGCCTCCCACACCAGTGACCCTTTCCATGCCAGCCTGTGGTTGAACAAATAGGTGAGGGCTGGGCTGTAGGTATGCTCTGATGGGATCTGGGCTCAGGGTGCAGGAGAAGACAATTTTGGTGACTCCAAATTACTTGTGAAGATCTCAAGTCAGGCAGAGAGAGAGGTAGAATACAAGAGCTATGGTGGGAAAATGTTGGGAAACCTCCACTGGTGTTATGGGAAGAAACAAGCAATTTGGGTCTGGGATGATATGGTGTACATGCTTGGAGATATCTTGTGGAACAGACAGAGATATCTTGTGGAACATACAGAGACATTTGAGGAATGGGGGAATTTGAGATAAAAGTGATTGGTGGGAAAAGAAAGAATGGAGTGTAAAGATCTAGCTCGTATTTGTCAAGGGAGGAACTTTAGACTAGGAAAATAACCATGTTGGGGGAATCATCATTTCCTGCTGTCTTCTGTGATTTCCTTGAATGTGGGAATTTAGCTGCCCAATTTATGATGACTGGTATAATCTCCTCTGGCAGTCAAGTGACAAAGAAAGAGGAAGTATTTTTAAAAAGAAACTATTGATTATCCCAAGTGTTTAAGGATGGTTTATGGTTTCCCCATGCATTGTGGTGTTCTTAGTGAGATCATGAGAACAAGTAAAAGAAATATGACCTGTGAGAGAATTCGGCCTGTGACTTTGGTGTTATTACAGTAATTCCTTTGGCTAGAGTTTTATACTACCTCATTGACCCAAGAAGCCTGTCAGGATGAAATGGGGATATTTTCCTCATCAGAACTGGCTTTTCTGCTACCTGGGGATCTACCTCTGCAATGTAGACAGTCGTCCATGAAGTTGGCTCTCTGCCTTGAAAAGGATCCTCTTTGGGGATGGGTGACTTTTCCAGGGGTTTGGCACCAATGAATCTGCATCAAATAACAGGTTGTATCCTCCTGTGAGGTGTGTGTGAGTGTGTGTATGAGAGAGAGAGAGAGAGGGAGATAGAGAGAGAGAGAGAGAAAGGGAGATAGAGAGAGAGAGAGAGGAGGGAGGGAGAGGAAGAGAGAGAGATTCTGAGCTGGAATGTGAGACTGTTATACTCATTTTGAGTTCTTGGAACTGTGCCTTGAGATTGACTGAGGGTGAAGAAAAGAAAGGGTGACCAGTGAGGGATGTGGAAAGAGGAGGAGGAAAATCGGGGTGGAGAGGACAAGACAGGGCAGAAGACAGCCTCACCTTACTTATTTGTCTGTTTCCTGGCCGTTTTTTGGTGGGAGTTTCCATCTGACACAGTGAGGAAATAGGGGATGGTTGCTACCCTAGAGGGAGTCCCTGGGTGGCAAAAACAGTTAAGTGCTCAACTACTAGCCAAAAGGTTGGCGGTTGGAACCTACCCAGAGGCATTTCAGAAGAAAGCCCTGGTGATCTGCTTTCAAAAGGTCACAGCTTTGAAGACCCAATGCAGCAGTTCTACTCTGAGCACATGGGGTCCTCATGAGTTGGAAATGACTGTACAGTAACTAATAACAACTATCCTAGAGCAAAGCAGAATGAATGGGAAGTGGGTAGCAGGAGGAGAAAGAAGCTTTATTCCCTCTACTTAATGGTCCTACACTATGTTGCTATGTCATTTTACCCTTTCTATATCCAAGTCCCTATCTGCAAAATAGGGGTAGGTATACCTGTTGTTGTGTACCATCAAAGTCAATTCTGACTCATAGAGACTCTGTAGGACAGAGTAGAATTGTCCCATAGGGTTTCCTAGGCTGTAATCTTTATGGGAGCAGATTGCTAGGTCTTTTCTTCTGTGAAACAGCTGATGAGTTCAAACTGCCAGCCTTTTGGTTAGCAGCTGAATGCTTAACCATTGCACCACCAGGGCTCCTAGGTATACCTACTCCACCTCTATTATCATAGATAATGTGAAAATGAATTAGGTAAGCTCTAATATTTTTCTAATATTGTTGGTTGTCCTTAGCCTAAGAAAATGGTGTTACTAAGCTAACCCTGGCAGGGCATGCTCTTTGTTTTCAGCCCCTCTTTCAATCCCACTCTGACCTTATTTTTAGAAGAAGCAGACAAAGAGCCCCTTGAGATTTCAAGGGGCGGAGCAAAGTCAGATTGAGGTTGTCTTGTGTGTGGTAGTAAATTTGGCTCCAATTTTGAGTTGTTGTTGGGTCCAGAGGTAGTGTTATATGATAAGTGACGGTTTCTGTGAAACTATCTTAGCTGTGTTACAGGCTGGGCTCATGCCCCAGACCAGGGGCTGGCACTCACAAGGGGACTTTCATGGAGTGTACTTTTGGGAGATTAGTCTAGCCTGGTCACTTATCTCTTCCTTACCTCTGCTTCTAGAACCAGCAAAGGTCTACATTGCCTCAGTTTCCCAACTTGCTTCCTCCTCCCAGAAACTAGAGGATATTTGGGGGTGTGGGGTAGGTATTCATCCAGGGAAATATAAAGAAAATGGGAGGGAGGTGAAGCAAGAAGGGTAGGTGGTATGCATGATAACCCTTGGCTGAGCTTTGGGTACTGTCATGGATTAATTTATGTCCCCTCAAAGATGTGTGTATCAATCTGGCTGGGCCATGATTCCCAGAATTCTGTGGTTGTCCTCCATTTTGTGATTGTAATTTTATGTTAGAAAGTATTAGGGTGGGATTGTAACACCCTTACCAGGTCACATCCCTGATCCAATGTAAAGGGAGTTTCCCTGGGGTGTGGCCTGTGCCACCTTTTCTCTCTCAAGACATAAAAAGGAAAGGGAAGCAAGCAGAGAGTGGGGGACCTCATACCACCGAGAAAGCAGCACCCTGAGCAGAGCGTGTCCTTTGGACCTGGAGTCCCTGCACCTGAGAGGCTCCTCGACCAGGAGAAGATTAAGGGCAAGGACCTTCCTCCAGAGCTGACAGAGAGAGAAACCCATCCCCTGGAGCTGATGCCCTGAATTTGGACTTTTAGCCTACTTTACTGTGAGGAAATAAATTTCTCCTTATTAAAGCTATCCACAGCAGCACTAAATGACTAAGACAGGTACACACTACTTTTGGCCTTGCTGGGCTGTCATAATTACCTAATACCCTTTTCATATCCACACGTATTCCCCCAGAAGTGAAAAAGGTCAGACCTGTTAGAGGAATTTCCCTCTCCAAAAACTCAAAGAAAATAACTCATCTCTAGCTGGAAGACACTTGAGCATTGTCCCATAAAAAAAAAATGGTTTCCCCCCTTACTCCTTCTAACCCCCTCCACAGGAATTTCATTAAAGAGAAAAGAGAGACTCAGACTTGAGATTAGTGGTTATGGTGTGATTATCTGGAGGGATCATCAAGATTTTTATAGTTAGTCTTGTTCAGACAGGGAGAAAGAGATGCTATCCATCTGAGAAAAGTTAATGAAAAACAGCAAAGATTACGTGAAGGGCTGCTCTCATTACCCACCCTCCATACCCTGAAGCACCAAAAGGCAGACCAATCTCAGGGCTGCTAGCCTGATGCTGTTCTTGGAGGAGACCTAGAACTATAGAATCTCAGAGTGAGGAGAGCCTTTTGGAAGTCACCTAGTCTTAATCTTAACCAATGCATGAATCTCTTGTGCAATATCCCTGAGCTTGTTCTTCTATGGTCATAAGGGAGCTCACTCACTTCTAAGCCAGCCCATTTCATCCTTGGAAAGTTTTGACTGTGGACAGCTTTTGTTGAGCTGTAATCATTCTTTCTGTACCTACCATCCATGGGCCCTAGTTCTACCTTCTGAGACCACAGAGAACAAGATGCTTTCACTGTCCCAGGACATCCCTTGGGAGGTCTGAAAACAGAGACTATGTCCCTTTGTCTCACTTTTCTAAGCTAAAGAGCCCTAACTCTTTCAACTGTTCTTTACAGAATCTGGGTTCCAGACTCTCCTCCTGTCTTCTACTTCTGCTCTATATACACTCTAGCTTGTCCATTTCCCCTTGATGTATGTAGCCCAAAGCTGACTATAATAATGGAAGAGGATCTGGCCAAAGTTTCATAGGGCCATTAAAAAAAAATGCCCCTGAAGACCACTTTAACTCTTGCCTGTGATCATGCCATACCAAGACCTTATGTCAAACAAAAGCGTTTTAATGGAAGTACCTGTGCTGCTGCTAAGCCATGTCTTCCCAAGGCCTGTATGTAGGCATCCGAGATAGCCACAAAATAGATTTGGGAAGGACACATTTCACCAACTATTATTCCTATAGACTTGCTTCTGCCCCTAGTCCAAGCCAGCCTTGGAAAATGTGTTCTGGAGGAGATGAGAGAGAAAACATAACCCCTGACCTCAGGAGCTTATATTTTTGTACAAAAGGGTTATTAGTTTACATAGATGGAATTTGTATAACCGAAGAAAGAAGTAGCACTTAATGATTAGTATCAAAGTCACAACTCTATAGCTTCAAACCAGTGCCCCTCTCCCCCCACTCCTGGCTTGAAGTTTGTAGGAGTAACCTCTCTGAATTTAATTTTCCTCTTCTGGGAAAAATAGGTGTCTCCAAGATTGAAGATGCTAACCATATGTGACATACAAGCAGACTCCAACTTATAGAGCCATTAAGTAGGAATATAGAGCTAGCAGTCTCTTCCACCATCCCCCTGTCAGATTTCTATCTCCCTGCACACTGCCATTGGCACTGACTTTTTCAAGCTCCTGCTGTTGCTGCCATCTCTGGGTCCTGGGGTCTTCTGTTTGTACCTGAAATACCAACCCAGAGTCACTTCTGCTGGAGGTCTTGCATCCACAGCCTTATCCCTCCAGTGTCCCCACACCCATAATTTGTCACCTGAGCTAGAAAAAAAAAATCTTTCATTGCTACTAGAGCTCTATTCAGAGTGGGTTAGAATGGAAGTTAATTCTCATTATTACTGAAAGTGTGGGATTTGGGGAAGAGAGAGTTGAAGTCTAAGAAACAGATCCCTACTGACACAATGTTATTGATAGTGGTTAGGTTCAGAACAGTTCTGGAGAGACTTATTTATCATAATCTGTAGTATATGACTGATGATATTATATAATCTAACCACCATTTATAATATTGTATCTACAGGAAAGTGTATTCAAAACTCCAAGCTTCTCATTTACAAAAGATACTCTTGGAAAATAATCCATTTAAAAGTTAGGGACAACAAATGCTCTGGAGAGCTCTGTTACGCAGATCTGGCTGAGTTTGGGTTTCTACTACCATCAGCGTTCAAGGTGCTCATCTCCTTGATTCTGGACCAGATGTGTGTGTATGTGTGTGGCATATGTGTGGTTAAATTTCTCTCTGAAACTGAACTCCAGGTTTATCTGACAGTTATCTGGTATCAACAAGTGACCCTTTTATATTGATTATGTTGGTACCTGGATCACTTTTACTTAGCTTCTTTGGAGCCAATCTTTTGTCTCCTGTTGCTCTCTTGAAATGTTCCCTTCATACAGCTTTCATTTAAGTCATTAATGAATAAGTTAAGATACTATGTTTCCTGCCTAAAGACTGTGCTGCAAGGACTGGGATTGGGTAGGAGTTTGTCTCCTTATGCCCCTTTGCCCCATCCAATGCAAATAGACCAAGTGGAAGGATTGTCTTATGCATTAGTTTTGCAGGGGATGATACATTCTCCACATCACACTGGCGTGTTTACTTGGACACATAGCCATCCTGGAATTATGCTGGATGTTACAAGGACCAAGATGACTGTGTTTCTTAAAGTGGGCCCTAACTACTCTCCTTTGACTTCATCCCACCCCCATCTCTTTCAGTGTGAGTCTGTGACTATGCTGTATCACAGAGTGAGCACTGCCTAGTAGCAACGGAGACACATTCTCCATGCATCCAGTCTGCCTTTCTTTCATGTTCAGTTTTTGGTTCCCAGCCCCTACCTACCAGCACCTGTTGCTTGAGGCCTACGTTTTGGACTATTTTATTCAAGTGCCATTGCCTCTTTGTTCATTCATTAGCGCCCTGTCCTCTGTCCACAACCCAACTTTTTTTCTTCAACGGTCACAGTGGCCCCTTTTAATCTGTTGTACCAGTTTTGCCATCTTGACTTAGCCATGCATGGGGGTGGGGAGAATAAGAGAAACACAGAAATTAAGTTTGATAAGATTTGAAGGCACTTAGGAAATTGATAGCAGAATCAGGGGAAAAAATTCTCACACTGTATTTCTCTCTATCCTGTTTCAGTGGAGGGTGGGACCTTGTTGCATTCCTTAAACTCTCTTATCAACTTGCTGAGTAATCTTCCCATGTGACTTCACCTTTCTGTGCCTTCCTGTTTCTTCTCAGGCTCTCCTATGAGTAGTTTCTGCTTTATTGTAGGGGGTGCTACAAGGGCCAGGATCCTCACCTGGTCTAGGCTATGAAAATGTGAAAGCTGACTGACAGCAGGCAGTTCTTACAGTGCATTGCTTTTCTGCACACTAGTATTTCCTGTCTTGCCAGAAGTGGCTATTTCCTGGTATGTTCTCAGGAACTGCATGCCACATGGTCTGTTAACTTTCACTCAAGTCTTTTAATGTTACATCTAGGAGGAATGTAGGAGGTGGGACTAATTTGACAGGATCAAGGGTTAAGGTAAGTGAAGGACAGACCCTTTGTAGTGTCTTCTTGCCCCCACCGTAACGCCACTCAGCAGATTCCCAGCTGTATATTCCCTTCTTTCCTAAGCCTCTGGCAGGGAAGTTTTGAATGATTCTCCTATATTGCTTTTCACAGTCCGTCAGAAATTGATTTTTCTTTTGGGGGAGGGGGTTCGGGTGAGATGGAATAGAGCTGCAAGTAAATCTGGTTCAACAAGTTATTCTGGCACAGGGTTAAGAGTCTCATGGCTGCAGCCCCATCTTTGCTCATAAGAGGATAACAAGCTAAAGCCTTGTCTTTGTTCGGTTGCTTTGCTATTTTCCCTCTCTTTTTGTGTTTGGTGTAATTAAAAGACCCCTTGAAAACTTCTAAAAGGTAGGTAGCTTTTGATGGCAGCTTATCTCTGGTAAGAGGGTAAGTGATGACATCTTGGAGCCTTAGGGGATAAGTATCAGGTCTTGACACTCATGTTCCTTGGAGGCCTTGACTGAGAGTTTGGGTCTCTGTAGCAATTAAAATGCACAATCAGGGAGGATCAAGACAACTGACTGAAAAGTGGATCACACAAGGACCTGGCTATTCTAATTGTATGCATGTGCCTCACTGAGTGGAGGCAATTTAGTTGGGGCTGGATGTCAGCAACCTCTTGAACTCAAAGGGTGGTCGATGCCTGGATATGGTGAGATAGGAGAGACAGTAGTGAGACAACCAGTTTTTGTGTTTGTGTGTGTGCGTGTGCTTTAGGTGAAGGTTTACAGCTCAAGTTAGTTTTGCATACAAAAATTTATATACACATTGTTATGTGACCCTAGTTGCTATCCCTATAATGTGACTATACATTCCTGCTTTTTCACCCCAGATTAAGCACACTCTTCACGAACATCATTATATGTCTTATAGGCCAGTCTACTCTTTGTCTGAAAAGTTGGCTTCAGGAATGTTTTAGTTCTGGGTTACCAGAAAGTCCAGGGGCCATGTCTTCTGGGGTTCTTCCAGTCTCAGTCAGATCATTAAGTCTGGCCTTTTTTACTAGAGTTTGATTTCCTGCTTTTCTCCTGTGCTTCTCTGTTGTGTTCCCTGTCAGGGTGGTCATTAGTGGTAGCTGGGTACCATCTAGTTCTTTTGGTCTCAGGCTGGTGGAGTTTTGGGTTTATATGGACTCTTTTGTCTCTTTGGCTAATATTTTCCTTGTGTCTTTGGTGTTCTTCTTTCTTCTTTGGTAGGTTGGAACCAATTGTTGCATCTTAGATGGCTGCTCACTAGCTTTTAAGACCCCAGACACCACTCACCAAAGTGGGATGCAGAACATTTTCTTAATAAACTTTGTTGGAGGCCACCAGTTTTTTAAGAGGACCCTGCTATGTGGCAAATACTGCTCCTTCTAGGTATTTTATGTGTATTCTCATTTAATCTTTACAGTAACCCTTTGAGGTAGATATTAATGTACCCATTGTGCAGATGAAGAGACTGAAGCTCAGAAGAGATTAAGACTCTAAGTCACACAGTAAGTGAAGAGCTGGCATTAACATTTACTTCTGTCTGACTCCAACTCCTAGGCTCTTTCCACAGTATTATGTTTGCATAAATGAAAGAGAGAGGAAGAAAAAAAGTAAGAAAAGGGAATTGGATAAGAATACAAGGGAAAAAAAAAACAGGGAGAGAGCGAAAGAAAGGGAAATGTAATTAAGTGTTGAAACTGGTAATATTACCAATATTTGCCTGTCAATGGTCAGGGCCAAAGGAAGGTTTTTGTTTGTTATGTTCTAAATCTAAATCAGAGTGTCTTAGTCTGGGTTCTCCAGAGGAACAAAACCAGTGAAGCGTATATTATAGAGAGAAATTTACTTCAAGAAAATGGCTCACACAATTGTAAGGAAATTGCTCACGTGAATATAGGGGCTGGCAAGTTCCAAACAGGTCAGGCAACAGGCTGGAGGCCTCTGCTGGCTTATGTCCCAAGAACCAGAAGTCAGACGCTAAAAGAATTGCAGGGTTGAGAGAGAGAACGCTTGAGAGAGGAAGCTTTACCAGGACATCCACTTATATACTGGGTGCAGGTCACAACCCCAAGGAAACTCACCTTTCTACTAATTGGCTGCTCACATCAGATCAAAAAATGAAGGATGATTACAACATAGATTCTGCCAAACCACTGAGAATCATAGCCTAGCCAAGTTGACACATAACATTAGTGTAACCATGACACAAGGTAAGGGGGCTGTGCTAGGATTCCAAAGACCTGAAGTTTAGTCTTAGCTTTGCTACTCATTTCCCTCTCTGCAACTCAGTTTTCTCATTTGCAAAATGAAAATAATAAAACTTGCACTGTTTTTTTCAGTAGGGAGGGAGATTCATTTTATCTCATATAAATACTGAGGGTAGTGGTGGTTCAGTGGTAGAGTTCTCACCTTCCTTGCAGGAGACCTAGGTTAGATTCCCAGCCAATGCACCTCATGTGCAGACACCACTCATTTGTCAGTGGAGACTTGTGTGTTGCTACGATGCTGAATAGGTTTCAGCAGAGCTTCCAGACTAATATAGACTAGGAAGAAAGGCCTGGCAATCCACTTCTGAAAATCAGCTAATGAAAACTCTATGGATCGCAACATTCCAATCCACAACCAATTGTGAGGATGGTGCAGGACTGGGCAGCATTTCATTCCATTGTGACTTGACAGCAACTAACAACAACACGTAAATACTCGATGTGTATGTGATTTAAGGAAGAAATTAAAAGCATTTCACAAATGTCCCTTATTAAACATTCTTTTAAGATAATTTTGAACTTAAATAATTAAGTATATGAAGTTACCAAATCATTCCAAGACTTGGCGAATTTGGGAGTTGTGTGAAATGGCAGGACACCTTTAATGTGATGTCTGCCGCTGCTGTGATCAGGTTGGAAGACCATAGGTGATCTTCTGACTAATATCTGAACAGCCAATACTTTACAAAGCTATTCAAAACCTTGTTTGGCATTTCTAATAGCTCTCAGTTAAGCCTCCAGCCAATCAGTCAACACATATTTGTTAAGCACTTTGTAAAGAGACTTGGAGCCCTGATGGCAGCAGCAGTTGTTAAGAGCTTGGCTGCTAACGAAAAGGCCAGCAGTTTGAATCTGCCAGCTGCAATTTGAAAACCCTATGGAGTAGTTCTACTCTGTCCTATAGGATCACTATGAATCGGAATCAACTCAATGGCAAGGGGTTTGGTTTGGCTGTAAAGTGCCTAACCCTAAAATAGAGAGTATAATAAACAGCCACCTTGGGAGATGTTGTCTCTGGATTCTCAAAGCGATTACAGTGTTGTAGAAGAGAGGTATTACTGCAAGTCTAAGAAACAAAAAGCTTTAAGTGCTTTTTATTTAGTGGGAAGAGATTTCATTACGGACTGATGTGGTCAGAGAGCTTTGTAGAAAAAAGAAGGATCGAAGCTAGGCCTTGAGAGATATAAAGGATTTAGGTAGCCTGGGAAGGAAGGAATGCATTCATTCCAGTTAGTCCAAGTACTGCAAGTTCAAAAGACACAAAACAAACCGGAGACTGAGGGCAGTTTGTCCACCCCACAGTAAGCTAACAACATAAGGTACCCAAGGGCAGGGCATGTGTTTTTGGTTCATTTATGCACTTATTAGTTCATTCATTAATTTTATTGAGTGCCTGTTAAAGAAGCTGGGCTATTCTTCCTATGGCCCATGAAACCCTAGCAAAGAGCTCTATAAATGTTGCTTTTATTTATTTTCTAAGAAAAGCTTTTATAGTGCTTACCTTGGACCAGGTACTGGTTTTTAAACTTAATACATATTAAATTATTTATTAACCCCATTTTATAGATGAGGGTCTCAGTTACCTAGTGCTGCTATAACAGAAGTACCACAAGTGGATGGCTTCAACAAACAGAAGTTTATTCTTTCATTCTAGTAGGCTAGAACTCCGAATTCAGGGCATCAGCTCCAGGGGAAGCCTTTCTCTCTCTGTTGGCTCTGCAGAAAGTCTTCCCCTGGTCTAGAAGTGTTTCAGAGCAGGGACCATAGGTCCCTCCACTCCCAGCTCTGCTTTCTTGGTGGTAGGAGGTCCCACTCCCCTCTGCCTGCTTCTCTCTTTTGTATCTCAAAAGAGATTGACTCAAGACACAACTTAATCTTGTAGATTGTGACCTGCCTCATTAACATAACTGCCGCTAATGCTGCTTATTAACATCGTTGTTGTTCTTAGGTGCCCTCGAGTCTGTTGCAACTCATAGCGACCCTATAGGACAGAACAGAACTGCCCAATAGAGTTTCCAAGGAAAGGTTGGTAGATTTGAACTGCTAACCTTTTGGTTATCAGCCAAGCTCTTAACCACTATGCCACCAGGGCTCCGTTAACATCATAGAGGTTAGGATTTAAAACACATAGGAAAATCACATCAGGTGACAAAATGTTGGACAATCACACAATACTGGGAAATACGGCCTAGCAAAGTTGCACACATTTTTGAGGGACACAATTCAATCCATAACATTCCACCCTTTGGCCCCCCCAAATTCATGTCCTTGCCACATATTCATGTTCACCCCATCATATCATAGCAAATGTCTTAAATCAACTCCAAGTCCAAAATGCAAAAATTTCATCTGTGAAATCTAGAATACAAGTTAACTGCTTCCAAAGTACAATGGTGGAATAGGCACAAGCTAGACATTTCCATTACAAACTGGAGAAATTGGAACGAAAGGAGGGATAACAGGCATCACGCAAGTCAGCAAAACACATTACATTAGCTCTCAAGGCTTGAAAATAATCCTCTGTTCTCTGAGACCATTTAGGCAATGGCCCTGCCCTCCAGAATCTTAAGTATTGACCATACTCTCCGGGTTCTGAGTGGAGGCCCCTCAGCCCTGGGCTTCAACTGTGCATTTCAGACCCACTGGAATGGCAACTCTGCTCCCTCAAATTTGGTCAGCCCCATTCTCCTAGTCCATCTGAGTGGCAACTGCACCCTTTGAGACCCCAGAGGTCTGCCCTGCTAGGGCAAGTGTTCCAAAGCTATGTATGTAGCTCCATCAGTAAGTGCCTGGAGGCACTCCACTCTTCCAGGAAGCCTCCTGAGCAAAGGCACTCAGCTATCTCACTCTGTGGATGGGCTCCAGCACCATCTCTTACTAGTCTTCTGCTTCTGCTGGTGCTTCTCACTGCCTGCTCCATCCCCAGTGTAACAGTTCTCCTCAGTTCCTTCTGAGTCCTCACCAGAATTTTCTTTGATGTCCATAATTTCACCAAGAATCTCTTCAAGGCAATCTTAAAACTCTTCCAGCCTCTATCCATTCACAGTTTCAAAGCTACTTCCACATTTTAGGTATCTGTTAGAGCAGCACCCCACTCTTGGTACCAAATTCTGTCTTAGTTATCTAGTGCTGCTACAACAGAAATACCACAAGTGGATAGCTTCAACAAACAGAAGTTTATTCTCTCACAGTCTAGTAGGCTAGAAGTCCAAATTCAGGGCATCAGCTCCAGGTGAAGGCTTTCTCTCTCTGTCAGCTCTGGGGGAAGGTCTTTTGTTGTCAATTTTCCACTGGTCTAGAAACATCTCAGCATAGGGACCCCAGGTCCAAAGGATGCACTCCGCTCCCGGCTCTGCTTTCTTGGTGGTAGGCAGTCTCCACGTATCTCTGCTTGCTTCTTTTTTTTATATTTCAAAAGAGATTGACTTAAGATACAATTTAATCTTGTATGTCGTGTCCTGCCTCATTAACATAACTTCCTCTAATCCTGCCTCATTAACATTATAGAGGTAGGATTTACAACACATAGGAAAATCACATCAGATGACAAAATGGTAGACAGTCACACAATACTAGGAATATTGGCCTAACCAAGTTGATGCACATTTTTGGGGGACACAATTCACAATTCAATCCATAACAATGAGGAAACTGAAGCACACAGTGGTAACTTACCCAATGTCACACTGCTTGTGTGACTGAATAAATAAGTTAATTAATGGAGCTCTGTTTGATTGTTGCAGAGTTACAAAATGTAAAGGTGAATGGATTTGAACCTGGTATTCTTTTTTTATAGTACTTTAGATGAAGGTTCACAGAACAAACTTGTTTCTCATCAGACAGTTAGTACACACATTGTTCTATGACATTGGTTAACAACCCCACGACATGTCAACACTCTCCCTTCTCAACCCTGTGTTCCCTATTACCAGCTTTCCTGTTCCCTCCTGCCTTCCAGTCCCTGCCCCAGGGCTGGAGCACCCCTTTATTCTTGTTTTGTTCCATGGGCCTGTTCAATCTTTGGCTGAAGGATGAACCTCAGGAGCAACCTCATTACTGAGCTGAAAGGGTGTCCGGGGGCCATAATCTCAGGGTTTCTCCAGTCTCTGTCAGGCCAGCAAGTCGAACCAGGTATTCTTGAGAACCCAGAACTGGGCTAAAGAATCAGGTAGAAATAGGTAGCCATTTTGTTGATTTGGAGGATTAGAGTTAGGTAGAAATAGGTAGCCATTTTGTTGATTTGGAGGATTAGAGTTAGTGTACTAAAAATAAAGCACCTAGAATAGTAGCAAGACCAGAATTGAACAATAGATAGGAAGGGGCAATTTGAAGGGACAAACCCAGGGTCAGTCACTGTGGCAATGTGATGACTATTCTTATACGTTAGCAGTTGCCAGAATAATAGCAGTAATATGTACCATATGGATCTGGAGGAATGAAGAAGGAGTCAGAAACAAATCCAACATTTCAAATCTGGAAGGCTCTCAGTGGTGATAGGAGCTGGAAGCAGGAACCAGTTTTCCTTCAGTTTTAGATCTTTTGACACTGAGGTGTCTGTAGGACAATCAACAAGCTGCAAAGGCAGATCAAAAAAAAAAAAGGTTTATTTATGGCCACTTATCAGGTAAAACAACGAATCATTATTTTAGGAACATAATGGTCAATGCAGACAATTTACTAATCTGCTGATTGTTGTGAAAATTAGTTAATTGCCAGATAAACTCATGCCCAAACAGACCTTGGAATGGACCTGCTTTTTTTTTTTTCTCTCTCTCTCTCTTTTTATTTTATTTATTTATTTATTTATTTTTAATTTTTATTAAGCTTCAAGTGAACATTTACCATTCCAATCAGTCTGTCACATGTAGGTTTACATACATCTTACTCCCTTCTCCCACTTGCTCTCCCCCTATTGAGTCAGCCCTTTCAGTCTCTCGTTTCGTGCCAATTTTGCCATCTTCCCTCTCTCTCTATCTTCCCATCCCCCCTCCAGTCAAGAGTTGCCAACACACTCTCCAGTGTCCACCTGATTTAATTAGCTTACTCTTCATCAGTATCTCTCTCCCCCCCACTGACCAGTCCTTTTCATGCCTGATGAGTTGTCTTCGGGGATGGTTCCTGTCCTGTGCCATCAGAACTTCTGGGGAGCATTGTCTCTGGGATTCCTCTAGTCGCAATCATACCATTAGGTGTGGTCTTTAATGAGAATTTGGGGTCTGTATCCCATTGGTCTCCTGCTCCCTCAGGAGTTGTCTGTTGTGCTCCCTGACAGGACAGACATCGATTGTGGCCGGGCACCAACTAGTTCTTCTGGTCTCAGGATAATGTAGGTCTCTGGTTCATGTGGCCCTTTCTGTCTCTTGGGTTCTTAGTTGTCATGTGACCTTGGTGTTCTTCCTTTGCCTTTGCTCCCGGTGGGTTGAGACCAATTAATGTATTTTAGATGGCCGCTTGTTGGCATTTAGGACCCCAGGCGCCACAATTCAAAGTGGGATGCAGAATGTTTTCATAATAGAATTGTTTTGCCCATTGACTTAGAAGTCCCCTCAAACCAAGTTCCCCAGACCCCAGCCCCAGCTTCGCTGACCTTTGAAGCTTTCATTTTATCTCGGAAACCTCTTTACTTTTAATCCAGTCCAATTAGGCTGACCTTCCTTGTTTTGAGTGTTGTCTTTCCCTTCACCCAAAGCAGTTCCCATCTACAGATTGATCAAAAAAAAAACCTCTCCCTCCTTCCCTCCCTCCCCCCTTTGTAACCGCATAAGTATGTGTTCTTCTCCGTTTTTTCTATTTCTCAAGATCTTATATAGTGGTCTTATACAATATTTGTCCTTTTGCAACTGACTCATTTCGCTCAGCATAATGCCTTCCAGATTCCTCCATGTTATGAAATGTTTCAGAGATTCGTCACTGTTCTTTATCGATGCGTAGTATTCCATTGTGTGAATATACCACAATTTATTTACCCATTCGTCCGTTGATGGACATCTTGGTTGCTTCCAGCTTTTTGCTATTGTAAACAGAGCTGCAATAAACATGGGTGTGCATATATCTGTTTCTGTGAAGGCTCTTGTATCTTTAGGGTATATTCCGAGGAGTGGGATTTCTGGGTTGTATGGTAGTTCTATTTCTAACTGTTTAAGATAACGCCAGATGGATTTCCAAAGTGGTTGTACCATTTTACAATCCCACCAGCAGTGTATGAGAGTTCCAATCTCTCCGCAGCCTCTCCAACATTTATTATTTTGTGTTTTTTGGATTAATGCCAGTCTAGTTGGTGTGAGATGGAATCTCATCGTAGTTTTAATTTGCATTTCTCTAATGGCTAATGATCGAGAGCATTTTCTCATGTATCTGTTGGCTGCCTGAATATCTTCCTTAGTGAAATGTGTGTTCATATCCTTTGCCCACTTCTTGATTGGGTTGTTTGTCTTTTTTGTGGTTGAGTTTTGACAGATTCATGTAGATTTTAGAGATCAGGCGCTGGTCTGAGATGTCATAGCTGAATATTCTTTCCCAATCTGTAGGTGGTCTTTTTACTCTTTTTGTGAAGTCTTTAGATGAGCATAGGTGTTTGATTTTTAGGAGCTCCCAGTTATCTGGTTTCTCTTCATCATTTTTGGTAATGTTTTGTATTCTGTTTATGCCCTGTATTAGGGCTCCTAGGGTAGATCCTATTTTTTCTTCCATGATTTTTATCGTTTTAGTCTTTATGTTTAGGTCTTTGATCCACTTGGAGTTAGTTTTTGTGCATGGTGTGAGGTATGGGTCCTGTTTCATTCTTTTGCAAATGGATATCCAGGTATGCCAGCACCATTTGTTAAAAAGACTATTATTTCCCCAATTGACTGACACTGGTCCTTTGTCAAATATCAGCTGCTCATACGTGGATGGATTTATATCTGGATTCTCAATTCTGTTCCATTGGTCTATGTGCCTGTTGTTGTACCAGTACCAGGCTGTTTTGACTACTGTAACTATATAATAGGTTCTGAAATCAGGTAGGGTGAGGCCTCCCACTTTCTTCTTATTTTTCAGTAATGTTTTGCTTATCCGGGGGTTCTTTCCTTTCCATATGAAATTAGTGATTTGTTTCTCTATCCCCTTAAAGTATGACATTGGTATTTGGATTGGAAGTGCGTTATATGTATAAATGGCTTTTGGTAGAATAGACATTTTTACTATGTTAAGTCTTCCTATCCATGAGCAGGGTATGTTTTTCCACCTAAGTATGTCCTTTTGAATTTCTTGTAGCAGAGTTTTATAGTTTTCTTTGTATAGGTCTTTTACATCCTTGGTAAGATTTATTCCTAAGTATTTTATCTTCTTGGGGGCTACTGTGAATGGTATTGATTTGGTTATTTCCTCTTCGGTGTTCTTTTTGTTGATGTAGAGGAATCCAAGTGATTTTTGTATGTTTATTTTATATCCTGAGACTCTTCCAAACTCTTCTATTAGTTTCAGTAGTTTTCTGGAGGATTTCTTAGGGTTTTCCATGTATACGATCATGTCATCTGCAAATAGTGATAGCTTTACTTCCTACTTACCAATCTGGATACCCTTTATTTCTTTGTCTAGCCTAATTGCTCTGGCTAGGACCTCCAGCACAATGTTGAATAAGAGTGGTGGTAAAGGGCATCCTTGTCTGGTTCCCGTTCTCAAGGGAAATGCTTTCAGGTTCTCTCCATTTAGAGTGATATTGGCCATTGGCTTTGCATATATGCCCTTTATTATGTTGAGGAATTTTCCTTCAATTCCTATTTTGGTTAGAGTTTTTATCATAAATGGGTGTTGAACTTTGTCAAATGCCTTTTCTGCATCTATTGATAAGATCATGTGGTTTTTATCTTTTGTTTTATTTATGTGATGGATTACATTAATGGTTTTTCTGATATTAAACCAGCCTTGCATACCTGGTATAAATCCCACTTGATCAGGGTGTATTATTTTTTTGATGTGTTGTTGGATTCTATTGGCTAGAATTTTGTTGAGGATTTTTGCATCTATGTTCATGAGGGATATAGGTCCAAAATTTTCTTTTTTTGTAATGTCTTTACCTGCTTTTGGTATCAGGGAGATGGTAGCTTCATAGAATGAGTTGGGTAGTATTCCGTCTTTTTCTATACTTTGAAATACCTTCAATGGTAATGGTGTTAAGTCTTCTCTGAAGGTTTGGTAGAACTCTGCAGTGAAGCCATCTGGGCCAGGACTTTTTTTTTGTTGGAAGTTTTTTGATTACCGTTTCAATCTCTTTTTTTGTTATGGGTCTATTTAGTTGTTCTACTTCTGAATGTGTTAGTTTAGGTAAGTAGTATTGTTCCAAGAATTTATCCATTTCTTCTAGGTTTTCAAATTTGTTAGAGTACAATTTTATGTAGTAATCTGATATGATTCTTTTGATTTCATTTGGTTCTGTTGTGATGTGGTCCTTCTCGTTTCTTATTCGGGTTATTTGTTTCCTTTCCTGTTTTTCTTTAGTCAGTCTAGCCAGTGGTTTATCAATTTTGTTAATTTTTTCAAAGAACCAGCTTTTGGCTTTGTTAATTCTTTCAATTGTTTTTCTGTTCTCTAATTCATTTAGTTCAGCTCTAATTTTTATTATTTGTTTTCTTCTGGTGCCTGATGGATTCTTTTGTTGCTCACTTTCTATTTGTTCAAGTTGTAGGGACAGTTCTCTGATTTTGGCTCTTTCTTCTTTTTGTATGTGTGCATTTATCGATATAAATTGGCCTCTGAGCACTGCTTTTGCCGTGTCCCAGAGGTTTTCATAGGAAGTATTTTCATTCTCGTTGCTTTCTAAGAATTTCCTTATTCCCTCCTTGATGTCTTCTATAACCCAGTCTTTTTTCAGGAGGGTATTGTTCATTTTCCAAGTATTTGATTTCTTTTCCCTAGTTTTTCTGTTCTTGATTTCTAGCTTCATTGCCTTGTGGTCTGAGAAGATGCTTTGTAATATTTCGATGTTTTGGATTCTGAAAAGATTTCTTTTATGACCTAATATGTGGTCTATTCTAGAGAATGTTCCATGTGCGCTAGAAAAAAAAGTATATTTTGCAGACATTGGGTGGAGAGTTCTGTATAAGTCAATGAGGTCAGGTTGGTTGATTGTTGTAAGTAGGTCTTCCGTGTCTCTATTGAGCTTCTTACTTGATGTCCTGTCCTTCTCCGAAAGTGGTGTGTTGAAGTCTCCTACTATATATGTGGAGGTGTCTATCTCACTTTTCAATTCTGTTAAAATTTGATTTATGTATCTTGCAGCCCTGTCATTGGGTGCGTAAATATTTAATATGGTTATGTCTTCCTGATCAATTGTCCCTTTTATCATTATATAGTGTCCTTCTTTATCCTTTGTGGCGGATTTAAGTCTAAAGTCTATTTTGTCAGAAATTAATATTGCTACTCCTCTTCTTTTTTGCTTATTGTTTGCTTGATATATTTTTTTCCATCCTTTGAGTTTTAGTTTGTTTGTGTCTCTAAGTCTAAGGTGTGTCTCTTGTAGGCAGCATATAGATGGATCGTGTTTTTTTATCCAGTCCGTGACTCTCTGTCTCTTTATTGGTGCATTTAGTCCATTGACATTCAGCGTAATTATAGATAAGTAAGTTTTTAGTGCTGTCATTTTGATGCCTTTTCATGTGTGTTGTTGGCCATTTTTCCACATGCTTTTTTGTGCTGAGACGTTTTTCTTAGTAGCTTGTGAGATCCTCATTTTCAGAATGTTTAACTTTGTGTTTATTGAGTCGTTACGTTTTTCTTGGCTTTTTTCTTGAGTTATGGAATTGGTATTCCTTTTTGTGGTTACCTTTTTATTTACCCCTATTTTTCTAAGTAAAAACCTAACTTCTATCCTTCTATTTCGCCTTGTATCACTCTCCATCTGGCAGTTCAATGCCTGCTATATTTAGTCCCTCTTTTTGATTATTGTGATCGTTTATCTATTGATTTCCATGATTTCCTGTTGTGTGTATTATTTTGTTTATTTATTTATTTTTTAGAATTAATCTTACTTTGTTTTTGTGCTTTCCCTATTTGAGTTGCGTTGATATCAGGACGTTCTGTTTTGTGACCTTGTATTGTGCTGGTACCTGATATTATTGGTCATCCGGCCAAACAATCTCCTTTAGCATTTCTTGCAGTCTTGGTTTAGTTTTTGCAAATTCTCTAAACTTGTGTTTATCTGTAAATATCTTAATTTCTCCTTCCTATTTCAGAGAGAGTTTTGCTGGATATATGATCCTTGGTTGGCAGTTTTTCTCCTTCAGTGCTCTGTATACGTCGTCCCATTCCCTTCTTGCCTGCATGGTTTCTGCTGAGTAGTCTGAACTTATTCTTATTGATTCTCCCTTGAAGGATACCTTTCTTTTCTCCCTGGCTGCTTTTAAAATTTTCTGTTTATCTTTGGTTTTGGCAGGTTTGATGATAATATGTCTTAGTGTTTTTCTTTTTGGATCAATCTTAAATGGGGTTCGATGAGCATCTTGGATAGATATCCTTTCGTCTTTCATGATGTCAGGGAAGTTTTGTGTCAGGATTTCTTCAACTATTTTCTCTGTGTTTTCTGTCCCCCCTCCCTGTTCTGGGACTCCAATCACTTGCAAGTTATCCGTCTTGATAGAGTCCCACATGATTCTTAGGGTTTCTTCATTTTTTTTAATTATTTTATCTGATTTTTTTTCAGCTATGTTGGTGTTGTTTCCCTGGTCCTCCAGAAGTCCCAGTCTACATTCTAATTGCTCGAGTCTGCTCCTCTGACTTTCTATTGCTTTGTCAAATTCTGTAATTTTATTGTTAATCTTTTGGATTTCTACATGCTGTCTCTCTATGGATTCTTGCAACTTATTAATTTTTCCAGTATGTTCTTGAATAATCTTTTTGAGTTCTTCAACAGTTTTATCAGTGTGTTCCTTGGCTTTTTCTGCATTTATCCTAATTTCATTTGTGATATCTTTAAGCATTCTGTAAATTAGTTTTTTATATTCTGTATCTGATAATTCCAGGATTGTATCTTCATTTGGGAAAGATTTTGATTCTTTTGTTTGGGGGGTTGGAGAAGCTGTCATGGTCTGTTTCTTTATGTGGTTTGATATGGACTGCTGTCTCCGAGCCATCACTGGGAAACTAGATTTTCCAAGTAGTCGGCTAAAAAAAAAATGCAGTCAGATCCCTATCTGAATTCTCCCTCTGGCTCCGGGTATTCGGATGTTAATGGGGTCGCCTGGGGAGGGTGGGGGAGGGATCTGAGAGCTAGGAGTGTAGCACCACAGAATATAGAGCTGAACACCGCGTTCACGCTCCGCCCCCGTTTGCCAAAATCCGGGCTGGACGGGTCCCTGGCTAGGACACTGCTTTCCTTGCTCGGAAACCAGTCACTTCCTCCTGGGGACTTCTCCCTCCAGTGCGTGGCACCGCTCGTGGGCACTGGGTGGGCGTTTCCCGCAGGAACAGGTGGGCCCGCCCCCATGGTCTATTCAGGCGATTATAATTGGGTCCCATGGTCACGCCCCGCCCGTGCGCGTGCCAAAATCCCAGCGGGATGACTTCCGGGTTGAGACGCTGCTTTCCCCGTTCAGGAACCAGTCACTTCCTCCCGGGGACTTCTCCTTCCGGAGCGCCACACCTCTCGCGCGAACTGGGTTGGCGTCACTTGCACGGCCAGGTGGGCCCGCCCCCTGGGTCAATTCAGGGTAATAAAAATGGACCCCGCGCTCATGCCCCGCCCGCGTGCGCCCAGATCCCAGCGGAATGGCTCCCCGTCTGGGATGCTGCTTTCCCCGCTTTGAGACCAGATACTTCCGGGGATTTCTCCCTCTGGTGTGCCGTGCCACACGCGCAGACTGGGTGTGCGTCCTCCTGCACGAACGTGTGGGCCCCGCCCTGGGGTCACTTTAGGGAAATATAGTTGACCCCCCCCTCGAGCCCCGTCGGCTTCTCGCCTAACTCCCGGCGGGACGGCACCCCAGCTGGGACGCTGTTCTCCCCACTCCCAGATCAGTCACTGCCTCCCGGGTGCTTCTCCCTCTGGCTGCGCCTCTACGCCGCCCGCGCCAACCAGCTAGACTTCCTCCCGGGATGGGTTCGGGGGGGAAGGGGTGGGCCCCCTTTCTGTGCCGTCTGCCCCCCTGGGCTCTGCCCCAGATCGGGCTCCGAAGGTCACCTGCCTCGTACGCTGGCTCCTGGTTCTGAAAACGGTCGCTGTCTGCCCGTATTTGTTCGTTTTCTGTCTCTAAGTCTGTGCTTGTTGTTTAGAGTTCGTAGATTGTTATGTATGTGATCGATTCCCTTGTTTTTCCGAGTCTTTGTTGCAAGAGGGATCCGCAGTAGCGTCCACCTAGTCCGCCATCTTGGCCCTGCCCTGCTTTGTTTTTTAATGGGAATTTCTGGCCACAGCTTTGCCTTGTTATCTCCTCCAATGTTAGAGATGCCTAGTCATTTAGGTGTTACTGGCTTTAACTCTTTCTGTTACCTTAGTACTTTCAAGTGATGGGAAAGCCTAACAAACAAAACAGAGAGAAGAAACTGTCAAAAAGCCAGTTTTGAACATGAAGTTTGAAATGTTAAAATGGTTTGATGCTGATAAAAAAAAAAAACACAGTTGACTTGCCAAGATGTTTAGGGATTGCTTTCTGTATATGGGAAACCCTGGTGGTGTGGTTAAGTGCTACGGCTGCTGACCAAAAGGTCAGCAGTTTAAATCCACCAGACGCTCCTTGGAAACTCTATGGGGCAGTTCTACTCTGTCCTATAAGGTCTCTATGAGTCGGAATCGACTCGATGGCAACGGGTTTGTTTGTTTGCTTTTTTCTCTGTATGAAGAACTAAATGTGGAGACAGGCCTCAAATCCCCGAAGTTTCACGTCTGTATTGCATTTTTTACCATTAGCAGTTTTATACTCTCTGCACAGCTACCTCTTAGCTTGGCTGCTAACGCAGTTTGAATCCACCAGCCGCTCCTTGGAAACCCTATGGGGCAGTTCTACTCTGTCCTATAGGGTCCCTATGAGTTGGAATTGACTGGATAGCAATGGTGTGTTTATTTTGTTATAGTATGGTATTATTAATCTGTGAATATCATTATTAATATTTTTATAAAAGTCTTGATTCTTAAATATGACCTTTTTAAAAAACTTTGTCAAGTTGCAAGTGTGATTTCATTGCTTTCAGTTGTGTCCTTACTACACCTACACCCTGATTTTTATATTAAAATCAAGAAGAGATAGGAATTTACTTCACAAATGCATTTTCTGCAAATCTGACTGGAAAACATTAGTTGTATTATTAACAGAGACTTTTGCAAATGTGGGGTGATTTTTTTGACTCAAACCCTAGCACTGCTATCCTGTATTAAAAAAAAAAAAGGTTGCCGTCAAGTTGATTCCAACTTATGGCGATCTCATGTGTTACAAACTAGAACTGTGCTCCATAGGGTTTTCTTGGCTGTAATCTTTACAGAAGGTGGAGCCCTGGTGGTGCAGTGTTAAGAGCTCAGCTGCTAACGAAAAGGTCGTGTTTGAATCCACCAGCTCCTCCTTGGAAACACTATGGGGCAGATCCACTGTGTCCTGTAGGGTCGCTATGAGTCAGAATCAACTTGAGGGGCAAAGGAATCTTTACTGAAAGGTGCGCTGGCGGCTCAATACTTAAGGGCTTGGATGCTAACCAATGGATTGGCAGTTCAAAACCACCCAGAGGCTCTGCAGGAGAAAGCCATGGCAATCTGCTTTCCTAAACACTGCAGCCTTGGAAACTCTATGGGGCAATTCTACTCTGTCAAGTGGGTCACTATGAGTCAAGTGGGGTCACTATGAATAAAAATCTATTTGGCAGCACCTAACAACAACAAAAACAATCTTTACAGATGAAGGTTGCCAGGTCTTTCTTCCGAGAGGATGCAGGGTTGTTCGAACCGGCAACTTCTGGGTTAGTAGTCGAGACAAAACCGTTTGTGCCACCCAGGGACCCTAGATGAAATTCCTGGGGAAAGGCTAACTTTGTGTGTAAACGGACCTGCCAATGCGAGGACTAATTCATTCTCCTTCACTCTATCCTTCTTGGATTTGCTTTCTAGATCTGTTACGACTTTTGTGAAGTATCATCTGCTTTTCTATATAGTAAAGAACTGAAATTCAGAATGTTGTAAAGATGCTTATACTATGGAACTTGGTCTAAATTCACCCCTTCTCTACCTCCTTGTAGACAAAACTTCCTTCTTGCTTAAAGGCTAATGGGAACATGGGTTCCTTTAACTGGCTCTTCTCTCTGGCAAGTTGAAATAGCATGAAACTTATTTTGAAATCAATTTGCATATCTAGCTACTAGGGGGTATTTTTGTGAAAAAGACTTGCCTTGGCTTTTTTTACAAGAGCCAGTTTGCTCACTTCTCTTTTCTCTGTGAGCCCTGGCGACACACAAGAATACTCTTCTCTGGATGTAAAGGGTTAAATATGTAATTTTTGCCTTTTTCCTGTGCTTTTGGCTGGAGAAATGTGCAGTGTTCTGAAACCTGCCCAGGCCCTGCACATACTGTATCTGTTTAAGGAAGATTTTGGCTCTTAACCCTTCTCAGCTTCATTAGGGTTCAGGATACATCCCTCTCCCTTTCCAGTTACTAATAAAAGCCAAAAGAATTAAGGATCTGGGAGAGTTAATTCCCACTGCTAAGACCCAAATAGGGCCTTTCCAGTGCCCATTCCTGGTTCTAGGTTAGAGCTCTAATTTAGGTCTAAGCTCTAGTCCGAGCCTATAAGTGACAGTGATCTGGAACAGGCCCAGAAAAGCACTGATCAGGTTTTGCCCTATGCTGGAAGTTCTCCTCCTTCTCTTTTAACTTTTTCTCTCTTCTCCTCTTGCTCCTCTATTGGGCTCTTAGAGGAAACCACTGACCCCAGGGGCCAAGCCAACCAATGCTATTAAGTGGAAATGATGTATTATAATTCCTTTCATCTATACTGGGAGTTTCAGATGAAGCTTCTGGTTTTTCTTTTTTTTAATTTAAGTCCCTGACCAAACTTCAGTACAACATTAGGAGTCTCATTCAAAATAAGAAATGTTGTTGAAATCTCTCCCAGCTCAAAGAAAATGCACAACAATGAACTCTGAGATCTTGAGTTCAGATGGGAGAGAACAGCTTTGAAGGAGGATCTTACAAGACCTGGGAGAGGCAGGAAGAAGCCTCTTTCTGGAACAACTAGACTACTGTAGTCGCCTCCTCAATGATTTCTTCCCTTTGATCATCCCCTCCCTCCACTTAAAATTATTTAATAGCTCCCTGCTGCCTATAGAATAGAGCCCGGACTACTTTAACCTGGTGTTATGAAGCATTCTCCATCTAACTTTACTCTCACATTCTCACATTTCTTCCAGGACCCAGGTTTTAAGGTAGAATGGCCTTTCTGGCCCCCAAACACACTTGGTTTTTTCTGGCCTCATAATTTCCCATCCTGGTGGTCCCTCAAGTGGTTAGGCTTCATGCTGAATACTTGGGAGGCCTTTTCTTCTTTTTTTCTGCCCCTTCAAAGTGGGTTGAACCTTCAAACCCTAGCACTAAACCTCAAGGGCATCATCTCAGATTGCTCTAGGTAGAAGTAATCTTTGGAATGCTGAAGTTCTGATTTTCCAGGAACAATCTTTGGGTACTTTGGCTGCCTTGTGCCTGGCTCCAAAATCTCCTGGATGACAATGGTCCTATCTTCTATGCTTGCCATCCTTAGCATAGAGTACAGCGTAGACTCTTCATAGTGGTTTTCTGAGTGAAAGATTTTGTAGAAAGAGTCAAGAAAAAATTTTGTACTCAATAATTGGTCATTTTTTCCCTTTCCACTCCCAACCACCAAATTAGGAAGATGATATGGCTTGAAGATCTGAATATGCTAGCCAAGCTTTGAAGTCTTTGTGTGGCACCTGTAAGTTTGGAGGGGGGAGCCTTGAATGACACACACATGTGAGCTAGGGACAGTGGGAAAACGTAGAGGGTGTTATGGATTGAACTATGTCTCCCAAAAATGTGTGTCAACTTGGCTGGGCCATGATTCCCAGTATTGTGTGGTTGTCCTGCATTTTGTGATCTGATGTAATTTTCCTATGTGTTGTAAATCCTATATTCTATGACGTTAATGAGGCAGGATTTGAGGCAGTTATGTTAATGAGGCAGGACACAATCTACAGGATTAGGTTGTATCTTGAGTCAATCTCTTTTGAGATAGAAAAGAGAGAAGCAAACAGAGAAGAGAGGGACCTCATACCACCAAGAAAGAAGAGCCGGGAGTATGAGTCCTTTAGACCTGGGACCCCTGCACTGAGCAGCTCCTAAACCAGGGGAAGATTGATAACAAGGACCTTCCTCCAGAGCTGACAGAGAGAAAGCCTTCCCCTGGATCTGGGACCTGAATTTGGACTTCTAGCCTCTTAAACTGTGAGAGAATAAATTTTTGTTAAAGCCATCCGCTTGTGGTATTTCTGTTATAGCAGCACTAGATAACTAAGGCAGAGGCGAACAGTGGTGGGGATTGAAGTTGAGAGGGATCCCAGATACAACCCTGGATGAAAGGGAAGATGGCAGAAGTAGAGGATGGGGTAGTTACCTGTTTGTCCCAGAGCTGCCTGGATTTTGGTTTGCAACATTTGGGTTTCTTGCTGCTGCATCTCCTGTGTGCAAGCTGTGTTTCCGAAGTTTGCGTGTGAGAGAGGCCTGCTAGCTGATTTTTACAACATTCCCATGCTGTTGGGAAGTGTTGCTGTGAGACTATTAAAACAATAGCCACCCTGCTTGTTGCTATGTGTTCAGGGTGGGTGTAGCATAAGTCTTCTGTCTTAAGTGTTCCACTGCTTCAGCTGAAAACAGACAGCTTTAAGTGAACATACTGCATATGTGTATGTGTGTGTTCACTGTTGCTTTAGCAAGCCCTAAAGTGTTCTGTCTGACTGGCCTTAGGTGTGAGTCACCATCTGGTATTTCATACATAGTGCCATAAGTGCCCTTGACCATGACATTCCTTTTCTCATTATTTTTCTCAAAGCTGAAAATACTGAGAAGGGCCAAAAAGAGCTGGCTCTGTCCTTCTTAATGGGGCCTAATCTCATTGGTGGCTAACTCTTTGTGGTAGTCATTTAGTTTATGTCAGGGCACTAACAGGAACAAATTGAAACTCACAGTGGTAGTACTGTGGCAATTTAAAAGACACACTAAGGGGGCTTCTCTTAGCATGTTGCTTCCCAGATTACTGTTGGAGAGTTTGGATCACTGGAAGAATATTAGGAACAAGCCTTGAAAAGGACCCTGGGAAGTACTTGTCCTTATCAGGATCATTTAGTAAGTATGAAAAAAGTACAATCTAAGAAAGTCTTAGAAAGGAGATGATTCAGCCTTTGCAGGCATTGGTGACAGGTGCATAGAAGGTGAGCTTGCTCCTTACTTTGTTACCATTAAGGTCTTCCAAAGTTGAAAATTTTGTCTTAGAAGAATGATTCTGGAGTATGGAAATGAGAAACTCCATCAGGGGAACTGTTGTTATCAAAGAGATAACACCTCAAAAAGGAAGAACATGGCTGCTGGCATGATCATTCAGAGGCCAAACAGCCAGTAAATCATTTAAGAACAAATTAAAGGCTAAAAGGGCAGAAGCGAATTCTTTGGGTGATCTCATAGGTGCAAAAAAGGAATATTTGATGTGGAGCCCTGGTGGCACAGTGGTTAAGAGCTCAGCTGCTAACCAAAAGTTTGGCAGTTTGAATCCACCAGCCACTCCTTGGAAACCCTATGAGGCAGTTCTTCTCTGTCCTATAGGGCCACTATGAGTCTGAATCGACTCAGTGGCAACAGATTTAGTGCAAAGAGGCAAGGGAATTGAAATGCACAGTAGGAAATTGGCATTATTGTTTTGGTGTGCTTGGGAGCCTTAATTCTGAGCTGGGGATGATCAAAGTTACCATTTAACTAAATGCCTAGTGTCATGAATTGAATTGTGTCCTCCAAAATATGTGTCAACGTGGTTAGGCCATGATTCCCAGTATTATGTGGTTGTCTTCCATTTTGTGATTGATATAATTTTTCTACATGTTGTAAATCCTAATCTCTGCCTGTGGTTAATGATGTAAGATTAAAAAAAATTAGATTATGTTAAAGAGGATTAGGGTGGAATGTAACACCCTGGCTCAGGTCACATCCCTGATCCAATGTAAACGGAGTTTCCCCGGGGTGTGGCCTGCACCACCTTTTATCTTATAAGAGATAAAAGAAAAGGGAAGCGAGTAGAGAGTGGGAGACCTCATACCACCAAGAAAGCATTGCCTGAAGCAGAGTGCATCCTTTGGACCCGGGGTTCCCGAGTGGAGAAGCTGCTATTCCAGGGGAAGATTGTTAACACAGACCTTCCTCCAGAGCCAACAGACAAAGCCTTCCCCGGGAGCCGATGCCTTGAATTTGGACTTGTAGCCTACTAGGCTGTGAGAGAATAAATTTCTCTTTGTTAAAGTCATCCACTTGTGGTATTTCTGTTACAGTAGCACTAGAAAACTAAGACACCTAGTATGCTGAGGGAACTTTATATGCATACTCTCTAATCCTTTCATCACTACTGTAAATTAAGTGGTATTATTCCTACTTTACAGATAAATAAGTCTCAAAGAGGCACAGTAACCTTCTCAAAGAAATAAAATCAGTAAGTTATAGAGCTGTGGTTTGAACCCAGCTTGCCAATTCCAAATCATATGGTTTTCCCACTATTACCTTGGAATTACATTTCAACTATTCCTGTGGTCATACCTGTGTGTTCAAATGACATACTAGTCATTTCCAAGCTTTCCTAGGAAGCTTGTTAAAGACACAGATCCCTGAGTACCACCTGAGAATTAGACTCTCGGGATTAAAAGATACAATGCATGAAAGGTACTAAGTAATGTCTCTGTACTAAAAAAAACCAAACCCACTGCTGCCGAGTCGATTCCGACTCATAGCGACTCTAACATGCAGAAATTGAAGCTCAGAGGGTAAGTAACTTGCCAAAATTCACTTGAACAGCAAATGGCATTACTAGTATTCAAAACTGGGTTTATCTGATTTTAGAGTGTCTGTTTTCCAAATGTCCCTGTTGCCTCTCAAACTGGTGGGGTTGGCGGGGGGAGAAAGTGGCAATAAACAAAAAGCTCAGCTTGACCCTTTTGACTCCTACAAAGCTACACTTCTCACCTGCCCTCTCTTTGCCACCAAATTTTATAAGTGAGTGGTGGGCTCTCTTTCTTCAATCCTTCTTTCCTTTCTTTTCAGCACAATTATGTATTTAAATAGTTATTTTGGGGATAGATAATAAATGTTCATGGTAAAAAATTAAAAAAATTATAAATTGGCAAGTGTCTTTCATCCCTGTCCTAAAACCACATAATTTCCCTTCCTAGAGGCAACCAGGAAACTCTGGTGGCATAGTGGTTAAGTGCTATGGCTGCTAACCAAGAGGTAAGCAGTTCAAATCCACCAGAAGCTCCTTGGAAACTCTATGGGGAAGTTCCACTCTGTCCTATAGGGTCTCTATGAGTCAGAATCCAGTTGACAGCAGCAGGAGTGGGTTAGAGGCAACCACTGTCCCCAATTCCTTGTGCTTCCCTCCAAAAACACCATATACACAATATATGGGTGTGTTACATATGTTTGTATATATATTCTAAGTGTCTCTGTTTCCTTATGTTCTATGTATTCCTTAGTCCTCTCCAATCTGGCTCCCACGAAGGTCTTCCTGAGCACCAAGTTTATGGCCTTTTCTCTGTCTTCATCCTCCTTGTCTTCTCTGCATGATTATTTTATTGTTTTTTTTTTGTTGAGTAGGTAATGCATTCACATAGTTCAAAAAAGATTTAGTATGAAAAAGTAGATAGGGAATAGTTTCCCACCCATCCCTGTCCCTCATCTGCCCAGTTTCCCCACCCTCCACTGTGCTTAGATTTTTTTAAGTATCTTTATATGAATACATAAGCAAATGTGAATATAAATTATTTTTCTTGCTATTTACTCAAAGGTAAATCCACTGCTGTCAAGTCAAGTCCAACTCATAGCAACCTTGTAGGACAGAATAGAAGTGCCTCATATGGTTTCCAAGGTTGTAAATGTTTACATAAGCAGACTACCACATCTTTCACCCACAGAGTGGCTGGTGAGTTCAAACCACCGACCTTTTGTTTAGCACTGTGCCACCAGGGCTCCTTTACACAAAGGTAACATATATATTCTTCACCTTGCTTTTTTCATATATTGTATGTATTATATATGGAGCCCTGGTGTTGTAGTGGTTAAGAGCTCGGCTGCTAACCAAATAAAGGTCAGCAGTTCAAATCCACCAGCGGATCCTTGGAAACACTATAGGGCACTTCTACTCTGTCCTATAGGGCCACTATGAGTCAGAATTGACCCGATGGCACACAACAACAACATATTTTATATACACACACACACACACACACATACATAGAAACCCTGGTGGCATAGTGGTTAAGTGCTGCAGCTGCTAACCAAAAGTTTGGCAGTTTGAATCCACCGGGCACTCCTTGGAAACTCTATGGGACAATACTACTCTGTCCTATAGGGTTGCTATGAGTCAGAATCAACTCAACGGCAATGGATTTGGTTTTTTTGGTATATATATATATATATATATATATATTTGTTGTCGCTAGGTGCCATCGAGTCGGTTCCAATTCATAGTGACCCTGTGTACAACAAAACAAAACACTGCCCGGTCCAGTGTCATCCTCACAATTGTTGTTATGCTTAAGCCCATTGTTGCAGCCACTGTGTCAATCCATCTCATTGAGGGTCTTTCTCATTTTTGCTGACCCTCTCCTTTACCAAGCATGATGTCCTTCTCCAGGGACTGATCCCTTTTGACAACATGTCCAAAGTATGTGAGATGTAGTCTTGCCATCCTTACCTCTAAGGAGCATTCTGGTTGTACCTCTTCCTAGAGAGATTTGTTCATTTTTTTTTTTTTGGCAGTCCATGGTATCTTCAATATTCTTCACCAACATCACAATTCAAAGGTGTCAATTCTTCGGTCTTCTGTAATCATCATCCAGCTTTCACATGTATAGGAGGCAATTAAAAACACCATGGCTTGGGTCAAGCACACCTTAGTCTTCAAGGTGACATCTTTGTTTTTGCAGCAGATTTGCCCAATGCAATGTGTCTTTTGATTTCTTGACTGCTGCTTCCATGAGTGTTGATTGTGAAGCCAAGTAAAACGAAATCCTTGACAACTTCAATCTTTTCTCTGCTTATCATGATGTTGCTAGTTGGTCCAGTTGTGAGGATTTTTTTTTTTATGTTGAGGTGTAATCCATACTGAAGGCTGTGGTCTTTGATCTTCATCAGTAAGTGCTTCAAGTCCTCTTCACTTTCAGCAAGGATATAGATATCATAGAAGGCTTCCTCCACTTTTTTTTAATAGTCATAATGTGTTTAATCACATTCAATTATTGTCATTTGCAGTAATTATGTTCAATAAAGTCACCATGAACACTGAATTAGTGAACACTGAACCATTGCTCCTAGGGGAAATACAGGGTTCGGTTCCTGCAAGCTTCTGGTCACAACATTTTTGTCAACTGATCAATACATAACCTGGCTTTATGTGTGTTTCTGTTTAAAGGCACTTTATTTAATATATATTGTTGATTCATTAACACTGAACTCACAGCCAGCAGCTCTATAACTCATGCCTAAACTAAGTTCATCTATACATGGTCTGTAAGGCACATCACAACCTTCTTGTGCTTAGGAACACTAGACAGCATTGCAGCACTACACTCAGGAGGGGGGCATTTTTTAAAACAGTTGCCTCAGCTGCTAACCAAAAGGTTGGTGGTTCTAACCCACCAGCCGCTCCACATGAGAAAGATATGGCGGTCTGCTTCTGTAAAGATTAAGACCAAAAAAAAATAACAACAACAACAAAAAATGCCAAAACCATTACCATTGAGTCAATTCTGACTCAGCAACCCTAAAGGACAGAGTGCAACTGGCCCATAGGGTTTTCGAGGAGCACCTGGTGGATTTGAACTACCAACCTTTTGGTTAGCAACCGTAGCTCTTAACCACTACACCACCAGGGGTCCAAAACCAAACCCATTGTGGTCGAGTTGACACAGCCTTGGAAATCCTATGGGACAGTTCTACTATGCCCTATATAGTGTTACTATGAGTCGGAATTGGCTTGATGGCAACGGGGTTTATATCCCGTTTCTCACCACATCCTGTCTGTCTTCCTTTCTTCAAAATAGCCTTTATATCCACCCGTTTCCTTTCAATTCCTGCTACTCCCACCTTCTTCCAAACTGTTGATAGTTTATATCTCGATTTCTGACTGGCTTCTCTGCCTCTAGCCCCACCCCTTTAAGTTTTTCCTGCAAGTCACTTCCGCTTTCTGAAAGTTTTAGTTTCCCTATCTGTACAATGAGGAAGCTGGACTGTTCATTTGATCTCTGCGGTCCTTTCCAGCTCCTAAATTCTAGACCGGCAATCTTCCTAAATAGTGTGTTTCCACCTGCCAACATTGCCACTCCCTTAGACTTCCCTCTCTTACTGAATGGTTGCTGTGCTCCGTGCTCCTAAGGAGTGCTTTGCTCAAGTCTTTCCTCCATATTGTTCCTAGAGTCTTCATCCCAAATCAACTTACAGTTGAAAGGAATGTTAAAGGCCATTCAAGCTGACCAATACTGACCCAATGCCTGAGTACCATTTATAACACCCTTGAATTTGAACCAGGCTGTGCTTGGACCCTTCCAGTGATGGGAAACACCCTCTCACAAGGAAGCCCTTTGCATTATCAGGTAGCTAGAGTTGTTATGTATCTTCTGTCACAAACTTAGTCTGCCTTTATGACACTCTATTATTCAAAGCCCCTTTTTTCTTGATTTAAGTGCAATCTCCACAAATCTGGCATCCCAAGTTCTCTGTAATATTGTTCCTACCTTCCTTTCCAGACTAAAATTCTAGCTACTTTTTGGCTTCATCCAATTAAAAAAAAAATGGCTAACATTTATTGTGCACTTATGGATGTTAGACACTGTTCTAAGTGCTTTTACATGTATTATCTCATTTAACCCACACAGAAATCATGTAACTTTCTGTTATTCTTCCTCATTTTACAGAGATAGAAATGAGGCAATGGAATCCAAATGATTTGCACAGGGTCACACAGCTAGTAAATGCAGAGCTAGGAGTTAAACCCAGAAAGGCTGACTCTGAAGCCCATGCTGTTAATCACTGCCATACACTGTCAGCTCCAAATGTGACCACTCACTGTTTCCCAAACAATGCTTTGTTCATGATGGTCTCTTAACACCTTTGTAGTCCTGTCTACCTGTTTAAATACTATGCATTCCTTGAGCTACATCGCAAATTATGTTTCCTCCTGGTTCCATTCTAACCTGTCTTCCATTCTTCAAAGCCATATGTGGTCTTCCTCCCTCTACAAAATCCTTAGAATTTTCTGTACCTCTCTTCTAGTGCTTATCCTGTTCTTTCTAATGAGGCTAGTATACATGTTTTATATCCTTTATGGGTTACGTCAGCTCCTTGAGGGAAGAGCCCATTGACATAAACCACTGGATCAGGCTTTTCACCCTAAATGTGTTCTATAGAGCATTTAACAAGTAGCATTAGGCTTTAGGAATTTCTATAAGATCTGAGGTTATTGATTTTCATATTAAAAAAAATTTTTAAGTTTGTGTTAATCTCTTCTTTCTGAATCCAGTTTTGTTCTTAAGCTCTAAATTCCGTTTCTGTCCTTGCCCTGTGGCTTGTACATTTGTTCCCAGATACCATCAGTGACAGGGCCAGAAAAGAAACAGTTCAAGTATTGCCAACCATAGTCATACTACACACACACACACACACACACACACACACACACACACAGAGAGACGGATGGTGGTAGTAGTTGGGGGGAGTGATTCTTTTGGAGTAGAAAGATTCCTTGTATTCTGTGATATAAAAATCCCCTTTAAAATGCTGCATCCTACGGAACTACTTTTTCTTCTGCTTTTCACCCTCCCCTTATTCCTCCTCCTCTTCCGCCCTCCTCTTCTCTCTTCTCCTCCTCACTCTTGTTTTTATTTTCTTCTCTCTTTTCCCATTTCCTCCCTTCTTTTCATAGTGATTGTGGTTTCCTGTTTGTATTTAGTAAATGATTTCCATCTGAAGTTTGCCAAGCTCTCTGGTTGAGTGAGATATGCTTATCTAGCATGTTAGACAAGCACATGATTTACTACCCAAACAAGTTAATTCAGTGGGTAACATGTTCTCTAAAAGATCATGATACTGTTGTTAATTCCCTGTGTGTGCCAATTTAATTACATTTCAGAAGTCAGAAACATTTAAGTAGTTACAGTTGCAGTGTTGAGTTCACTAAGCATTAACTATATGTCACTAGTGGGTACTTAAAAAAAATCTGTTGATGGATTGGCTCTTAGTACAAGACACCTACCTAAGGGATTCTAACTTGGTTTTCCAAAGTAAAAATGTGCTCTTGATTTCTCTCTCTGGCCCCAAAATATCTTTGTCAACACTCCTTTCCCCTAACCCGTTAACATCTTTCGCAGGGCCACCTTTCCTCCTCCCCTTATATATTTCATTGGATTCTTTAAGAGAGTCATAGACCCAGTTGTGATTGTTATTGAGCCATATGTGAACCTCCCCCATGCATCTGTCTAACTGTTGGGGCTTGCGTGTTGTGATGCTGGAAGCTATGCATTCAGTATTCAAAATACCAGCAGGGTCACCCATAGTGGACAGGTTTCAGCTGAGCTTCCAGACTAAAACAGACTAGGAACAAGGGCCTGGTGATCTATTTCTGAAAAAATTTAGCCAGTGAAAACATTATGAACAGCAGCAGAACATTGTCAGATATAGTGCTGGAAGATGAGCGCCTCCAGTTGGAACGCACTCAAAAGACACAGTGGCTACAACAACGGGCTCAAGCATAATAACGATTGTGAGGATGACACAGAACAGGCCAGTGTTTCGTTCTGATGTACCTAGGGTCACTATGAGTTGGAACCGTCTCAATGGCACCTAACAACAACAACATATGGGAACCTATTCTTCTTCTATTCTTGAGTAATGGTTCTGACTTCTTAAGTGAATTAAAAAAAAGACTAATTTTTTAAAATTATTTGTTTTTGTTGTTGAAAATATACACAGTAAAAACATACACCATTTCAAGTTTCTACATGTACGTTTCAGTGACATTGATTATGTTCTTCAAGTTGTACAGCCATTCTCATCCTCCTTCCTGAGTTGCTCCTCCTCTATTAACATAAACTTACAGCTGCTAAGGATTGTATCTAATCTTTTGAGTTGCTGTTGTCAGTTTTATCCCATATAGATAGATCTTAAAAGAGCACAATAAGCCAAGATGGCAGAGTAGCCAGACACATCCTACAGTCCCTCTTACAACAAAGACCTGAAAAAAACAAGTGAATTGATTACATATGACAAGCTAGGATCCCTGAACATCAAAGGCAAAGTAGAGGAATCTGACTGAGTGGCAGGGGTAGGGAGAAATTGTTCAGAAGCAGTGAGGAGTTGTCAGACCTTACCTGGTGGGAACCCACACCGAGTAGGCCGATGTTGCTGGGGCGAGTGTGATAAGACAAGTGGAGGCATTCGGGATGCATTGTCCATATTGGGAGAGAATGAGTGGAGGAGAGTCTACTCAACCCTCCAGAACAAGCGAGACATGGCCTTCAATTGGCAAAAGATAAGTGCCTGCATTGAACCTACCACGTGGATCCCAAAATACCCTTTTGGGAAAAATGTCTCACCCACTTACCTGCTCCCTTCCTGCTCTGCACTGGGTCTGAGCCGGCTGCATCCCCTGGGAGAGAAGAAGGTCTCTGCACTCTCCCTGAGCCATTCTCCCGGCCTTGGAGAGGGAACAAATTAACAAACAGGGAAAAAATAATCTGGCTACCCTAAGCCAGGAACTCGGGGCAGAAACAGCTCCTTTGCCTAGGCACAGGCATAAGGGGTCCACAGATTTGAATGCCTTTCACCCCTGCATAGACCTGTGTGGGCCCGTTTCAGCAGCGTAGGCCTTCATTAGCACAGTACAACAGGGTATATACCCTGAAGTCTAACTTCAACTGTTTCAGCTACATGGTGTAGAGGCAGATTTGTGACTTTTGACACTGCTCTACTATTAAGCAGCGTCCTCACCTACCCACAACAGGGGCCTGAGGACTGGTGGCTCCACCCATGAAACCTAGGCACATGCGGCAGGGGTCCAAGAATAAGTGGTGCCAAGCAGTCCTTACCAGTCCTTACAGCCAACAGTATTGGCTGCCTATGGTCTGGCTGCAAAACCCACCCACCTACACACTTTAGGGAACGGGGACACGCTTTTCTCACAGACACTAAGGGGTGGTTGTCAGCTTCCTGCCTTGCTCAGCGCATGACCTCCTACTGCAGCCAGATACCTGTGCCTACACCAATCAACCCTGCTTATCTAGGACTGTAGGTGACAGCCTGCACCACGCACTTGGTGACTGACTACCTGGACACCTGAGCTGAATCCATACAAGAAAACTGAACAGAATCTTGGGCTCACGTACCTAGTAATAGCTCTAACAACCTGGTGACAGGACGTTAGACCTTCAAAGGCACAAATAATCAAACTAGCTTACCAGAGCCAGGACACAGTAAGCAAACATAAAATAAATAAATACAATAACTTATTGATGGCTTAGAGACAATGGTCAATATCAAGTCACATGAAGAGGCAGACCACAATGACATCAGCAAGCTCCCAAAACAAAGAATCAAAAAATCTTCTGGAGGAAGAGAATATCCTAGAATTACTGGAGGTAGAATACAAAGACTAGTATATAGAACTCTTCAAGAGATCAGGAAGGACACCAAGCAAAAAGCAGATCAAGCCAAGCAGTGCACAGAACAAAGCATTAGAGGAACTTAAGCAGATCATACAAGAGCACAATGACAGGTTTAATAGGCTGCAAGAATCCACAGAGTGAGAGCAAACAGAAATTCAGAAGATTAAGAATAAAATTTCAGAATTAGACAACTCAATAGACAACTCCAATTCTAAGAGTGATTGGAGTACCAGAACAGAAATTCAGAAGATTAAGAATAAAATTTCAGAAATAGACAACTCCAATCCTACGAGTGATTGGAGTACCAGAACGGGGGGGAAGGGGTTCAGAAAAAGCAGAGAGAATTGTTGAAGATTTGTTAGCAGAAAACTTCCCTTACGTTGTGAAAGATGAGATGATATCTAAACCAATACACTCATTGAACCCCACATAAGGTAGATCCCAAAGAAAGCCACCAAGACATATTATAATCAAACTTTCCAAAACCAAAGATAAATACAGAATTTTAAAAGCAGCTAAGGACAAACGTAAAGTCATCTACAAAGGAGAGTCAATAAGACTAAGCTCAGACTACTCAGCAGAAACCATGCAGGCAAGAAGGTAATGGGATGGCATATATAAAGCGTTGAGGGAAAAAAATTGCCAGCCAAGAATTACATATCCAGCAAAACTGTCTCTCAAATATGATGGCAAAATTAGGGCATTTCCAGATAAACAGAAATTAAGGGAATTTGCAAAAACCAAACCAAAATTACAAGAAATACTAAAGGGAGTCCTCTGGTTGGAAAGTCGGTAACATCAGGTAAGAACCCAAAACCAGAACACAGGACAGAGCAGCCAGATCTCAACCCAGATAGGGAAATCACAAAAATAAATCAAAGCTAAAATGCTCAAAACAGGGAATCAGAGATATCATTATGTAAAAATGATGGTATTAAAACAAAAAAAGAGGGACTAAAAAATGTGGTCATAGATCTTTCCTACGGAGAGAAAGTCGAGGTGATATAAAAAATAAAAGATTGGTTTGAACTTAGACAAATAGGGGTAAATATTTTTTTTTTTTTTATTATGGTAACCACAAATGAAACCAACAATCCTACACATCAAAATAAAAAGAAGAAAAACAAAAACTCAGCAAATACAGAATCAAACACAATGAAAAAGAGGAAAAAAATATATAAAGAAAAATGACTCAGCACAGAAAATTAAGTGGAACAAAGAACCTGTCAACAACACAAAGAAAAAGACATCAAAATAACAACACTAAACGCTTAAAAAAAAAAAAAAACGCTTACCTATCAATAATTACGCTGAGTGTAATGGACTAAATGTGCCAATAAAGAGATAGAAAGTGGCAGAATGGATAAAAAAAATATGATCGGTCTATATGCTGCCTACAAAAGACACATCTTAGACTTAAAGACACACACAAACTAAAATGCTAAGAATGGAAAAAATATATCAAGCAAACAACAATCAAAAAAAGATCAGGAGTGGCAATATTAATTTCTGACAAAATAAACTTTGATGTAAAATCCACCACAAAGGATAAGGATGGACACTACATAATGATTAAAGGGTCAATACACCAGGAGGATGTAACCGTAATAAATATTTACGCTCCCAAAGACAGGGCTCCAAAATACATAAAACAAACTGTAACAGCATTGAAAAGAGAGATAGACAGCTCCACAATACTCGTAGGGGATTTCAACACACCACTTTCAGTGAGGGACAGAACATCCAGAAAGAAGCTCAATAAAGACACAGACAGAAGATCTAAATGCCACAATCAACCAACTGGAACTCAAAGACATACACAGAACACACCACCCAACATCAGCCAAGTATAATTTCTTTTCCAATGCACATGGAACATTCTTCAGAATAGAGCACATATTAGGCCATAATGCAAGCCTTAACAGAATCCAGAACATTGGAATATTACAAAGCATCTTTTCTGAACATAAAGCCATAAAAGTAAAAATCAATAAAAGAAAAAGCAAGGAAAAAAATCAAACACATGGAAACTGAGCAACACCTTGCTCAAAAACTATTAGGTTATAGAAGAAATTAAGGATGGAACAAAGAAATTCATACAATCAAATGAGAATGAAAACACATCTTAGCAAAACCTTTGGGATACAGCTAAAGCAATGCTCAGAGGTCAATTTATAGCAATAAACACAAACATACAAAAAGAAGAAAGGGACAAAGAATTAACCCTACAACTCAAACAAATAGAAAGAGAACTGCAAAAGAAGCCCTCGGGCACCAAAGGAAAGCAAATAACAAAAATTAGAGCAGAATAAATGAAATAGAGAATAAAAAAAAAACATTGAAAGAGTTAACAAGACCAAAAGCTGGTTGTTTGAAAACATCAATAAAATCCGTAAACAGTCATCCAAACTGACAAAAGAGAAAGCAAATAACCCAAATAAGAAATGAGATGGGCAGACCCAAGTAAAATTAAAAGAATCATAATAGAATACTATGAAAAAGTATACTCTAACAAATTAAAAAACCTAGAGTAAATGGACAAATTTCTAGAAACACACTACCTACCTAAATTAACACAAACAGAGGTAGAACAACTAAATAAACCTACAACAAAAGAAGAGATTGAAAAGGTGATTAAAGAACTCCCAACAGCAACAAAAAAAGCCCTGGCCCTGACACCTTCACTGGAGAATTCTACCAAACATTCAGAGAAGAGTTAACAACACTACTACTAAAAGTATTTCAGAACATAGAAAAGGATGGAATACTACCAAACTCATTCTGTGAAGCCAGCATAACCCTGATACCAAAACCAGGTAAAGGCACCACAGAAAAAGAAAATTACAGACCAATATCCCTTATGAACTTAGATGCAAAAATCCTTAACAAAATTCTAGCCAATAGAATTCAACAACATATCAAAAAAAAAATTCACCATGACCAAGTGGGATTCATATCAGGTGTGCAGGGATGGTTCAACATTAGAAAAACAATCAATGTAATCGATCACATAAATAAAACAAAAGACAAGAACCACATGATCTTATCAATTGATACAGAAAAGGCATTTGACAAAGTCCAACACCCATTCATGATAAAAACTCTCAGCAAAAGAGGAATAGAAGGGAAATTCCTCAACATAATAAAAGACATTTATACAAAGCCAATAGCCAACATCGCCCTAAATGGAGAGAGTCTAAAAGCATTCCCCTTGAGAACAGGAACCAAACAAGGAAGCCCTTTATCACCACTCTTATTCAACATTGTGCTGGAGGTCCTAGCCAGAGCAATTAGGCTAGAAAAAGAAATAAAGAGCATTCAAATTGGTAGGGAAGAAGTCAAAGTATCTCTATTTGCAGATGATATGCTCTTAGACACAGAAAACCCTAAAGAATGCGCAAGAAAACTACTGGAACTAATAGAAGAGTTCAGCAAAGTATCAGGGTACAAGATAAACATACAAAACTCAGTTGGATTCCTCTACACCAACAAAGAGAATGTTGAAGAGGAAATCACCAAATCAATACCGTTTACAATAGCCCCCAAGAAAATCAAATACTTTGGTGTAAATCTAACCAGAGATGTAAAAGACCCATACAAGGAAAATTACAAGACACTACTGCAAAAAACTAGTAGAGACCTACATAAGTGGAAAAACATACCTTCCTCATAGATAGGAAGACTCAACATTGATAAAATGTCTATTCTACCCGAAGCAATCTATAGATGCAATGGAATCCTGATCCAAATTCCAGTGGCATTTTTTAATGAGATAGAGAAACAAATCACCAACTTCGCATGGAAAGGAAAGAGGCCCCAGATAAGTAAAACATTACTAAAAAAGAAGACCAAAGTGGCACACCTCACGCTACCTGATTTTAGAACCTATTATACTGCCACAGTAGTCAAAACAGCCTGGTACTGGTACAACAACAGATACATAGACCAATGGGACAGAATTGAGAATCCAGATGTAAATTCATCCACTTATGAGCAGCTGATATTTGACAAAGGCCGAAAGTCCATCAAATGGGGAAAAGACAGTCTCTTTAACAAATGGCGTGGCATAACTGGATATCCATCTGCAAAAAAATGAAACAGGACCCATACCTCACACCATGCACAAAAACTAATTCAAAATGTATCAAAGACCTAAATATAATATCTAAAACGATAAAGCTCATGGGAGAAAAAATAGGGACAACACTAGGAGCCCTAATACATGAGATAAACAGATGCAAAACATTCCTAACAACGCACAAACACCAGAAGAGAAACTACATAACTGGGAGCTCCTAAAAATCAACCATTTATGCACATCCAAAAACTTCACCTAAAAAGTAAAAAGACAACCTACAGACTGGGAAAAAATCTGATCGGTGTCTAATCTCTAAAAAAAAAAAATCTCTAAAATCTACAAAATACTGCAAAACCTCAACAACAAAAAGACAAATAACCCAGTTAAAAAATAGCAAAGGATATGAAAAGGCACTTCACGAAAGAAGACATTCAGGCAGCTAACAGATATGTGAAGAAATGCTCATGGTCATTAGCCACTGGAGAAATATAAATCAAAACTACGATGAGATACCATCTCATCCCAACAAAGCTGGTGGGAATGTAAAATGGTACAATCACTTTGGAAATTGATTTGGCTCTTTCTTAAAAAGCTAGAAATAGAACTACCATAAGATCCAGCAATCCCGTCACTTGAAATATATCCTAGAGAAATAAGAGCCCTCACTGGAATAGATATATGCATACCCATGTTCATTGCAGCACTGTTTACAAAAGCAAAAAGATGGAAACAACCAAGGTTCCCATCAACGGATGAATGGATAAATAAATTATGGTATATCCCCACGATGGAATACTACGCAATGATGAACAACAACGATGAATCTGTGAAACATCTCATAACGTGGAGGAATCTGGAAGGCATTATGCTGACTGAAATTAGTCGCAAAAGGACAAATATTGTATAAGACCACTATTATAAGAACTCAAGAAAAGGTTTAAACACAGAATAAAACATTCTTTGATGGTTATGAGGGTGGGGAGGGAGCGAGATGGGGCATTCACTAATTAGATAGTAGACAAAAATTATTTAGGTGAAGGGAAGTACAACACACAATAAGGGGGAAGTCGGCACAACTGGACTAATCCAAAAGCGAAGAAGTTTCCTGAATATAACCAAACACTTCGAGGGACAGAGTAGCAGGGGTGGGGGTCTTGGGACCCTGGTTTCAGGGGACATCTAGGTCAACTGGCATAACAAAGTATATTAAGAAAACGTTCTGCATCTCACTTTCGTGAGTGGCATCTGGGGTTTTAAAGGCTGGCAAGTGGCCATCTAGGATGCATCAATTGGTCTCAACCTACCTGGAGCAAAGGAGAATGAAGAACACCAAAGACACAAGGAAAACATGAGCCCAAGAGAAAGAAAGTGCCACATAAACCAGAGAATCCATCAGCCTGAGACCGAAGAACTGGATGGTGCCCAGCTACCACTAATGACTGCCCTGACAGGTCACACAACAGATAATCACTGATGGAGCAGGAGAAATGTGGGAAGCAGACCTCAAATTCTAGTAAAAAACCAAACTTAGTGACTGAGATTTGAGGGCCCCCAGAAGACATGCTCCCTGATTCTCTGTTAGCCCAAAACTAAAACCATTCCTGAAGCCAACTCTTCAGACAAAGATTAGACTGGAATACAAGACTTAAAATGATACTGGTGAGGAGTGTGCTTCTTAGCTCAAGTAGATACATGAGATTATGTGGGCAGCCCCTGCCCGGAGGTGAAATTAGGAGCTGGTTGAATGGACAGGGTAAATACAGGGTGGAGAGTAGTATGCTGTCACACTGTAGGGAGAGCAACTAGGGTTGCATAACAATGTGTGTGTCATGGATTGAATCATGTCCACCCCGCCAAAAAATGTGTGTATCAGTTTGGCTGGGCCATGATTCCCGGTATTGTGTGGCTTTCCTGTATGTTGTAAATCCTGCCTCTGTGATGTTAATGAGGGAGGGTGGGCTGCAGTTGTGTTAGTGAGGCAGGACTCAATCTACAAGATTGCATTGTCTTGAGGCAGCCTCTTGAGATATAAAAGAAAGAAGCGAGACCAGGGAACCTCATACTACCAAGAAAGCAATGCCAGGAGCAGAGCGTGTCCTTTGGACCCAGGGTTCATGCACAAAGAAGCTCCTAGTCTGGGGGAAGATTAATGAGAAGGCGGACAGAATAAGAAAGCCTTCCCGCGGAGGTGATACCCTGAATTTGGACTTTCAGCCTACTTACTGTGAAGAAATAAATTTGTCTTTGTTAAAGCCATCCATTTGTGGTATTTCTGTTACAGTAGCACTAGATGACTAAGACGGCGTGTGTAAGCTTTTGTATGTGAAACTGACTTAAATTGTAAACTTTCACTTAAAAAAAAAATTAAAGCACAATAAAAAAAAGGCACAACACTCAAGGCAGGCATTCTTTACTAAAGCCATTGCCTTCAAGTAGATTCTGACTCATAGTGACCCTAAAGGTCAAAGTAGAACTGCCCCCATAGAGTTTCCAAGGAGTGCCTGGTGGATTTGAACTGCTGAACTTTTGACTAGCAGCCATAGCACTTAACCACTATACCACCAGGGGTTCCACATTCTTTACTAGCTAAACTAAACTCTTATTTGCTTTTAAGAAGACTTCAGAGAATGTTTTCACCCCCACAAGCCCCAGGCAACACTTGACTGCTTTTCAACACTATAGATTACTTTGCATATATTTGTATGTATTTTTTATCTGCCTTCTTTCACTCAACATAATTATTTTTGCATTCATCTATGTTGTTGCATGTATCAAGAGTTTGTTCCTTTTTACTGCTGAATAGTATTAAGTTGTATAGATGTACCACAGATTGTCCATTCATCTATCGTTGAACATTTGAATTGTTTCTAGTTTTTGGCAATTACAGATAAAACTGCTATGAACATTCATATGTAAGTCTTTATGAATTTATACTTTCATTTTCTTGGGTAAACTAGGAGTAGAATGGCTGGGTCATATGATAGGTGTATGCTTATCATTAAAAAAAACTATCATATTATCTTCCAAAGTGGTTGTATACATCTTACACAAGCAGAGTAGGAGAGTTACATTCCTCTACATTCTTACCAACACTTGTTAAGGTCTATTTAATTTTAGCCATTCTAGTAGATGTACAATGGTATCTCTTTGTAGTTTTATTTTATATTTTTCTAGTGATTAGTGATGTTAAGCAACTTTTAATGTGCTTATTTGCCATTCATATATCTTTTTTATGGAAGTGTCTATTTAAGTATTTTGTTCATTTTTATTATTTTCCCCCCTAATATTGAGTACTGAGTTCCTTATATATTCCATATGCAAGTCCTTTTTTGCATATATATGATTTGCAAATATGTTCTTCCAGTCTGTGGCTTACATTTCCATTTCTTAAGAGTGTTTTTTGAAAAGTAAAAGTTTTTCATTTTGATAAAGTGCAATTTAATGATTTTTTTATTTCATAGTTTGTGCTTTTTGTACCCTATTTAAGAAATCTTTGCCTTACCCAAGGTAATTACAGTTCTTCTCCTATATTTTTTTCTAGAAGTGTTATAGTTTTAGCTCTTACACTTGGGTCCATTTTTGGTTAACTTTTATATGTTGTGTGAGGTAAGAGTTAGTTTTTTCTTTCTTTTTTAATATGCACATCCAATTATTCCAGTACCATTCGTTGAAAAGATTATCCTTTTTCCCATTTAATTGCCTTGGCACCTTTGTCAACAATCAATTAACCTTATATGTGTGGATCTATTTTTGGACTCTCTATTATGTTTTTATTATGTTCCATTGATCTATATGTATATCTTTATGCCAATATAACACTTTTGATTATTATAGCTTTATAATAAGTTTTGAAATTAAGTAGTATAAGTCCTCTAACTTTGATCTTTTTCAAAAAGTTTTGAGTATCCTAAGTTGATTGCATTTCCACCTAAAGTTTAGAATCAATTTATTTCTACTTTTAAAAGTCAGCTGGGATTTTGATTGGGATTGCTCTGTATCTATAGATCAATTTGGGGAGATTAACACTTTAGCAATACTGAGTCTTCTGATTTATGATCAAGGTATATCTCTCCGTTTATATAGATCTTCTTTAGTTCATCTCAGCCATGTTTTGTAGTTTTCAATGTGCAGGGCTTGGACTTTTTTTTTTTCAATTTTATCCCCAAATATTTCATAATTTTTGATGCCATTGTAAATGGTTTATATTTTTTTTAATTTTGATGTCCAGCCTTTCATTGCTGTTGCTGTTAATGTTAGGTGCTGTCAAGTCAGTTCTGACTCATAGCAACCTTATGCACAACAGAATGAAACACTGCCTGGTACTGAGCCATCCTAACAATCATTGCTACGCTTGAGCCCATTGTTGCAACCACTGTGTCAGTCCATCTCGTTGAGGTTCTTCCTCTCTTTCTCTGACTCTCTACCAAGCATGATGTCCTTCTGCAGGGACTGGTCCCCCCTGGTAGTATATCCAAAGGACTTGAGACACGTCTCGCCATCCTTGATTCCAAAGAGCATTCTGGCTGTACTTCTTCCAAGACAAATTTGTTCATTATTTTGGCAGTTTTTATGGTATATTCAATATTCTTTGCCAAAGCACAAGTCAAAGGCATCAATTCTTTTCTGTTCTTCCTTATTTATAATCCAGCTTTTGCATGCACATGAGGTGATAGAAAACACCATGGCTTGGGTCAGGCGCACCTTAGTCTTTAAGGCGACATCTTTGCTTTTTAACACTTTAAAGAGGTCCTTTGTAGCAGATTTGCCCAAATGCAATGCATCTTTTGATTTCTTGACTACTGCTTTCCTGGGTGTTGATTGTGGATCCAAGTAAAATGAAGTCCTTGACAACTTCGATATTTTCTCTGTTTGTCATGGTGTTCCTTATTGGTCCAGTTGTGAGGACTTTTGTTGTATGTTGAGGTGTAATCCATACTGAAGGCTGTGGTCTTTGATCTTCATTGTAAGTACTTCAAGTCCTCTTCACTTGCAGCAAGCAAGGTTGTGTCATCTGTATAACGCAGGCTGTTAATGAGCCTTCCTTCAATCCTGATGCCACATTCTTCTTCATATAATCTACCTTCTCGGATTATTTGCTCAGCATACAGATTGAATAGGTATGGTGAAAGAATACAACCCTAATGCACACCTTTTCAGATAGAACTCAACCTTGTTTGTTTTTCTCACAGTTTTCCAATTAGATCTTATCACTGCCATCACTGATTTATTTTTAGCTGCAGCATCCTTTGAGGTTGTAATGTGGTCTTCAGTTCTTCCTCCCCACTTTCTGGTCCTTTGATTGACATAGCATATTGTTGATTCTAGGTCCCATGATCTCTGTCTGCTTTTTGGTTAACTTGAAAATAATCTTATTCATTTAAGTGACTAAAATCTCTCACCTACATACACATATAATTCAGTGTCTCTGCTTTTCTGCCCTCGTTTTTATACATTGATCTGACTCAGGACTCTTCTGCGTACTTCCTTACCCAAGGGATTTTTTACTTAGCAGCCATACGTGTCCTCACCCACATGGCAAACACCATACTGAGAGATATACAGCTGTGCCCCTAGCCTTAGGGCCTTTTCTCTCCACCAGATGCTGCTACTTCTTGTTATGAGTTTAGAAGATTCCCAAAGGCTGTCTTTGACTACCACTTACCCCAACCCCTTCCAATCCTTGTTACCTCTAGTTTCCCACTAAACTAGCTCTAGCCCCAATCCCAGGCATTATGGTATTCCTCTATCTCTTAAGAACAGCGTGTGGTTTACCTATTGTTGGTGGTGATGGTGATGGTGGTGACTGGGTAATTCCCTGGGACAAGAAAGAAGAACCAGAGGAAGTAGTATCCAGGAGTGGACTGTTGAAGGCATATTGTGAGACTCCTCCTTTTCCTGTGTGTTCCAGACTCCCTGATTCGAGCACAGAAATATCTGTGCCTACTTCCTGTCTGAGACATTGATGGTTCAGTAGTAGAATTCTTACCTTCCATGCAAAAGACCTGAGTTCGATACCCTGCAAGCACACCTCATGCACAGCCACCACCTGTCTGTCAGTGGAGGCTTGCGTCTTGCTATGATGCTGAACAGGTTCAGCGGAGCTTCCAGAATAAGATGGAGGAAGAAGAAAGGCCTGATCTTCTACTTCCGAAAATCAGGCAGTGAAAACCCTATGGATCACCATGGTCCTATCCAAAACTGATCATGGAGATGACCTAGGACAGGGCATTGTGCATGGGGTCTCCATGAATCAGGGGCCAACTCTACGGCAGCTAACAACAACAACTTCCTATCCAGGAGTAGTCTAGGTAGCTGCAAATGCAGACAAGTTTCTATTAACCATTTCTTGGGCTGAAATATTGAAGGAGAAGGTACCAGAGGCCCAGATGATTACCCTTGGCTTACTCTCCACAAGCTGTACGTTTCATGTTTAGGTCACTGAATGCAATATCCACAAATACTATTTTAATTATTTGTATCAGTAAGCTTGTGAACTCTTACAAAGCTAGATCCTGCTTTTCCAATATCTGAGGACCCAAAATAGTCAAACCATCAACCTTTACTTTACTCTACATTGTCTCTTAAAACAATCAACTGTTTACATTACCTCTTAAAACCGTCAACTGTTTCTTTTCTCTATGGCCTGTAAAGGCCCCTGCTCATAAATATTAAAGATCATGGACTCTGAAGTCTTCCAGACCTGAGTTCAAGTCTAACCGAATTTTGCCTTTTTTAAAATAAAAAGACTATCACTGGAGTGCGATGGATCACTTTTGTGTGGCCTTTTTTCCATGGTCTTATAACTCCCACCCAAGCGATTTGGCAGAACTGTGCAAATAAGGTAATCGTGGCCCACCAAAGGAATTGGTCAGTTTTGCCATACCATTAGGCTTGAAATGAGCTATCCCAGAAGCAGAAAAGAGAGGATCTCACCACCACCAAGGAAGAAGAGCCAAGAGCGGAGCATGTCCTTTGGACCTGGGATTCCTGTGCTGAGAAGCTCCTGGAACCAGGAGGCAAACACAGAGAGAGCTGTAACGCTGAAGACAGTGAGAAGCAGTGGCAGAGAAACAGTGGCAGGAGAGACCAGCAGGAGACATGTCTGACCTCTAACTTATAGGAATCACCCTTGGGCTGTTGATCTTGATTCTCCTTCCTCCTTGGAAGTTAAATGACCCCCATGCCATTTTTACAACTAGAAACCTCATTGAGGAGTTGTGAGAATTCAGTAAGACTGTGTATTAAATTCCTAGCACAGAGTCCATTGTGGAAAAAATTTTCTAGTCATGGCTATTAATGGCCTAAATTTTGAAATACTTTTAGTTATTATCTTGTAAGGAAACACTTATAATACCTAAAACTTATACAGTGGTAATGTTACTGCAAGGTACAGATTTGAGCCGCCTGCCTCAGAAGCCAATACTGAGATGGGGTGAGGCGAGCAGCAAGAGGGTCTTTATTCTATACTGGTACACAAGAGATGGAGGGGAATGGGCTTCTCCAAAATCTGCCTGTCTCCTGGTGGCCAACTGGAGGGTTTTACAGGGATGGGTTATGTGTCTGAAGAGCTCAAGAAATTTGTTAGTTCCCCCTGAGGTGGGCACAATGACTGCGTTCCAGACACTCTGACCTTCTGCGAGTATTTGCAAAGGTCCTCTGATGCCATCCTAGTTCCAGTCACCAGACTGGCCCTTTGTTTAGTCTCTCTCTCCTCCAGATTTATTGCTTGTTCTACTTCTAAAAGAGGAGCAGAGGTTAATTTCAAATTTTATAGGATCATGGAAAAGACGGGGGCAGGGGAGAAGGAAACTGTACAATCACAAAATCACTGGGGTATGCAAAAGTTAACTATGCAAGCTAGGTAAAAACAATACCGTAACGCCAGGTTGTTAGGCCTGTGCATGCTATATACCCTCTTTCCCACGCTGCCCCTTTTGGTAACTGTGCCAGATGCTATTCTAAAGAACTTAACATCTCTTTACTCACATAATTCTCACAACAACCCTTTGAGGTGGTGTCGTGAATTGAATTGTGTCCCCCCAAACTATCTGTCAACTTGGCTAGGTCATGATTCCCTCGTATGATTGTATGATTGTCTATCATTTTATCTTCTGATGTGATTTTCGTATATGTTGTAAATCCTATCACTATGATGTAACAAGATGGATTATCGGCAGTTATATTGCCGAGGTCTACAAGATTAGGTAGTGTTTCAAGCCAATATCTTTTGATATATAAAAGAGAGAAGTGAGCACAGAGATATGGGGACCTCACATCACCAAGAAAGCAGTGCTGGGAGCAGAGTGTGTACTTTGGACCTGAGATTACTGCTCCAAGATGCTCCCAAACCAGGGGAAGACTGATGCATCCCAAGGACCTTCCTTCAGAGCCAACAGAGAGAGAAAGCCTTCCCTTGGAGCCAGTGCCCTGAATTTGGACTTGTAGCCTACTAGACTGTGAGAGAATAAATTTCTCTTTGTTAAAGCCATCCACTTGTGGTATTTCTGTTAGCACTAGATGACTAGGACAGGTGGGTACTATTAGTATTTCCATTTCACAGATGAGAAAATTGAGGCAGATAGAGGTTAAGTAACATGCCCAAGATCATTCAACTAGAAAGTGGTGAAGTCAGGTTTTTTTAATTCTTGGCCAACAGGCCTCAGATTCCATCTTCTTAACTACTATGCTATATTAAACAAATTTGATCATGATTACTTTCAAATATGGCCTTTAAAACTATTTTTAGTTGAGAGCACTTACTGAGGCTCCTCTGAATGGTAGGAGTTGAGACAAAGGAAGAAAAGGATATGTTACTACTTTTTAAGGATCTTACCATATACCAGAGGAGATGGACAAACATGAGAGACACAAGGACAGCTTCGAAAGAGTAAATAAATCTGCTTTAATTAATTACAGCTGTGGACACTTTGCTTCACCTGACACCTTTTAGGCTTTCTAGGCCAGTGATAGAGAGTAGTTAAGTGATTGCTAACCGAAAGGTCAGTGATTTGAACCCGCCAGACACTCTGTGGGACATAGATGTGGCATCCTGCTTCCATAAAGATTTATGGCCTTGGAAACCCTATCGGGCAGTTCTGCTCTGTCCTATAGGGTCACTGTGAGTCAGAACTGACTCAATGGCTATCGATTTGGTTTGGTTTGGAGGCCAGTGCTTCTCAAACATTACTGTGCATACAAATCACCTGGGAAAATGCTGTTAAATGCAGACTTTGATTCAATAGGTCAGGATGGAGCCAGAGATTCTGTGTGTCTAACAAACTCCCAGGTGAAGCTGATGATGTTGGTCTAGAGACACACTTTGAGCAGAAAGACAGCACACTGCTACTTACTAATAGATACCACCTATTGAGAATCTGGAGCCCCTGTGATATAGTAGTTAAGAGCTATGGCTGCTAACCAAAAGGTTGGCAGTTCGAATCCACCAGCTACTCCTTAGAAACCCTATGGGACAGTCCTACTATGTCACTATAGTTGGAGTCTAATCGACTACAACAATTTGGATTGAGGATCCACTGAGGTGAAACAGTATTTAACTAATCAGAAAGATGAGTCATGGTGCTCTATGAAGGGTAGACAGATGGGGCCAGAGGCTGGAGGAGGACCAGGTCAGAAACTGGTGTGGAAATTCAGGCAATGAGTGGGTAAAGGCCTGGGGTGTGATTATGGCAATGGAGATGGGCAGGAAGGCCTAGCTCCAAGAGAGATTGATTACAGTACTTCAAGCCACGGAACATTAAGCACATTTAACATTTCCTCAATAATAGCTGAGAATTGAATAGCACTCCAATATTTGGAAAAATTGCTTCTACCTCTATTATCTCATTTCATTAACACAGAAACTCTGGGAGATCAGTGGTTATTTTCACCCTCATTTTACTAAAGAAACCGAGACACTGTTGCAGTGACTTAAATCATGTCTGAGAAAAGGCAAAACTAATTGCAAGACAAAAGACATTGTAAAAAAGGTCAACGTTATCATCTTGTTTTTATAAAATTGATTGTTTTCACATTAACAAAGTAATATATTTTGATTATAACAATAATATGTATTTGAGATCATACTACATGGTCATATTGCCTGTGTCCTTCCCTCCCATTTAACTTATTATGGCTCTTTCCTGTATAATTAGACATTTTTGAAAGCTTAATTTTAAATTACTGCGTAACAGCCCATCATATGAATGCATTATAGTTTATTTTACTAGTTCTGTATATTGGTCATTTAGGTTTCCAATTTTTTCCTATTATAAATAACATTGTGGAGAACGTCTTTATACATACATCTTTGTCCAAGCATCTAATTCTTTACTTAAGGGCTTATCGACTCTAAAAAGTCTTCTTACAGACTTACTGCTGGCTGATTTGATGCTTGATAGAGGATCATGGGGTCAGCCTAGGGCTTGAGGAGGTTACCCAAGCACCTTTCACTGTCACAGATCACATAGTGAACTCTTGCTGTCCTGGACACTGCACTGTCTTTAATTACCTCATTCCTGAACTTTAAGGTATCTGGCCATGAGCTGCGTTTAGTGGTACAAATATGGTGGAAAGGTGGAATATAGCCTGCTGAGGGCAAATAGAACCGTTGCTCCAGTTTTATCCTCTCTCCTCCAGCTTACAGCAAGTGTTGGAAGGCCTCTGCCTTCACCCTGGCCTCCAGGTTAAGGCATATATTGGGAGGACTTCCCTTCACCACTGCCCTTCAGGGAGGGCCCAGAGAGGGGCTGTAGTGCTGCCACCATCTACTTTCAAGTGGTGCCTGCATATCACACAGGACCATCAGTAAACCAGGCATGACTTCTCTCTTCCTCAGTCAACTGATCATACTCCCCATGGGGCCACAGGTGCAGACTGGGAGATGGAAGGTAATGTGACAGGAGTGGAGACCATGGGCATCTGGGCCACTTCCTCATGCAACTTACTTGTGTCTCCAGGTCCTACTTGGGCCTGATCTTGTATATACCACTTCCATTTAATGATGGAGTACTGCTGTGCACATCCAACTTTATGGGTTTGTGGGTCAGACAACACTCAATTCATGATGGGCAGCTCAGGCCACATGGTGACTTGGTCGCCCATGGTTAAGTGTTCAGTCTCTACTAAGGCCCAATAATAAGCCAAAATCTGTTTCTCAAAAGGAGAGTAGTTACCTGCAGAGGATGGCAGGACTTTACTCCAAAATCCTAAGGATCTGCACTGTGATTCACTGATAGAGGCCTGCCAAAGACTCCAAACAGCATCTCTATCTGCCACTGAAACTTCAAGCACCATTGGATCAGCTGGATCATATGGCCCAAGAAGCAGAGCTGCTTGCACAGCAGCCTGAACCTATTGCAGAGCCTTCTTTTGTTCTGGGTCCCACTCAAAACTAGCAGCTTTTCGAGTCACTTGATAAACAGGCAGGAGTAGCACACCCAAACGAGGGTTACAGTGCCTCCAAAATCCAAAGAGGCCCACTAGACATTGTGCTTCCTTTTTAGTTGTGGGAGGGGCGAGATGCAGTAACTTATCCTTCACTTTAACAAGAATATCTCACTATGCCCCACACCACTGGACCTCTAGAATTTTCACTGAGGTGGAAGGTGCCTGAATTTCTCTAGGATTAATTTCCCACCCTATAACGCACAAATGTTTTACCAGTAAGTCCAGAGTCATCAGCATTTCTTCCTTACTGGGTCCAATCTGCATAATGTTATCAATGTAATGGAACAGCGTGACGTCTTGTGGAAAGGAAAGGTAATCGAGGTTCCTGTGGACTAAATTATGTCACAAGGCTGGAGAGTTGATATACTTCTGAGGTAGGGCACTATACGTGTATTTCTGGCCTTGCCATCTGAAGGCAAACTACTTCCGATGGTCCTTCGAAACAGGTATGGAGAAAAAGGCTTAGCCAGATCAATAGCTGCATACCAGCTACCAGGCGATGTATTAATTTGCTCAAGCAATGAAACCACATCTTGTCAGAGTGGTCAGTGGTGGTAACCGGGCACCATCTACTTCTGGGCTCAGCCTGGTGGAGGGTGTGGCTCATGTGTTCTGTTATGCCTTTGGACTTATATTTTCGTTGCATCTTTGGTTTTCTTCATTCTCCCTTTTCTGAATACAATGGGAACAATACGTGTATTTTAGATGGCCTCTTGTAAGCTTTTAAGACCCCAGACACTCCTCACCAAAGTAGAATGTAGAACATTTTCTTTACGAACTATGTTATGCCAACTGACCTAGATGTCCCCAGAGACCATGGTCCCTACCCCTCAGCCCCAGTAACTTGGTCCCTGAAGGTGTTTGGATGTGTCCAGGAAGCTTCTATGGCTATGCCTTGGTCAAGTAGTGCTGACTTCCCCTGTACTGTGTATTGTCTTTCCTTTCACCAAAATTAACAATTGTCTATTATCTAGTTAGTGGTGATCTCCCTCATCACCATCAAAGATTTTTTTTTATGTGTAAACCTTTTCTTGAGTTTTTATAATAGTGGTCTCATACAATATTTGTCCTTTTTTATGATTGACTTATTTGACTCAGCATAATGCCCTCCAGATTCATCCATGTTTTGAGATGGTTTACAGATTCATCATTGTTCTTTATTGTTGCATAGTATTCCATTGTGTGTATGTACCACAATTTTTTTATCCATTCATCTATTGATGGGCACTGAAGTTGTTCCTACCATTTTGTTATGGTGAATAATGCTTCAATGAACATGGGTGTGCATATCATATGTCTATTCTTGTGACATCTCTTATTTCTTTAGGATATATTCCTAGGAGCAGGATTGCTGGATCATATGGTATTTCTATTTCTAGCCTTTTAAAGAGGCGCCATATCTTTTTCCATAGTGGTTGTACTATTTCCCCTTCCAACCAGCAGTGCATAAGAAATCCAATCTCTCCAACATTTGTTTTTTTCTGTTTTTTTTGATTAGTGCTAGTAATGTTGGGGTGAGATGTTATCTCATTGTAGTTTTAATTTGCAATTCTCTATTGGCTAATGATCGTGAGCATTTCATCATATGTCAGTTAGCCACCTGAAGTCTTCTTTGGTGAAGCGTTTGTTCATATCCTTTATCCATTTTTTAAATGGATCATTTGTCTTTTTGTTATTGAGGTGTTGAAGTGTTCTACAGATTTTAGAGATTAGACTCTTGTCAGATATGTCATAGCCAAAAATTTTTTTCCAAGTTTGTAGGTTCTCTTTTTACTCTTTTGGTGAAGTCTTTTGATGAGTGTGTTTAATTTTTAGGAACTTCCATTTACTTAGTTTATCTTCTGGTGTTTGTGCATTGTTAGTTATGGTTTGTATTGAATTTATGCCATATATTAGGGGCCCTAGCATTGTCCCTATTTTTTCTTCTGTGATATTTATGGTTTTAGGTTATAGTGCTGGAGAGTTGATATACTTCTGAGGTAGGGTACTGAAGGTGTATTTTTGGCCTTGCCATCTGAAGGCAAACCACTTCTGATGGTGCTTTGAAACAGGTGTGGAGAAAAAGCATTGTCCTTATTTTTTCTTCTGTGATATTTATGGTTTTAGGACAACAGGACTGGAAAGTTGATATACTTCTGAGGTAGGGCACTGAAGCTTGTAGGTTCTTTTTTTACTCTTTTTGTGAAGTCTTTTGATGAGTATAAGTGTTTAATTTTTAGGAACTCCCAGTTACCTAGTTTATCTTCTGGTGTTTGTGCATTGTTAGTTATGGTTTGTATTGAATTAAAAAAATTTTTTTTATATTAGGGGCCCTAGCATTGTCTGTATTTTTTCTTCTGAGATATTTATGGTTTTAGGTTTTATATTTAGGTCTTTGATTCATTTTAAGTTATTTTTTATGTATGGTTTTAGGTATGGGCCCTGTTTCATTTTTTTAAAGAAGGACATCCTGTTTTGCCATAACCCTATGTACAACAAAATGGAACACTTCCTGGTCCTGCACCATCCTCATGATTGTTGTTATGCTTGAGTCCATTGGCGCAGCCACTGTGCCAATCCATCTCATTGAGGGACTTCCTCTTTTTCACTGGCCCTCCACTTTACCAAACACGATGTCCTTCTCCAAGGACTGGTCCCTCCTGACAACATGTCCAGAATATGTGAGTCAAAGTCTCACCATCCTTGCTTGTAAGGAGCATTCTGGCCGTACTTCTTCCAATACAGACTTGTTGGTTCTTTTGGTAGCCCACGGTATATTAAATTTTCTTCACCAATACCACAACTCAAAGGTGTCAGTTTTTCAGTCTTCCTTATTCATTGTCCAGCTTTCACATGCATATGAGGCAAATAAAAGTACCATGGCTTGGGTCAGGTGCACTTTAGTTCTCAAAGTGACATCTTTGCTTTTTAACACTTTAAAGAGGTCTTTTGCAGCAGATTTGCCCAATGCAATGTGTTTTTTGATTTCTTGACTGCTGCTTCCACGGGTGTTGATTGTGGATACAAGTAAAATGAAATCATTGATGACTTCAATCTTTTCTCTCGTCATCATGATGTTGCTCATTGGTCCAGTTGAGAGAATTTTTGTTTTCTTTATGTTGAGGTGGAATCCACACTGAAGGCTGTGGTCTTTGATCTTCATCAGTAAGTGCTTCAAGTCCTCTTCACTTTCAGCAAACAAGGTGTGTCATCTACATAACATAGGTTGTTAATGAGTCTTTCTCTAATCCTGATGTCCCATTCTTCTTATAGTCCAGCTTCTCGGATTATTTGCTCAGCATACAGATTGAATAAATATGGTGAAATTATACAACCCTGACACACACCTTGCCTGTCTTTATGCAATATCCCCTTGTTCTGTTTGAATGACTGCCTCTTGATCTATGTACAGGTTCCTAGCGAGCACAATTAAGTGTTCTGGAATTCCCATTCTTCACAGTGGTATCCATAATTTGTTATGATCCACACAGTTGAATGCCTCTGCATAATCCATAAAACACAGGTAAACATCTCTCTGGTATTCTCTGCTTTCAGCCATGATCCATCTGACATCTGCAATGATATCTCTTGTTCTATATCCTCTTCTGAATCCAGCCAGTATTTCTGGCAGTTATCTGTTGATGTACTGCTGCAACCACTTTTGAATGATCTTCAGCAAAATTTTACTTGCTTGTGATACTAACGATATTGTTCAGTAATTTCTGCATTCGTTTGTGTCTTAGTCATCTAGTGCTGCTATAACAGAAATACCACAAGTGGATGGCTTTAACAAAGAGAAGTTTATTCTCTCACAGTTCAGTAGGCTACCCAGTAAAAACCCAGTGCCATCGAGTCGATTCTGACTCATAGTTCAGTAGGCTAGAAGTCTGAATTCAGAGAGCCAGCTACATGGGAAGGCTTTCTCTCTCTGTCGGCTCTGGAGGAAGGTCCTTGTGATGCATCAGTCTTCCCTTGGTCTGGAAGCATCTCTGCGCAGAAACCTCAGGTCCAAAGGACATGTACTGCTTTCTTGGTGGTATGAGGTCCCTCTGTCTCTCTGCTCCCTTGTCTCTTTTATATGTCAAAAGAGATTGGCTTAAGACACTATCTAATCTTGTAGATCTCATCAACATAACTGCCACAAATCCATCTCATTACACCATAGTGATAGGATATACAACACAAAGGGAAATCATATCAGATGAAAAAATGGTAGACAATCATACAATACTGGGAATCATGACCTAGCCAAGTTGACACAATTGAGGGACACAATTCAATCCAGGACAGGTTGGATCACCTTTCTTTGGAACAGCCATAAATGTGGATCTCTTTCAGTGAGTTGGCCAGGTAGCCATCTTCCAAATTTCATGGCACAGAGAAGTGAGCACTTGCAGCACTGCATCCATTTGTTGAAACACCTCAATTAGTATTCCGCCAATTCCTGAAGCCTTGTTTTTCACCCACGTCTTCAGTGCAGATTGGAATTCTTCCTTCAGTACCATCGGTTCTTGATCATATGCTACCTCCTTAAGTGATTGACCATTGACAAACTCTTTTTGGTACAGTGACCCTGTATTCCTTCAATCTTTTTTTTAAATAATGATTTAAGTGAAAGTTTACAAATCAAGTCACTCTCTCACACAAAAACCCATATACACCTTGCTACACACTCCCAATTACTCTCCCCCTAATGCGACAGACTGCTCTCTCCCTCCACTCTCTCTTTTTGTGTCCATTCTGCCAGCTTCTAACCCCCTCCACCCTCTCATCTCCCCTCCAGGCAGGAGATGCCAACCTAGTCTCAAGTGTCCACCTGATCCAAGAAGCTCACTCCTCACCGGCATCCCTCTCCAACCCATTGTCCAGTCCAGTCCATGTCTGAAGAGTTGGCTTCGGGAATGGTTCCTGTCCTGGGCCAACAGAAGGTCTGGGGGCCATGACCACTGGGGTCCCTCCAGTCTCAGTCAGACCATTAACTCTGGTCTTATGAGAATTTGGGGTCTGTATCCCACTGCTCTCCTGCTCCCTCAGGGGTTCTCTCTTGTGTTCCCTGTCAGGGCAGTCATCGGTTGCAGCCGGGCACCATCCAGTTCTTCTGGTCTCAGGATGATGTAGTCACTGGTTCATGTGGCCCTTTCTCTCTCCTGGGGTCGTAATCACCTTGTGTCCTTGGTGTTCTTTATTCTCCTTTGATCCAGGTGGGTTGAGACCAATTGGTGCATCTTAGATGGCTGCTTGCTAGTGTTTAAGACCTCTTTAAAGTGGGATGCAGAATGTTTTGTTAATAGATTTTATTATGCCAATTGACTTAGATGTCCCCTGAAACCATGGTCCCCAGACTCCTGCCCCTGCTGCGCTGGCCTTCGAAGCATTCAGTTTATTCAGGAAACTGCTTTTGGTTTAGTCCAATTGTGCTAACCTCCCCTGTATTGTGTGCTGTCTTTCCCTTCACCTAAAGTAGTTCTTACCTACTATCTACTTAGTGAATACCCCTCTCCCACCCTCCCTCCCTCCCCCTCTCGTAACCACAAAAGAATGTTTTCTTCTCAGTGTAAACTATTTCTCAAGTTCTTATAATAGTGGTCTTATACAATATTTGTCCTTTTGCAACTGAATAATTTCACTCAGCATAATGCCTTCCAGGTTCCTCCGCATTCTGAATTGTTTCAGAGATTCCTCACTGTTCTTTATCAATGCATAGTATTCCATTGTGTGAATATACCATAATTTATTTATCCATTCATCCGTTGATGGGCACCTTGGTTGCTTCCATGTTTTTGCTATTATAAACAGTGCTGCAATAAACATGGGTGTGCATATATCTGTTCATGTAAATGCTCTTATTTCTCTAGGATATATTCCAAGGAGTGGGATTGCTGGATCGTATTGGAGTTCTATTTGTAACTTTTTGAGGAAGCGCCAAATCGATTTCCAAAGTGGTTGTACCATTTTACATTCCCACCAGCAGTGTACAAGTGTTCCAATCTCTCCACAGCCTCTCCAACATTTATTATTTTGTGTTTTTTGGGTTAATGCCAGCCTCGTTGGAGTGAGATGAAATCTCATTTTAGTTTTGATCTGCATTTCTCTAATGGCTAATGATTGTGAACATTTCCTCATATATCTGTTAGCTACCTGAATGTCTTCTTCAGTGAAGTGTCTATTCATATCTTTTGCCCATTTTTTGATTGGGTTATTTGTCTTTTTCCAGTTGAGTTTTTGCAGTATCATGTAGATTTTAGAGATCAGGCGCTGATCAGAAATGTCATAGCTAAAAACTTTTTCCCACTCTGTAGGTAGTCGTTTTACACTTTTGGTGAAGTCTTTGGATGAGCATAGGTGTTTGATTTTTAGGAGCTCCCAGTTATCTTGTTTTTCTTATATGTTATTTATAGTGTTTTCCATACAGTTTACGCCATGTATTAGGGCTCCTAACGTTGTCCCTATTTTTTCTTCCATGATCTTTATTGTTTTAGATTTTATATTTAGGTCTTTGATTCATTTTGAGTTAGTTTTTGTGCATGGAGTGAGGTACAGGATTGTTTCATTTTTTTGCAGATGGATATCCAGTTATGCCAGCACCATTTGTTAAAAACACTGTCTTTTCCCCCATGTAACTGTTTTGGGGCCTTTGTCAAATATCAAATGCTCATATGTGGATGGATTTATGTCTGGATTCTCAATTCTGTTCCATTGGTCCATGTATCTGTTGTTGCACCGGTACCAGGCTGTTTTGACTACTGTGACGGTATAATACATTCTGAAATCAGGTAAAGTAAGGCCTCCCACTTTGTTCTTCTTTTTCAGTAATGCCTTATTTATCCGGGGCCTCTTTCCCTTCCATATGAAGTTGGTGATTTGTTTCTCCATCTCCTTAAAGAATGTCCTTGGGATTTAGATCAGAATTCCATTAAATGTATAGATCGCTTTTGGTAGAATAGACATTTTTATGTTGTCTTCCTATCCATGAGGAAGGTATGCTCTTCCACTTACGTAAATCTCTTTTGGTTTCTTGCACAAGTGTACTGTACTTTTCTTTGTATAAGTCTTCTACATCTCTGGTAAGATTTATTCCTAAGTATTTTATCTTCTTGGGGCTACTGTAAATGGCATTGATTTGGTGATTTCCTCTTCGACGTTCTTTTTGTTGGTGTAGAGGAATCCAACTGATTTTTGTATGTTTATCTTGTATCCTGATACTCTGCTGAACTCTTGTATTAGTTTCAATAGTTTTCTTGAGGATTCCTTAGGGTTTTCTGTGTATAAGATCATGTCATCTGCAAATAGAGATACTTTGACTTCTTCCTTGCCAATCTGGATGCCCTTTACTTCTTTATCTAGCCTAATTGCTCTGGCTATGACTTCCAGCACAATGTCGAATAAGACTGGTGATAAAGGGCATCCTTGTCTGGTTCCTGATCTCAGTGGGAATGTTTTCAGGCTCTCTCCATTTAGAGTGATGTTGACTGTTGGCTTTGTATAAATGCCCTTTATTATGTTGAGAAATTTTCCTTCTATTCCTATTTTGCTCAGAGTTTTTATCATGAATGAGTGTTGAACTTTGTCAAATGCCTTTTCTGCATCAATCGATAAAATCATGTGATTCTTTTCTTTTGTTTTATTTATGTGGTGGATTACATTAATTGTTTTTCTAATGTTGAACCATCCCTGCATACCTGGTATGAATCCCACTTGGTCATGGTGAATTATTTTTTTGATAAGTTTTTGAATTCTATTGGCTAGAGATTTGTTGAGGGTTTTTGCATGTACATTCATGAGGGATATATCTATATTTTTTTTTCTTGTGGTGTCTTTACCTGGTTTTGGTATCGGGGATATGGTGGCTTCATAGAATGAGTTTGGTAGTATTCCATCCTTTTCTATGCTCTGAAATACCTCTAATAGTAGTGGTGTTAACTCTTCTCTGAAAGTTTTGTAGAACTCTGCAGTGAAGCCATCTGGACCAGGGCTTTTTTTGTTGGGAGTTTTTTATTACGTTTTCAATCTCTTCTTTTTTTATGGGTCTATTTAGTTTTTCTACTTCTGTTTGTGTTAGTTTAGGTAGGTAGTGTGTTTCTCGGAATTCATACATTTCTTCTAGGTTTTCAAATTTGTTTGAGTATAGTTTTTCATAGGAATCCGATATGATTCTTTTAATTTCAGTTGGGTCTGTTGTGATATCACCCATCTCATTTCTTATTTGGGTTATTTGCTTCCTCTCCTGTTTTTCTTTTGTCAGCTTGGCCAGTGGTTTATCAATTTTGTTGAGTTTTTCAAAAAACAGCTTTTGGTCTTAATTCTTTCAGTTGTTTTTCTGTTTTCTATTTCATTTAGTTCAGCTCTAATTTTTATGATTTGTTTTCTTCTGGTGCCTGAGGGTTTCTTTTGTTGCTCTCTATTTCTTCAAGTTGTAGGGATAGTTCTTTGATTTTGGCCCTTTCTTCTTTTTGGATGTGTGCATTTATTGATATAAATTGGCCTCTGAGCACCACTTTTGTTGTGCCCCAAAGGTTCTGATAAGAAGTGTTTTCATTCTCATTGGATTTTATGAATTTCTTTATTCCATCCTTAATGTCTTGTATAACCCAGTCTTTTTTGAGCACAGTATTGCTCAGTGTCCAAGTGTTTAATATCTTTTCCCTGCTTTTCCTGTTATTGATTTCCATGTTTATGGCCTTATGATATGAGAAGATGCTCTGTAATATTTCAATGTTTTGGATTCTGCTAAGGCTTGCTTTATGACCTAATATGTGGTCTATTCTAGAGAATGTTCCATGTGTCCTAGAAAAGAAAGTATACTTGGTTGCTGTTGGGTGGAGTGTTCTGTATATGTCTACGAGGTCAAGTTGGTTGATTGTGGCATTTAGATCTTCCGTGTCTTTATTGAGCTTCTTTCTGGATGTCCTGTCCTTCACTGAAAGTGGTGTGGTGAAGTCTCCTACTATTATTGTGGAGCTGTCTATCTCACTTTTCAATGCTGATAGAGTTTGTTTTATGTACCTTGCAGCCCTGTCATTGGGTGCATAAATATTTCATATGGTTATATCTCCTTGGCGTATTGTCCCTTTATTCGTTATATGCTGTCCTTCCTTATCCTTTGTGATGGATTTAACTTTAAAGTCTATTTTGTCAGAAATTAATATTGCCAGTCCTGCTCTTTTTTGATTGTTGTTTGCTTGATACACTTTTTTCCATCCTTTGAGTTTGTTTGTTTGTGTCTCTAAGTCTGTTTGTCTCTTGTAGGCAGCATATAGACGGATCTTGTTCTTTAATCCATTCTGCCACTCTCTGTCTCTTTATTGGTGCATTTAGTCTATTTACATTCAGGGTAATTATGGATAGGTATGAATTTAGTGCTATCATTTTGATGTCTTTTTTTGTGTGTTGACAGTTTCTTTTTCCCATTTAATTTTATGTGCTGAGTAGATTTTCTTTATATATTGACGTTTTCTCATATTTGTTGTTGATTTTGTTTCTGCTGAGTCTGTATTTTTCCTTTGTATTTTATTTTGATGAGTAGGATAGTTTGTCTCCTTTGTGGTTACCTTATTATTTAACCCCTATTTTTCTAAATTTATGCCTAACTTTTGTTTCTTTGTATCGCCGTATCTTTCTCTCCATATGGAAGGTGTGTGATTACATTTCTTAGTCCCTCTTTATTATTT